>NC_087551.1:68786784-69443322 GCF_036250125.1 Pseudopipra pipra | reverse complement strand
TAAAAAGTTGAACAAAAGCAATCTAATTGTAATACACCCAATACAAGATTCAAGACACACCAACCACTATCTGTAGTTAGGCAAAAGAATGCAAATTTACTTAAACATCAAAAAAAAGTTAAGACTATTGTTAAAAAGCTTTTAAGAAGTACTGATGATAGAAATCAACACCGTGGCCTGCCATGTGACCAGGTTTACATTTTTGCTCCAGAGAAGTTTGAGGTTAACCAACTAATAATTAACATCTGCGCTCAACTGAAAGATATATAGCTCTAGGGATGTGTATTACAAAACAGGCTATTTTCTCAAGTACCTTTATTCTGGTTAAAAAAAAAAGCTTAAAAGTCTAATTTGCAGCTCATTGCTTATAAAAAACTATGCAGACAAGCCCCCAGTGTACACTATAAGCATGCATGAATATGAGTTTAATTTTTCTAATGGAAAAACATCTAATAAAGGACTGTCTAACTTCAAATGGAGGTAATACAAAGTCATTTTTGAAACTTTCCTAGTCCCAAGTTGACTATTTCAGCAAAAGTAGAATCATTGCAAACACAAGTAGACAAAGACAATTGATATTCATACAACAAAAATAATTGATAAAATTACTCTTCGTGTAGTTATCACACCATGTTCAAACAACATGATCTGTTCAGTTACCTGCCTGCACTTTTAGGGCCCATGCAGCCTGTCTATATGTGTGAGGCTCTTTATTTGCAGTTCCCTATCTCGACTCATTTCCCTATGTGTACTTCAAAACTTGTATCATATACTTTGTGCTACCATTCACTACATGAAGATATTTCTGTACTGCAGTTCCCTGAAGGGGGAGAGAACAAAAACCAAATATTTTCATGTGTTTAATTGTCAGAAGAACATGTTTACATGAATTTAACAGTGAAAGGACCCTAAGGACTCCTACCACTAACGTTTGACCTATGAGGAAAGAGGTGTTGAGAAAGAACCATAAAAAATAGTAGGAACAGCACAATCACCTCTACCAAGAAGCATATATATTTCTCTGCCTTTCTTAAGCAGAGGAGTGGTCAATGGGCACCACTTCCTAAAGTCTTCCTAGGAACACATTCTCCTTAAAGAATCGAAGCCACAGCAGTGTTAAACCAGAAACATCAAATGTAACTTACATTGAAAAGAAAACCATGGTGATTCTATGCTATGAAGCTTTATGAGAAATACAATGCAGAGTGCTTGACAGTTTGCCACTGAAGTGTATGAAGTCCTCTCAACTAAGCCCATAGCTGGACTGCCCGGAAAGCTGTGATGTTTTGGCAAATACTTTTTTCCTTTAATAGTGCTCCCTTTAAAAACTGGGTTTCAACCAGGACAACATTCACTCAAGCTGGAGTGTATATTTGTGAAGGACGTAAACGAATAATACTGAATTCAGTGAATATTCAATGATGGACATCAACCTTCAACAAATGAAGCCCATTGTCTAGAATAGGCTCAGTCCTTCTGTGATTGCTGAGGGTACTGGAGTAAATATGACAATGTCAGCTGCTTCTTGTACAACAATCATCTCTTCAGTTCCACTTGAAAATTCTCCAGTGATTCATTCTGACTTGTGTTTTACCAAGATGTGTTGAGGAAAGTATGACCTCTAATGGGACTGGAAGGGATGAGGTTCTTTCAGAAGGGTCTGACTATTTGGAAACATTTGTTTCCAAAACAATACTGACCTATATTTTGCAATGAGCTCTCATGCTCTCGGGAAGAGGCAAGTGCAATGGTAGTGCCAGGAAGGTCTCTCAGTGCCATAAATCAAGTCTGTATCACTGAAATACTTGTATTGCCATAAATAAATCAATCTGTCTAGAAATAAAGATAACTGTTTCAAAGAATATTGTGATGATGTATTTGGTATCAGTGAACTTAGTTAAGTTGAAGTGCTTAACACTAACTGGAACAAAAACACACTTGCTTTAGAAAGGAACAGCAGAGGCTTTCTATTTCTATTTCACACACTACAGAATCAAATCACATCTGGCCTGATGCTGTGCTCTCCTGAAGCTGCTTTTTATGTGCTAAAACCAGGTTTGAATAAAAATAGACTGGGCTTGCTAAATAGTGGTTTTATTAGGCTGAGACGGTTGCCTGATCTTTCAGTAGATCTAACCAGATCAAACATTAACTGAAAAGGTATCTCATGTGTCCTATACATCATTCTGGAGAAGGATGCAATAAGCATCAGAAATGTTTAACAATATTGGATATATAATAAAGTCCAATGTTCTATGAACCCAAACATTTCTGGTTTTGCACCTGGACAAAATGCTACTACACAGTGTTTATCTTACCTGAAAGGGAGAAAGAAACAAGGGGCAAGTAAATTCTATCCACATCACATCTATTTTATAAGGTATGCATTCATTACAGGATTCTCTCTTAGAACCAGAAAGAACAGACAGCAGATAGAAGCCACTTGCCCTTTATGCCCTGAGCTACAAGGCATAAGAGCACTCAGTATTGGCATCTTCTCTTAGGTCACAAGCAGTCAGAAGAATCCAATCCTGCCCATGCTGAAATATTAATCAGATAAATTTTTAAGGACAAGCACGTCTCAAAAAGCTGGCTTATCAACCTAAAATTTACTCACATTGTGCATTTAACAGCTGCTTTTAGAAGATAACATAGGCCTCTCTGCTCTATGACACTACTCTCCCTCCCCCATAGTAAGAAAATGGCAGAGAGAAACCCTGATTACCCATGGACACATTTCATGGAATAGTTACACTTAGTTTCAAACTCTGGTTCCACTACAGCAGTGACACCAGATGAAGACACTACAACGGATTGCTCAAATGCTTTGAAAGCACAGGCATGATGTTTTGCCTGTCATCCCTGGAAGCATGAGCACATGCACAAGTTACAGCAGGTTGAACCAGCACATAAATTTACAGCGTATCAGCTGCTCCTGCCATGGCAGTTTGCGTAGCTGTTACTATAGGGTAACACCATTAAAGCGGTGCTGCAAAGCTACTGAGCTCTCTTACGAGCTCCAAGATAGAGAGAGCACAACCCTACCCACAGATTTTATCTAAAACTCCAATACTTGGGGTCAGCTGTTTACATATAGCTCAGGTCTGCACAGGCCAGTAAGCTCTGAAGTAACACAAGGACCCTAATGGTGAACTGGAACTTAAATCTACTTCACACACCTATAGTTAGCACTCTGCATTGCTGAGACTGAACCAGCAGCAGTGCTTCCCATCCAGGAGCAACCCTGCACTGATACAGCACTGAATCATACTGATGCAGTGGATTGATATTTAATGTACTTTTTTTTTTTTTTAAGTTATCCTGTATTCCAGGACATCTGGCTGTCCAGTAGCTCACATGACAAAAGCAGGCATTTTAGAAAGATCTATGTCTGGCTTTAGGAGAAGAGGTGGCTACACTTTCCTCAAACAGGCAGTTCATTTAAACTTCTCTCTCAAATTCTTTGTTGTGTAAGTATTTGTTTGAATTTGATTAGCATAAATTTCAGGTATTTGGGGTTTTTCAGTGGTTTTCTTCACTAAACTAGAACTTCTCTTGCTCCTGATACCATCTAACAAAAGCGTATCTTAATATTCTCTGTAGGAGGAAAAACCATGTTTGAGCTCTCTTCCGAGCCCCCTATATTTTTCCAACATACTTTAAAATACATTGGCACAGAGTCAGACACACTGCTTATCACATCTGTTTCACAAATTCTACCTTCAACCCCCTCAGTGTTCTGTTGTAACCAAAAATGGTATTAACCCTTTCGGCATCATACTGATATTCATTCAGCTGCTTGTCTGCAATGACCAGAAATTCTTTTTGCAGACCCTGTTTTCTATACCATGGACTCTGCTTACATTCCTTTTTCTTACATACAACATCCCACTTTGTCTGAACACCCAAACTCTATCAAGTAATTTATGTAACTATGTCTGACTGCTGCACTACTTAACTTTGCACAATTCTCTGCCCTTCTGGAATTCTATGAATACATTATTGATATAAACTGGACAACCACAGTCCACTTGCACTAAAATAATTTATTATAAATATTATAACCAGTAGTTTCTCATGTGAAATATTTATGCTCCTTAAAAGGATGAAACCCCCAAAGTTATTAAACTTTTTTAACTTTTCTCTTACTCTGCAAACACATATAATTCAAAACAAATGAAAGCATATAGTATTAGGTGATATAGTTATCAGAAAACTTCTACCTTGAATTCTGTACACTGCAGTGAATAGTAAAATAAAAAAATTGTCAAGCAGCTCTTCTGTGTCCTGTACTCTCAATAAATTAATTAGTTTTACTACAGTTAGAATGAATATTGTTGTTCAACAGGCCAGAAAGAGACAGTATGCTTGTACTTCAGGGCATATGGCTAAAGAACAATAAATAAAACAAACATTACAGGAATAAAACCAAAAATGAATCAGTAACAATACCAAAAATATATGTGCAAAAGCATGCAAGAATGTTTATCTTAGAGCTCAAAATCAGTCAAACCGAACACAAGATACATTGTGTATTAAAAACATTGTAGCATTTCTAACTACATATATTTTCTCTCTCTATATATGGTAATTACAGTATGGGGTGTGTTCATTCCAAAAAGGAGCATTCCCCCTGAAATGTCTGCACTCTAAAATTTTACTTGCAGGACTAACAGAGCACTGTCTAACTCAGATTTATTTATTTACTTATTTATTTTTTATTTTCATTTCTGTTGAAGTACTCCTACTTAAAAATCCTTTGGTACTCACTGCAATCACCAAAGCTGACAAATGTAAATCTGCTGAAGGGATACTCTGCATGCTAACTGAGCTCTTAAATGCCAACAATCAAATCTAACTTAATCTGAACTATGCAAATTTTACTAAGTGTTGGCTGTTTGCCTTTATTCCAGTGATTGAAGATTTAATAACTTACTGACATAACAGTATGTCTCTCCTGAAACTCAATTCTTAGAAGTCTGTAATGCTTGAGTACAACAGCTGAAGTGCTTCATCGTGAGCAAGAGTGCATCTCTGCCAGCTGTACTAACTTCACCTGGATGAAATGCTCCTTTATCCAAATAGTTAACTGTCACCCTTACCCTTCCCTTCTTCCTGGGCTAAATTTGACTCACAATTTTCTCTACCTCCCTCCCCCAGCAGCACAGGGGGATGGGGAATGGGGGCTGCAGAGTTGTTTCACATATTCTCACTCCTCTCTTCTGTGACCGCAGTTTTCTTCCCCCCTTCTTAAATATGTTATCCCAGAGGCATTACTACTGCTGTTGATGGGCTTGGCCCTGGCCAGCAGCAGGTCCATCTTGGAGCCGGCTGGCAATCAGACATACAGGAAGGTTCTAGCAGCTTCTCGGAGAAGCCACCCCTGTAGCCAAAACCTTGCCATGCAAACCCCATACACAGTACTACTCATTAATCATATTTCTGAAAAGACTGATTAATGTAAACTAAAATACCATCAACCTAGCCCTGAGATGAAATAAGTGGTAGGCAGACCCTCACACAAATGGCTACTAGAAAACCCTCAGTAACTGAATACCACAAAACTATTCAAACCTTTTGATAGTGTCTTATTATGAGGCAACAGCCATAAACCCAAATTATTCCCATTTAAGTAACTTTCAAACAAACCCTCTCCTTTTAAAGTAAACCTTTTAACAATTAAGTCTGAAAGTGAAAAAACTTACACTGAGGTTTATGTTTGCTGTAAGCCACTAACATAATCTCAATTAAATGATTTTAAATGCTAAGGAAACCATAGAAATGGAAGAGTGACCTAGAATTAGAGTTCTTCTAAATACACCTTGTGACAGAGCATCTGTCTAAAGCAGGTGCAGAACAAGTATCTTCAAGTTCCGTCAAACAGATCAACGATATTCCTTCAGAATTGAGAAAGAGCACCATTAATATATACCATGTATAAATGACTTAAGTATTTTTTAATTGAAGACAATAGAACAAGATAAAATATTTCAACAAAACAAAGAAGAAAATAATCTGAAATACCAACTAGTTGGATAAACTTATTTTAATGCAGCTATATTAAATGCAATTCTTCTGTCACATAACAGATTGGCAGAACAGTTGAGGTTGGAAGGAACCTCTGGAGACCATCTAGTCCAACCTCCCCACTTAAAGAAGAGGCAGCTAAAGCAGGTAGTCTATGACAATGTCTAGTATTTTAGTTGGTTTTTTTTTCATTTGATTCCGTTTCTGCACAAATGTATCTTAACAAATGTTTAAGCCATTTAATCAAAATCATAGTTAGCCTTAAGCCCAACAAAAAAGGCAAACAAAAGAAAAAGCAGTGGGGTAGTTTTTCTTCAAGGAAATAAATATAATTTATTAATGTGTATGCCCTACAACTGAAGTATCCTGAATTGACATTAATTATATCAGCAAGTCTAAAGTTTTACAATAGTTATTTCAGAAAACAAATTCCAAATCTAAAAGTTTGCTTCTGTTCAGTTTAATATCCATGTACATATGCTCTTTTGCTCATTTTATTCCCTCTATCAGCTGGTCTGGGCTCTACATTTTCAGAATGTGAATAACATACGCATAAATATGGTATTACTTTCTAAACTCAAGGAACAAACAGTAAAGTACTCTGACATTTTAGAGCATCACTACTGGCACTCATATTGGCATCGTTTTAAGAATGGGTTAGTGCATACCTCAGAACTATTGTTTCAAGCTCTCTGACAGCTCAAGCACACAGTATTTTAATACATTGACTTAGTTTTGGTGTTGAATGTTTCCTTGCAACTGCAACTACAGAACTGGTTCTCATTTGAAAATGAAATTAAGATGACAAATCACAAAACAAGGTTCCCAAGATCCTTTCTTTTATGTCCCCTGGAATTGCTGCTATTATTCTAAGAAGTCTGACTTTACACAAAATTCTGCTTAAATTGAAGATGGCAAGGAACAGCATGTGTTATACAAACCTGCATACAAAGTTAGACTAACAGAACTTTATTGATTCAGGTTTTGAAAATTTATGTCTATTAGCTACCATGTTTAGAAAAAGGTATCGAATATCTATACAAGTTGAATATAAATATTTCAAATCTTACAGTATTAAGCCTTTGAGCCGAACGGATCATCAAAAGCACGTTTAAAGAATGCGGAGAACTTGCACTTCCAATGCACTTAGAAAATCACCATCATCATCCAGTTGGATCAAAGTAAGTCCTCAGTTTTGATCTGTAATCTGTTTAAAATCTGCATATTTTATTAATGGGATGGAGGCCATCCACATTTAAGACACCCACTGGACTTCATTAAGCTCTTCACTAGAACATGATAACTGAAACAGCAACATCCAAATCCAATTCAGACATCTCACTACATTAATCAAAGGTCCACGTGGACTAAGAAGTTTTCATACAAATGCAGGGCTAGTACAGATACAAAAAAAGCAAAACAACAAAAAGCATGTTGGAGAGTTTTAGGACTAAATGTTAGGTAAAAGAGGGAGCGATGTGGAGGGGACAGAACTCTCAGGACACTGCATACTTAGTAAGTAAACAAGATAAATTCTCCTTACCACACTACCAGGTAAAACTTGCAGATAACACTACAGATTAGCTATGAAACATAATTTTATATGGTTTTAATATATTTTTTGATTAAACTAATAAACATTTGAAACCAATTTATTCCACACTAGTTGGTTTTCTGTAGTGGATTCATTGCTTTTTACCCAAGGGCTTACAGAAGCAAGCATTTATTAGGTCTCTATTTCAGCTGATGGTAGAATACACATATGGTAATCTCCTCAAACTATTGTTTTCCCATGCTACAACTACTGGAATAGTAAAAGCTAGCCATAAAAGAAAACAAAGAGGACTAGAAGCTACTGAACATATTTTTCTTTTCATTGTCAGAGAAGCAATTGTATCCACCTCTCCGAAAATAGCTTTCGCTTTATTCACATATGTGTTTAGATGCCCATACAGCTGCTCACCCCTTAGAGAACAAAAAAATTAGCAACCACATCTGAAGAACACAGGTTAACCTTGTAAAATGCCATTCAGTGACTCTGCATCTTCAATACTCTTCGTTCATCCATGTACCTCTAGTGGTATGTTCTGTTTTTCATGTTGAGATCCTCTAAGAGGTTTTACCAGCAAATAATGTCAGCTTACATGCCCCTCGAGAACAACTGCAGCAAGAGGCCTGAAGGACTAAAAGCCTCTAAAATAATTCTAGCTGTGTAGTCACAACAAGCTTGAGTAAGAAATGTGCTTGAATTCCAACCTATGATTTTCCCTAAAGTCAGTAAACTTGACCAAATCTGAACAGATTGTTAATGTAAATGATATGATATACTTTTGGACAAGAACCAAAAGCACTACTGCTAATTGCTTAGTGAAGACACACCTTATTAGACTTAGTCTTCCTCAGAAGCAATTTACATTTTGAAGAGTTGAAAAGCCATCTTCCTGAAACCATGCAACAACTTCAGACTAAGCATTCAGTGTCAGGAGATAGATGAAGAAGTTTATACAAGTTCAGAAGTACACTGAGAAATCACAGCTCCAATTTTTTTTGTCCCTGAGGTCTGTTGGACAATTACTGCTGCAGTTAACTCACAGTCTGTAAAGATTACCAATTAGTAAAATGTTTTGGGGCTGTTAAGGTATAAAGTTGCCACCATCTCTTGCTTGTTTAAAAAAGAAGTAAAAAATTTCTCAGGATGTACTGTTTTGCAAAGGAATAAAAGCACTATTTAACTAGAGGCCCCACTTCAAGTCTAGAAAAAGTCTCTGAGAACACCAGTATCACAGAACAGAAATATTCCCATTCTCACGTTTCAGATTTGGAAGTATTTGCATTTTATTTCCAGTATCTCTTCTATCCTGGACAATGAAATTTATTTAGCTGTCTCAGCTCCAGGTCCTTTTGAGAGAAAGGTTTAATTCAATCCTTTGAAAAATAATGATGAAATTATGAATAATGAGTTAAAGACACAACTGACACACTTGAACTTGCTCAGGCATCCAAAACAGAAGAACCTGGAAGTACTGATAGCAAAGTTCAGGACAATGAAAAAAAGGATATTTTTTTTTATTTGCAATCAGACCAAAAGGTGAAAATAGGACAATGTAGGCTCGAATTATTTAGATTAAATTACCAGTGCAGCACTATGCCAATTTATAAATTAGGACTTTACTTCTACTTTATTTTGTATTTTTATAGACATTAGAAGCATTTTCCAAAGTCTCACAGGAAACTGATGGAAAGAACAAAACCTGAACTCTCTCTAACCATCAGACTGCTCTTACTTTTCCAGTGGGCATTCGAACACTTGGACAACTGGAGGAAACAGACCATAATCAGGATTAGAAATCTCTGCTTAAAAATTATTTTGCATAGTTACGGCCCACACTTCGCTGATTATTTAAAATCCAAGTCAATTAACTTGCATGTATTTATTTTACTCTTGATACAAAGTGCATCAAGAGCAAGGCACAGACAGGAGAACTTCTCACACAGGCGAGGCTACATCACAGCATTAACAGTGATGGCTGTGGACTGGGAAAACAACCTGAAAATCTACTGAGAGAAAGTAATAGTAAGCTTTGTGCAACCTTAAAGAAAAGCTGACTATTAAAACCTCTGGGGCTCTAGCCCTTTAAAGGATAACAAATTCTCTCTAGAAAAAGCAGAAAAGAATTGCCATCAAAACCACCAAAAGATCTTGAGATATAAAAACACAGGTAACGCTATTTATTTTCTGTTTTGAGTTTGGTCAGAAAAATAATTAATTGCTGTGACTGGGGAGTTTCTGCACTGTCCTGTTCTAAAATTAATGTTCAAAAATTTTTAATTATATGTAACATAAACAGATTTTAATTTCTTCAGGAAAAAAAACTTCGAGAGAAAAATCCCTATATTTCTAACTCTTTGATGACAAAGGCAGAGTTCCAAATGAAAATAATTTCAATCCTATGCCTGCAGAAAAATTGTTCCTCTGCCTGTACTGTTGCTATTCATAGATCTCTAAGCAGCTACTAGTCCAGACCAGATGACTAACAAATTCAAACACTTCTGGCAGAGGCATGTTTATTATTTTCCAATATGACTGCCTGCCAAGTATCCCTGTCCAGGAATTTTTTTTTAAAAAAAGGAACTGTGTGAGCCAAACTATGTCAGGGACTATCTTTCAAGCAATTCTTTCAGAAAGTGGAAGTGCACTATCACGTATGCAGACTTGTATTTGAATATGGTTCAAAAACATTAGAAGACACATCACAGTCAAAACTTTAATATTCAGAGCACAAAATGCTATCCCGTGAGTCTTGTCATTTATCAGTACTCAATAATCAAAATCGTTCTTAACATGTGATAAAAAGAGCATAAACTTTAATAAAATAAGCCAACTTTAGTTCCCCTCAAAATACAACCTTTTAACAAGATTGTTTGTTTAGAGACTATATATTCTACAATGTCTGTTTCCAGTCTATTGCTCATTACTGTACAAATGTGCACGCTCTATTATGGCATAAAGGAACACATCTTGTGAGGAATTCTTCACAAGTGCATATCATTATCTTAGCTGATGGGCTTCTGATTAAAACACGTAGAGGCAAGAAAAAGAGGATGAATCCCACTTCAAATCCCTCATGACCTTGTACAAAAGTCATTCAATCCCTCAGTCTTGATTCCAAATCTATAATAACCAAATTAATAATTAATTAAATATTTTAAAGCACAAAATCATTCACTAACCGCATACATGGCATTCAGAGACAAAAGCAGTCACGCAGTCTATATGTGTGATAAACACTCAAAACCCCCTCTTTTGCAATGGAATTAGAAGAAAGATCTTCGCAAATGTCTTTGCACAGATTCTGCATGTGATTTTCAGCTTTTAATCTGAACATAATATTGAAAGGCCAACTTGAAGGAAATATTCTCTTGCAAGAGTTTAATCCCATTTAAAATAACTCTAATATGTAAATCTAAAAAGTAATAATGAAACAACAGAGATATCGCTTAAATGGGCAGTGGTTTGATATGGCAAGTCTTTTGATTTATCTTCCTAATATCAGGTTTTCAGGTCTTGACATATAACATTCTGTTTAGGACCTGAAGTGGGGAGTTGTGGGGGAGACAAAACCTTAAATTATGACTGCATGAAAAATAGCAATCACTTAAAAATTACAGTCATAAAGAACTAAAACCTTAAACTCATACAGAAATCACAAATGAGGCTCTGGGTTCTCCTCATTCTCTCCTACAAATAAGTAACTAACCTTGACAATTATGCATTAAAAAACCCATGGGAATCCAGTTACTGTTTCTAAATAAAAAATACTTGTAGCACAGTTCTTAAAAAAAAAAAAAAGACAGCCAGAAAGACATTGATTTTATAGGAATCGTGTTTCTTATATACTACTGAAAAATTAAGTCTTGATGTTATGAAACCACATAATCTCGATCATCTACTGACAAACCTCCTTGCACACAACTTATGAATTGCCCCTTGAAATTCATTGCCCCTGATAATGTCTCAAGTGTTAAGAAACTGTCTTAAAACAAAGATCTAATACATGATTTCCTACAACAGTGGCAAGTTACCAAAAAAATCTTTGTGTGACATTTTTGACATGTTAATCCCGTTATTGCACCTGCCACTGTTCAACAGCTAGGGATCAAGAACTCTGTTAACAATTACAGAACATAAATATTTGTCTCCCCACTGCAAAAGTTGCAAGCCATTTCTAAATAAATATTAGCTATAATCATCATAATCTACTGCATTTCTTACCCTTTTTTCACCTTTCACTTAATGGAAATTATGAGTTTTAATTTAATCCAAAATTCTTTTTGTTTCACTTTACTTTGGAAAAGATCATTCCTTTTTCACTAACAGTAGAAAACAGGTTTGCTTTTTTTTTTTTAAACACATTTCGTAACTGCTCGAGCAAATTCTAATATAAAACTCTCTTTGGAGTAAAGACTTTTGTCTATGATTGGGCCTATGCAGAAATACAACTAAGCCTCATGAGAGGTAATCTTCAGAAGCCTTTTTAAACCTAAATACTTCAACATACAGCTTGACAATGAGAGACAATGATGTCCAGTTGCAACTGAGCTTATTTTAAAATGTGACTGAAGTTCCTGAAAGGAAAAGGAGCTTTTGACCTTACTGTGCAACTACAAAAATGGTCAAAGAGCAACAATTTTCACTACATATGTGACCTATGCTTCATGACTTCAGAGCTAAACTTGAACTAACTCATAAAAGCAGAAACTACCTCAGGCCAGATTTACTTTTGAGTTAGGGATGAGTATACACAGAAGCTATTTGCCAGAAAAACAAACAATTCATGCAGTTGGCACCTTATCCTTAACATGGCTAGCCTCCAGTGTCAACTTGGAGATTTCCTTCTTCTAAATGCTAGCAGCTACTAGAACACAGCTTGATGAAAAAAAGCACTTTTTGCTCCTTGTAAAATATGTAATTTCTCATGGTCATGGATTTTGTTGGTCAACTGAAAACTAATCCAAAATAGAAAAAAAACCACAAACAACTCAGGTTAAAAAAAGACTGCTTCCTTACATGCAAGTAACTTGTATTCTTTTCTTTCAATTCCAATCCTACCTTGCAAACAAGAATATAAGACAATATAAAGTTTCTTTATATTATGTACTAATAAGCACATTACATTTAACACTCCAATTAGAGACTGCTTAAAATAGCACCTTGGAAAAAACAATCATTGCAATCAGATGCTGTAAAACAGCTGCTGTACTTTGGAATATGTAATCTTTTCTTTCATAAAGTGATTTTTTTTTAAGTCATTACATCGAACTATATTTAAATCTCACATTTCTTCTAAAATTGAGAGGACACAAGTGCTACAAGGAGGAAAGAAAAATCATACTTTAAAAAGTAACTGATTAGCATTCAAACAGTAATAACAACTAGGATTTGATTGTTTATTTCTTGGCTGGAACACTGGAAAGAATTTTTGGAGTTGCCATCCCTTTTACCAGTACTGTAAGTTTCATAGAAAGAAGTAACAAAGCCACATCGAGAGATTTTGACATGCACCAGTGACAATAGTTAGGAAATCAACACCAAAAACCCTCAAACTGCCATCACTTCTACAGAAGTTTACTAGAAGTCATTCCTTTTGTACAGATGACACTAGCATCCTTAATCACAAATTTAACCTTTAAACTGATTTTTAAATAGTATTTTCCCAAACATTTGAATTTTCCCTAACAAACCCACACCAACAAATGAAACTTACACTTCCAAGTATAATCACACGGGACTGCTCTCATACCCAATCACTCTGGTATTGACAAAGCCAGATTTAGCAGATAGCTCTCCCTATCACACATTCCTCCTCCACTCCTCTAAAAACTTGAAGAAAATAAAGGACATCAATACAACAGTTGCAAAATTTTCCAAGTATTACTTAAATGTGAAAAAGAAAAAAAGTTAATAATTAGAGTCATATTTAATTTGAACATTCAAAATTTTGTTGAAAACTGTACCATAACATTTGTAACTGCTATAATAGGTTCTATTCAGTCAAAAAGACTATGGTTCTTGGAATGCACTTAAATATGATTTACAGATATTGAAGAGCTGGGCTTATATTCAGAGTAGTAGAATACATCTAATTATATTATGTCTAGTTACATTAAGGAATTATTAGTATCTGTAACAGATCAGTACACATTTAAACAAATTAAGAAACCATTTTAATATGTTTAGATGGAAAAAAATGAGATTCCTTCATGAATGCAGATGGAATGGATTTCTAATTCCCTCTCCGAGCTTTATTTTTTCCTCTTTTTTCTTTATCTTTTTCTGTAATCCTCACATAAACATGCCACCTCCAGTACTAGAAGTACACTGTTTTACTGTTCTGATGTACTCAAATAGCACACTTCTGCAAAGCTGTGGTGTGTGCAGTAATTCAGAACACAACCAGTAGAAAATCATCTACCTTTCTTTAGTTACTCATTACAGCATCAATATGCAGCTCACAAAACATTCTGAAGCAGTAAGTTATTTTCAGCTCTAGAACAGCCAAAACCTCAATTATGCTGTGCTAACAATGAACCCAATTACTTGAGGACAACAGACTGAGTCTACCTCCATAAAAAAACCAAAACTAAAACCACCACAAACACTCCCTAAAAGTCTCTTTAGCTCAGCAAATATATATTATCAATCCTTCCCCCTTTCTTGCCTCTTCCTAAGCAACTTTCTAGTGTAAAAGCACTAACAAATAACCACACTTGTCCATTTTTGTGCTGAAACACAAGCGAAATAAAATCAGAAGTCTTCAGAAAGCAGTATTGATGCAATGTGATGGTTACTACATCAAATTCTTGGACCAAGAAACTCTTCAATACTCCACACCATAAAACATTTTAAATCATTAACTATAGTAGAAAAAAAAAATGCAATCTACTGGTTTTGGAAGCTCATCAAGTTATCTGATGTACAGAGATTCAATTGTATGATTAAGCTTTAAGTTTCAACTGATGGTTGCAGCAAAGCAGCTGTAAAAACAGCCAAGTTTTGTATACTCAGTTTCAAACAGTGCATGTGCTTCTCCTGACTCTTGTATACCAAATTATGTATCTTCAGACAATAAAGCACTACACTGCAGTCTTAGTCACCAGGTTTTCTCCTAAACCAACTTCTTACTGAACTTTCTCTGGCCAACTCCTCTCTGATCTACTGTTATTTTTCCATCACCATTTAATCTCCACAACTTCACTGCCAAATGCATAATCTTCAGCCTCTCATCATTAAATGTTCTGCTATCAAAATATCAAGTCCCTGATCATCAGGGTACTAGAAGTAAAAAAATGCAGCCCTCATCCCTTAAAAACTAGAATTCAAACATTCAGTGAAATTAAATGGTGTACTATGAGTCAGATGGCTACAGAAGCCAAATTATTAGTAAACTTAAAACACTACATTGCTAGCGGTTTCCATAAGAGAATGACATTTTGAAAAAGCCAAAGACTAACTTGGAAAGAACAAGATGTTGCTAAGGTTTTCTTTCAACAAATCAAGCTTACACAAAACAAGTAAGATTTTTATGAATGTAACTGAAAAACATGACAAACAAACAGGCTACAGGAAGCCCATTTGCACTAAAGAGATGATCGGTTGAAGAAAAGTCCTGTTTTTCATGGGTTTTGTTCTGTTTTTTAAACCTGCCACATATGCACCAAACATTATACAGGCCCACCTATCTTTCTCTGTCAGCAAAAGACGCATCTTCTTGTGCATGCATCACTGCAGGGTCAGGCTTGAAGTCTAGTTGTTTAATTTCTTTCTACCGAAACACTGGGAAGATGAACACCAGATATTTATTTGTTTTATTTACTTTTTCACATTCCTTAACCTAAAAATAATATAAATTTTCATCAAAGTTGGCAATACAAAGGGTGTTCACAAACTACACAGTGCTCATGAAAATGTTCTAGTTCTCCACTATGTTCTATACCTTTTGGACTGTTCTCAGTCAGCAGACTTTGTTTTCTTTCTCTCTTCTCCCACTGCACAGAGCAATAAACCTCATGTAACACCTCGTCTACTTCCAGCCACAAGTCTGGAGATAAGAAATTCCAGGGGGTGAATCAGCCCCATGAGCCAAAGCAAGTGAAACCAAGAGGGAGCAGCCTCAGATAACTGGTCCCTGTTATTGCAACTCCAACATCAATATTTTCTGCAGTCCTGGCTCTCAGCACTCTCCTTTGTCCAACCCTTACCCCTCCCCAGCTCACCTCATATGCTCTACATATTCCTTTCCATTCCCAGTCTTCTTTCAACACATCCTACCCTCCTCCTGCTTTTCCATTCAGGAAATCACTCCTACAAAATTCCACTTCAAAATAATGACTAACAATATTGCCATGCCATCTGTTTTCATAACATATCACTCTTTCTACACCTTTCAATGCTCTGTTTATACAGAACATAATTTTTCTGGAGTGAGAACTATCTACTATTATCTGCACACTGCCTAAAACAACTGGTTTCTGTTCTTAAGCCTTTCATCTTTAATACAGCAGTGGTTAAAAACAGCTATTTATTTCCTTGATTAGGTTTCCAACTGCTGGCATAGGAACACAGTCACCAAAACCTGACATGCTGGCACAGTCCATAAATGCTTAGCAGCACTTTGTTCTGTTCTTCCCATCTATCCAAAGGTGGGGGGTTGTGTTGATGGAGGGATCTTTTATGGTTTAGGTTTTTTTGCTTGTTTTGTTGTGGGTTTTTTTTAATGCATCAGTCTACAACCAGGAATCTATACTGTAAATCTATACTATACTTACAACCAGGAATCTATACTGTTTTTTGTAATGCATCAGTCTACAACCAGGAATCTATACTGAATTTACAGTACTAAATTCATTACTGCATGGGAATTGCAGGTTTACAAATATATGCACATGTTCCTTAGGAACAAACTAAAACAGAATAAAGAATGACCTGAATTATCATGGCAAGTTAAATTACTTTATGTACAACATACACCACTCTTCTGAAGTAAGGAAAAAATGGAACAATTTAAAACTGTATTTCTGATACAGAACATCTTTTTAGTCATACAACAGCTTATATTCAGTTATTTTACATAATTCTTATGTTTTCTGTCAGGTAAAACCATCAAAAAACAGAAAATACAGATTGTTACTTTTACAGTCATACGATACCTGAGGTATCTACATAGAAGTTTTATAAATTCTAGAAAACAAACATTGCTGTAATCAGAAATGAGATGAGGTGTGTATACTTTCACCTCAGAGGATGGTATGCTACAAAAGGAAGGGGTACCAACAAAACACACTGGAGATCTCTAAGATTTGACTGTTATACAGCAGGGAGAGAAATGAAACTTGAGAAGAAACAGCCTTGCCATAATAGAACATGGAGCCAGTCATTTGTTGTGTACTCTAGAGGTCACTACTAAGGCCAATGTCGTTCAACATCTTCACTAAAGAACTGAACTGGTACACCCTCAGCAAGTTTGCAGATGATAAAATTTGAGGAATGTCTTATACACCAGAAGGTTGTGCTGACATTCAGCAGGAACTTGACAGACTGAAGAAATGGTGAGGGAGAAATCTCATGAAGCCCTACAGGAGAAACACGAAGTCCTCACCTGGGCAGCAGTTACTCTGTACATCACCATGGGCTGAAGGCAGACTGGCTGAAATGCAACTTTGCAGGAAAGGACCCAGTAATCCTGAATGAATGCAAGCCAACAACATTCCTCAGCCACAAAGAAGGCCAAGAGTGTCCTGAGTGGCATTAGGAAGAATAACACCAGCAGGTCAAGGGACAGGACCCTTCTCTACTCAGCACTGGTGAGATGTTTCCCAGTACCAGACATGGGCATACTGGAGACAGGCCATGAAGACAATTAAGGCTTGGACCATACAAGGAAAGGCTGAGTAAGCCAGGATTTTGTAGCCTCGAGAAGGACTAGGGGTGGGAAGGATCTTAGCAATGTGTATAAATACCAGATAGGAAGCACTAGAGAAGAGTGAGTCTGACTCTCCTCAGTGGTACCCAATGAATGGACAAGAGACAATGAACACAAATTGAAATACAAGAAACTTAAAAGAAGTTTGGTGATTTTATTTATTTGTTTGGGGGGTTTTGTTGCTGTTGTTTTTTTTTTGTTTTGTTTTCCCTGTCGTTTGTTTTAGTTTACTGTGAGGATGGTCAAACACTGGAAATTACAAAGACAGACTGTGGCACTTCCATCCTTGGAGCTGGTCTAGGCGGCCCCACTTTGAGCAGAGTGCTTGGACTAACTAGACAATTTCTAGCTGTCCCTTCCAACATCAACATTAATCAACATTGAGTGAAAACACATTTCTATTGTAGGAAATAGATACAAAGCTAATCCACAGCAGAACTGGGTTGTTTTTACTGCTACTATTTAGGTCTAACAGTAAAGATGGCTTAGTCTTAGTTCCACAAAGCTAATCTGAACAGCTCAAAAATTAAAATATTTGACACAAAGTATTTACAAAAATAGATTATTTTTATGCCAACATAAGAAATTGCCTGTAATCTCTTCTAATTTCCTACAGACAGCAAAATAGGTTTCACTGCTTACAAATGTGAACATCACAAACCCATCTGCTTAATGGTTAATGAGTAAAGACATACAAAAACACGAAGAATGATTCATCTGCAATGGAAGCACTTTGTAACATTTTAGCTAGGTTGAATACATAACTTTTAAAAAGAAAATACAAAAGTTTCATATCAAGAACTCCAGAAAATAGCCTCCTCATCTGGATAATAAATATAGTAGGGGTGGCAGCAATAAAAATTTGTTCATTACTGATCTGAAGGCAGTACCTGTAAAAGTGAGGGCTGAATCAGTTTCCAATTCCCACTGCTTAATAAGATCTATACTACGCAGAAACCCACCTAGGTAGTTTCAAACGCAAAATGAAAGACTCATTATACATCTCATTATACAAAACTTGGAAAACTCGTGTTGTAAACCTCCCTTGAGGAGTAATGTCAGGTATTAAGGATTAGGTGCAACATTCCAGAGTCCCTTCAATATTCACACTGAGTACCGCATGTTGATATTGCATCTAAAATAGGACATGCAGCTTTTCTGTAGTAAACACTGGTTTAGTCAGAAATAGCACGGAGGCACAACTTGAATGTAAATAAGCAGGTATGCTCCTACGTTTTCTGTAATTTTTAGGAAAAGAACATGTCACTGAGGGACAAACACAACTTAGCAATGGTTTCTGTAGTCAATATTTTTTCTTTTCTTCTTTCCAAATCTAAATCAGTTTTCACTAACACCACAAAACCTTCCAGTAATTTTTACAGTTATAGGATAATCAACTTAAAGACAGCTACTTGGCAACCTTTCCACACCATTTTGATGGAACTGTGTTTACCTGCACTGCACAAACAGGCTGTACAGAGCACCTGGATACTCACTGATCATAGAATCAACTGGGTTGGAAAAGACCCCCAAGATCAAGGCCAACCCTTGATCCAACACTGCCATGGTTCCTACATCATGGCACTAAGTGCCACATCCAGTCTCATCTTAAAAACCTCCAGGGACAGTGAATCCACCACTGCCCTGGGCAGCCCATTCCAATGTCTGATTACTCTCTCTGTAAAAATTTTTTTCCTAATATCCAACCTAAACCTCCCCTGGCACAGTTTAAGATCGTGCCCTCTTGTCCTACTGCTGGTTGCCTGGGAGAAGAGACTGACACTCACCTCGCTACAACCTCCTTTCAGGGAGCTGTAGAGAGTGATGAGGTCTCCCCCGAGCCACCTCTTCTCCAGGCTAAACAATCCCAGCTCCCTCAGCCTCTCCTCATAGGACTTGTACTCGAGTCCCTTCAACAGCCTCACTGCTCATCTCTGGACCTGCTCCAGCACCTCAATATCCTTCCTGAACCGAGGGGCCCAGAACTGGACACAGTACTCCAGGTGTGGCCTCACCAGCACTGAGTACAGGAGAAGAATCACTTCCCTGGTCCTGCTGGCCACACTGTTCCTGATCCAGCCCAGGATGCCACTGGCCCTCTTGGCCACCTGGGCACACTGGTGGCTCATGTTCAGCTTCCTGTCAATCCAAACTCCCAGGTCCCTTTCTCCCTGGCTGCTCTCCAGCCACTCTGTCCCCAGCCTGTAGCGCTGCAAGGGGTTGTTGTGGCCAAAGTGCAGGACCCAACACTTGGCCTTGTTGAACCTCAACCTGTTAGAATCAGACCATCTCTCCAGCTTGTCCGGCTCCCTCTACAGAGCCCTCCTGCCTTCCAGCAGATCAACACTCCTCCCCAACCTGGTGTCATCTGCAAATTTGCTAATGGTACTCTCGATCCCCTCATCCAGATCATCAATAAAGATATTAAACAGAACTGGGCCCAACACTGATCCCCGGGGGACACCACTAGTGCCTGGCTGCCAACTGGATGCAGCCCCGTTCACCACCACTCTCTGGGCCCAGCCCTCCAGCCAGTTCCTAATCCAGCACAGTGCCCCTGTCCAAGCCATGGGCTGCCAGCTTTTTCAGGAAAATGCTATGGGAGATGGTGTCGAAGGCTTTGTTGAAGTCCAGATAGACCACATCCACACCACATCCACAGCCTTCCCCTCATCCACCAGGCAGGTCACCCGATCATAAAAGGAGATCAGGCCAGACAGGTCAGACAGGACCTGCTCTTCCTAAACCCGTGTTGGCTGGGTCTGATCCCTTGTCCATCCTGTAGCTGTTGTGTGATTGCATTTAGGATGATCTGATCCATAACCTTGCCAAGATTACAAGAGCAATCTCAGTAATCAGAGAATGGTTAAGGACAGAAGGGACCTCTGGAGGTCACCTGGACCAAAATCCCTGCCCAAGCAGGGCCACCTACAGCTGGTTACGCAGGACCACATCCAGACTTTTTTGAATGTCTCCAAGGACGATGGCTCCATAGCCTGAGAAGGCATGCACATATACACTAAGGTAACATAACATGAACTCAACCGTGCAGTCAACATGACAGACTGCATATATATGAGTCACAGAAGAAGTTATCTGAAATGGCCATTCTGATCACAGAAAGACTGGAACATACAGACATCAAATGGTTCCCTAAAAAGCCATATGGCTCAGCCCAGCCAGCAAGTGTGAAGATTTATTTAAATGCCCTGCCAAAAACCCCACAAAGTTCTCTATATACCTAATAACTTCTCTGTAATAAAAAGCAGCTCTTGAAAGAAAAGAACCTCAACAGACATGCATGAATGAACCCTATGCAAGCAGTGACATTTCAGACAGTCCCTATATCTAGTACAAACTCTTCTGGTATTTGTTTAGGTTCTTGTATATTTTGGGCTCTGTTCTCAGTCTTAATTGCATCCCTGACAGAAAAATACTGCCTGTTTGCAAGTTCCTATATTTGATTATTCCACTGCATTCTTAAAAATTATTCGTTTCACCAGAATACATATAGGTATTGTGAATAACAGTGCAATTACAGCCTAACTATATGTATTTCATGGCAAGTCTTTGCAACCAGTCCCTGGACCTTGTTAATCAAACCTAGGCCTTAATGTTGTAATTGCTACCACAGCTATAGCTTCGGTCAACATACAAAAGAACATTATTTTACTGTTTACATTAATTTATTACTGGGCAAGGTAGTAGCACAGAAATAACACTGCTTGTAGACAGTAGCTTCTTCATTGTACTATCAGTTCTGCCACTTATTTGATGTGGGACCCTAAGTAAATTCATTCTTTTCCTTACACACATATACCTTGCTGTCTGTCAAGGACATAATCTTGAAATGTGAGATAACAATTTAATATGGTGAGCCAAATTTCCTGATAGAATAAATGTGATATAGAGGAGACATACATAGGAACTTAAAAAACATATATAATTGTAACACAGAAGACAGCGCACATGACATGGCAGACAGAGAGGAAGAAGCAAAGAAGGAAGTTCAGCAGTTGTTACCTCAACATCCAGTGATTACAGATGAGGTTGAGATGCTGGCTTTGCAACAGCTGGAGATACAGAGTGCTTAATTAAAGACGAAAACGAAAATTTTGACTGCCAGTTGTCCTGAGATTTTGATCAGCAGATCTCCTGTAACATGAGGCTGAATCTCCAGTGACCCTGTCCAATCATTATAAAATATTTTAGCTGCTTCATCTGTGAGACAGAACATAAACTATAAATCTTTTAGTATCAGTGTTCATACTGCCTCTTTCCAAATGGTTATATGCTCATTGTCATCATCATCCTTCTCAGAGTCCACTGCACACAGAGGTCAATCAAGACAACCAAGGGTAAAGGACAAAACCAGAACAACGACAACAGTTAGCAGAACACAGTATTATTAAGTGATCAATACTGGAACTCTGAAAAGAGAAACTGCGAAGAAATGGATAGCATGGTATTACTACACCTGTTTCCTTCTTTCAGATATTTATCTTGTCTACTCAGACTGCAAAAATTACTAAGCAGGAGCTGTTTCTCACTGAGTGTTTACACATCGTCTAGTCCTGCCAACCTCAGCTGTGATATGCATGTGCTACTCTGGTAAAAATAAGAGAGACAACTATTTTCAGACTAGTGTTCTATTTTGAGGAGTGTTCATTTTACATGCTGAAAAAGAAGATATTTCAACAAGCAGCCAAAAAGCACCCTTAAGAAGTATATAACAGAACTGGAAGTTGTGGTTGAGATAGATAAGCTCCTAGTCTACTTCCAGGGCCACTGATCATAAAAGTCAATCCCAGATTCAATTCAGATGCAGCTACTTTGTGAAACACTTTGAAGTCAGCAGCTGATCGAGTTTTAAGCACATAGGGTCAGTTATGCATGTATTTTTTTTACTGAATTAGAAAAGCACAAATATATTAATGATGTGACCGAAAGGTACTCTACAGTAGCAAGCAGAATATTGGTTATGAACCCAATATCTGGATTCTACCTAGAACAATGATTTTGTCACAGTATTTTAAGGTTTATTTAAGAAACAGAATTTTAGCAAGTTGTATATATAGCAGTATGAAATTGGCTACTTAACAAGTTTCATGTCAGCGGAGCAGAATCTCAGTTCATTCAGGCAGCCTCCCTTTGCTCAAACAAGTCAGCAGGCAATCTATACAAAGTATAGAACAAATGCCTCTAAAAAAAACACAAAACCCAAACCAGAAGATTCTCAGAAAAAAAAACAATAAAACACAAAAATCCCACAAAAAAGAAAGAAACAAACAAAACGCCACTAAAAAACCAACACAACAACCAAACCAAAAACCTAGAAAACACATCCTTTTAAGAACCAGGTAAGAACAAGCTAAGTATCTCAAATCACATCGTTGACAGAACTCAAACATTAAAACCAATCTCAGAATAAACATATTATTTCAAGTTCCTCAAACCCACTGGAGCCCTGTTCACATCTCACAGAAGCTATAAACCTCTGAAGTGAAAAAAATAGAGACAATTTTTCGGTTCTTCAGAAGTATGAGAAGCCTGTCAGTGCAAGATGCAGAAATGGTACGATGGAAGTGAAGCTACACTGTACAACACAAAAAAATCTTCTAGGCCATGCTGCAGCCCACAGAATAACTCCCTTAGCAAGAGTTGTATGCCAGTATATTTTGGGAAAGGGTGTGAAAAGGGAAAGCAGAGGTATAAGCCTCACCATAATGGCTATATTCTATTTTGCATCCTCTCACAGTGAAGCCACAGAAGAAACTGAAAGAGTACTAGCAAGTAGTATACACTTCTGGGGGATGGAATATGGGAAGTAGCAGCAACTGCAATGATGTTTGGCTGTGAACATTGGGATAACGAACTAAGGAGGCTGCAGGAATGACCATTATGGGGCACAGTGTCTGAAAGGGTAGCAAAAATGGGGAGAGAAAAAAGTTAATCATGAGCTCAGCGACATCTTGCAATGAGCTAGTCCTTCTTAAATGAGCAACAGAGGGCAGAAAGACAGACACTGGGACTGGACTAGATGTAGAGCCTGGTCAGGTCAGTGAAGGGGGAAAAGGGAGAGGGAAGAACAGAAGAAAGAACATAAGCAGGCCCCTTCACTGAGTCATACCAGAGCTACTGCTGCTGGAAGGGAGCCAGATCTGAGCTGGAGCATTTGCCTCTGCTTTTTTTTCCCCTGCTCTCAGAAAACCAAGGTGAAGTCACCAAACTTAAATGTCTATATGAAATACATTCAAATTTTACTGACTGTAAGCCCCTACTCCATATTACATTTAGCCTCAGAAAAACTCCTAATCAAAAGCATGCAAGAGTAACTTAAAAACATCCTCTTCTTTGGCCGAGTTTTTGTGCTGCCCTGAAACAAGATTCTTTCTTGGATCAGTGATTTCATAATGTAAAATACAAAACCTTTCCAAGCAAGACAAATACATAAAGTTGAGGACAGCAGAGCTCTATTACTCCTCAACCTACACATTGCTTTTTCCTAAGTAAATTGCTAATCTACCTTCTCCAAAGGCCCTCCTGTTAACTGAACACACATTTCTCAGCCTAACACTCTTCAAAAGCAATTTTAACATGTACACCTATTTCTATAAAATTTATCACATATCAGCCTTAAATCAAATTCAAATAAAAATTATCTTTCTTTTAATATTTCAACTGTTTGACAATACTCATTATCACACATCAACAAGTATCTCATATGTGGTTTATGGGCACTCAGTCTTGTTAAGCAAAGGAATAATTTAGCAACCTCAGCTTCTTGTTAATATCTCTCCTAAAATGACATCTAGTCTCACCCTGATTTTTTTATGGATGGATTTACAGCTTGTTTCTGTCTTCCTGCAGTTGAATAAGCACCTGACAGAAACACCCAACTGAGCATTCATATATATTCTAAAGTGGTCAGTGAAATCTTGAGGACAGACTCCAAGAGCTTGAAATGGCCACAAGCTAGCAAGAAAGAAATCAAAGCTTTGATACCTCCATACACCACAGGACATCTCATAGTAAACAAATCTTCACAGTACAAGCTAAATGGAAGCAACATGGGATAGTGCTCTCCTTCTGAGGTCATCTAAATTTAATATAAAATTAGAAGGAGGTTTAGGGTGACTTATAAAGCTTGATTAACAAACTGGGAATTAAATTCCATACACTTTTTTCAGAGGAATAAAAATAATACAGCCGTGGCATCTGGTCACTAATCCAGTCCCCAGGACTCCATCCTTAGCCCAGTTCTCTTCAACAGGTTCATTATGGACTTGGAGGCAGGACTTGAGGGAACACTAAGTAAGTTTGTAACTACACTAAATTGGGAGGAGTTACCAACTCCCTAAAGGGCATAGAGGCCCTGAAGAGAGATCTCAACAAATTAGAGGATTGGGCAATCACCAACTGTATGAAGTTTAACAAAGGGCCGGATTCTGCACCTGGGATGGGGCAACCCTGGTCGCTGGAGCACAGCGCTGTGGAAAGGGACCTGGGGGTCCTGGACAATGGCCAGTTGAATATGAGTCAGCAGTGCCCTGGCAGCCAGGAGAGCCAGCTGTGTCCTGGGGAGCATCTGGCAAAGCATCGCCAGCTGGTCAAGGGAGGGGATTGTCCCACTCTGCTCTGCACTGGTGTGGCCTCGAGGACTGTGTGCGGTTTTGGTCACTGCAATATAAGAAAGAAATTAAGCTGTTGGAGAATGTCCAAAGGAGGGCCACAGGGAGTGGCTGAAGTCACCTGGCCTGTTCAACCTGGAGAAGAGGAAACTGAGGGGAGACCTCATCACAGTCAACAACATCCTCACAAGGGAGGAGCAGGTACCAATCTCTTCACTCTCATGACCAGTAACAGGACTTGAGGAAACGGTGTGAAGCTGAGTTGGGGGAGGCTTTAGGTTAGATATCAGAACAGGTTTTTCACCCAGAGGGTGGCTGAGCACTGGAAGAGGCTCTGCAGGGAAGAGGTCATGGCATCAACCCTGACAGAGTTCAAGAAGCATTTGGACAATATTCTCAGGCACATGGTGTGACTCTTGGGGTATCCTGTGCAGGGCCAGGAGTTGAACTCAATGATCCTGAAGGGTCCATTCCAACTCAGCATATTCTGTGATGAAGACCTATGGAATAATCTCACCCAAACAAAACTATTAACATACAAGACTTCTATAATTACAGGTATGTCTTACCTTAAATATATCTGTTTTGAAGCTATAAATTAAGGTACTTATGTGGTTGCAAGAATCTCAACAAGACTAAGATTAGGAACAAGAATGACAATTCAAGAATTGCCAATTCAACAAACAACACACGTTAACAGAAAAATAAATTTGCGTTACGATTTCACTCTAAACAACAGGCCTTGCTGTGTTTCAAAGGGTTTTTTCTATTTTTACAAAAAGCACTTACAAAAATTGCTAGCTAGTAGACAATACTGCCTGAGCAGATAATGAAACTTTGTTTCATAGTTGAGCATTACCCAGTGAATTAAAACCTATTTTTTTTAAATATAAGCTGCAATATTATGAGGCTCCTTTGGAGATACAAATACTACCGTATCAAATAATATTGACGATTCTACACAATAAAGCATGAATTCAACACTGGTTTCATTGTATTACCATCATGGCAGTGTTGCAGCACTTCTGAAATTACACTTTTGTCCAAGTCACTATGTCAACAGATATGCCAGTCTGCTTAAAGCACCAAACAGCTAAAATGGAATGAAACAGCTCAACCAGCTAAGATACACTCAAACATAAATTCCAGTAATGCTTCACTTCATCTTTTGCTATTGTAATCAGAACTTTACTGTTTTTATTTCACAGAATAACATAATATTGTAAGCGGATCTTTGGGTTTAAACAAAATTTTGATTCCTCGCCTTTCAAGCTCTTATTACACAAAGATGTAGGACATCAAGAGATGATTCGCAGTCTTGCCAAATATAACGAGATTTCTTCCTCAAAAGACATAAAGAAGTTGTTAAATATTATTGCCAACACAGTCTGTTCTAAGAGTTGATCCTTCCATTATTTTTAACTGAAAGTCTGTTTTTTATCTCCCCCAATCACAAACCCCTTGAATTTTATACTAGTAAACTTTTAGAAATTAATTGTTGGGTTCTGGATTACATAAAAGCCCTCAAAGGTCAGAACACCGGCAACCCTTGTCATTCATATACCTCACGAAGCACAGTACCTCCAGAAGATGGGACGGGAAGCACAGGTGGGTGCCTTCAGGACCACTGTCCATAGCTGACAGTAGACACAAGGATACAGGGTTGCCAGACGTTTGACTTTCTGAACATCTGCACAAGCCACTGCCACATACCAATCAAACCCCCTTCACTCAGCAGGTGAAATTTGGAGTCCGTTCTCAACCTGACTCCCAATTAACTACACAGCTTGGGCACACAGCTATAAACACACTAAGATTCGTGCAGGGCTAATCATGCCAGAGGTGAAGCAGCCTATACAGGCATAATGGGTTGCTGCCATGGAGGCAGCAAGGCAACTGAGCACCTTTCCCGCAGTCAATATACACACGTTAAACCCAGTGAGAAAGGGTTATCCCTACCCAGACCAAACCAAGTGGAGACAAGCATTGCACTGCCTCTGTAAGCCAAAGAATACAGATACCCTACTGTCTTGGACAGTATACTAGAAGTTGTTTTTACTAGTTCTTTTTCTCGAAGAAAATGACAATGTAGGTGTAAATGATTATACTTCATTTCACTTTGTATTTCAACTCTCAAGAAATAACCTGAGAATCACTGCCAGAGTACTTCTGACAATGTCTGCCTAGGTTCAACACCTTTGAAGAGATAGAATTACATTTGCCTCCTTGAAAAAAACCCAAACAACAGTGCAGCGATGCAAACATTACTAAAGGTACAGAACAGAAAAAAAAAGCCATTACACAAAGTTTAAAAAGGAAATAAATAGAAGATAGACAAGTCACACCGCCTTTGCAGACACTAATGAATTGTCTTCTCTAACAAGACAAATTAGAAACACTTCTATTATGCAAATGAATATTAAAGTTTATGGTTAGGGAAGCCAGGGATTTCCTACTGTATTCCTAATAGCTGGACAACTAAACTACTTCACTGTTTATTTACGATGCCACATTCATGATATGGCATAGCCTAAATATTTTCTTAAAACAAAATAAGCCTTAATGAGTTAACCACACGCATGCAGAGAAATCCTGCTACCTGCCAACAACCTCAGGCTCTGCATTTTTTAATAATGAAATAGTTACTCGTGTCATTACATAAATATTATTACATAATATCTCCTTTGTATGCAGAATTAGAGCTATAATAACATAGGTCCCACTATTTCAATACTCTATCTATTAATCCCACTCATCCATTTAATAATTTGGAGCTGTAGTTGCATCAGAGCACAACAGCTTTAATGTCTCACATTCCTCTGTGCCTAAACAGAGAACAGAGAGGTAATTCTGAATTAAAAAAAAAACAAAACAAAACAAGCCATCAAGAAATACAACAAAAAGGTCTGCTCTACTATAATAACTGAGTGAAGGGAGACACCTCTGCTGTGCCTTTTTTATTACGTGCTTTTTGTCTTGCCTAACATTTAATGTATATACCAATACACAATTTTCAACAGGCAAGTAAAAAAAAATATGCAGAAATTCCTGAATTCCCAAGGTCAGCATTACACAACATTAAGTGTAAAGGGATCACAAGCAACAATGCTTAATATGCCTAATATCTCAAAAAACATGTTGGGTTTTTTTCCCACTTAATATTTAACGTATGGGTAAACTACAATACATATCAAATTAATTTTCTTAAGTATTAAATTTTAGAATTTTTTTCTGAAAACGTTTTTGAAATAGAGAATGAAATAAAATATTAGATATTTAGCTATGAAGGTGTGACTTTGCAAAATGTAAAACTGCTTAAAAGTCTCTGACCGAACTGTGGGCAATTGAGATAAAAGGCTTAGAGAATGGGGAAGGCTTTTTAGCACGTATAGAGTGGTGGGGAACCTGAAACTGCTTGAAGTGATAAAACTTTACGTAACTACTCTATAATGGTAAGAATAGGAGGTAAAACTAAGTGTCTATTTAGATAAGAAAGACTGCAAAAGGAGTGTGTGTAAAGATAATTTTGAGCTTGCTACTTTCAAACTGTATAAAAGGCTATGTTATTTCTTGGCTCGGCGGAGTGCACTGGGGAGAACACCTGCCCCTTTGCATTCCCCGGCCGTAATAAAAGTGCTTTTCAGATTGGCAGAAGTTTCTTTGAATCAATATGGCGACCCAGATGGGACTAATCTCTGCTCGCCGGTGAGGACCCTCCGGAACCGGGGACCCTCTGCGCGCCCCGGGACGTTACTCCGGTGAGGCTCCCCGGGCTCCGCTGGATCACCACGGGAGTAGATGAAGACCCTGTGCACAGGTATACAAATTCTAAAACACAAGTATACAAATTTTAAAGCACTCTTTTATTTTTCCCTAGGGTTTTGGGAAGGAAACCGTAAGTCGTACGCTGGTTTTTAGGGCTCTGGGCTTGCTAGCAGCTAACAAGAGCAACACCCTTTTAATAGTAGGTTCGAGTCCTACCAGGAGGATGCATATGGCTTTGATTGTGAGTTAGAGTCTCACCGAAGCTATACCAAAAAGAGGAATTTTGGGCAGAGGGCTGCATCCTTCTGAATATGGGTTAACAGTCCCATTAGAGGGTGGTATAGGTTTTTTTGTGACAGATGTTTTTGAGTTTACCACTGTGGCTAGATTTGGGACTTGGCTTTGGAATTGCTATTATTATAAGTTTGGTAATATATCTGGGTTTGTTTTAAACCATCTGTCTGTGTTCCATGTGTTTGCTGAATTGTATTGTTTTGTCTGTGAGTACTGTCTCTTATGTCATGAAATTACTGTTGTATGTTAAGTAAGCAAATATTGGGTAATTATATTTGTTTTCATATATGTTACTGTTTTTCTCCTAATCATGGCAAAAGGACTACCTTCGTGTGTTTACAGGAGATAGTGGTTTTGTGGTTTTATGGTTTTAGGCGGAACCTTAACACTCATTGTTTGCAGGAATTAAGCCAGGAAGTTTGCTGGCCGCTTGCAGATGCCATAAACTCCAGGGCTGACAACCTCTGAAAGTGCAAACCCATATCTTTGCTCAATTTGTAAAATTGTTCACCTCATACTTGTAATCTGTGTTAAATGTTGGCAATTTTGGCGTGTTAGGGGTAAGAGTGGCATTAGGAGATCTTAACATTGGAATGGTTAAGTTTAGATACGGTTTTATACAGTATCTAAGAGAGAGTAACAAAATATGCAGGTAAAATAAGGTTAAAAAAAAAAAAAAAAAAAAAAGGGTGGTTCTTTTCTCATTAATACTTAGATTGTGAGATTGTTACCTTGTATCAGTAAGTGTGGAGTGTGACTATTTTGTGAACACCTAAGAAAGGAGTTTTTTATTGCCAGACTGAGGATTGCTACCAGACAGGAGATACTTGAACAAGCTAACAGGGCTAACTCAGAACTTTCCTGCCTCAAAGCTGGTGTGGTGTGTGTGTGGTGTGTGTTGAAAGTATATAACTGAAATTTGCAGATAACCACGAGTTTACATCTGTGCAAAGGGCACGACTAGAAACAGGCCAAAGCAAAAGCTAAAAATGGGAAACTGGCAAGGAAAACAAAAGGTTGATAAAAGTCCATTAGGATGTGTTTTAACACACTGGAAAGAAATTGGGGAATCTCAGGGTGAGATTACTAACAAGAAAACTCTAATCAAATATTGTTCAGAATGGTGGCCCCTCTATAAACTAGAGGAAGGAGCAAAGTGGCCAAAGCACGGATCATTAGACTATAATATTTTACTGCAGTTAATGTTGTTTTTGCGAAGGCATGGAAGATGGAATGAAGTGGTCTATGCTAATATGTTCTTTTGCTTGAGGGAACACCCAGAATGGCAGAGGGAGTGTGGCATTAATTTAGCCCCATGAGACCTGTTTGTTCTAACATTAGAGAAAGAGAATGTAAAACAAGATATAAGAGAACTCAAAAGATGTTGTTCAAACTGTTCAATAGGACAGAGATGTTTGAAATATACCAACAAGGAGTTAGAAAGTAGAATTAAGGATTATGTAAGTCCCTTTGGAGAAAGGGCAAATGAAATAGCCGAAGGAAGGGCTCCTGCCCCCCCCTCAAGACCAAACAGTAAATTGTCCACATCTTCAAGACAGCAGGGGAGGGAAAGAAACGGAGAAAGGGGAAGAAGGGAAATTCCTTACTTATCTCCCCTGAGCAAGTGGACACGCAGTAAAACGAGAGCAAAATCTGTCTCCCCATACACAGAGGCCAGGCGAACTACACAAGCCCCTTTAAGAGAGGCTGCAGGACCGCAGGGGCCTATAAAACTTAAAGTTAATTTCTATATGGGAGATTTAGAAAATTGGAAGGATATTGCTCGTAAATATAAAGATGACCCAGTTGGGGTAGAAAGACAGAAATTAAGTAAAGCTATCACAAAGGCAACCATCGCCGCCCTGGGTAAAAGAGAACATCGCTCTAAGAGACCTGGATGGCACCCTGGAAGTGGTAACCAGCAGAAATTGAGACCAAACCAATGTGCATTTTGTAAAGAAGAAGGACATTGGAAAAGAGAATGCCCTCAAAGGGAGCAAAAACCTATTTTAATGGCAGAATTGGACCAGGATTAAAGGGGACCGAGGGGTTTTGCCCCCAGGGATCCCTTGGTTATAATGGAACTGGGGAAAAATAAACATAAAATAGAATTTTTAGTAGACACTGGAGCAACATTTTCTGTGTTAAATCAGGAATTAAACCTCATGGACGATGTATCTTTGAATGTGATAGGAGCCACTGGTCAAGTTGAAAAAGTATCTTCTATGAAACCACTAAGTTTTAAATTAGGTAAGACTTTAGGTATACATAAATTCCTATATATGCCTCATGCACCTAAATCACTTTTGGGAAGGGATCTATTAGAAAAACTAAATGCAGAAATTAGGTTCAACAATGGAGATATGCAACTTAAAGTAAAAGAAAATGAATTAATCGAAATTTTAAGTCTTGCTCTAATCCAGCCACAGATATCGGGAGAAGTACCACCAGCAATCTATGACCAGATCTACCCGGGGGGTCTGGGCTGACAGGACCCCAGGAAGGGCCAGACACGCTCAACCTGTAACAGTAAGATTAAAACCTGGGACACGGCCGGTAAGAATTAATTGAATGTAAATCAGAATTCAACACACCTATTTTGAAGAGCTCCACCCAGTGGTAGCTAACCCATATACACTTCTAACTAAACAAAAAATGAATATGTCTGGTTTTCTGTTTTAGATTTAAAAGATGCCTTTTTCTGCTTGCCTTTGGACCCTAAAAATCAAAAAATTTTTTGCCTTTGAATGAGAAAGCCCGGATACAGGAAGACGAGCACAGTTTACATAGATTGTTCTCCCACAAGGATATAAAATAATCCAACAATTTTTGGAGATCAGTTTGCCAAAGATCTTGAAGAATAGACTGTACCTTCAGACAGCGGAGTCCTCTTGCAATATGTAGAAATCTGAAGAAGACAACATCGACATGGGCCAGAAAGAAAAGAAGCCATCTGTAATATACCTTTGCCCCAGACTCCAAAAAGAACGTTGCACATTTTTGGAATGACTGGCTGGTGCAGGCTTTGGATCTACAAATATGGACTAATAGTCAAACCTCTATACCAAATTCTACAAGATGGAGATCAACAATTAACATGGACTGGAGAAGCTAAACAAATCTTCCATTGGCTTAAGAAAGAACTGATGCAGGCACCTGCAATGGGCCTCCCAGAGGTAACTAAGCCTTTTTTTTTTTTTTTGCTCTTTTCGCATGAAAGGCAGGGAATTGCACTGGGGGTCCTGGCCCAGCAGGTCAGACAATATTGCCGAGCAGTGGCATACTTCTCTAAACAGTTAGATGAAGTGAGCAAAGGATGGCCAGGATGCCTGAGGGCCGTAGCTGCAGTAATACTGAACATACAAGAAGCCTGAGAGCTCACAATGGGACAGAAAATGACTGTTCTAGTGTCACACGTGGTTTCAGCAGTGCTCGAACAGAAAGGCAGTCACTGGCTCTCGCCCTCCAAGTTTCTCAAATACCAGGCCACTCTAGTAGAACAAGATGATGTTGAAATCGTCATCACTAACATCATAAATCCAGCAATATTCTTATCAAGTTCAACAACCACAGAGAGACCGGTGTATCATGATTGCATTGAAACTATTGAAGCAACATATTTCAGCTGACCGGACTTGAAAGATACACCACTGCCTGAGGCAGAAATGTGGTTCACGGACGGAAGCAGCTATATGAAAGATGGAATCCACAAAGCTGGTTATGCATTGAAAGAAAAAAGAAAGGACATTAATATTTGGATGGACTCAAAGTATGCCTTCGGAGTAGTTCATGCTCATGGAGCAGTGTAGAAAGAAAGAGAGTTACTCACATCACAAGGAAAACAGATAAAGCACGCAGAAGAAATCTTAAAATTACTTGAAGCTGTCCAGTTACCGAAAAGGCTTGCATTGTAGAGGACATCAAAAAGGCTTGACCAAGAAAAAGGCAATCGATTGGCAGATCGAGAGGCGAAAAAGGCAGCAGAAAACGGCCAGGTAGAACTTGCCTCCCTAATTCCTGATGGCAAAATTATAGAGGTAAGCTCTAATGTATCATATTCAAAGGAGGACTTAAAATTAATAAAAGATCAGCAAGCTCAACGCAAAGGTAACATGTACTACTTAGAAACAGGACAAATAGTGGTACCTGAAAGAGTACTGTGGAAAGTTGTACAGGCAGAACATAACAAAACTCATTGGGGGGCAGATGCATTACACAAATATCTAAGGAAACAAATTATAGGACGAAATTTATACACTACAATAATCCAGGTTACTAAACAATGCAAGACCTGCCTTCAAAATAATCCTCACACAACCAATAAAATCGAGATAGGGACAATTGGCAAAGGTAATCTCCCAGGGCAACACTTGCAGATAGATTTCTCTGAGTTGCCTAGGAAAGGAGGCTACAGATACCTGTTGGTTTTGACAGATACTTTCTCAAATTGGCCAGAGGCTTTCCCGACTCGAAGCAATAAGGCTCGAGAAGTTGTCAAGGTACTACTTAATGAAATTATCCCCAGGTTTGGAGTACCTGACATCATCTCCTTGGACAGAGGACCACATTTTGTAGCTAAAGTAATACAAAGAATTAGCAGCATCCTGCAAATCAATTGGCAATTACACACTCCATATCGACCACAAGCAAGTGGTCAGGTGGAGAAAATGAATCATTTGATAAAACAACAATTGGCAAAAATCTGTCAAGAAGTAAACCTACATTGGTACCAAGCATTACCTCTGGCCTTATTGCGAATAAGGGTCAAACCTAAAACTAAAGAAGGGCTGAGCCCTTTTGAAATGTTATATGGAAGTACCACTCAGATCATCATTAATGACTATAGCTGAAACAGAATCTTTTACTACAGATTTGATGATCTTGTTAACTGAACACACATCTAAAGACTTTCAGGTTGTGACTAATGTCTTTGGAAAATTACAAAAAGATGTCTCAGTAGCAATACAGTGTATCCAAACTCAGCAATGGATACAATCTGTATCGGCAGGAATTATAAGAGAAGGAACCTCAGGAATTTTACCTCAAGAGATAAGAGAGATCATATCCAGACAAGACACCACAAGTAAATTTGAAAAAGAACATCAGGCATGGTGGCAGTTAGTGAACTTCACATATAACACAGAGCAGGAACAAATAGAGGCATATGGTCTTACCATCCGTGAGGCAAAAGAACAGACCATATTTCCTGTCTTAGCATTAGGAGCAATACACCGGGACATTGTAGTTAGACCTATAGGGCATAATGTCTGGGCAAGCTATGACAAGGACACGGGGAGGTGGCAAACTGTCAACACGAAGGCCTGTATACCTAGGGAACAACTAGGATATGTGTGTGAAAATGCTGTAATAGAGAAGGAGGATTTATGTTTAGATACAGAAGACAGTGTATGTACGTTTGAAATGTTCCCAAATACACAGGCACAGTCCCAAGTGTATTATGTAGGTAAAGGATGTGCCTGCATCAGGACACCTTGCACAAGTATAACAATTGATAATTGTAAAGAACTAACTAATGCTACTAACTTCTGTGTTTGCAATTTTACCAAAATAATAGGATGTGACTTTAAATACACTGCTCCTGTGACCACCATGCAATTGATCTCGGATAGATATATGTCATATCATGAAGTGCCTAAACTACAAATAGGCATGGACATTAATATCCTCCAGAAAATGCTCTATCATCCGGATATTGAACAAATGATGGAAAAGGTAAATGCTACTTCACGTCGCATGCTGTGGCAAGTGAAACACGACACAACAGAGATAAAAAACATCATTACAGAAGTGACAAAAACTGGAGAACATCATTGGTGGAGCATGTTTTTGGGATTAACCAATAGACATTCACCCACGGTAGCTCAGCTATTTAACTTCCTGATTCACCCGATCTTGGTTTTGATGCTGGCAGCTCTCCTCCTTACAATCGTCAATCTATGGATGTGGTGGAAAATAAGAACTATAGTACAACAAGTACACGTGCTCTGGACTGTACAAAAAGTGATGCAAAAGAATTTGCATTAGTTAAAAGAAAAGGGGGGAATTGAAATAGAGAATGAAATAAAATATTAGATATTTAGCTATGAAGGTGTGACTTTGCAAAATGTAAAACTGCTTAAAAGTCTCTGACCGAACTGTGGGCAATTGAGATAAAAGGCTTAGAGAATGGGGAAGGCTTTTTAGCACGTATAGAGTGGTGGGGAACCTGAAACTGCTTGAAGTGATAAAACTTTACGTAACTACTCTATAATGGTAAGAATAGGAGGTAAAACTAAGTGTCTATTTAGATAAGAAAGACTGCAAAAGGAGTGTGTGTAAAGATAATTTTGAGCTTGCTACTTTCAAACTGTATAAAAGGCTATGTTATTTCTTGGCTCGGCGGAGTGCACTGGGGAGAACACCTGCCCCTTTGCATTCCCCGGCCGTAATAAAAGTGCTTTTCAGATTGGCAGAAGTTTCTTTGAATCATTTTTGTATTGGTCAGAAACACATTTGAGACGTGGGACGACCCACAAGGCCACGGAGAAGAGGCAGCGAAGAAGCGGCATGTGACACTCGGGAGTCCCGGGGGGCAACATGTGGCCGGCGCTCAGGACGCCCCTTCCTGCGGTGCCGCACCGGTGCCCCCGGCCGTGCGCGATCCGCGCCGCCACACGAGCTCCACTTCCCAAGTGCCGCGCAAGTCCCACTTGTGGCCGCGCTCTGTGGTTCCCCCTCGCCCGCTCACTCTCCCGCGGTAACACCTCCCAGGCAGGGCAGGAGAGCGGCGTGCGGGCCCCGGGGGCGAGGGCGGCACCGACCGCCCCGGTGTTTGCACAGCTGCTCCGCTCTCCCGGGGCAGCCCCGCACAAAGCCCCGGCGGACCCGCAGCCCCCGCCGCCACCGGGCGGGCGCGGCGCGACACCCGGGCAGGTTCCCCGCGGGGACACCCGGGGCAGGTCCCCTCTGCTCCCAGCTCCCCCCGGCAGGTGAGACGCCGCAGAGGCGGCGGGCGCGGAGGGGGGGGCGCGACCCAGCCACAAAGAGCGGGAGCCGCCGCTGCCTCCGCCGCGGGGTGGGCGGCGGCGCGACCGGCGCCGGCACGACCCGCGGCGCTGCAGCGGGGGGACGTCCCCGCCCGTCGGTGGCGGCGGCGGGGGGGGGTCACCCCTTACCTGCAGGGGTGGCGCCGAAGACTCTCACGACAGGCACCCGCCTGGCCGGGGCCTCTCGGAAGCTGGACTGGCAGGGGTCCAGGCCGGGCAGCGGGCTGCCCATGTAGTAGTCGGCAGTCACGATCCGCACTGAGAACATGTTTGTTCGCCGCCGCCGAGGCACCACCACAGCACCGAGCGAGCGAGCGAGCGCGGAGCGAGCGCGGAGCCCGCACGGCTCCCCCCGCCCGCCGCCGCCGCAGCGAGCGCGCGCGCGCGCGCGCAGCCCCCCCGCGCCTGCTGCTCCTCGCCCGCCCGCCTGCCGGAGCGCGCGCACGCCCCGCGGGAGCGCGCACAGCCCCGCACGCGCCTCCTCTGTCCGTGCTTCTGCTCCCCCCACCCCCCCACCCGTCCCTTAGTGCTGCCGCTACCGCTCCGGGCGCGTGCGCGGCGGCGCGCCCCGCGCGTGCTCCTACAGCCCGTGCAGCCGCGCGCGCCTCAGGGGCAGCGCGCGCTTGTCCCCCCCGGACGCCCCGGCGGCGGCGGCGCCCCGGCCCCGGGCGGCAGCTGCTGTTGCCATGATGATGTCGTCACGGACGCAACCATTGCGGGAACTCAATGGGGAGGGCGGGGTGGATGGGCCGTGTGTTGTGGCGGGTGGCGCAACGAGCGAGGGAGGTGTCACTCACTCCCCGATACAGACACACGCCCCCCCCCCCCCCCCCAGCCTTTCGTGTGGGCTCGGCGGGCGGGGCGCGAGCGTGCGTGGGAGCAGGGGGGGAAATTTTTCCAATGCTACCCCCTCCCTTCCCCCCGTGGCAGAATAGGGAGGGAGGGCGGACCTCGGTAATTCGGCGATCGGCCGCGCGGGCTGGGGGCGAGGCTACGGAATCCCGAGCCGCGGATGGCGCGTCGGGGCGGGGGAGGCAGCGCTGCCGGGACACGACGGGGTTAAGCTGGGTCGGCCGCCATTTTGGATGGCGGGGAGGTGAGTCTCCGCACGCCGCAGGGGCCAACAACACTCACACAAAAAAAATCAACCTAAAAGATTGGATGGGGGGGAGGAGACAAACGCGGTCACCTCCCGGGACTGCGGAGGGGTCGGGGGTGGTGGGAGTGGAACGGAGCAGCAGAGCTCCCGCGGCCGCCCGCGCCCCCTCGGGCTGTGACTGTCCCCGCGCGCGGCTCACGGGGGGCGGGGCCGGCGCCATGGAGGGGCGGTGGCGATTGGTGGCGGGGCCGAGCGCGCGGGAGGGGGCGGGGCCGGGCCGGGCGCGCTGCGGCGGAGCGGGGGGGGCGGGGCCGCGGCCCCCCTGCTCCTGCGGGCGGGTCGGCCCCGCGGCAGCCGCAGCCCTCGGAGTGCCTGGAGCTTGTTTTGCGTTTTGCTGCGCTCTCGTGCATGTTTTTATTTAGAGTGATAGCAAAACCCTCGAGTTTAGGTTTAAGATTCCTGTTGCAGTCTCTTTGTTTCAGGGCTGAGGATTCGGGGGAAAAGAAAAATCAATCCACAGCAAATATCCAAAGTGTTGGCAGGGTTGAAGATGAGCCTGCTAAAAGGCCAAATACTCTCACGCTCCCTCAGAATGGTGCTGTTACATGTGCGTGCAGGAGTGGATAATACGAGGCAAATGTACAGATCTATAAAACCTGACACAAGTCCAATATGTAGAACACATGTTTCACATTTTGGTTACATATGTTTTGGGTTTAGATTTGAACAAAAGACAGGTCAGCCAGTTGCTACCCTTCATTTTTTCATTGTAATGAACAGGAAGCTTGCCTGTCTACTCAAGAGTAACTGGTTTCCTACTCTTTCTTTGTAAGCTGTTTATTTTCTCTAGCTCACATCTGTTTTCATCTTTAAACTCATTTTATGCTAACAGAAGAAAAATCCAACTACCTAGTCATCAAGAAATCTTGAGTCACAGAAGTCATTGGTTGAAATAGGGCTGAAATACAAAGTATTTTCATTGTATCTAAAGAATAGCTGAGTTGCAACTTTAATTTTTGACAGTTGTTTGCATTTGCAAAGCTAATATTTAGAGAACCTTTGCAACTGCAAGAATACTCTTATGAATACTTAGATTTCACAAAAGCTAATAAATCACTAGAAGCTTACTGGTGAAGCTTGTTAACAAACACCATCTCCAACTATTGTTATTTGAATACATTTTGTACTGCTGCTCCACTAATACATTTCCCTAATTTTCTGTAGGACTCGGTAGGGGCAATAACAGTTCTTGTGTTACTCCATTCTGTGCTCTGTTTTCTTTCTGTTCATGTGATCATCTTGACTTCCTGAGCATTGTGTCTTCCCACCACTGTGTATTTCACTGACGCCTTAATGCCTTTGAACAGTGGCACTTGTGCTCTGGTGCCTCTTCCTGCATGAGCTGAAGATACATCAGCAGTCCGCTTATGTGCTAGGGGATACCAATATGCTACTGTCTGTTGTCATACACATAGGCAGCAGAACATGATGTGTATCAGCCCCTCAGCTGGGTTGATGTATAAACAAAGACATTTAAGCTACTGGTGGATTCTGGCTTCTCCTAAATGGCTGCGGTGTGTGAGGTGTAGGCACAAGTTCATACCTGGTAGTCCTGCTGAAGAGAAAGCAATTGCCCACAACAGAATAACGTAGAAAGATTAACTAACTTTTTAGGAGCATAAAGCAGGATTCACTAAAGCACGTCATTCAGAGTCTTCTATTTAATTACAAAAATTTTTATGTTGTCTATTAAATCAGAGAGAACCATGCTTTGAATTAGGAAGAGCTTGTGCAAACAGAAGGCAGCAGAACTGAGATGAGAACAGTCACTACCTAACTTAGAGCCAGTTTCTTGTTCATATGAGGTATGAATTGATTTCTGAAAGTATTGAGTGTTACTCTCAGAAAAAAAATGGTGTGACTTTCCTTTTTGATGTAAATAGCTTAATCCAAGTGGTAGTTTTATAGCCATGCAGACATTTTTGTGGAACTCACATGCTTTCTGAGCTGTGCTTTTTCAGTTTCCCTTCATTTCTTACAGCTCACTTCTGCTTTCATAGTCATCTTGCAGTCAAGTCAATAAATTCGTCTGCAGGGTCACACCATGGTAAGACTGTATTTTCAGAAAAGGTTTGAGTCAGCACTGTCACGGGAGGTCCCCTGCCTTCCTCCTCATGCCAGTGCAAGCATTTGAATAGCTGCACAAGAGACTTGATTTGGAAACTGAGCCAGGTAAAAGTGATCCCACTAAAACCTGTGAGTTAATTTTAACTTAGATCAGGTCCTCCTCAGTCTGCCTCATTATGTTTGGGTGTGGAAGCCTGTGCTTGCACAGGGAAGGAGGCAGTGCAGGGGCTGAGTTGGATCAGCAGGAATAAAAAGAGAACACTTCTTCCAGAAGTCTTGGCTTGTGGTAGCTAAAGTTGCTGAAGTCTGCAAATCAGTTTAACCCTTACAGTAGATGAGACACACAAAGCCTGTTTCTGTATTTCCTGCATATCAACTTGTGTGTCAGTGTTTGTCTTTGGCAGTTGTTTTATGTGTTGTTCATGCACATGTGCATGAACATGTATGATATATAAATTTTCTTGTAGTTTACACTCTTATTACCTGAAAATACTGCCATTCTACAATATCAATAATTGCAAAAGGAAACATCCCGGTTAGAGAGCACTACCACCCATTTTCCCTGGTACCTCCAAACACTGTATGTTCTCTCTCTGAGGTTTCATCCAGTTTCCTGTTATAAAGCAAGTCACCCCCTTTCTCTGTTCATCCAGTTGCTAAGCAGCAGCTTTTCTCCCCATTAGCCAGCCATGTATTTGCATGAAAATAATCAAGCTTGAATATATAACTGGTTTTAATCATGCACAGCTAAACAGCTGTACAATCAAAATTTGCGTATTAATAGTATTAGTTATAACCATAACTGATGACTGTCTTTTAAGTTAGAATTTCTCTATAGAGTAAAATCAATATAGGTTTGCTTTTTTTTTTTAAACAAAAGGCACGACCATTTCTGTTTTTCCTTAATGCTTACTGTGTAGCTACTTAAAAAAATTGGTCACAAAATGGTATCGCAGTTCACAGAAAAATTATAAATGCAAATATGAGCAGACACAGAATCATCTAGTGACTAAAGATGATGGGGGCCAAGGGAAGAGCCACATTTTTCAAATATCTAATTATAGTAGCAGAGTGCAACAGAATTTGGTGATAAAAGTTTAGACTATGAGACAAAGGTAAAATTTCTAAAAGTACATCTTACTTTCAAAACCAACTAAAGAATCTGTGTTTCAGTTCTTATTGATTTCAAGGATGTTCAGTATTTCTGAAATCTATGATCTGAAATTTTGGACTGCTCTCTCAGTATGAGGGTGCCCTGGATTTATCCAAACTATATTTCAGAATGAGGGCTGAGGGTGACACATATTTTCAGGTGTTGATTTTTCAGATGACAGAAACACGATGTTTTTCTGTGCCCAGGGAGAAAACCTGGGCACACAGACCAGGAGTAATATATGAGCCATCCAGTTGGTATCCTAACCTAAACAGTCAGATTGTCTTCATTACACAGGAAGTTTATTTCCCAATATGCCCACAGACTAAGTGAATGAAAAAAGTCTAAATCTTCAGACTGAAATATTTGGTACTATGCTGTGTAGTTGTGGACTGCCAAACCTGTATGTACTTTGCCACGTATGACAATCCATAGTCTCATGTTAGATGTTCCTCAGATGTGACTCAGTGCAAGAAGTCATCCTCTTAGTCCGCAAAAGTGCTTAAGGTCCTAATTAATGAGGTTTATTTATTTATTTTCATTCTCAATTAATAGATATAGGCTAGGCTCTGAAGTGTAGTGCATTCAGGTTCTGTCAGAACCAGGGCAGTCACACATTTAATCAACAGCATTACACCAACAGTGTCTTGTCACTAGAAACTTGATGGCAAAACTAACCTAATTCTCAATTATGAAAATATGAGAAGTATCAAAGCAGTCTTTTGGCTGAGACTTAATAAACCTATCAGGGCAAGAATGGTGTCGTGATTGGAAAGAAACAAATGTCTTTGAAGGAGAGCCCATGGAAGTGTTATGTGCATTGTGTGGGACATATGAAACAAATTGTAACATAGGGTTACATAGGGTGTGCAAAGGCATAGAAGTAAAAAAAGAAATATGTCTTTGGTGTAGTAACATTAGATTTGTTCGGATAACTGTGTAATTTTTTTAATAAAATAATTTATTGACAAAGGAAATTAAGTCAATTTCACAGAATCACTGAACCATCACGGTTGGAAGAGACCTTCAAGATCAGCTAGTCCAACCATCATCCTAGCACCACCACAATCACATTTAATCTTTACTTCATAAAATGATTCAGTATAGTACCCTATGAGAAATGAAGGAGGATGCATAACATAAGAAAATTGCTGATGGGAAATTATGGTGGATTGTGTTGAAAGAAGGACTATAAAACTGGAAGTTGGCTACAAGTAGAGTCTGCTCATTTAATGTCCTTAGTGCAATGCTAGTTAGCATATAAATAAAAGTTGCTAGTAACCTTAATCTTGAAGCAGAACAGCATTTTATACAAGATCCATAACTTTGGAGTTAAGGAAGAATAAAGAATATGTAAGCCTAAGAACAGTGTCGATGTAGAATGATGAGATATAAAGTGGACATAACCTTGCCATGAAAGAAGGTTTCTAGCCAACAGAGGAATGAATTTATTCTCTCAGTGAAAATAGCAGGGCAGAGCATTCAGCAAGTTTTAATATGGAGATTGATGAGATTATGAAAAGGATTTTGTGATGTTTGCTGGTAATCGCATCTGACTGCACCTGATTATCAAATCTTCTAGCAGGATTGCATGTAGATCCCTGAACATTTCAATAGTGGGTTCCTCTAATCGATGCAGACAATTTAACCATTACGATAAATGAGTTTTCATCATCGTGGTACAAACCACATTGTATACCACAGATATTGCACAGGTTTCGGTTTCAGAAAATCTTGACTGTAGTGCAGAATGCAACCCTTTTACAACATGCATTGTGGCCTCATGTATGTTCATATCTGTAAATGAGTTATGTATACAAATTCACATACATAATGTTTATATGAAAATGCGAATCACCTTTGAACATTTTTGTTTCCTGGGTTGTATTTGCATTTAGCAACTTATATTTCAAACAGAAGCTTTGACTGAAAGTTACTCAGTTTTTGGTGGTTTTTTTGTTGTTTTGATTTTTTTTTAAATAATGATTTCTTTCCCAACATTTTCAGGTCTTGCTGTTGCCTTGTATCAGAAAAACTTGTCACTGAATGTATATACGGGAAAATGCATAAGTATTCAAGAAAATTGGATAAACTGAAATGTAAAAATTAATAAATAGTTAAATGTATAACATTGTAGAACTATGCCATTTTTAAAAAAAATTGAGAAAGTGTATTTAATTGAGAAGCAACATATGTAACCTGTAAGAAAATGGACAGTAAGCACTTAATTGTAAAGATGAGATTCCAGATCTGCTCCAGAATTCTACATGTCAAGAAGGGATTGAGGTTCCCTTCCATACTTGGAAAATGACCTACTATCAAGAGTAAAATATTTATATAAGGAATTCAGTTTAGTGTAAGAACACACACATTATTAGGGAACAGTTAACAGTATAATAATGAGTGATGTTTAGGGATTGTATGTATGACAATGAGAATTCTGTAGATGAAATTTTATGAGGATGAATTAAGTCTTAGATAATTGAGTAGTGCTAAAGTAGTTTTTTTGAGTGCCATTGCTGAATCAGCATAATTTAAAAGCCTGCTGTCTAGTGCTTTAGACTAATGACTATAGAAGTTGGGTATGGAGTTAACAGAAGAAACAGTGTGTAATGACATATAATAACATTTCAACATTAATACTGTTTGTGGGATTGGTATGTTCAGCAGTGTTACTGGCAAGTAGTGGAGTATACAAGGAAAAGAGACTGAGCATTTGAATAGCTTTTTTAAAAAAAATTAAAGTAATTTGTTTATTTTAACAAGAAAACTGCCAGTCCCTACCAAACTCTGAAATGTCTACTCTGTACAGTGCAGCTCAGGTACATGGTTTTAAGAATTGTTTTTCAACAGGCAAGTAAAACATAATTTTTCATATTCTAGTTCTGATAAATAGCCAAAGCATTTAGTTGAAACTCTCCATTGGGAAATATGTCTGGTGTGAAGAGAGTTAGTCCGAATGGTTCAAATAATAAGTAATTAGAAGGGTGTCATAATGGAAAATTTTCAAGTACTATAACTACCACAAGCCCTATCAGTCTTCTATAACTTATGTAGCAAAATATACATGAGTATGTGGTTACTATTTGAATTTTTGTTGTTTTAAAATGGGAAATGTGTTTCTGTGAATGAATCACAGAAATGGGGCTGGATGGTAAGTAGTGAAAGCCATTTAATTTTAGATGCTATGTTTTTTTCTGCCATGTCGTCCGACTTATGGGAGGCATTCCTCATTCATGCATCAGACAAAGTGAAAGAAGCCTCAGTGCAATATGTAGATCACAAACAGCCATCTGTTATCCAAAAGGAAAGAGGAGTGTTGCTATAAGAGTAAACTTAAAATGTTTTAAGATTAGCTTAGAGATGGCAGAGCTCCATTAAATATTTTGTCCATCTCTGTTGGTATTGGTCCCTGTCATATATGAATGTATACATTATACTGCAGTTTCAGATACCTGCTATATTTTTTTCTATTAGGACAATTACCTCTAGTTTAGAACTCACTATAGGCTTTCTCTATTGTCTGAATTAGGTTACTAGTTATGTGTGTGTATATATATATACACAAAACCTTTTATCACCTCAGATAATTATTTTTCCTTCTTGATGTTTGTTCCTTTGCAATAATTTTCCAGATCAACCTGACTTAAAAAAAAAAACATTTTGAACTTCTTATTTGCTTAGCTTAAGCAAGTAAGTTAACACTTGTTTAGGTTTGTAGCATTTGCTTTTTGTTCTTTCCTGCTCCCAAAGAATTTCTGTTATTTTTATGTGAATTCCATCCAATTTGCATAGATATTTCTTGTGATATGCCTACAACTCATTGGTGAATTCCAGACATGGTTGTAAGGAGCATGTATGAAGAATTTATGTTTTATGTCCAGGCATTCATATGACCTCCATTCGTAGGACAGAATTAATTACTTGGGAGTATTAATGTTTGGTCCACCAAGAAGCTTGAAGGAAGAGAAACTGTTACCTTCCTGCTCCAGGATACAGTGCTTACATATGCAAGTGGAATCTAAATTAGTCTCTTTGTTGGTACTCTGTTACAAATCTATTTGTAGTTTCTGCTTGCTTGTTATCCTTAGATCCTTTACAAATATGATGCCTTGGGGGTATTTCCGTCCTACTGAATATATTCCAGAATCTGTTCCAGAATATTTCTCAGACTTTTCTATTGCAGTAGCTTGCTTTCTCTTGTAGTCAGTTTGATTTTACTGTTTTCTGACTGCATTTTAGCCTCACTAATTTACTTTGAGGTATCTCAGTGCTCTCAAAGATGTCCACATTGTAGCCTCTCAGGAATTAATGAAGCTGTCAAATAAAACAAGGCCTCACAACAGCTCCTGTGGCACCACATGAATAGATAGATTGCTACTTGTCCTCTATCCTGGGATTCTTTTATTTTCTGTCAGTTTTCACAGTTTCATCCTGAGCCCTGCATTATTCACTGTTTTTCTTAAGCTTCAGGATTTTTACCCAGTCCTTGTGTCGTTGGACCTCCTGTTCTGCATTGTAATCTATCCCGTACATTTGGAGTGATTTTTGAAGTTTCGTGAGAGAACCATATGCTTTCCAAAAATTGAGTTATGTAATATCTAAAAGTTTCCTTTGGATTGTGTATTTTGTTTTGACTTTTGGGGAAAGTGGTGGTGTTAGTTTTGTTGTAAGCTAAGTGTTGTCTAGTATTCTGTTGTCCTTTAAGGCTCGCATTTTCATGCTTGCTTGGACTGAAATTAAGTTCAATGTAATTTCAGGGGTAGTGCTCTTATCTGGATGTTTAAACAACTAATTTTATAGCTACTGAAACCTGGTTTCAAAAATGTTCACTTATTGAGTACTTTCTGATAATGTTCTTTTTTTTCCCAGTGCTTACATTGAAGGGATGATGTTATTATGTTGTTGTTGTTATTATTATTATTATTTTGAGACTATGTTATTACCATTATAATCTACCAATTCTTGTAGTATCTGCTAAAATATGACACTGAAAATGTGGACCCCATCAGCACACAGATCTACCTCAACAATTTTGGAGTCTTGCAAACAAAATTAATTTTCATACCAATATATTGATCATTTTATGTCTCAAAGCGTGAGATAGCTACCACTGGAGATGCAAACTTGGGAAGAAAACAAATTCATAGATCAGCATTAGATCTGCTAATCTAATGTGATGTGTTAACTGAAGTTAGGGAAGATTGGAAGGTAAGGTACCGTGATTCTGTTTCCAGTTTTTTTGGAGGAAAATCCTCTGTGCTGCTTATGGACACCTGGTCAAGTACAGAAATTGGGTATGTTCTCTCTGGAAGCTGTGCAGTTGAGCAACTGAGACTGGATTCTGTTATAATACGGTGTGTTTCCTCCTGTGTCTTCAGTAATCTTGCATCTGCTTTACTTAGAAAATCAGTGATGCTTGTTTTCGTTCAAAAGCAGAAACTTGGTGACTTGGCTAGTGAAATGAAACAACACTGTCCCCAAAATCTGTGATTAAGTACTATGCCATATTCCAGCCTCCTCACCCATGGCACCTCCACCTTCCTTTTCCTGTGGTACTCTTTAAGCTATTTTGTGGAGACAGTATTTTGTGCTGTTTTTCTGAGGACAAGACTGAGGCTTTTGACCTATTTAATTTTTAAACTGTAATAATTAAGTGGTGTGTTCACATTAGGATGATGCTTTTTAAAAAAAAAGTGATTGTCATGTGAAAGTACTAATGCAAAGGGAAAAATAAGAAATGATTATGCTGTAAAAATAACTTTGAAAGAGTCTCACATTGTTCAGAGAAGGAAGAGAATCTTCCAAGAAGGGATCACATTCTTGCAGTCAGCTTTAAACACATTCTTTATCTTTAAAAGGAAACAGAAGATAGTCAGTAAATCAAATGTAGTTGTGGCCTTGTCTGCAATACTGTAGCATTCTGAAATGAAGTGTTAGGACTGGGCATTTGAAACAAGAATTGTCAGTGTCACAGTCTCTTGTGCTTTGAGAAAAGTGGGTGTGTCTTTCATTAAATAATACCTTTTCTGCACCCCCTGATTTTTTTCTTGATCGTTGTCTAAAGATAGCAGTTATGGTGGCTATTCTGGGTAAATCTTTAGGTACACATTAAAAATGAGACTGCATTTTTGTGCTGTAATGAATAAGCTTTTAAAAGCATTGTAACGTTTTCTAATATGTGTTCGTTTGAAGAGGAAATTGGATTTCTTATGAAGAATCTCCCCCTTTTCTTAGTTGCTATTGGAGAAAAAAAATATGTGTTTTAAGACCACGTTTTAGCTGCAACCTGTTTTGTAATCAAGCTTTCAATACCAGTAATCTGAGTTTCTCTCTCTTGTACCAGCACAAGATTACTAGTCAGTTCCCTAATTTCTTCTTTTTCTGACTGGCACAGAATTGCTTTTTGCCTGGAGTAGTTCAGAAATTAATTTTTTTAAACAAAGGAAATCAACAGCATCCATGTTTTTCAAGCTTATTTTGAGTAGCTCTTATCTTTTATCACAATTTGAAAGTATTAGCATTTTTTAAATTTAATAGTTCTGTTTAGAAGTAAATTTCACTCAGATAAAGTGAAAATACAGAAGTAGTTGCCAAAGGAATGAAGTGCTTTACCTGGAAACATATATTTTATTTCTCATGTTCTGACAGAAAAGGAGATGAATGAGCATGTTAGAGACACAACTTTTCAGTGAATATTGTATTGTTGTTAGCATAATTTATTTCTGTGTCCCTAAGAAACCCAAAACTTTTTAAGCTTATTTTAATTTAATAATTTATAAAATGATAACACTGATACTTCAAAGGTTTAAAAATTCCAAGTTATTTGGTATGGACTACGGTAGAATTCGTAATTTCCTCCTTGGTTCCTTTGTAATCTTTCCTACCTTATATTGCATTTATACTGAGAAATAAAAAATGGCTGTAGAGACCACTGTGTCCCCCTGCTTCCAAATGCTGTCCCTGAGCAGCATGGGAGTGCTGCTTCAGGTAGCAGTTGTTGTTTTGGTCCTAAGCTGCCCCACAACACACTGGCAACTTAATGGCCAGGGTGATGAGCAGCCTGGCGTTCAGGTTTGTTCCTTGGTACCATTTTACTAAATGGTATAGGCAGAGTAGCGGTGTCTCAGATGAGGTTTTTAAAATGTGCCAATTTGCCAAATTCAGAACAAGACTTCAGGGGTATTCAGTTCCACTGATTTCTTTCTTTTCTCAGTGCTTCAAATAGAACCACAGAATGGTTTGGAAGGGACATCATCTAGTTTGAAACCCCCTGCCATGGACAGGGACACCTTCCTCTAGATCAACTTGCTCACAGCCATGTCCAGCCTGGCCTTGAAACACACTACTTACCTTTCATAACTTTCAAATAAATGAGTAATAAGGGCCCCTGCTTAAGAGTCCTTAGTCCTGCACTCTGTACCATGTATGCAAGCTGTATAAGGCCTAGGAAGTTAAAGGTTCCTTACTCTTTTTGGCCTCTAAGTTTTCCAATCCTCAGCACTGCTTGGCAGAATTCTGAACTGAAGGTAAGAGATGCTTTACATGCAACCACCTGCTGATGGGGGCACTCTCCTAGGAATGTGCCAGGTCTGTGAGACAGGAGAGGCTGGTTTGGTGTCCTTCAAGCAAAGGAAAACCTAGAATCCGATTTACTGTTGCCTAATTCAGCTACTGTTTAATAATGCAGTGTCCTAACTACTCTGCAGCTACATGAAAGTATGCAACAAAAGTATGTGTCCCAAAGGGGGGGGAGATGTCCTTAACCCCTGCCAAGACTTAGTTCTAGAAAAGCTCTTAGGCAGCAGGTGCAAATTTGTGCCTGACCTAAATTTTGCCAAGGAGAGAGACAGACTGAACAGCAGTAAATGTCCTTCCATAACCTGCTGTCTGGGCTGTCATAAATATGTCTCTGGTTCAAGCTCTTAAGAAGGCAGGAGTTGTGGTACATTTCTGTTGCCAGATACTGCTGTTGAGGGAGTAAACTCTCTAGTTCATACATTCACCCATCTTTTTCAATCAGGTGGCATGATACGTAGTGAGAATAGCCATGTTCTGTGCACTGTTCATATGGGGCATAAATGGCTACACAAAGGACAAAGTTCTAAAGAATTAGGTCAGTAGGTTTTATGTCTAATTAGGCCTCTAATCCTACAAACCACTTACAGTTTTGCATTATTATATGTTCATTGTGTCTTAAATGGAACTACTCATTTGAGTGAAGTTATGGGTGTAATTGCATGCAGGATTATATCTGAGCAATCACATTTTAGCTTATTATTCGTCCTGTAGCATTGTTGCAAATCAGATATATCTGATGTTACCCCTTGCCCAGTCAGGGTGAAGAGGTGAAGGGGTATCTGAAACTGAATATGTTTCTGTGTAATGGCTTGCACTCCATTATCATGCCTGTCCAAACCTGGCACTTATAGAAAGGCACGTCATAGAGAGCATTTTAACTTTTAAGAGAGTCATAAGGCATAGATTTTCAATGTGGAAGGTCACGAGGCTGCAGTTTCACTGGGTAATGTGCTGCATTTGCATAGACAGATATTCAGACAGTTAATGGTAGTGCAGAATGCTTTAATGATTTTCATTTGCATCAAGCTGTTCTCACCTCTTAGGAACATAATGGATAAATAAAAGAGGCCTTTTGTTTGCTCTTCATGAAAGTTACCAGTGATTAAGTGGTGCTGAGGGAACAGACTCGTGCTCTCATTTGAAAAAAAAACCCAACACCAACAACAAAACTGCCCATCAAAGCTGACTTCAAAGTGACCTACTTCATTTTGATTTCAAATGGCACTTGAGTAATTTATTTTAATGTTATGCAGATTTCCTAATTCAAAACACAGAATTGGTCACTCTTAACTGAAAATACAAAAACACTTATTACATCAGACATGAAATACTAATAATTTGTTCAGATACTCTTTATAGTGTTGAATTACAAACAAAGCTATATACATTTAGAACAGCTTTTCTTCCAAATGGATTCAGCAGTCACTTTTTTTATTAAAAATTATGTCCAGAATAGTTGTGGGTAATTTGATACTTTTTGCACTATGCTATGGTGTTTCATAAGAAAATTCATGCCAGAGGCTTGCTAGAGAAAATCTTGTCATGATTCCATACTAGAATCTCCCTGTGGAAGACTTTTCCAAGCCTCCTGGAATATGGTATATGCTCATAAAGGTATACAGACTTCCACACTATGTCTTGGACCCTTGCAGTTCAGTATCAGCTTCTTGGGCTTCTCTTTCATGTGTCAGCTCAAAAACCCCTTCTTGAAAAGGGCTCAAAGGAAGTTATATTAGTCTCTGGCTTTGTAACATTTTTAGGCATTTTCTGAATGATTTCATGTGCAGTTCAGTCTCTTTCAGTGTAATCCTAAAAAAAAAAAATAGATCTGGGTGACTTTTTGAGAATAAAGCTCTGTTCTTAAATACCTTTCTGTCAGAATGGTCATGTGTAAATTTTTGTTCCTAATTTGTAGGCACACACGTCACGATTTCATTGCCTCGATTTACACATTGACACCTTGGTGCCAGTATTTTTGTATTATATTTTTCTAAATGTGTTTCAATTTTATGTGTCACACTGAGAAGCACAGCCAATACAGTCCATATTTCAAATACCCAAATTTCAGTAGTCTCCCCTTCGGGCACAAGAGTGCAATGTTACTGAGAACTGCTAGGATGAACAAGCTTTCAAATACTTGGGTCTTTTGTTTTCAGTTAATGACTTCCAGTTCTTTCAGTTTCTAACCTCCTGCCTTCCAGATAGTGATCTTTAGCACTTCTTGTGGCATTCAACTTCTCTCTCTCAAGCCTGTCATTTAAATCAAGATACAGAACTTGACTTCATGTATTTGAAATATTCTCCATTTTCACAGAATCAGTAGGATATTTGGGGAACACAGAATATGCAAATGCAGACCTGCTGAATACATAATTTTGTGGCCCTTCTGTTTTGTATTGTCTTTGTTATTTGTCCAGTGTTTGACTGGGGGCTAATTAAATTACTGAATTTACAATGAGAATATATTAGTCCATCCTTCTCTTCACTGATTTTCATTCTTTACCCCTCCAGTTAATTTTCTTTAAATCTGCCTTTGTGTTCCCAGTGTGGCATGAAAGGACTAGTCAACAGCCTGAGTACAGGGGCAGTTGAGGGTAATTTCCGTCTGCAATCAATCTCCCCAGTACAGGAGGAGTGCTGGATATCCTTACATGTACAATAAAAACGGGAGAATTCAGTGACCACTGCCTGACCAGCATAACAATTCCTTAGCAATTTGTGGCAGGTTGGGACAGCAAGGAGTTAGGATTACATCTAAGAAGAGGTCTGTGCATGCAAGGATATAACTGTCTCGAGTTAGGAATAAAAGACCTGTTTGTACGTATGTGTAATTTCACTGTATGGTAAGATGCAAAGTATCCTCACACGTGGAAACAAGATCCATTACTGACATTGTATTTCAGTACATGTAGATAAAAATGTATTTTACATGTATTATCTGTGTAGATTTTTTATATTTTGTATGGTTACAGCCTCACAATGGCCTTGATCATCTTAATCTTGTTTTTAGTCATGCGCTTACTTGCAAAACATGGAAATATAACTTACTAAGTATCTTTGATTAAGGAGATATTCCAGAAACAAATCCTAGAAGTGAAGGTGAAGCATTGTAGCTGATTGCGACAGAATTACAGAAACTCCTTGCTGTACTGGGAAAACTTTGTTCAAAACTAAGAATGTTCTTATGGTTTTAATTGAGTGGCAGAAAATTACTTCTGTGTGGTCATCCCTGCTAAGAGATTCTTTTAAACCAACATTTTCCATTTTTCCTTGTTTAATTCTTTTTTGGCTAGTAGTTGCCTCCATGAATTGGATTTATAAATTATGAATCTGAGGAGGATAAAATGTTTTCTGGAGAATTTGATCCAGATGTATATTACTGTTTCAATAAAAATCTTTTTAGGATTTAGGGTGAAGAAGGTTTTTTGGGGATTTGGGGGTTTGGTTTTGGTTGTTTGGTGGGTTTTCTTTTTTTTTCGGTGTGTTTTGTTTTGGAGGTTTTTTTTAATATCTCGGTTAACTTAGAAGCAGCCAAATTCTTGCTGTGTAAAACTACAGGAAAGTCTATAGTGTTTCAGCAGGGATTCATGCGGCCCTTGGGTTTTTGGACTGTATCATGTTGCAAGCTCCTAAAATAAGACTGTTTGGAAAGCTACCGGCATCCCATCTCTTTGTCTGGAAAAGTTATAAAATGGAACAGGCAGGCTTTTCACTGAGCTGCTGAGAATGCAGTTCTGGCTATGCAATCAGGACTAAATAAGGAGCAAGATCTGCACTAAAAATAGAAACGGAGGCTGATCCAACTGCAGCGTGAGTTATAATCCTCACACAGCAAAGGGCTGGTAGGTTCAGCTGAGGACACTCAGTTACAGAGAATCAAACAAACTTTACCCTGCTCCTAAAAATCCGTCATACTCTAGCTGCTCTAACCAGATTTTTACTAGTCAGCAGAACTATTAATCATGCCTGCAAATTATTTAACATGTTTTTTCAGATGTAGATTTTTTTTATTATTATTATTTTATTAGAGAGAGGATTATATTTGCCACATAGTAAAAGGGAAATGTGGCTTGGGTTTATGTAACTGTGTTTGAAGAACGTGGAAGAAAATGACACGGAGAGATATACTGCACTTTTCTCTCAGCTGGATGAATACATTCTTATGACTGCTTTGTGCGTTAAGCTGATGTGTCCACTGACATGATGTGACTCCAGTTGGGCAGGATGAGCTGATCTGAGTATCTGGGCAGGCCTGGGCTCTTCTCACAGACTGTGCAGTTCACAGCATGTGCTTTGAAGGAAGTTACTCTGCTTGTTTCAAGAACAAAGTACAGAACTGTGTAGGTCATTCCTGCACCCTCCCCTCCTCTTTGTTGGTAAAATAGTTCAGAACAAATTTACCTTTTTTTGTGTATTTCTTTTTGACTAACACATACCTCATAAGCTTAAGCCAAAACTTCCCCAGGGAGTTCAAATATATCCTTTGATACAGACTAGATTGCTATTGCTTTTTTATTGTTAGGAACATTTGGCTATTAAATATTTGGATTACATGAGCACAGCTATATTCCGCTCGCTTTCTTTGCCTGTTCCTGTATCTCTCCAGGCAGTGATACACATGAGCAATCTTTCTGTTACTTAGTATTAAAAGGCAGAGATTCTGTAACGGACTTTGATAATTCATCATAGAATTTCAATTTCTCTAAATATGATTACATACAAAAATTTTAAAAAATAGTAGACGCCAAATCAGTCATCTACTAACTAAATATTTAAAAATATTTTAATGAAAATTTAGTTTTCAGTGAGCTGCAGAATTTGTTACTGAAAATGCACACTGTTTGTGTATCTCTTGCCTGTTAATCACAGGAGTTGCTCAGTCAAATTGGAAGACAGTCGGTGGAGGAGAAACATCTGGGTCATTGAATGCATGGGAAATCTTACATAGCAGTGGGAGTACGTGGAAGAAGACCAAAAGACAGAGATCATCAAATGTGCACAGGCCAATAACAAGGCAAATAAAATAGACAGTGTCAGTGAGTCACAAATCATTTGGCTTGGTTGCATTTTCCTTCCTCAGCTCCTTTCGCACCGTAATACGAACTGCAATATTCCCTGTTTCCAGACTCCTATCCCAGCACCGCTATCTCCTCTCTTCCATGTCCCATACTGAGTGCAAAGCTTAGCAGAAGCTGTGAGCAGCTGCCTCACAGAAAGGCAAACTGATCAACACCATCTTGTTGCTGGGGAGGCAACAGCCTCATTCTCCAGCTGAGTTCAGAGGCCTTTTTCTTGTTTTGTTGTTATATTCTCATTATTTATGCTTGTATTTGAAGATCTATATTTTCTGGTGGAAAAAAGATGGAGTGTGTGCAGCCCAAGAAGCATAGAGAAGGGAAGTTGGTTGATAATTGCTGTGAGTGCTTTACGGTTTTGGTCACATTCAGAACTTACACTGATTAATTGTCTAATTTTTTGACGTAAGCTAAGTCTATAAGACTGTGTAGGGTTTTGCATTAGTTTAACACACTAGTTTTTGTGTACTGTTAGCTATTTGAAAGAAATAATTTGGTGTAATAAAAGCAACATAAGCCTGCAGTGCAGGTGCAGTAATTTTAGTGAATTTATTAAAAATAAATTTATTAAATACTTCTATCAGCTTAATGATTAAACTTAAAAAATGACACCCAATCCAACAAAGAGTTGTTAAAATTATATATGGAAAGACAAAAATCCTTTTAATAGCATATTTTAGGTAACTGAAGGTTGCACAAAGAGGAAGTGGCATTACTTGAGCTCAAAGGTTCAGCCCAGCTACAGTCTTACATGAATGCCATATCAATTTACAATGAGTCTAATTCTAGATTAGAAAACAGTGGTGGTGAACTATGCAGTATAACTGCAATATTAAGGGATAACTCCAAAACTAAATATAAACAGGTATGAAATTCTACCTTAGCTGCCCCTTCACTATTAATTTTGAATGTAATAAAAACATGGAATACTTTTGTGGGTCCTTACATGTGCAGAATGAATGAATTCAATTAAGAATTTTTTCTTAAAGAGGGTGTTTGTTTTTTGTTGGAGCCCTTTCGAAGTAGAAGGGGAGGTCACAGCTGTTCTTTTCATTCACATGTAGTCTAGTAAAACAAACAACATATGTATGGGGCACAAGAGTTTAGCACTCAGAACATAGGGATTTATATATGATTTTGAAAACTGTAAATAACAAATTACGCTTAACCTTTATCCTACTGCCCCTCAACCTGATTTGTTAGTACAGATCTGTGTTGGATTTGAGGTTTTCATATGTTACATTGTTCAGAAAAATAAAAATTCTCTCACAAAATGCAAGATAGCAGGGTCTACATTTACATTCTCAGCCTTAATTCCAATTGTCATAAGTCTTATAGATTTACATAATTACTGCATTTGCATAATCACTTAAGACCTTGATCTGTGCTCCAATGAAAACAGACCTGAAACCTTTTTGAAAATCACACTTAACCACATTTTGTACTGTGAGGATATAGGATTGACCTCAGATATGGGCATATTTCCATTCCCTTAGAGCATGTAGGGTACCTGAGTGAGTTTGGTGGGTTAATACAGTAGCATCTTAATGGTCACAAGCAGTGTGAGGGTGGTCCTTGCTGCCATAATGTATCTGGAATGGATAAGGCTTGGAGAGGAGGATTATACCATGCTTACTTCTGGTCCAAAGGACTTTTGATTCCCTTGCAGTGTAGACACAACTATGGTGGTCTCATTTACTCTCAGAGGTGGCGCTTTCAAATAGTGAGGATTAAAAAACAAACCTCAAGTGCGTCACTCAGTTTCTTACAAGTCAAGTGGGAAGAAAAGCTGAATATTTCACAAATACAAATCAATTCATTCCTCTATTTTTTTTAATTTTTCCTGTTGGAGACAGTGAGCTACAGAAACCCATCAATTTGCACGTGATCACAAGGAAATTTGATTTTGAATCAGGCAGTGAATTTCCCTTTGACTTCCCCAAACCACAGAACCTTACCTCTCATTTTACTCTAAAAATTCTGTCAATTCAGGAGAATTGTGCTTGCTAGACTGAAACATTAGAAAGCAGGCAAGTATTTCAGTGCAGAATAGGTCATTGCTATTGTGTTATATGATAGTATAAATGAATTTCTTGTAGGAAATGAGTAACTCATAGGATATAGGTTAGTTCTTGACACGTCACAAGTCATGACAGAAAGTTGTCATCTGATAGTTTTTGGGTGGCCTCTTTACAGTTAAGTCAGACCCTTAAACCAGTTTCCAGTGGACAAATATCTAAAGCAGAAAAGTCATCATGATTGTTAGCAATCTTCTTATATGGCTTCATGTCAATAGTGTGAGAATGTGGCATTACTCTCTGTGCCAGGAAGAAATTAAATTATGGCACTTGCATAAAATCTTTTTTTGTGTTGTGCTTAGTCTGCAGAATATCTGTTTAAAAGATTTCAGCAGATACTCCTCTTCAAAATACAGACAGGAAATCAAAAACTGTTGAAGGCATCTTCTCAAAATAGAGTTGTCCTGAATGGACATCTTCACAGCACAAGTAGATAAGACAATTATTTCCTTGTTCCAGGGACAGCTGTTTCCTTTTATTCTTTCCTGTCAGTCCTTCTAATTTCCAGATTACTTGGCAAAATTAAGTAAGACTCAGCAAAAGTAACCTTTTTAATCACTACTTGCCGAAAGAGTCCTGTTTTCCAGATATCCTGAATAGATTGACTGCAGAACTGATGGACTTCCAGCATTTGGAACCACCAAACAAAGGATTGGTTTGGTGTCTGAACTTAAAGTGGTTCTCTCTCAGCCAGCATTCTGGGTGGGTTTTAAGAATAGGAAGTGCCACTTTTCACTCAGTCTTGGAGAATGGTAAGAAGACGTCATTGAGGTAAATCTAATTGGCAAAGAAAATGAGATTTTCCTCCTAGACCCATGAAGTATCTTGAGTACATTTAAGGAATTGCTATGTGACACTTAAAACTATCTTCTGGCTTTGGAGCAATGGTCAGTCCTGAAAAGCTGAAAGAAGTTGAATCTGCAGCAATCCATATCCATTGACTTCACCCACCTCACTGGATTCTTCCAGTGTCTTGAAGTGTCCAGCCAAGGTAAATATGCTAGTTCTCCCACCTCAGATTGGAACCTGTGTCTGGACCCATCAGCTCCCAGAAGTCCCTATCCTTGACAAAAATTTTATGCCTTTGATGACTTTTGTCAGGTAGGATAATCTTCTGAAGGCCATTGCTCTAGTGACAAGAGAGGTGGAAAAGTACAGCTGATCCCTCCCCTCTGAATGGATACAGAACACTTAATGGAATCCTTCAGTTTCTGCCGATGGTGGTTACGGAGCTCCATCTAAACTAGAAAATTCGTCTTTTTATATTCTGTTATCAAACCACATGCTATTGGAAACAGTCATCTCTCCACACTTGAGATGTAACAGCTGCCCTGTTAACGACAAAAAGTGAAGTATTTTAAGATACTCACTTGACTTTTCCAACCTAATTATATTGCAGACTGCAAGTCTGTTTTAAGATTGTTATGGCAATTCCAGGTAAACCGTTAGATCATACTCTGTCAGAGCAGCATCTGTGCTGACAATTTCAGCAAGAAAATTATTTATCTTAGACATCTACAGAGCATCATCCTGAAGCTCTGTCTTCCCAATTCAACAGATGTTACATATATTAATAACTCTTGATGAGTTACAACGTAAAGTGTTGTTACAACGTAAAGTGTTGTTCCAACTGCAACTTCTCAAGAATCTCAGTCTGCCATGAAAGAAACTAGTGATTGTTGTTGCATGTGCGGCAGTGAAAATACAGATATATACTGCATGTGGATAACTGCTAGGAGGAAAACAAAAAATGATTTACCCATAAGTAGCGATCAGTGCTAGATGTGCACATATCCCACACAGCCCCCATTCTCTTTTCGTTGCACTTCTGCACCCTTGGGATTCTCATACACATAAGGTGCACTGAGTGTGCTATTGCCCAGATTAAAATCTCAAGGTGCCTTAAGGCTTACATGTGCTATATAGCTATATCAGGCCTTGCAGTCCCACCTAGTACCATACTGTAAGTAACTTTTCATTCAATGAGATGAATGAAAAGCTTTCCTTCAGGTTCTTTTTGTAGTGAAAGTAGCATTACCAGATAGCATAAGCATGTTCAGTCATACAGAGGATAAAGTAACTTTCAAATGCACACACAGAGTGTGTGAGTACCTGAACAAACCACATTTGAAGTAGTGTGAGTTACTACTTTTTAGATATTGTCCTAAAACTCCAAATTTCAAAACATATAATGGAGTGCGACACCAATAAATAGCTTGTTTTAAAGCTATATCCGCACAGTGAGTGTGCAATTCTACTGTCATGAGTAATATTTAAGAACACAATCAAAATTACCAACAAATATTACCAGGCAAACAGTTATAAGACAATGGTAAGCCATCATCCCTAAAAGCAAAAGTACAGAGCAATCCACAAGGAAATAAAAATTGGCAAGAGTGCATGAACATTTGCTCTTGAAGAATTCTGTACATTTCCGAATCACAGCCAAGCAAAACACAGGTAGACATCTGTCTGCAATCTGCATAGTTGCAGGATGTGTCTTCTGCCAATTCATCCCTTAAATAATGAGCATTTCTGTGCAATCATATTATTGTCGTACCTTATATACAGTGGCTTAAACTTTTCAATATCTCATAAATAACAACAGTAAACTAAACTGGGGATTAGTTAGTGTGAAGCTTGATAGGAAAATAAGGATTCAGGAGACTATACCAAAAAAAAAAAAAAAGACTGGGAAAATGAGAGACGAGCAGAAGTGGAACAAAATAATAAACTCTGAGGGAAAAGTCAATGCCAGTAAATGTAATATCCTACTCTCAAGAAAAAAAAAAAAGAAGAGTGAAGCACATATGGAAACAGGAGGGCATGTTCATCCAAACCCATTATAGGAAAGCAAGACAATTGTTCCGCTTTTGTTCTTTACCATGTTTTAATACTATTGCATAAAGTCATGCATTGTAACTGTTGAGGGAAAGGTATACCTAGAATTTACAAGCAAGCACATGCCATAGGACGAGTCATGAACCACACAGGTAGGAAATGGCCATCATTTCTAGAGAATTCACAGGCCTTCTGAAAACCAGGGATCAAAATCAGACTGGGTCCCCCAGTTTAGTTAAATATGGCACAACTATTACCAGCAGATTTGTTTTCTTGTGAATCAAACTCTGGTCTTACCTTTACCCTTTTGTCTCAGTGGAAAATCAGCGACTACATATGAACACAGAATTATTTTCTTTTCCATAATGATCGAACCCAAATGTTATTTTACCTTTGCCAGCTTTGTGTAGGGTGATGTGCCATCTTGCATATTTATTTTCCTGGAGTGATTCCCAGAAGTATGCTATGCTTTTTCTTGCTCATGTCTCACTAACTTTATTTATGAGTTGTGTACACCAGGTTTTCAGTCCCTGGGGACAGGCCTACACAGGAAATCTGTGGACAGCATTTGATACATACAAGTATGAGATCAGTAAAAAAGCAGCTGCTGAATGGTACTCCAAACTGATTCACAATTTCAGACTAGATTGTGGCTAGGTTAGCATCCGTAGTTTAAACCACAAATACCTGTATCTGTTTTGTCATGTAGGAGGAAGACTCCTTTGTCAATTGGAAACAACTGAAATTGCAAATTTTTGCTTGGTTTACATATTTAAAATTCCACTGTTCTCTGGTGACAGAGTCTAATAGCAGTAGTGTTACTGTTATTGATTCTTACTGATTGCATACAAAGCATGCTCTAAAGATACCTTTACTCCTCCTTAGATGCATGAATTCCCTTTGGCTGTAAAGTAAATCAAGATAAGGCACTCTTTCTCATGTGCCATCACAATTGATGAGAGCTGATAGGTATATTATCCCTTCAATTACACCTGTGCAATCCCATTAATTGGAAAATAACACGACCTGGGGAGACTTAATGGCTAGTAATGGTATAGGAAAGCTGATATACAAAGGTTTTGATGTACATTTTAAACTGCAGTTGTGTTTGCAGGTTGGCTGTTTGAAAAAAACCACAAACAGTTTTTACCATCCCCTAGAACTTCTGTGAAGTGCCATAATTGCTGGAGCATTCCTCAAAACAGAACTGATAGATAAGAATTCTGATGGGTCAAGCCAGGGAGCAAAGCATCCTGCCACCTCTCTGATGTTCTAATTCATCTGACAAGTCAGCTTGGTATTCATGAATGTGTTCTACATCTGGAAAACATTCCTCCCTAGGTCTCTTTACAACATCTGCAGTAGGTGTGATGAGGCTGTCAACTCATGTAGCCTGTTAAAATGTTGATATTGTACTTCAAGGATGCTCCTAGGCTTGCCTCTAGGCCAGCTCTAGTGTCAGTGCAAACTGCAGCCTCTCACTTCAAGTTCATCTGCGTGCCTGTGCATATCCAAGTGTTTGATAGTTGGTAGTCAGCGAGGTGGTTTAACACTCTGCTCAGTACAATGGAGGGGTGATGTGGGGCTGCTCTTCTGCATGAGAAGCAGGTGGAGTGAGGAGCCCAGTTCGATGCCAACCACAACCAAGATCATTCTCCGAAGTGCTGTGCCAAAGCAGCCTTTCTAGTGATGGTGCACAAGTGATTGCACTTCTGTGCCAGGCTGGGCACTCTTACCTTGTGCGTACTGGCTGCTGAGCAGGAGGGAAATGCGAGGGCTGTAAGTGTGGTGGAGGAATTAGCAGTGCCAGTTTGGTCCACTGTGCGTCATTGACAGCTGTCAGACCTACTGGTGACATGCAGGACAGAACTGCTGAGGTGACATGCTGTTTACCACCCTTTACCCTTTTGTTTCTACTGACCCCTGAACTCCCAAAGCAATTCCTTTTAAGGCCATTCACCCAGTGACACTAAAGAGCTGATAACTCAGTGGGATGATATGGAGTGAGGTAGCCTGAGGACAGGCATTATTACTGTGGGCTGGCTTTGCAGCTTCTGCCATCTCTACTACCACTCTTGTAAAGTCTGGGATCTGAACTTGGGGACAACCAGCCAGTAAGTAGCTTAAAGGAATGGGATTGTTCATGCCCTCACCACCCCTTTATTGAATTAAGGGTCCCAAGTAAAACCAATTACCTTACTCAGAGCCTAGCACTCACATATCTCTCCACAAGCTCCCTGACAGCCGGACCATGCCCAGCTGAAACAGTTGCCTCCTCCACCCTGACACCTCAAAAACCCAGCAGAGCTCCAAATCCTCTTCTCTGTAGCACAGTCCTGACAAATATTTTAATTGGGTATTGGATGAGACCAGTGTGCACATCCTGGTGCAAACAGCTGTTGCCCATGGTTGCAGGAGCACGTGGGTATTGCTAGTCAAGGAAAAGAAGCTATTGGGGTCTTTGCTTCATCTCAGTCACAGGACCTGAAGAAGACTTTCTTAAAGGCACCCCATCTGTCACACCTGCTGCAGCTGACACCTGAGTCAGGGATTTATGTAATTTATTATTGTAATCTATGCTGAGTGACAAGGCAGGGACAGGTACATACATCCCATGCTTCATGCCAGAGCCAGGATGCCTTTTGTGGAGACACTGTAGCTTATTAGGCAGAAACAACTTAGTAGGGGGGGGAAGAGGAGAGGCTGTGCTGCCAAGGAGGAGGAACAACAAGCTGCTAACTGGGGGTGAGGGGAGAACAGAGCAGATGCCGATATATTATCCTGGTCATTGGTCCTACAGGTATTGGGCTGGTAAAAACTGCAAGGGATGCACTTGGACATTTCCTGCCATTTTTAAATAAACCAAATTAGCATATGTTACTTGTGAGTTTATGCTCAGTGCTTGTTTAGTTGGGTTTTTCTTTTCATATAGGATCATAGAATGGTTGGGGTTGGAAGGAACCTTAAAGATCATCTAGTTCCAACACGGGCATGTTTGTTTGTGTTATTTTGTTTTCTTTAATAAGAAAGAAATCACTCAGAAGCTTGACTAGGCTTGCTCACATGTAGTTACATTTAGCTGTAATCTGCCTGGTCAGTTGTAGGAGAAAAATAGCACTAGTTTGAACTGGATTGAGTAGCAACGAGACTTTAATTTGGGGCAGCAGAGAGAAAATTGTATAACACTGTTGTGCTGTCCTGAGTGGGAGAACAATCCAGTGAATTGCATGATTTTTCCGTCTTTGTAATCAGTTTGTTATGCATAGAGCAGTGCCGTGGGATTCAGCATTTTATCTGCTGGGCTTTCCCTGGCAGCATCTGAAGACGTTCATTATAAGTGTTTATCACATGATCCACTTAATCAAACCACTGAAACTTGGAGAATAAGTCATTTTTACAAGACCCTTCAGAGCTGCCTTATAAGCTACTTACTGATATACTCTTCCTTGGTGAGTGTACAATGAGTTTCCTTGTATCCCGGTCTATGATACAGGAAGTTCATTATCCCCAGTCCGAATTCAGACATAAAGAAAGGAAGCAGGTCTTACAAAGAAGTGACAGATAATTTGCAAAGGATTTTAGTTAGCCACTCAAATCGCAGATAGAGTCAGACTGTAAGCTCTTCATAAGAACAGCCTTCTGGTATTCAGCATTAGGCATGAGGCAGCTATCTACATAGCTGTTTCTAATGTTGTAAAACACAGACAACACATGAAAAAATATTTTCTTCTTTTGATTACGGGTCTCCTAGTGGAAGCATGTGAGAAAAAAGAGAAATCAGAACTGAACCCATGTTTTTGGTGGGGTGGTAGCACTGCATGATAGCCAGAGCTGATAACTGAGCTGATGCAAAATGCCTTGAAAGCCTGCTAAATCCAGCTTGCACTAAGGTTTTGAGACACTGAGACTTGTCTGACAAGCTCAGAGCTTGCAGACATGCTGTTTGCAACCTGTGTTTGTACACTGTACGTTTGGTAGGATAAAGTGCATTTCCCTGTTATGTACCTAAGAAATGTTCTGGCTGTTGGGAGCAGGTAGGTTGGGGCATTAATTTTACTGAGCTCTGTCACATGCAATGTGACACCAGATTTTCTGGCACTCACTGTATTTTTTCACCAATGCTGTTTCACAGGTAGTGTCTCATAAAGGCTTGACCCAATATTGATTTTGTGTAGGGTTGCACAGGCTGAGTCTGATGTGGGCCTCCAGATTAACATTTTTTTTGATATTGAAAATTGCTCTTAGGGCAAAGAGCATTGGGCAGTTCAAAACAAGCTACTCTGTAAGACATCAAAACCAGGGAAGTGTGCAGAACTGAGAAATATGGGCAACAGAAAAACCCTATGCTTGTTTGATGGGGATGATGCATTTTCTCTAGTATAGCTCCAGTAAAGCAAGTCACAAAATTGACACCATTGTCTGGGCACTGCTTTGAGGGAACAGTGAAACCTGTCTCTCCACTGCTGATGTCCATGCAGCCCAGAGCTTTAAAATTCAACCTGTTAATTTCTCCTGGGAGTAATTAACTCCAGCCTGGAGTGAGCAAAGAGTCTTGACTACATCAGTCAACAGATGTGAGGATTTGAGATGTGCTGTTTTCATTCACTGTGTTACAGGAAACCTCTTTGTTTTCCATGTACTGTGTACCTGTCTGTCTTTTCTTGATACAGCTGTCGGTCTCTTGACTGCTGATATACTGATATATCAAATTGTCATTAGTATGGCTGTGTCCTCAGGAGGGACTGTGATGCTTTAGAAGGTTGGTTTCCAACTAGTAAGTTAAAAAGCCTGGAGGAAAATACTGTTTTTCTATCTTTTCGCTCTTCATTTTAAAAATAGTAAATGGTAAATTATTTTACCTCTTTTAAAATAAAGCATGGCACCAAAAGAGATGAATCTATGCTAGCTTACTAGTTTTGCTACTTCAGTCAGTTTTATTACAGTACGATTCCTTGCTTCTTTTCTCACTTCTTTATTATACTCTGTCTTCTGAGTTGCTGTTGTGCCTATTTAAAGAGCCCCCCTTCATCTTTCTTTTGGGACAGTCTTACTGCTGGCTTTTTGCTGTTTCAGCCTCTACACAGCTGGTGCTTCAAGAAAAAACTGTATCTTGTAAGGCTGGGAGAAGAATGGACCCATAAAAATAAATATTTTTTTGTATGTGTGTAGTTCTTTAATTAGTAAGTCTTCAACAACCTTACCTAAAGCAGCTATTTGCTATGTCTCAGCTTCTTAGGTAAGGAGACCGGAGCAGAGTGAGTGGGTAACTTTCTGCTGTCTGCAGCAATGCAGTAGTAAGGTGGAGAATAAAACTTCTGTTTTCCAAATGTTCCATGGCTCTGTGCATGGGGAAGGCCAGTACTGAGCATCTGGAATCATTGCTGGTAGGGATATTTTTAGTCTGCTGTAAAGAGAAATGGTCAGTTGTCCACTGCGTGCTGTTTGTTTGGCATTCAGGAACCATTAGTGCCTGTATCATGCTGAGGCTGGCTGGATCTCAGTGTCTCTATACAGCCTGGTAGGAAGGAAGATCTGGGAGAAAGACTCTGGCAGGTGCATCTGGCTGCGTGCATTTGCACATGTGTGGGGTGCACACAACACCCACTGAGAATGGATACTACCAGATACTAACCAGACTGGGTTTGGCCAGTGCCAAGCTGGGCTAAATTCTCTCTCCCAGCTTAAAGATGAACGATTCTTTAATGCACTCACCACTCCTGGGCCATTCCACTCAATCCCCAGTAATGTTATCTGTTTAGAAGTCTTTCTCACTGAATTTCTTCTTTTGAAGACTGCAGGGTTTTTAAGAGTGGACTGCAGCACCTGCTCCTTGCTGGAAGTCCTGAGGCTGGCACTTGCATTGCCTAACATGCCAGTCACAAAGCATCACATTTACCAGACTTTCACTGGGTGTAGCTAATGAAAAACAGAACAGACATGTTGTAAGGACTGTCAGCCTAAGTAAAGGAAGGTAGCTTTGAATAAAGCCTCCAAGACAGTATTTCCAGAATATACTTCTTTAGAAAAAAAAGTGGAAAATCCAAATAATGAAATTCTGCCAGAATGAGCTCACTGCAGGTGGTGCTGGTCGTGATTGTTTTTTAATCAATTTTATTTATTTTAGTAGTTGGTTTTTCGTCTAGTGTCTGCCATTACAGTACCTTTTTCTGCAGCCCCAGAAAACCCACACTTTCGTGGTGCTCTGGGGCTTTCCCACAGCATATATTTCCCCATTCTTAGAAGGCTGGTACGAGTCAAACAGAGAGGACTTCACCTGCCCAACCAGCAACTAGGTACTGGGAAGTTGCCTACACCCTGGCAGATGCCTCTTCCTCAACAGTCAGCCCTGCAGGGATTTACATCCTCTGGCTTCATCCATGTGTCACCTGAGATTCTCTGGATCTGTCCATTAGCTCCCTGGACTTGGTGGCTGCGAAGCTCCCCTTACCCAAGGGTTAGGTGGGCAAGCACGTGCTTGCCCTCTCACCCTCTGGAAACTGAAGAAGTCCTTGATACCTTTCAATGAAGAAAAAATGTTTTAAAGACTCCTGCCTTTGCTTTTGGTGGCATTTTTCCCAGTTTGGATGGATCTGTGCAGTGGTGTGCAGTGGCATGCAGTGCTCAGAGCCATGATGGGGAGTACTCGCATTTATATTTGTCTGGTCCCATCTACATCAGCAAGCTCTTGAAATGTAGCCTACCTGGCATATCTGGTCAGGCTGGGAAACTTAGCTTTAGACGTTTTTTTGTTTGCTTACAAGTGATCTTGGCCACAGAGAGGGACACACAGCTGGTGGCCTCTTCACGGCTCCATGATCAGGCTGAGGCTGGGCTCGGAGCTGACAAAGTCTGGAGTGGGGCTAAGCAATTCCAGCTTATACTTGGCTTCATTTGGAGGTGGATTGGAGTGGCTGCTACTCTGCTCCCTTCTTCCACGGGTTGGTGTGTCAGGGCCCTGCCACGGCCCGAGGGGGAAGGGAATAGGGATGCAACACTGCACAGAGGGTTCTGACACAGTAGAAGGTCAGGGTGCAATGGCCCGTTTATTGAGGGAAACAAGGACTTATATAGGGTTTGGATGAGGGGAGGTCTGATAACCAGGGTGGAGCATGGGATTGACAACTCAGGGGAATATGGGATTGGGGAATGAGAGAAAGGTAGGAGGAACTCGGGAGTATCTAGGGGAAGGGGACCAATAGGAGCTCACTGCACTGCGGCACTCATCGGCCAGTCAGTGGGGGATGAGCGGGAAAACAGGGGAGGACAAGGTGGTAAACAACTTTTGGCAGGAAAATGTGAGGGCAAGTCCAGACAAGCCCTGAACAATACAAACCAAGGGGATTAACACAGAAATATATGTGGGGGTACATTAAACATGGTATAAAACTGGGGAATAACATGAAAGTCCATGGATTGTTAGCTTCTTCAGGCTCTGTATAAGTCTCTCCAGGCTTTGAATCTCTCCCAGTCACTCTGATGTTCCTCCACAGGGCCCAATTTGGCTTTGCCTTCATGGACAGCAGCAACTATCACCTGTCTGCCACGGCAATAGATGCCTCTGCTTGCTCCAGATGTCCTTCTCCTGCAGACTAGAGAACACCTCTTGCTGTGAGTTATAACTTGTAATATAAATACAAATATAGGTATTGTTCTTCCTCCATTAGTTGTAATAGCAGTAGGCAGGGTGGTAGAGGTGTGTGTATGAAGGCCTAGTCTCTCAGAGAGGGTTTTAAAAGTGGCTTTTGTGAGATGTTCATGTGCCAGTGTGGTTTGTGCTGGTTGCAGGGACCCATGTGAGTGGCTACTGGCACAGCTCAAGGAGATATGACACAATGGGCATTTCTAATGATATTGATACGCTATGTGCCACCCTTGAACTTCAGAAGACCTATGCTGGGGATCAGGGAGAAGGAGCAGTGCCAGCCCATCGATACTGCAAACCAGTGTTGTGGCAGTGCTTCCCTGCAGCAGCATCATGATAAAGGATGATGGAGGAGGAGGCTGGCAAAAGCTATGACCTTCCAGCAGGATCTGTTTCCCAGAAATGGGTTAAACAGTAGCAGACTGCTGCAGGTGTAGGCATGGAGGAACCTGTTAAATTAAAGCCAAAGTGTAAGAGGAGAGATGTTTGCTTTGGAAGATAACGTGTACCTGTTCTGTGTGCTGAGGGTGGAAACTCTCCAAGACGTGTACTTCATTACCACAGTAGACCTTTTGCACTGCAAGGCTGCATAGCTCCCAATTCTCCCCTCCCTTCTCCCCTTCCCTTGTAAGACCAGAGGCCTCCCTCAGCTTTACCAGTGCCTCCAGTCTGACAACCCAGAAACCTGCTAATGGGTGGTAATTGCTCCTTTTTCTCCATCAGTACATCTCACTGGAGAGCTTCCCTGACCACACTGCCCAAGTTTGCTGCCTGAACTGATGCTGTTTTTAATATGCCCAGGTCTCCAGTACCTGCAGCCTGGTCAGTGGCTGAAGATGAGGGAAAGGAATTCAGCAAAGCACCCTTTGATGAGGCTGCTCTATGGAGCCAGCTTTGTTATCTGCCTTGCTGCTGGTCTCAGAGAGACTGCAGGGAAATCTGCTGATTTATTTTCTTAAATGGCATCAAATTATGGCAGTTATGAGCCTACCAGGAGAAAATGGGCTCTTAGGGCAGCATTTCTTGTCTTATGTACAAGGCTTTATTGAATTAACTTTGTACTAGAACCACTTTACACTTCCTTTGCTGGAGAGGCCAATCTAACTTAACTGTGGGATAAAATTTTACAACCATATTTTTGTTATACAGGTGATGTGCATAAAGAATTCTTTACATGCATTAATATCATTGGAGTTTTGGCAAGGCCATAAAGCAGGCTGTCTCTCAATCATCTTATCTCTATCTTAATGCTGCACTCATCCCTGTGTTAAGTACGTAACTCTCTTGCTTTGCTTCTTATTTTCCACATTAGGGACAGTGGATTTTCTCTCCCACAAGCACTTTACAAATGTTCAGGTTCTGTGAGAGAAATCTCTGGTGCTACCTTCGCTGTCCAAGCCATGCCTTTTGCCTCTGTGGATACCTGCAGCTTGGCAGCTTCAGCTGGGCAGCAGCACTGCCAACCTGCACGACAGAATCTTGCATACTTTCAGCTACTTCTCCAATATTTGCACATAAAGTTAATAACTGACTCAAGAGTTCATCTACAAATACATATTTAGGGCTGCTCTTGGTAAATTTTTCCCCTCTCAGCCACAAAGCTCTTGTTTTCTGCTATTTCCTTCCTCTATTTTCCCTTGACCCTAATCCACTGTAACATTAACATGTTAGTTTTGAAACAGCCAATGTATTCTTAGTCTCTTCTTCTCCCTTACCTGCTGATTATTTCTCTTTTTTTTCTCTCTGTCCTTTATACTTTCGCTGTTTGCAAAAACCAGCTTTTCTCCTCCCCCTCCCTCTTCACAGCTCCCACCATCTGTCTCTCTACAAATACAAAGCTTTAGGGGAAATGATTCACTAGGCTGGTAGCTCATTACTCACACTCTCCCCATCATGGTTTCTGTCCTTGTAGGATGCTCTAACTAATGTAAAGATCAATGAATCCCAGGAATTGTTATTTGATTTAAAAAAAAAAAAAGCCCCAGCAGTTAAATAGATTGGGCTCTTTGTACTTCCTAAACACCAAAGCACAGTTTTTCTTCCTCACTCTGCTTACATTGTTTTTCAGAAAAGGATCGTTGAAACAGAAGAATAGAAATAATCACTGGACCATTTAATGTAACCTTGTGTATCACGTGGTGCAGGAGTTACTTAATGAAATTCCCTGGCCCAAACCAAGCAAATCTGTGGTAAATCTAGAGCACATATTTTCGGATGACAGCCAAAATGATGAAAGGAATTTACTACCCAGCCTCTCTAATCATTTTGAATGCTTAACTGGGCTCCCTAATATGCTGCTTTGCAAGCAGCAAAACTCCCTACACATTTCTCCAGCCTTGCCCAGGCTGTGCACCTGAAAAAACCTCCCAGCACCCTGCCAGCCCTGTCCAAGGGCAGGGTGGCCAACTGTGCCTGCTGTGAGTGCTGGATGGGCAGCTGCCCTCCTCTGGGAAGAGACCTCTGCAGGCCAGAACCTCTGCTGCCTCTCCCTTCAAAGCATGCGGGTTTGGGGCTTGCTCTTTGCTCAGGTAATTATTACCATGAAACCCCGTAGGCACTAAGTATCTTTGAGCTCTCCCTGTTAAATGTGGCAGAAATTGGCTAATGGGCGCAGAAGCCATTTCAGACAGACTAGTTCACAGTGTTAAAATGTTTCAGATACCTTAAAATACCAGAGTCAGCCATATTGAGTTGGCAGATGTGCCACAGCCTTTCAGAAGATTTGCTCAACCTAGAGGCTGTGCTCCATGCTCAGGGTACTCCAGGTAACTCTAAATGGTGATGGTCAGGTATGCACATTCCACTCCTTTTGTCTTCATTTTGTTGACCATTTGAGATGGATTTCTGCCATGACTTTGGGCTTCTCACCGTATACTAAAAAGTTATTTTCTTAATTGGAAGCTTAGTTTTTCAATTTATCACATGAAAAACAGACCTTCCTTCCCTGCATGCAAGTAGGTGCCAAGAAGTACCACCACCTAACACAGTTTTATTGTGCTTTGTCAGGAAGCTGCTGGCATGGCAGGTATTAGCCCATTTCAGTTGTTGAGCTTCCCTTTTGAAATTGGAGTTGTAAGAAGCACAGACAATACTACAATCAAAATTATAGGAGTTGGCAACACTGAATGCACCCTTCTACCAGTTCCCTTAAATGGCTGCAACTCTTTATGCAAAAGGAAATTCCTTTATGCTAAAGGAAGGTCTGAGTTTAAATTTCTCCTTCATAAGCACCACAAGGCACGTCCTGCATCAACACACCATGCTGGCATCACCTTTGTGGAAAGCTAATTAAATAATTTGGATACTGTAAGAGGAATATAAACTTCTGGGCTAATTTACTTTTCAGACTACTGAATACATGTACTTTTTTATAAAGCTGTGTTTGGGTCATTTTGTGACAAACAATAAAGCTGAGGAGGATCTTGGTGAGAGCCTGCATTGAGCAGGCATGAAGCGCTCTGGTGTCAGAGCAAGACATTATTGTGTGACTGCTCTAAAGAATAAGGGCTGCAGAATTTCAAGCCAATTGTCCACTGTTACCTCAGTAAGGTTAAGGCTGTTTAAAAAACAAAGACTCCTCACGAAAGTCATGGTTATGTGCTCTGTAAAAAAATGTTCCAATTTTAGCAGACGTGATGTTGTTGAGCCTTCCCGGTTGCCAACACCCCATGGCTCTCCATCTTTGATTATTTTATTGTTCTATACTGCATACAAGTTGTAGGAGTCAATGTTCTTTCTCTTAACAATTGATGGCTTTCCAAGCGCCAACTGTCCTTTGACATGGTCTGTTTTAAATAAGGGCTGAAGAGCACCAATGAACCTAAAGGGCTGCTACAAAAAATACTGCAGTGTTCCGTGGCACTGACAGCACACACGTAGTCATGCATTTAGGTCTCCTGTTCTGGACTATTGCTGCTGTAAGGAAAGGGAACTCCAGAGATTTCAGATCTGAAAGTCCTCTAATTGAAGACAAGTGTCTTTATGCAAGACAGGCTAAGGAATACTTGCGTTATCCAACCCATTTCTCCCTTGTTCCCAGCAATAATAAAAGCAGACACAATATATAAGGTGCCTTAAAAAGGCAAATATTTAATAGTGTATATACAAATTAATGGTTTGATAATGCTATACAAGGCAGGAATATCTTTAAAGAAACCCTGAGCAAAAAGGAGAATGTAATTTTTATTTTACTCTTATTGCAGCATTATTTCTGGTATTTGTTTGCTATTATGACTAATAAAGGAATATGTTAAAAACAGATGTTAAAATAAAACTGGGCATTCTTTCCATTTGCAGCTTATTTAAAAATCTAAAGAAAAGAGTTCTGCCCCATCAGCTTTGGAAATAGTTGTTTAACATGGGAGAGAACAAGCTGAGCCTGCGTAACCCAAGACAACCAATTCCTTTAGCAGAAAGTGTCTTCTGTCATCAAAAAGAGCCATCTGGAAGAGCGTTGGCTCTGTGCCAGGAACAACCCTTTAGCAACTGCTCAACATACACTTTAAGTTATAATGTTCATAACGGCACAACCTGGAGTGTTGGTAAAGGGCCTATTGGAGGAGCAACATATTCCTCCTCCCGCAGTAACCGCAAAAGGATGTTCTTCTTATTCTTTGGCCAGTTATAAATGTGGGTGTTCTGCAGCCAGGTAGGCACATGTTCCTGAAAAAACAAGGAAAATAAACACTAAATCCTGTAAATCCTCCTGAATCTGTACCAGAACCTTGCAGATTCTGTCAGGCCCTGCCAAGCAAGATTTCATTTTGTCTGTTCTAGGCACTTCCTGTAACAACAAGAAATTTTAATTTGGCTTCAGAATTGTATTTGGGTTCCTAAATAAATGAACTTTGTGTGATCTCACAGCTTGCCTGTCTCTCTTTCTCTTCTGCCATCATGTTGGCTAATTTCGCATTTCAAAGGAAGTCTCATCTCAGTGACAGGCATCGAAAGGCTTGTGAAAATAAACACTGAGAAGAGAAGGAAGACATTTCAGTGTCCTGTGCAGGGAAAGGCTGCCACCTTAGTAGCTGCTAAAGGATCCAGACAACATGTTCAACCTTGGAATGAGAATCAATAGGGAAAGAGCGGGACCCCATGGGAGCATTTCACATCTTGGTAGCCCTCTCACCCTCCCCTTGCACCTTCCTTCAACAAGTATGGTGTTCTCTGACCACCTCCTGAGCAGGAGGTTGAGGCCAATGCTGAGCTTGAGGAGAGACTAATGCATCTCCAGATTAGCAGGGTCAAACCTCCACCACTCCTTGCACCCTGGGAAAGGTGCAGTCTTTCATAGGGGTTGGCTAATGGCCATTAACATAATGAAGCCAGGACCACAATGGCCCTAGAGAGTGACAGCAGGCTGATGGAGAGAGACTCACTCAGACTTCATGTTTGCATGTTTCCACAGCCTTGTGAGGTTTCCATATAGACAGCCTGGATGTTTAGGGGTGAAGGGCTATTATGATACCATTAATTAACAGACAGACTGATCCTTGAGCAAAACCAGCTCATGGTCACCATGAGATGTAGATTTCTTTTGGAGAGCTGAAGTTAAAGACACTAGAACACAACCAAAGTGAGAAAGGAGGTAAGCAACACGAGCAGCCAGGACATCCAGCACTTGCTCCCTGGACCTCTCATTTAGCAGGCAGTGTTTTCCCAAGGTGGCTCCTGTTAGAAGCAGCACAGTTCCTGTCAAGGTAGTGGAGCTGGCTCCAAGAGGACAGAGCAAAAAGATGCTGGTGTGAACCACATCTCTGGCACCTCGCCAGGGGATGCCCTGGCATGGGCAGCACATGTCCTGCCTGCCAGCAAACAATCTAGCTGCAGTCCAAATCTTTCTTTTCCAAGTATCGTGCTTCTCAAATTGGATGTCTTTTCCTTGGCCTGTTCAGCTGTAGGAATGAAGCTGCATCACTTTCCCTGCTCAGGGAGCAGTTTGTGTTAATTGTTGCAACCACTTTGTTAGATCTATAGCATTTATGTATAGGAAGAAAGAGGTAAGTCACACAGGCACCTACACACCCATTAGTCTGAACTCACCTAGGCCTCTGAACAAGCAGCTTCGTGAGTGGCAGAGGTATCTATCAAGCCTGACCTTCCTCTTCCTCCAGTGTTCAAGAAAGTATAGGCTTTGGTCAGTGCTCTCCCTAAAGTGCAGGTTTTAAACCAGGTGGACACCTCACTGTGAGGCAAGATCCCACAGCATTCCCTTTGTTAGGAGCACAAATAAGATTTCTTGCCTCCACCTGCTAGGGTTTTTTTTGCATAGGAATGGATTTTAGTCTTTGTGAATTGTACTCTTTTGACAAAGCTGCTTGGAATTGGCCAAGTGATTCAGATGTTACTGGGAGAAAAAAAGATGACTATGTTTGCATGCATGCGCATACCATTGTTACATGAAATTTGTTTCTTTACTAAATCTTGTTAAGAGCTGTAGAAGGAAATGCAATGAAATACAGCAAGCATTTACTGAAGAGCCCTCTCTCTATCTTTGATAAGAAACTACAATTTTTTGAGGAAGGAAATGCATTAGATATAATTGGTCTGGACTTCAGAAAAGGATTTGATATAGGTCCATATGGGAAATCATTAGTTAAGATGGAAATTAGTGTGGGAAATATGTTATAGGTAAGAAACCAGTAAGTGGGGATATAATGAGAGAGGCACTATACATCCAGAGACAGACTCCGCACCTTTCTTCCAGAACTGCTCCTGCAGTTTCGTTTAATATCCTCCATAATGAAGCCAGTGCAAAAAGCACCTGCACATTAATCAGTAATTTTAACTTGATGAAGGTGTGTAAAGGGGTAACTATAGCTGCTATTTTTACCCAGGGGAGCAGGGAGAGAGAAAAAGGGGCTTTTCCTTGCCATATGACACCTGTCATTACAGGTGGGAGTAATGGGAAAATGGTTTACTGTCCTTTAAATTCTTTTAACTTGGCTGTGCATCTGTAAGCTGAGAGGAAATTCTCTCTATGCCATAGAATGAGTATTTGTAACCCTGAGGATTAAACTGGTAGGAAGAGGGCAGAGTGTATTAGTGCAGAGGGCAGGACTGTTTAGGGCTATGACAGCAGAGCGTAGTTTGAGATGTCCTGGCTTCCCTGGTATCAACCCTGTTCATCTCACCCCTCCAGCTGCTTCCACTCTGCCAGAGGGAGCCTTCAGCATGGGGCAATCATGGCTTAATGGTCATGAGGTGGCCAGATGAAGACATATTTCTGTGGATTGCTGCGATGCAAACCTTGAACCAGCAAGACCCCTGTCTCCTTTAGCAGTGTACAATGGGAAACTGGAAATCCCAGTTCCACCTTAATTGTGTGTTGTGCTTTTGCCCCCTCATTATTCCGTTTCCTAATGAACGCTCCTTGGATCACATAGATCTCTTCCTGTTGGAGGTTGACTAATTTTCACATACCAGCAGTGCTTTATGGTGTGCTTTGTATGAGATTAACTCATCTAATAGCCACATCCCCAGATGAAACCTCCAAACCTCCATTTTCTGCTTTCTTCCACTGCTACTTGAGCATATAAAACACAGTATAAAAGACAAAATTGAAATAATTTGCCCACCAACACCATCCAATTGTACATATACTTGGCATTTTTTCAGGTACCTCACTTTCTCTGACTGCCTATGGATTTCATTACTGCAGCTTGTTCAGGCTCTGGTGCTCTCCTTCCACCCATGACGTCCTCAGTTACATTATCATTAACTAGCTGGATGAAGGTAGGTGATGTAGCAAAGAAATACGTGGAGAAAGCTTAATGGCAGTAAAAAATTCTGATCTGCATAATGTAATGAGAAAGGCACCTCTCAAAAAACTGAAGGGTGATGTGGACAACAGAGGATAGGCAGGAAGGATGCCTGGAGCCTGTTGCTTCGATAGAGGCAGCTGGATAAACCAACCCTGGAAATTCCTTACAGATCTCTGTCTGACAGAAACACTGCTATATGCTAAATAGTCTTCCGATAAATAATGTTCAGCCAAAATTAACATAACTTTTTGTTCTGTCTCAAAGCCCAAAGGCAGCTACAGTGCCTCCTGAGACACTTCTCTCTGCAACCAGGGTGTAGGGTCTGTTCATGTGGTGGGCACTTAAGTAGCCCCAAGGTTAGGAGCCATCCTGCCCTTTCCACTCAATCAAGCTGCAAAGACTGAGTGAAAATGCTGGCTGGTTCCCTGCCTTTGGTCTGCACAATTTCCACCAGTGCTGTATCCCAATTTTCACACTTAAGATAAGTACCAGACTGAGACCATTCAGGAAGGGATTACATGAAATACCAGAGGTACCGTTCATTCCAAAGGACCTCACATATTTTACAAACCCAGGGATGTATTTTCAAATTTCCGAGCTTAAATTGGTGCCTAAATAATTTTATTACACCAAAATCCAGAAGTGCAGTGGGACTTCACAGACCTATAATCATTGATAACATTGTTTAAATTTTGACCGACGTTCCAAAATCTTGTCACACAAGGAAATATAAAGAAATTTCCACACTTTTCCAAAGTGCAGCTGTACCTACCTGGGGGTAACATGACAGCTACCCAAGAGTGCACACAGCATTTAGTTATGAAAAGTGAACATGAATCCAATGCATGAGATTGGGCAAGAACGCTATTTCTCAACTATATATGAAGTCATTTAATTTTTCTGGCCTTGTAAAAATTCAAGAGATTCTCTCAGAGTGAGGTAGAATCTGTTGCATTACTTATTTCTTATTCTCAAATGGGTCTTCAAAACAAGTAAGGAGGGCAGATGAAATTGCAAGTCCTAAAAAATCTTATAGTTTGCCTTTGATGGGCCCATCAAAGTTCAAGAACAGCCTAGTACTTTAATATTTATTATACTCTTTATTTTTATATTCTCAACACACCCTTTTCCAGATCCTCACTTCACATCAGTCATAAATCTTGCCCATCTCACTCATCGGCATTACATCTGGACAAAATTATAAAAGGGTTAATATAAAAAGCAGGCTTCCTGGATAGATTGTCTCTCCCCATTTAAATTCTTTCAATGCTAAAGGCAATTTGAGTTTTATTGTACGTTCATCATCAGAAATACATTTATGCACTGATTTATATTGTGGATGAAATAGTTTTTATTTGTATGTACATAAAACTATAAACTTTTAATGTAAAATGGAGCCTTGAAATATTACTAGTGGGGTATTAAGAACCAAGAAATTGAGTGGTTTAGTTTTAAGATTCCACCTGGTGCATTGTGATCAAAATAATAAGTACTTATCATGCAACAAGTTTATAAGCATGCATGTATTTTACCTTTTTGGCGTTTGGAAAAAGCACAGGGATGAATCTGAAGTTCATACTTCCTTGCTGTATAAACTCGATCTGCATCTAGAATAGAACAAAATGCCAGTTCTATTGTAACGCCATGATAATTTTTCTTTGCATGCATCTGAACCCTATGTGTAAAAATATTTGTTGCTTACTTAACCTCCTCTTCTGTTAAGTGATTTTATCTATCACTGGTGGACTTGGTTTGGTTTGGCCAGTTAATCTGATTCTTCATTACTACAGAAATGATATAGGAAAGATGTCAGCCTTTTTTGAGCATTTAGTTCTGTGGTATGAAATAAATATAGGTTTAGCTGCAGTTGCAATCCCACGAAATCCATCTCTAACTGATGAAGCTCAACTTGACTAAGGCCCCTGTTCAGTCTCCAACAGGGTGAAAGACTTCAGCCAGAGGCCAGGTCTGTGTCCAAGCTAGGACCCAGCCTGTTCCCCATGGCTCTGGACACAGGCATCCCAGGGGTGATAAGGACAGCAAAATACTGCTGAGAGCTCATCTGTTGGTGACAGCTTCTGGAAAGTTTGACTGCAGGACGAAACTATGGAATCAGATGGGTTATAGGGTGAGAAAGGCAGCACACTGCAAAACGAGGGAGAAAGGATCAGTTTCATGGCTCTGTGGCATCTTCTGGGCTAAATGTCCATCCTGTGACAGGCTGTGGAGAGGGTGTCTGGTCCTCTGTCACCTTCCAGGAATCCCCCCTTGCACCTCTGGCCTTTGCTTTGCAATTCCACCTTTCAGTCAGCCTTGCTGCCTGAAAAATACCTCAGTTCCGGGATGGCTGAACAACAGAGGCTGTTTATAGAGAGGAAGGTCAGGCACTGTTAGATAAGATTGTGCTCAGGGCTATACAAGGGCTCAAGAAGGTGAAGGAGGGAAAAAAACCTGGAACAATAAAGAATATGGAGAAATAAGATGAGCACCTTTAATAGGATTTTTCTCCCTTGAACCTCTTAGCAGATGTTAATGAGCATACGGAGCTGATCTGATGAGAGGAAGGATTAATGAATTCCAAAGAGGGGTGTTTAACTACAGGGATTAGGGAAAACAAAGCAAAGAACCTGCCATTTGGAGACAGATTTGTCTTTTGAGAAGAGACAGAGTCTTTGTAAAACAGCAAATGCATGTCCTTGCTTACCATCCTGTGGATGTATTTAGTATGTAAGCCGTGTTCATCCCTGTCCAGCTGGGATTCAGCCCCTTCCACATCCTGTTTGTATTTTGGACTGATTGCTATGATTATCATCACCGTCTTCTGTTAGGGAGAAAAGCACTTTTATGAAATTGGGAAACGCAGCGTGTTTGGTAGAAGCAGATCGGAAATCTGCCAGTTTGTGTTTTAAGTGATCTTTGTGTTCTTGGCAAACATGAGAGGATCTCATTCATTCTGGCAGGAAATACAGGAGAATTCATACACTCGTTCGCCTCATTATTTCTCGAGATCTCGTAATATAGAAAATCTAAATGTCAAGAGATATATTAGCAGCTACCAGTTTATACTTGGAATCTCTGTAATATGAGGCTACTTTTTATCAGTGTAGAGTGTCTATGTGCATACACAGAAAAGTTTTATCTTAAAATTCAGACCTAAATGTTTTCCAACAGCTTATGTAAAAGTGCATCTACTTAGCCATCTATGGCTTTGTATACAAAAAGCCACTAAAGGCAGTGGTCTATGGAAGTTACCCTGAGGGCTCTCAGCAGCAGAAATGACATCTTCTCTTGCTGATCTTAGTGGTGAAGTGTGCAGGGGTGGGCTGTTGTGGATGGCCTGGGCAGGTTTAGGGGTACCTAGCAGCTCTGTCCCACCTCGCCCAGTTGGCTGAAAGCAATGCTCCTCTACCTTGCTAGGACAGCCTGGATCCAGCCCGTGACCTCTTTAATCCCAGCCCCCCACTGGAGCTCAGGTTTCCCTGGAGGGGTCATCCTTCATATCTGGGAAACATCTCTCCTCCTTAATGGCAGGCCAGTGGAGAGGCTTGGCAGATGAAAGCTTCCAACTTGAGTTTACCTAGGGCCTGTCTTTCATCCCCGACACAGCCACATCAGGCTGTGTAAGGCTTCGAAGTCTGTGGCTCATAGTCAGCCCGGCACCTAATTAACTCCTTCCTTCTGTGCTACATCAAGAGAATTTGCCCCATCACAGGGTCAAATACGGTAAGGAGCCATTATCCTTTACACTGACTTAACATACTCCAGAATTACTTTTGCTCATGCCTGACATGCATATAAGCATTTACAGATGTGGAGGGTTAGAAAGACACATGCCCAGTTGCATACATTCCCTGCTTGTGTCCAAGCAGTCCCTTCCTCCTCACACGTGTAAGGGTTCTGAAGTTAGAAAGTGCCTCTACAGTAAATGGAGGAAACCAAACATTTCTAGGGTGGCCAGTCAGAGAAAGATCCTCACGTGGAGGCATGGAATTGTTCTCTGCACATACTTGTCTCTCCCATTGACCGTGCTGGAGTCCTAAAGGAGATCTGCCAGTTTGTATTTTAAGTGATAATGATGTTTTTGGCAAAAGCAAATTCATGCTGTCTTCTAGTTTTAGTACCTCCATTACGCATGGTGAGACCAAGCGTAATTTGTCCTGATGAAACTCCAAAAGGCATGACTGCATTTCCATGGCAGAGGCCCCAGGCTGGCTCTGCATGCAGTTGTACCATGTCTTGAGTACATGAGCTAAGGTGCCCTGATGGATATCTTCAGGAAACCTGTGTAGTGCTGTCTCAGATGGTTAAGCTTTCTTGCTCAGGCCAGGGAGAGCCCACCACTTTTCCATGCTGTTCCTGAACCACAGAGATCTGCTCAGAGTGAGTCAGAGGCTTGGTGGCTACTCAGCAAGGCATGAATCCAAGGAATTCACTCCATGATGACATGTCTCAAGCGACAGAATCACCAGTTTGCGTCCAGCTTTGCTGGTATAACGTGACCAACTTGGCTTAATCCTAAAGATGTGCGCTCACCGCTCAATTGAACTTCAGAGGAAGTTGTTGCTGCAGGGAACTGCACTGGCAGCAAGATAATTCTATGTTTTACTGCTTAGATAGATACCAAGTCATGAGAACAAATCTATCAACCAACAGAATACCAATTTCCAGTATACATATAGGATTGTTTATCCAGAAGAACCCTTCAGTGTTTTAGATAGCAATTTAAAAGCTACAGGTCAGAAGGATGAACATTAGCCACAACTATGCAGCCTGGGATGAAATACAGATACCACTTTAACCAAACATAGCTAAACCCCACAATTTAAAAAGGAGATGGAGGAACAACTTGTCCAATGGCAGCTTCAGGCTGAATGTAACAGCCAGCATTGGAATTTGGCAAGAGTTCCAGGATTAGCACTTCATTTCTTAAAGAGAGAGCTTTGGGACCGTAAGACACAGAAGTGAGTGAGATTTGCCTACGCTCTCTCTGTAAGGCCTCTGCCATTTTTGTAGGGGCAGGGAAGATGACAATAGGGTCTTGCATTTTGATTCTGTCCCTGTTACTATAATTCAACCATTTTCCTCAGGTCACCTCTGCTATGAACAAGGTTAAATTGCCCTTACATACATCACCTAGGTAGCGCTCCATCCACTTAATGATGTCAATACCTCGTACCGTGTCCTCAAAGATATCAATCTGCAAGAGAATGAAAGTCCATGGTGAACATCCTCTCACCTTTCCTTCCATTTGATGGCACTGATATGGCACCTACTCTTTTCTCTAGTTTCTAACAGGCATGCCCGATTCCCTTAGGAAAGAAATGTGTACAAGCACAACTTCTCCCCTTTCCCTGCAGTTCAGAGTGGAGCTGGATGGGCACCAGTCAGGCACAGAGGGGCTGCTGTAGGCACACTGCTGGGCTCCTGCTGGGCCTTTGGCTGCCCTGCCCTGCCAGCTCCCAGCTCCCAATCATTTTTTCACTTGATGGAACAAGAAAAAACAATGCTGGTGAACATTAGATATGTGATGTTTGCAAAGTGGCTTTTTTTGCCACTCTAAACATCTCATGAGGATGGCTGGCTGCCCACTTTCTCTATCTGTATAGCTGCAATCGCCCACTATCTTCTGGCTGCAAGGGTATACCGAGTGTGAAGTTTTAGCTTCATATTGAACTAAATGTTCAGGGTGTGTGGTGGAAGTCAGCCAGGTCACTGATACTGGATGCAGTAACCCAGACTTCAGCGACAGCAGAGCAGTGGAGGACTTCATAGACTGAATATGACCAACACTGCTCGCTTCTCTGCATGCCCAATAAACTCAGAAACCAGAAATCAGTGACTGTGACCAATGGAGGAAGTAATAACTTCTCCAAGTTTTGATAGATGAGTCATGTTCTGCTCTTAAGTTTTTCTTTTTCCCTTTTTGTACATAGAAAGCATATTTGTTTCTTTGCATTGGGGCCATTTTGCTGTATTTATTATTCTGCAGCAGGGTCCATGAGTTGCCCGTGCAGCAAATTAATGAGCCTTCTACTCTGTAACTCTATGGTGCCCAAAGCTTTCTTACGAATTGGTCATAGTACAGAACTGCTGGAGAGAAGTATAATTGCAGTCTCTGGAAAAAAAAAATCTTTGATTCAGGAAAATAAATAAGCGTGTGCAAAGCCCCCCACCAAGTCTCATTCAGTTTAATGACAGTCACTTGCTTAAATGGTTTCCTGAATCGGAGCCAAAGAGTGAAGGTTGAGGGGTCAGATAGCATATACTCCTGAAATAAGAAAATACGAATCAAGATTTTGATGAACACTGAATCCTAGAGCCTCTGTGGATAGATCCCTTAGAGAGAGCTGCTGTGTCGAAGCAAACTCATGAGAAGTTCAGTAAAAATTTGAATGGTTTATGGGATTAGACAGTGGGACACAGACCTTTTCAGGCCAATGATTTTTAGAATCCCTTTTAAAAGTATAACAAAACAAATGAAACCATGAGATGGGCTGTTTCATTTCATTTTAGATAATTTTTTAGCAGAAAGGTATTCACATCTGAAGAACTAACTGTAATAGCATCACAGAAAAAAAAGCTGGGATGGGAGGAACATGAAAACTGACCTTTTTTAATATTGATATTACAGATCAAATATGAGACAATCTTAATGGAACAGCTCACAAACCCTCATACAATTGCCCATCTGGTATCTGGTGGCACTAAATGAAATTTTCCAGGGTCATTTTTAAAGCACATTTCAAAGCATAAAATTCAGTTAAAATATGAATCAACAAAAAGGCAAATAATTTAAGTTACAACTTGCAAAGCCAAGGCTAGTTCATTCTGTGTATCTTCTTTAACCTACAGAATGTGATGATAAACAGAAAAACATTCAAATGGATAGCCTCTGCTTTTTAAAAAAATGTTTCTTTTCTTCCCTGGTTGAAATTAATTTTCTCCGGAAGGAATACTTACAGCAGTTTGAAATCCATTTACAGACAGGAAGTTCACAAATTTCATAACCTCCACTGCTGTGTCCACTGAATAGGTTATAAAGACCTTGCCTGGGAGAGAAAGTCCATATGAATATGAAACACATTTAAATATACCACTCAGAGGGTGAGACTGTCACAGCCCTCCTTTTCCTGCTGTTCCAGAACTGCAGGTTCTGCCCACTTCGGTTTCTTAGGATTATTTACAAAATGCATGTGGGATAGTGCAGTGCCTTGGTGTTGAAATCTTCCCCCTGTACAGAACCTTGCCGTAGATTTGAGGTCCTACTGCCTTGTTGCTGGCAAGCTGCAGAGGGTAACATCACTGCTGCTCACTGTGCCCTGCGGCCAGAACTGCTTTTCCCCAGCCCTTTGGCATAAGTGAGGCTGGGCTCTCACCCAGAGCTCCTGCTGCCTGCACTGGCTGCAACCAGCACAACTTTCCCCCAGACTCCACTGATCTGATATGGAGCTGGAGGGGCCCTTATGCCACACTGCCTCACCTTGCAGCAGCATTAACCCCCTCTGCAGGGAGGATGCATAGCTGATGACAACAAGGCCTTCAGCTGTCCTTGCCCTTGTGGAAGGGCTTTCTATACTAACTAAAGAATCATGGATTTGCACCAGGGTAAACCAGCTGGCTAATCTAACCCAGCTGAGCACATGCCACAAATGACACTATTTTATCCAGTAATTCCTCCATCTAACTGATAAAGTAGAGTATATCCAAGAGTGGCACCCGGTATTGTAACTCACTCCTACAGGCCAGAGAGATGCCACTCTCTGGAGTAGAAAGGTGATGTGCAAAATGAAGACAAAAGGAAGAATCAAAACCTCAGGAGAGATGTGGAGGGTTCTTAGCAATGCTACCTCTCACCTACTAGCCACCTTGGCATTAAGAAGGAACTCATTTTTCTGAAACCTGACTTCCTTGTATGAGTTGAAGGTGAATGTGTTTGTGGGGCTGGTGGCAATAAAAGCACCTCAGCCAGAATCTGTGCTGCCCTCAGCATGGGTTCCTGACCCAAAGTCTTCTCCATTCACCAGGTCAGGGAGAAACTGGGTTCAAGGCTCAACATATTTGTCTCATTTGGGACAGGCAGCAATGCTTTATCCCTAGGACTTTGTTTGTTATTAGGCTTTTACTGTAAGCTTCAGCCCCTCCTGCCTCAGAGGCACATCCTGTTTAGCAAAGAGTCATGAAAACAACCTAAACAGTGTTTACTTTTTGTAAACAAAATAACAAGCAATTAATGACAATTACATTTTCAGGATTCAAGGGGATAATTCCATCCCACAGAACACAGACACACTCTACAGATGTGATGACACTCACTCTTTTCTTGTTGTCTTTGTGTCAGTGTCATTCCCCCTGCCATTTCCTGCTCCCTTCCCTCTTCTGGAGCTTTCCCACCTAAAACTGTTAGTCTGCGCTGTAAAATCTTGCATAGAACAAATTTGCTAACCAACCACTTACGCAACTCCTCCGGCAAATTGCTGGTTCTGAGAGTTCCCTTGGCTGCAGGGTTACTGAGAGGTCTTGGGACAGCAGCTGGAGATGGAAAATTGTCAGAAGGACAACCGCATGCTTCATCCGGGCCACATGCCTTGGGTGGCATCTGACCATTAGGCAGCTGGTTGTATAGCTGGTTTCTACAAAGAAAAGCAAGTGGGGGTTTTAAAAATACTTCTTTTCAGGCAAAATTCAGAATTTCAGAATTTTTTTATTCTTTTAATAACACATTAAGAACTTGATCTACATATTAGCTAGGAAAAGTTCTTGTAGAGATGCTTGACTCAGCATAGGTACTAAGTCATTACAGCATCTTTTGAATGGATACTTTGGTGACAGTCTACCTCAAGAAGCAGTTTATTGCTGAAGCAATATCAATCACAGGAAGTAAGTCACATCATAGCTGAAAGCTGTTCAGCTTGCAATTAGCAGAAGCAAAGGCCATTTCTGAGCGTGAAATAGTGCGGTGTGGATGTTGTTATGCATGTATGGGAGCAGGGTGGCACTTGGGTAACCTCTTCCCAATATCTAAGGGGTGCTTCATGGCACCTCACATGCTCTCACGATATCCTGTGCAGCACAGGGGGCACAGAGCAAGGTGGGAATTGGGAAAAATGGGGCTACAAGGGCACTCCACCTCCAGCTCTGGAGGGTCTCCAGTTCTGAACAAACACAAAGTTTTCCTAAAGGATACAAAGTTAGTTTCTTGACCAGGAATGGCAAACCCAAATAAGGCTTTCTCATGTCACGGACTGGAGATCCAGACGTGCAATAATCTTGCCTAACATCTTCATTGTAGTGAACAGATAGAAAGGTATGTTTTTGGAAGCTTAGCAGTTCCTGTCTTGTGACACTTTGGCTTCACAGTTTAAGAGATTTTTATGTGAGGTGTGCTGGGAATCTGCTGGGTTGAATCTGTTGGATGAGCATTAGGTTTCTCTGAGAGCTTTTCCCCACAGAGCTGTGATGTTTAGTCAGTCAAGACCACTCTCTTTTTTTCTTAGCCTTCCTTAAATGAATGATGACAGGCTGGTCACAGCATGTTTTCTGTTGTCACATTAAGATTTGGTTTATTCATTTCGGTGCACATGTTTTCTGTTACAAAATACTCTATAGGCAAATATTACCAACATATAACTGCTGTTCTGGGAATCAGCTTGCAAACACCAGTCACGCAGCCACAGGACAGACCCCGCATATTCTGGATCTCTTTTAGCATATAAAAGCAAAACGCACCTCAACAATGGCCACAAAAAACCCACCCTGTGGCTAATTTACAGATCTTCCCCAAACTTCACTTTATCTAAAAAATGTGCCAAAAATTCTGAGTCTGTTTTTAAATTTTACTACTGCAAAGGACACCCACTATTCCCTGACATTTTTACATTTCCATACAAACTCTTCAGTGCAATTCTCTCTGCTGCAGAGAGAATTGCCTTATCTTGCTGTCACTTTTCTGTCACAGCCCCTAACTTTTCACAGGCCAGAGCAGAGCAATATTTCAGTCATCTGCCCTCTTTTGTCCTGCCTATTCTCCCAGTTTCCTGCCAAGACCATGTCACATAAGTGGACATTTTCAAGCACGGATGCCTGTAAGTTTAACACCACTAAAAGTATTGTGGCACTTAAATAAAAACGGTCTGATTTCAAATATCCTCAATATCTGAAGCTTCAATTTGTTTTTAGGTAACAGAGTCTGGAAGCAAAAAATCCTGCATGGATAGGTTTCCCATCTGCTAATGATGTACATATAAGGATATGAGGCCTGGTAAATTAATATTTGAAAACCAGTCAAAAACCCCTGGATGAAAAGTGCCAGATGTGTGGTGTTACACTACTACATGAAAAATCATAGAAAAGGCTGCAAGCTGCAGTGTAGAGATATATCAGCAATTTATGAGTTTTTCTCCCTTTTTCTCTGCACCACAGAAGAGAGAAGAAGGAAATCACTGGAAGCCAATGACTGAGTTGTCCCAGGCTGGTACAGCGCAAAGCTGAAGACCACAGTGAGCCACCAAATTGACCTTTGCCCTTGAGCAGGAGAGCTCTAAGGTTTCAACTGAGATATTTTTCAACCCTTCATCCCTTTAACCTTCAAGCATTTATCTTTCTTAATGTGTGCATTTCAGGGTGTGCTGTAACAACATATCAGGTATCTGGCTTTGAAGTTCTCTGAGGTAAGGTCAGGCCCCCATTGGGTGTAAAATAGCAAATAAAGAAAACGACCCAGCATCTCACATGCCCCCCTGCAGCCCGGGCACACTCACAGTACAAGGATTCAGAATTACTGGTTGGAGCTTCCAGATTCCCCAACCCCCAGTGCTCCCAGGCATACTTACGGGAATCGAGGAGGACCAGGGGAGGAGCATGTCCTCTGGGGTGGTGGTCGGTCTCCAGTGCCCTTGGGAGCACGAAGGTTTGAGTAATTTGGGATGACTTGCTGGGCTGGGCGGATAACTCTCATGCAAGGTCCAGGAACAGGAGGAAGTGGTTGCGATGTCTGTACAAAATGTTGGTAAGGAGCTCTGCCGTCTGGGAGGGTGAGAAAATAAAGGCAGCAACTATCATTTCAGCCAACACATTTTTGCCTCAGTTTGTGTTTATTCCTTTCCAGGCACGTCCTCCTTCATGTCTCAGGAAACTGAGCAGTTTGGAGGCATTTGCAGGTATCTCACTCTGGAAGAAGCCAGATGAAGGAACATTTTATAGTTTGAAGCTTTCTATTTTCCATTCACATCTGAACCTGGCATGGTTCAGATCCTCGCTCTGGGTTGGGCTGTTGGGACAACTGACAGTAAAACATTCAGGGCTGCTTTGTCCCTGCACTTACCATGCCTCAGTGTTTTTCAGTAGGGGTTGGGGGTTTTTTATAAATTTTTTTTTGGCAATAACTTGTAAAAATGAATCATCCCAAAGTTCTCATGAAAGCAGATGCAAAATCCTGGAACAAATCAGTTTGCAACACTAAGGCTAAACAGACCGTGATTATTGTAAATGAAAAGAGAAAAAGTAATCTCTTAGTTTGTTACTTCCCCCTGTGTGAATTTTCTGCTGAAGTGACTTTTTAAGGCCTTGCTGCTGCTCCCATTGCCATCCAGGAGGCTGCAGGGGAAGCCCAAAGTGACGATTTTGTTCAAGTAATTCTGAAAAATCCCTCACTGTTACTGAGCACAAGCACATAATGCTGTTCAATAACTAATGTACAGTGGAACTGTTGGCATAAACTGAAAGAGAAAGCAATGTAAGCTGTTTGCTTTTCAAATAGGGAAAAGTAATTTCCCCCCCCCCCAGTCTTTCTGCTTGCAGTTTTCATTAGGCAGCAGCTCCATGCACCTTCAAACTGCTGTGTGCAGATCAAAGTCCAGCCTGGCAGCGCTTACTAGCACTGCTTGATTATGGTGTTAAGAGTTGATTCTGAAAGCTGCAGTACTCAAATGCTCTTTCCCCCCAAAACTATTTTTTTAAAATCCTTTTAGCTTTTTGGGGGTCATGCTTTCCTTTCCCTAGCAGCCGTGAGGACTATCGTTTTTTTTTTTAAAGTGGAGGAAAAAAGAAAGAAAACAAAGCTTTGATTAAATAGTCCAATTCCAGAGGCCAATAACAAAAAACCCCCAACCAACCAACCCTATAATTACAAAGACTTTCCTGATGAAATTGTGAGTTGGCAACATTGCATTTGTTGAGATTGTTTTAGATTTTCCCACTCCCCCTCTTAACTGTTTGCAACAGGGCAGGGTGAAAAGGGCTGGGAGAATAATATTACAAATCAATATGGTTTTCTCATGGATTCCTCATGACCAGCTCTAGGGAAGATGGAAGGGATCTGGGAGACTCAGTTTGGTTTAGAGGTTTTAAGGCCAGTGTTTCACTGGCTTCCTTTGGATCTGTCTGATCCACAGCACTTTAATGGTGAAGTCACTGCCCTTCAAAGCACAACGTGGCCAGGGAAATATGCCCCCATACACCGACACACCTCTCATATAGAGATACCTGAAATAATCATCCCTGGGCACATAGCATTGTTTTGAGAATTTCTTTGACTTCAGAAGCAGTTTTGCTTTTGTATCTCAAATAGCAGGTGTCCGGAGCCAGTTTAGAGCCTCCAGGCACAATTGCTATTCCCCAGGGGAGGCATGTTGCAACACACAAACTGCAGAGCTTTGTTGTGGGTTGCCACTGCCCAACAATTATCTGAAACGCAAGGAGCTGTCGAGGTGATTTATGCTGTACCAGGCATGTGAGAAACAGGAGTACAGTTGCCAGCTTCTTGGTCCTGACCAAATCTGCTCCAGCCATCTGAGTTTATTTTACTCTTTTTGCCCTCTGGATATGGTTGAAATGGTAGTGATTTTTCTAAAGAAAGCCTTTCAGAGTTCCTGCTTTCAAACAAAATGTCCCCATTCAGTTAAATGTCCTACTTCTCATGATGCCCACTTGTGGAGGAGGTAAATGGATGTAAATAGTGAGGGGTGTTGTGCAACCAGCTCTTTGTCTGCTGAAAGCTGAACTGAAAGGAGAAGGTACGAAAAGAAAAGCAGAGGACATTTTCCAAATGTTAAGCTGTAGGAGTTGTTGAAAGTCCATCTGTAGCCCCTTCCCCTTTATGAAGTTCCAAAATTAGAGCTGGAAACCGACTTTCTGAAACCCTCTCTCTTTCATATACCTAATTATAGCACATTGCTGGAATGACAAAACTCTTTAAACAGCTGTAGAGTCAACAGAAGGTTAAAAAAAAATAATAAAGGGTTATCAGCACAGGCCTACAGCTTTTTATTACAAAGCCAGCCCAAAACAGGTCGGGGTCTCATGAGTCTAATGTAATATAAATTGTATTAAAACAATTATATTGCTGTTGAATGTTCAAAGCTCACTTCGTAACAGATAAAAATCTCAGAGACTGAAAAGGAATACTAATTAATAGCAAGCTGTAAACTGCGTGTAGTCTCCAAGAGCCAAAACACCCATATTGATGGAGGCACATCAGCGTTCAGCGATACAATCACCAGAAGCTGAGAGGGCTCCATTTTAAGTAATGAGCTTTCATTTCAGCTCACAACAGAAAAAAATGAGGATGATGGACGTCATGCTCTTTTCACATAGAAATAAAACACATGGGTGAGTTTGGTCATAGTGCTGAGGGATACTATTTACAGAGATCAAGGGTAACTTCCCATCCTGATCCTGGCAGGAAATTCTCAACTTTGGGGATCCAAGTGGGAGCAAGCAAATCTAAGAAAAAAACAGGAATTAAGTCAGTATAGGAGGCTGCCGAATGACTGATGCAAGGAGGAAGGAAATGACTAGAATATGAAATAACAGCAGGGAGAGGCTTTGTATGCTCAGCGTGACCAGCAAAGGCTAGTTTCTAGGCAAAATCATTAGCCTGCATTTATGAGTAACCGTGATCTCTTTAACTTTTTATCTGGCTCAGAGGTTTTGCATCAGAGAGTCCAGCTGCATAACTCAAAAACCTGAAATTGTAAAAGGACTGCAAATAGATGTTTAAAGAGGTTAATAATTGCATGCCACACTGGGAAACACTGCCTGGGTGAGCGATGGCTGTGATACACCCAGAGAACCTCCTGCAGGATGAGTGGTGCTACTCACATGGGCCTTGGGGGTGCTGCTCTGCCGGGCACTGGTGCCCAAAGCAGCCGGGGGCTTGCAAGGGCGCATTGGGATGGGGCAAGTGCTGGCACATAGGACACTGCTGGTGCTCAGGTTCGAAAAACTCTCTGGAGATCAGTGGTCCTGGGAGATCCTGAGAGTTCAGTACAGACACCAGCGGTAAGGGGGGCTCCAGGTGCCTGATGCCCATTACGTCTCGTGACTGGGAGTTGTACCCTGTATCCACAGTCCCCAGCTCTGCTGGGTGTCTGTTTCCTGAGGGTTGTTGTGACTGTGAACTCCTTTGGCTGCTCTCCTCCAATGAGTCCTCAGGAACATCAGACAAGATCTGCTCTGATTTACTGGATTTGTGCCTGGTGTCAGCTGAAAGCTGTGATCTTGGCTGCATGCCTGGTTTGTCCATAGCTGTAAGATGCCTCTTGGAGGGAAATACTCCTGCTGTTGATTCACTGGAGGAACAGAAGTGTCCATCTCCATCAGGATCAGTATATTTTGACCACAAGCTGCTGTCCAGCTCAACAGACGGTGCTGACTGATGATATGCTGGTGCTCTGCAAAGGCATGATGGATCGGCGGCAGGCTGAGGTGTTCGAGAAACACATGGCCTCTGGGCCTCCTCATCCTCCATATCCTCTCCAGAAGGGTGCAAAGCCTTTTCCAAGACATGTTCAGGTAACTGGGACCATGGTATGGATTCATCCACTTCAACTGGTATGCTTCGTCCCACAAAAGTCCCTGAAAAATTGAAAGAAGAAACACTGTAGATGGACAGCCATAGAGGCAAATGCCTATCCTCAGTCATCATTCAGTGACTGTGAGCTGGAGTACTGAAAAGCAGTATGCATTCTTTATATCCTTTATATTTTAATATTTTTTAAAAAGATGGTAGAAAACAGCAAGAAAGGTCTGGGTGACTTCTGGAAAAACAAAAAAGTAGAGGGTTAGCTGAAAGGTGGCTAGTACAGAGTTATAATTTGGACTAACCTGACACAGAGGCCATTTCCAAGTTTTGTAGTTGAACTGGAAGCGAGTCAGCTGCCTTACTGCAAGGCCAGGATTTTTCAGCAGGCTGGAAAACAAGAGAAAGGGCTCTTGTGAACATGGTACAGTTTCACATGGACAATAATCCTAAAATAACTCTGTCTGAAAAAGAAATACCAGTTAAAGTTTTGGAAATCGTGTTGTGCAAACCAGTTGTTTTTATGGGAGTTCTGGAACTCACTGTTCCTGCTGAGACTGGAGATGGACAAAAGCAGATGGACTGTCTCTCAAAGGTAATTTCTGCACCTGACAATAGATCAAACTACTTAGGTCTGGCGGTTTGGTTTAGGCATAATCCAGGGAATTCAATCACTTGCAATTATTTTACTCCTGACCTTCTAATAATAGCTTCGTGCTGATGCCTCAGATCTAAACTTCACCACACACCTAGCTGAGTAATTTCAACTCCAAAGCTTGTTTCCAATTGTGGCTGCTTATTTTATCATACCACTTCATCCATCCTATTATCATATGACTCTTGTTATTTTAAATTATTGAAAATTAAAGGGCAATTTAGAGAGATTAGTTACTGTTTGGAATTTTTCCCCCTTCCTTCAGAATTGACCTGGGCCCAAACATGGGCCCAAATCAAAGTTATCACTTCCTTTTGGGAGTGCTGTCAGTAAATTTGGTTCAGACAAGTGATGCCCAATGATGGACAGTGCTGCTTCACCCTCACTCAGAACGACAGCAGCAGTGATGGGTAAATGCTGAGTGGGCTTCAGGAAGCGCAGCCATCTTCATCCTCTTATAGAGTGCTGATTAGCTTCCTGCCAGCAAATTTTATCTCTTACCATGGAGTTTAGAGAAATAAGCCCAGTGGTCATCATTTCCCCAGCCATTTACCTTCTATCACATTGAAGGAGCTGAAATCCCAAGTAGGAGAGTTATCAGAAGAGAGTGGACTAAGCACTCAAGCAATGACTTCAGTCACGGTATCTTGAACAGAAGGGTTAAATGAAGAACATATTTAGATGACCACAGTATAAAAAACAGTAGAACAGGATCACAGAGAGGTACAAGGCAGTGTCCTGGCCTTCACCCTGGCTCTCACAACAGTTCTGTAAAAGCGAATGTTGTGCCCCCTGTTAAGAGGGCAAGAGTGAGGCTTTACATTCATGCTGATCAGATCAAATGACACAACCTCCCCCTGAAAGTACCTCTGACATAGAAAATTCTGGGTGTAACATTTTCTGGAAAGTAGGAGAAAAACTGTGCTTTAGTGCTGGGCTGCAATGTAAATATTGCTCCTCTATGTAACTTAAAACCCATCTGTGTAGAAGATTTATCATATATTCATACATACCCTATGTTATATTAAGCACATCCACAGGGAGAGTTATCCTGGGATAACTACAGTGGGATAATTATGCTGGTAAATTTTCCCATGTAGGCAAACCCTCAGAGCAGCTATTAGTTGCACCAACACAGCACACACGCTGCTGCTCCCACAGATGCAGCCCCTGCATGAGAGCGCCGTGTCTGGTGCCAAACCAGCTCCTTCCCATACCAGCAACCAGGCTTTAAACCCTGATGGTCAGCTCACCGCCATCACATATCTCTCCCTGTGGTTTGCATCCCTTTCCCTCTACAGTACATCACAAACACTGGCCAAGCCCGCTGAGTCACGGTTCTCTGACAGTCACAACCAATGTGATGGGAAAGGGAAAACCTTGAGCTCTCAGAATCAGCACGGGGCCATGACACAGGGACTTGTGCTGTGCTCTGCAAAGGTGGCAAAATGTCCTTTGCCTGGGACCTTTGGTCAGATGGCAGTTTAAATGATGACTGTCCTTGTGGTGGTGACTCACAGGGTAGTACTGCACAAAGTCAGATTTACAAGAATCAAGCCATAAAGCTGCTGAGTGGTCCCCTGATAGGCTTAGAGAAGCGCCTATGAAGGTTAGGTGTCAAACACCCTACAAACCATCTGTCTTCTGCTCATCATAACAGCTTTGTAAACCTGACCCTTGGATCATCTGGCCCTGAAGTGCCTGCTCAGACATGCTTCAACTTGTGGCTATCTCTGTCTATTTGGTTGTAAAATGAATGACATGCACTCCAGTGGCACAAATCACATTGCAAACTCTTATTTTCCCTCTGACCATCTCCAGTAAACTTGTGCAAAATTCACCCTGGTGTTCATAAAGCACAAGCTCAGCTGTGGCCTGGGGACAACTGGCCACACAACTGGCCACATGCAAATGAGACTTTTCAGAAACAAATTTGCAATACCTCATACACTAAAATGCTTCTTTGATGGTCCCTGAAGTAGCTGGATGAAAATGCTAGAAAATACTTTGAATTCAGATCTTCTGTATTCAATAGCCTTTAGTTTAGCACCATGAAAGGAAGAACAGATTTCTGTGGAGAAACCAAGAACTCAATCCAGAGCTTAGTGAAATAAATTGGTTTTGGATTGGGTGTCAGATGGGATTTAAAAGTTACTAAATTCCTTTGGAGGCTATAACCTCCAAAGTTTTTGGTCTTTTTTTCTTAGTTGCATTGCTAACATCTGGCTATCAGTGAAACAGATCATGCACAGGCTACATGACTCTAATGAACGGCACAACATGGGCAGGGAAAATTCAAACTTGTTTTCTTCAAGTTTGCTATTTAATGTATTTACTCTGCCTTTTGAAGGAGTGATATTAAGACTTTATTACACTATTGCAAATGATCATCTACAAAATTCTTAAAATGTCTTTCTTCAGAATAGTTTAAAAATGTCTTTCCTATTAGTTTAATCTCTGGAAGGATAGATGCCTCTTTATCTCCCAAATCGACCTAATATTTAAATGAGAGCCTTATTTCCTTCCTGTGTAACATAAGCTAAAAAAATTACTTCAAATATATGAGTAAAATAATTTAGTCAGACAGAAAAGACATTCCATCACTTGTTTTTTTTACCTGCAAAAACTTCTAGTTTTTTTAGACAGGTTTTTGCTTAGACCCTGATGCAGGATAGCTGAGCTTTGACACCCACGCACAGCCCCTGCTCCCACAGGGCCAAGGAAGGAGGCACCAAAGGGGTGAGGGCTTCGGCATTAAAAAAGGGGGAAATGTGACTTCATCCTCCTCCTCCCTTAGTAGCTCTGGTTGGAGAGAGAAGCTGTTACAACAGCAGAGCTCTGTCTGGAGAGATAGTCCCAAGGATAAATTAACCCCAGGACATGCTGAACACTTTTTGAGCAATGCTGGCAATGGTATGTGGATGGGAATTCCCAAGAGAAATCCTCACACTGCTGGAAATGTAACAGATGATTCAAAAACATCCTCCTCCAACAGCAGTACTTCAGGGTGTTGTTTCTGCTCAGCTGAAGATCCTTGGCTTTCAGAAAAAGACCCAACACCAAGCCCATTATGCCTGTATTTTAGGTTGCCTTCTGCTGCTGAGTTTCATTTGACTTTTCTAGTTAGCTTATCCTGTAAATATAGTTATGCACAGCACAGAAAAATTACTCACTTAGGTCTCCCGTGTTGAAGAACTAGGGTAGAGGAATGCTTCAGCATATTGAAATGCCCTCAGAAACCTGTAGCCTGATCCCTTTTCTGGCACAGAGACTGCTGGAGAGAGTAGATCGCGCCCAATCTCATTTCTAAACACGCTACAGCTTCAAGTCAGATCATGATATTGCCAGAAAGCTTAAAGAATTTAATATCCCCCCCACACCTATGACTATTCAGGAGATTACTGATAACCAGTTGGAGCTGTTGCATATATTTCTGCTTTTAATGAAGTGAAGAGGCCCTTCCTAAAGGGACAGAGTATCCAGACCTGTACTGCTGCAAAAAAACGTCAAGGGAGCTCCTTAAACAACCCTTTTTCCTTCTTTTCCTTCCTCTGCTGATACACCCATTTCTGCACCATGCATTAACTCAGCAAATAACCTTTGTGGGTGGGTGTTCAGTGACTCAAGCTCCTGGGATGAAGCCCATCCCAGCTCCCTTGTGAGGCTTCCCACACCTAGAGAGGTTCTTTCACTACTCCTGCCAGGAAGACAGGAAAGGCCGCCCAGCCCTCCTGCTCACAGCCTGCTGCTGCTGGTCATGGCTGCTCCTCAGAAGCTGTAGGGAGAGATAAATGAAGGGGAGCAAATTCTTCTGTAGGTAACTAGAGTACCCAAATTCAAAGCAATGGCCAAACTCCCCTAAAAATTGTCCGATGGAGGCAAGGGGCTGGCCAGGGGCCAGGAAGGGTGTTGGGCTCAGGCTCATCTGTGCTGTTTTCTTGCAGCTGATTGCAAAATCCATCAGGTATTTCATCTGTTTCCCAGCACAAAGACTTGTCAGGATGTGCTGTCCCAAAACACACACTAACCATCTATCTGCTTTTGATTAGAAACCTTCTGTCATGAAGAAACAGAAGAGAGATTCTGCAACTTGAGCATGGCAGTGCTCCCTGTTGCTTCTGGAAAGGGAGAAAATACCTTTGCTCTTTTGATCAAAGTTATATTTGTCTACCTTGTTAAAACAGAAAATATTAAGATGAGAAAGAAACCTCACCTTCCTTGGTGCACAACACACAAGGACAGGGTTTTTTATTCACTAGTCATGGCATTTCTGAAATGGCATGGGTAGAGATTAAGGCAAAGTTGAGATCACAAGGGGTGGGGATAGACAGAAATTTCTTGATTTCCAAATAATTCCTGCATACTTTGGTTGAATCCTTAAAGCTCCCTGGTGCTGCTGATATCCATCTGCAGGATGGGAGTAAGCGGATGCAGAATTTGCAAGCTGCAGTAAAGATGCACACATTGAGACTGCAATGAATGCTGTTGCTGTGGGGTTAGGTAAGCATAAGTGTGTAAGTACACTTGCTCTAAGTGCAGCTTTCTCTACAGAAGCACTAGACACAACTTTGCTCAAAAAATCTCAGAGAGAAATCCTTTTAGGAAGAGAAAGTGCAAATGTGGGAACTCTCTTGGATCTATAACCTAAATAAACACTGCCAAAGAAATCCAAGCTCCAGAGTTTCACACTTCACCATGAAAAATTTTGGCTGCTGTCATCACAGATGCTTACCCTCTCCCTTGGGTACTCTATACAGCAAGGACTAAGGCAGTGTATCACATTCCTAGACCAGATTTTTAGGCATCGAGGGCAGGTAATGTTTATTTTTATACTTTCTGGAAAAAGTAGGCAAAAGAATAGGAAAACAATGTTCCTCTTCCACACTGACTATATGGTTGCTCCTAAGTATTTTTTGCAGCCATGGCATGAAAGTCTACATGTGTTAGGAGAACATACTTCAAATTTTCCCTGCATGGCAAACATCATGTTCTCTTTTGCAGCACTAATGTTGCTTCACTGGGCAATCCATGGTGCGAAGAGTAGACCTGATATTTTTTGTCTCTTTAATGTAGATGTCAATATACAAGTAATAGGAATACTGGGCAATAAGTAGTAAGAAATTAGAAGGGCGACATCTTCAAGCAGGATCCAAACAGGCATCTCAGATATAGGCAGCATTTCCTGTCAGTTTTCTAAACTTTGTGAAATATGAAAATGTCTGCAGTGATCTTAGATATTCTTAAAAATGTGCTTGTTTTCCAGAGGTTATTTCCCATCCATTGGCAATAAAACTCCCATAAGCACTGAATAAACCCCAACGTGGGATATCCCATGGCCCTGGCACATCTAAAAATCCTGTCAAAAAACCTGGAGCTGGCTGAGTGGGGTGGGATGGAGGGACCACCACGAGAGGGATAAATGCCCTCAGCCTGCTTTCCTATAGCTTCATGCCTCACATAGAGGATTCTGGTTCCTAATAAGGAAGAACCTCCAGTATTTCATGGGGCTGATGTCTTTCGCATCCCCAACCACTCTCCCTGTTCTGCAGTTCGAGGGATGAGGGGTGCGTGGGCGGTGGGAGGCTGCAGAGAAGCCTGGGAGACCTGACCTTTCTCCCTCAGCTGGCGTGAGGACAGCCTCACTCGTTGTCATGAAACATGCAGAATGTATATCTTTCAGACATGTACCCTCTGCCAAACTTCAAAAGCCACGGCTGGGGGTGAGGGGCACTGACAGACATGAACAGCATAATTGCACGTGCCTTGTTTCCTGCCTTAGAAAAACAGAAAGAAAACCCAACTGAATAAAAAAAAAAAAAAATACAAAAAACCCAGCATGCTTCAAGACATTGCCAGCACTCAGCAGGGGCAAGCCCAGCCTCAGAGGCATTAGAGGCATTGCAGGCAGCAGCTCCATTGGCAGATGCTCGCCAGCACCAGCCCTGCTGCCTGTGCCCCTCGCACCCCTGTCTTTGGCATCACCAGCTGTGGGGTTCACAGGCCTATCTAGTCATGGTGGGGCATTGACGCCTGCCTGTAACGGCACTGATGTGACCAGTTCAGGCCTTGAACCCGCCCAGGGCTTGCAGGAAATGGGAATTTCTGATCTGGTGGGCAGTGGTGGTGGTCAAGGACCAGTAAGCCCAGATGTGCTGTTCTTGTTGCCCAGTCAACGGAAACCCTACAAAACCTGTATCCTGAAACAATTAGTTACTGGGTGAATGGGTTTTATATGGCTGATTTTATCTAATTAAGAATAAATACTACCACCTTGCTCCCACTGTTTCAATACCAATGCTATGGAGGACAATGCAAAAGGGATCTGTGATCCTGTTTTCTCCATGCCTTCCAGTCAGCTCTCCCTCACCAGGTTCATGGACCTATCCTATGCGGCCCCAAGGCAGCAGAGAGGAGAGAGAAGAGAAGGGAGGGGAAAGGAGGGAAAGGGAGGAGAGGAGAAGCCTCGGCCAACAAACCACCTTAAGCTTGCAGAGCCGTGCAGGGCGGGAGCGGGATCAGGCCTGGCTGCCAGGCATTGCCAGGCAACTACGTAAATAGGCAGGACAGCATTTCGACACCAGGCGTGTCCGTTCCCAGTGTTTACCCCAAACCCCTCCTGATTAAAAAAAAAACGAAACAAAAACCCAAAAAATCCAAACAAACTGCAGCGAAATGGCTGAAACATGTTGTAACCATCTGTGAAGCTCAGGCTATCATTACAGGAGAGAGGGGGAGAAAGCGAGCGAGACAGCAATTTGAGGGGAAAAAAGCCCCACTGAGAGCCACAAGTGGGTCAGCAGCTAATTACAAACAGGAGCCGAGAAAGCATCGCTGACACTTCTTACCTTGCGGGCCAGGGAAGTTCGCTCTGAGCTGACCGAGGAAAGCGGGAGGGCTGGCGTTGCCTCCTGCGCTCCCCGCCGCTCTCCGGGCGTGCCCGGGTCTCCTTCCTCAGCCGGCTGGGTGTTTTTTTTTTCCTCCTTTTACGACACCCTCCCTGCCTCTCCCAGGTAAGCGGCAGAACTGGCTCTGCAGCAGGAAGTGGAAGAGGCATGCACGGCACAACGTGGCGGCAGCGGTGGGAGAGCCTCTCTGGGGGAGTGACACTTTAAAGCTCAAAACCCTCTGGAAATGCCTGCGTGCAGCTCGCTCCCTCTCTCGTGGGAAATCAGGCTGCTTCTGCCTGAGCCCCGCAGATAAGTTACTGTAGGGGAAACCCGGTATGATTCCAAAACGATGTGCCTCGCCGGGAAAGTCATCCTTTGCTTTCAGCCCTCGGTCTCTTACTGTCAATGCCGAATGTTAAAACAATTGTGATTCAGAGTACTGGAGACAATCACATGATGGGTGCAAGAACTATATAAAGAACAAAAAAAAAAAAAAAGGATTTCTCGTCTGGTTCTTTCTTTTAGGTTAGACTTCAAGGCACTTCCACTTTCCTCTCTACACTCTTAAGGAGCAGAAACTCGCTTTTCCTAAGAGCTGAAACGCTTCTGTATTCTCACAGTTCCTGAAAGCCGAGTAGTGCTGGCACTGCTGGCATGGTGCAGCGGGGTTCCAAGAGCCCTGCTAAGCCACACCAGCCGCTTCATCGGCGCAGTGCCAGGCTCTGCAGCAGCAGTCCCTGGTGCGCCCACTGTACACAGCTGCGCGCCCCAGCCCACACTGCTTTCCTGACCCCACACTCAGCGCATCTCCCTACCCAGAAGCTCTTCCTGATCTCCAGGCTCGTTTTCTTAGTTTAACCCTAGAAGGAGTTTCACTTAGCTGCAACTTGTGCATGGTTCTTCATCCTCCAAAGTGAGAATGGGCTGCCACTACATGCTGCCTCAATGCCTGATAGATCTGCCTGTGCACATAGGAACATCTAAACCATCCCCCAAGCTCCTTGCTCTTAGCAGTGCCACTGCTGCTCCTTCCTGTATCACGGGGGTGGGGGGGTGGAGATAGGAGCCACCTGCCTGGCATTCCTTCCCCCTGGAAGAGCCCTCTCTGTGCACCCACTGCTCTGCCAGCCCCTCTTTATGGTCTGGAGTTGAAGCTGTGACCAAGGCACTTGCTTCCTCTTGTCAGGGAATGACTGCCCACATTTTTGGAGGGAAAACTCAAGCAGCTGGGAGTAGCATGTGACCCCAAGCCAAGTGCTATGACCGTATCAATGGCAGTGCAGCGATGCCTTGCAGCCTGAGCTTACCCTTCCTCCCTGAGAAACCCCTGTACCTGCGACTGGCCATCCTATATTCCCTCCTTCCCTCCCTCCTCCATCCTCTGCCAAGTCACCAGTCAGCAGGACACCAGGTCTCCCTTTTAGAGCATCCTGAAGTTGTCCTTCACTGCTGCCAGAATTCCCAGGCAGTCCCTGCTTGTCTCAGCCAGACCCAGATGTGATGGGCAGTAGATGCTTATGACTGAAGTGGCTGCATGATTAGCTCATCTGGTTAGAGCATGGTACCAATAGTGCCATGGTTGTAGGTTTCATCCCCTTACAGGCCATTCACTGAAGAGTTGGACTTGATGATCCTTGAGGGTCCTTTCCAACTCAGAACATTCTGTGAACATTCTGTGAACGCTACAACCACAGTTGTTTGAGTCAGCTGAAGGTTTAATCCCTCTGGCTTGGCCTCAAGCGTGGTGGCTCCACTGTGCAGCTGCTTTGCACCATGACACCTATCATTTTCATCAGGGCTTCCTCAGCCCTGAGTTGCACCACACTGGGCTTGGGCAGCTGCCTCTCTCTCCAGCCTTCCCACCAGCCTCCTACCCAGGAGCAGAGATTGCTCTGCTGCCACCTGTGAGCCACAGTGGGTAAGGGTGGCGAGGGGCCCATGGCCACACATGAGCCAAAACCAGGGCCTTGGTGAATGTAGACGGGATGAGAGCAGGGAGCTAAAGTTGCTCTGAGGAGTGCCTGACCTTCCTGGGGCTTATGTGAAGGATATATGTAGTGTTTGCAGTGCCCCCCAGGGAATGCAGGCAAGCCATGGCTGGGCGTGGGGACTCAGTAGGCAGTCTCCCCCAGGGACATTGTATCAGTACCCACCTTTGTGGGGTTTCTTTGTAAAAGGCTCTGCTGTGAAGCCATCTAACACCTCTCCCTTCATGCAGTGGAGTGGCCTCCCTTACCAACAATGGCTATGCACAGTCTTCAGTTCTCTGCTAGTCTTAGCCTGGACGTGGGTCTGTAACACCCAGCAAACAACAGTGTCCACCTACCAGCCCTGTAGACAGCTACTCGTTGTCCAGGGGAGGGAAGGTTATGGCTGTGAGTTCTGTCCCTTGTGTGAGCACTTCCAGGCCCAGTAATCTAGAAACCTGATGGTGTCTTCAGCTGCATCCAAAGGACCAGTCTCTGTCCCCTCTTTTACTTGCCAATCCCCAGAAAACAGCAGGTATTTGGAACAGTTTCCTCTCACTTGAGCTTTATGTACTTTATTAACAGCCTGAGAAAAGAGAGGGAGAAAAGCTTGAAAATCACACTCTGTTGACTTTGTTAACAGCACTATCTGCTGAGTGGGTTTCAAAGCAGAGTTGAGGCCCAGCCCAAATGTAAGTACCCTCCCACAAAGCTGTAGAAACTGCTGTCAATTAACTTGTTTTGGGATTAGGAAACTTGGAGAACAGATACTCAAGTTTATTTCAGCGTTTTTTAAGACTCCTTCCCTCATCCCCCAAACTAAGGCCATCCTAATTGCTTTCTGAAGGCCTCTTTTGTATTTCTGAAGTCCTCCTACTGACTTCACTTGTCCTAGTTAGAACTGCTGGGACCAGTTCATCACTGTGTGGGTATAACTCAAACTGTGTATTCTACACCCTCTATGTCATTTTCCAGGAACTGTTAACAATAGACCATTTGCAGCAGCTGCCCAGAGCACACCTGACCCCTCAGGCTATAGTTATGGGTAATATTAACTCCCCTCCAGGGAGTCATTAGCACCTCCACACCCAGCCTGAGGGGTCATGTCTGCTAAGGGGCTACCAAGGATTCCAAAAATATCTCACAACTCACAATCACCCATTGTGGAACTCCCCACCCTGGGGGAGGTACTGGGCATCCCCACTCGAACTTGAGTGTATATAATCTTGGGGTCTTGGGACTTCTGGTACCACTCGTCGGATCCAGAGGAGGACCAGAACCTCGACTGGACTGCGATCACCACTCTAGACCAGACTGCGACCAGCACTCTCACCAACAGGTTTTTCTCCCCTTTTTTTACTTTGGACTCGGGGGGACCACATGAGGCTCAGCATGGGGGCCAATGAGCACCCTTCTGTTCGTGCCCCAGGGTGCTGGGTTATACGTCTGGGTTTTGTGGGTTATATGGACAATTACTTGTCCATATAATTGTATTATTGTATTATTTTTTTAAAATTAAATTGTAACTCTGACTTACGGTCTCTTTTGAGTTGGGTTCATTTCTCCTGCTGGTTTACCTTTAAACCAGCACATCACTGAAAGTCAGATCAAACTCTGAACTCTCTAAAGTTATTATATCATCTGTATATTGTTCACAAGCGAAACATGATGTGTCGTATTGGGCCTGTCATAGAAAGTACAGATTAATATTTAGGTGCAAGACGAGTGTTTTCATTGGAAGGCAACTAACGTGGAGCTTTTTTTTTTTAAGAAGTGGTTCCTAATCCTTCAGGAATTGTAATGTTTCTTTTTCCATTAGGAAGATAATGTTGGTATCAAGTGCTGCTTTTCGTATTTCCTACCACATCTATATATTCAGGGAACTAAATCCGAAATGATTTTGCTTCCAAATGATCAACCATTCAAATAAAGCACTGTCATGTTGCTCTCCTTTTAACATTGGTGCTGCAAACTAACCTGGAGACATTGCAATGAGCCTTTCATCCCCTCTGCCTCAGCATAACGCACATGATGGTCTCACTCCGGTTCCCTGCATTTGGCTTGCCCCTCACTGCTTTTGCATTGTGAGGAAAACCATGGCTTTCTTCTATTTCTTGCTGTTTACATTGCTAGGCACATGCCTACAAAAATGTTTGCCACTTAGTTTATTTTAAAGCTCTTGCTTTGTCATTTTTCAGTCACACCCTGGAGAGACACCTGAAAGGAAAAAAACCAGTACCTGGATGTTAGCTTGTGCAGTACTTCTAATTAAACGCTGCATAATGACAAAATCCCCTCCTGCCATTTGTTAAGATTTTCCCCATAGCATTATGCATCCTCTTAATTAAGAGCAGAACCTAAGTAATACCTGTTTTATTCCCTCTTGCTTCCAATTAGTCATCCATTGATCATTACCTACTCAACATTTGACAGTTAAAGAGCCCCCAGCCTCTGCAGGACTCTCAGAAATGTCACATCTAGAATAACGTGAGGAGAGCTGCATCAGCAAGTAATGGGGAAGGACGTGGGGGTAGGGGGAGGAGAAGGCCACCCAAGTGGAACAAAAAACATTTAACATATGCAAATGTTCAATATGTGGTATGTGTTTTATACACTGTATGTATATGAAGTCATATACAAAGCTCAGCCGGTGGCCACACTGCTTTTGGGAGGCCTGAGAATTTGAGGGAACGTTTAAACTCTCATATGATCCAACGTACCTAGTCCTCTGACTTTAAGATACAAAGCTATTCCCCATGTGGCTCCTTGCCTCTGCTTTTTTTAGGAGAGCAGGAGTTAGCATCTAGCATCTGCTTCTCTGTTGTCATTGGAACTACAGGCTGTACCAACACAGTCCCTGCCAAGTCACTCCAAGACCCAGCAGCAGCTACATGCAGTTGTGCCTCGGCCAGGAGCATGGCAGCTTGGGGTGTCAAAGGGGCCTCCAGGGAAACTGCAGGCTCCTTCCACATTGCCACTGTCTCCTGGAAGCCTGGCCCAGGAGCAGGGATGGCCCTGGCCCTGCGCAGTGCCAGGAGCTGGGACCACTTCAGACCTTTTCCAACACCAGGAACCCTTTCTGTATGAGTACCATCTTCTAGCTAGGGAAATCCAGCAGCCTAGTGGGTCTGGGAGGCAGCCCAAAGCCTGAGCTGCAGCAGTGAATAAAGCACAGGGGATTCCACGGCTTATGGACAAGCCTCTGGCATGAGGCTGAGCCCCAACAGTCAGAAAGCATCTCTGCATTCTTTTTTCTTTTTCCAGATTAAAATCCATCCATTACAGGGCTCAGGAATTTTCTGTGAAGCTGTGACAATAAGTAGCTGAGCAAACTTCACAAGGCTCTGGGTGCGGGGACTCAGCAACAAATGCTTATGCACAAAAAAGCAAACCAGAGCCCTTGGCAAGCTCTAGCCTGGCTGTAGAGGAAGGAGGATAATCTCATTTCTTTGCTCTTTGCCCTTTTAGCCATTCACAGAGCTTAATGCTGAGTTATTCCCAACAATGAGCCAAACAATCAAACTTCCATCTGGCCTGGTCATGCAGATGTAACACTTGCCCTCCAGTCACAGGCCACACCAGTCCTGTAATTTTTTCCCCATCTTGAACATACACTATTTACCCTGTAACAGAGAAGATGTTTACATCAAGTAACAGAAAATGCAGTTCATGTTCCTCAGCCTGCTCTAATCTCATCACCCAAATCCCTGGGCACAACTAAGCACAGGCGCTATGAGCACAGCTGGTGCTGTGAACACAGCTGGTGCTGCAACCTTTGGCTCTCTCTCTCCATGACACGAAGCAGTGCCTATCAGCTAATGACCTGTTTTTCCTGGGAGGGCAGTTCTTTCAGCCCTCCTGCATATGCACGCCGCAGGCTCCAAACTGCAGCCGCGCCCTTGGGAGAAATGTTTTCTCTCCCTGACTGAAATCAGCTGCAGGTTGCTCTTTGCAGTAGCCAGAGACACAGAGCATCACTGGGACGTGGCAGCAGCACTTGCTGCTACCAGCTCTCTCCTGAAAATATGGATTGTAACTGATCATGTAGTGGGAACCATCAGAAAAAAAAAAAAGAAAGAAAAATAGAAGGAAAAAAAAAGAGGAGCTCTTTTGTTGTTAACACCATTATGTCCTCTAATCTACTCATGTCCTGGTCTTACATTTTTGTTAAGCATTCAGCTGCAGGGGAGGAATACAAGGAGATGGAGATGGATTGATGTTTGTGTAATGTTTTTGTGTGTGAATTTCCTTTTGAGATACAGATAAATGCACACACACACACACACACACACACACAAAAGAAGAGTGTCTGTATTAAACGTCAATAGAAATATCTCACAGACTTAAGTGAACCCAGCATTTCCTCCCTAACATTCAAAATGAACTTCAGCAACCTGGTTTTAGCTGTAAGAAGTTCTCCTGAGAAATTTAGAAGCACTGAGAGGGAGGAATTAGCACCCTACTCCAGTAGCAATCCTGGCAAGGGGCCTCTTTTCCTTTTCTGTTAAAAGGACACAGGTTCTGGCTTGGTCTGTGCAGGAAAATTTGAAACTAAAGTGCCCTCTTCTTCAGTTAAGATGGCAGAGAATGCTGCTCCAGTCGACAGGAGTCCCTCAGTGATAAAATATCCGTGTATATGAGTCACAGGAAATAATAATCACTGTTTTCCAAGACTGCAGAACACAATGAGATTTCTGAGCTACAAACAGACTTCAATTATTCTTGAAAGACAGACAGACCCTCAAACTGACAAGACTGGAGAAAATAAATATCCTTTTGTCTGCACTGCTGGTGGTAATTTCCCATTAGACAGGAAAAGACTTCTTTGATGAATGAATATTGTCTACACTTTAGAAGAGAAGCTACTGTATAGCTCCTAATAGCTCTTGCATACTTGGGCTCAGCCTTGTGTGAGGCCCTTAAACCCCTTGGGTGCAATATGGTTGCATTCATTAGTGTACTGCATTTTTATTGCAGAGCTTGAGAAAAGGATGGTGCATATTAAAATAAATCTGAGCAACTTTCAACTCACCTTGAAGTTATGTGGCAAGGTCAAGTACATTTACAGTCTGCCTTCTTGGTCTGCAGGTAGTCCCTTCCAGTCTAGAGGCTTCAGGAGAAACACTCACACTGGAGACAGATTTTCCGTTTGTGATTATTCTTGTAATTTTAGCAGTTAATCACTTTTCTGTTTTGTATTTACTTTGTTTTTTCTACAATGGTAATTAAATCAAAACCAGAGTGTCACACAGAACTAAGTCGAGCACTGTTTACATAAGCCAAAGAATATCATGTTAGTGCCTTTGACAAACGTTGGTCTTTTTTGAAGACCACCAAGTCTCACATCATTTCCTTCCCACAGAAATATAATAATAATTGTACTAGCTGTCCCTTTGGCAGCAGTGTTGCATTTCTGCCTGCCATTTTTCTTGGGAATGGTGTTGAATTAAACTTGGCCTAGAGATGCCTCTGTCACCCCACAGAGTCCTTTCAGCTGCTGGGACGTCTTCTGAAAGACCTCTTCTGGAACTTCACTGTGGAACTTCACTTCTGGAACTCCACTGCACTGTGGATCGGTTGGGAGTCAGGTGGGCAGTGGGGGGAAGCATTTGGCCACTTGTTTTTATCTGGAGTTTATTAGCCTTACATTAAAAAATTACTGGAGGGAACAGGAAATTCTTAATCTCATAAATTCTACTTTACAGTCACCACACAGCTATTTGTGGTGTATACACAGTGTTAAGAAATGGCTTCTATTAATTTATAGCAAAAATGCTAACAACCTTGTTTAAATTTTTTGCTAATGTTTTTATTTGAGAGATTAAAAAACCCAAACAACAAAACTCCCAACATTAATAAAAAGAAGCAGAAGAGCTACCGATGAGAAATGGTCTGGATTTGCCACTCAACAGTGGCACCAGTCTGCACACAAGCCAGCTGCAGGCAGAGATCCGGCAGAGACCAACAAGGTACTCATAGACCGAATGCAATACAAGGAACAGCAAACCCAAAGAATCAGAAATAAAGGCCATAAAACCCCAACAATGCCCCATCTGAGTCTTACTTCCAATGAGAAACATAGGCAAACTAATGTTCTAGGCTCATCCCGCATTACAGATGGAAACTGCACTCAAATTTGTGTCATAGCAAAGGCTGCTAAGGAACTTGGCAGAATGGCCATGCTTTGCCACCGAGCACTGGGCTGAGTAGGTGACATTTTGGCTTCACCAGGCCCGCTGAGTTACTATGGAGTCCTCAGTTCCGTGGAGGATGTGTTAAGGCAGGGGGGTAGCTGTGGGAAAAAAAAAGAGGACCACGACTTGCTTTGTAAGTACTACGAGGAAGCTAAAAGTCCAACAAGAATCATGGCCTCTTCAGTACTCCACAGCTACAGGTACAGCAACATTGAATATATCATGTACATAACATTGCTCATAGACTCTACATGTAAAACGTTAACCAATTTATCATGGAAATCTGGTAACAAGCAACATTGCCATATAAATTCACACTTCGAGAAAGGCTAAGTGTGGAAGCCTCCTTTGCAAGAGGATTTTCAGTCAAAGTTTTGTATAGAAAATATTAAAACAATGACAATTTGTTCTCTGAATCTCAATTCATTATTGGGTTAGTTTTCACTAAAGGTTCTCTTTAGAAAATGTGTGAATCTTCAAAATATAAATTCACAGTCTAAGTATTAAATAATTAAAAACAAGTTTCAACTGTTGGGAGGTCTTACTCGGCCGCAATCTTTTAAAGCAATAACAGCAATACAAGGCATAGAAAATCTTTTCCTGCAACACTTGTAAATGTAAAAGTAGTCACGTTAAATGCAACAGAACTAATAAAGAACAAACTGTTTGTAGAACAGAAAAATGAGAGACTAGCTATGCATTCAGCCGTCTTCCTTACAGTTGAACTCCAGTTGTTTAAAAACATATTGACTTAGTAATTTGGAAAATGATGTCCCATAGGTAACTGGTCTGCATACTCCTATGAAATATGATGCCTCAAATGGCATGACACCCCTTCTTGAAAAGTTTTTAATCTCATCTCCACCATTATCTCCACAGTTTAAACAAAAAAACAACTATCCAAATGTAAAATGCTCCTTTTTTTTAATTACTAAATTAAGAAAGTTAAACAGTTTTAAAATGTAAACTTGCAAATAAACCATAACAAAATGTAATTAAGACTTTAAAATTTGCAACTCAGTATTAAAAACTCAATAGAAATAGAAATGAATTTTTTTTTTGTTTTTTGGTTAAACGTAAGTATTTCAAGGCTGGTACAGACAACTGAAAAGGTAATACTTTGTTCTGTGCATCCCCCATGAAATGTAAAGAAGTGCATAGTAATTCCACTGGAGAACTTGCAGACACAGAGAAAGTAATTTCATTAGCAGTACAGGACATTTAACACACTTATTTTACAATGGAAAAATGTTACACATAAAACAGAAAAATCCTAGTTGCATGACCAACAATTTAGCAGGGGGACATGGCTAAAATGCTATGATTTTAAGACCATCTGAATGCGGTTACACTGCTTAATAAATCTTTTTGAACCATTTCAGTATACATGTTTTGATACAATAAGTCCTTGCAGTTTCAATTTCCAGTTCAAACGGTGATGGTGTAGTTTTCTTGCTTTAAATATGTTCGTTTTAATTTCAAGAACAAATCATCACACACTTGTCAAACATTGGAAACATTACTGTAAATACAGCACATGATTCCTGAAAGAGCAAAGTTACAACCATCTACAGGTACATAATCATAAACAAAAAGTGCAATCCAATTTAAAAAAATCATGCTTGGCAAAAGCCAAAAATTAGATCACTGGCTTTCAGAATCCCACCAGTGTTTTCATGTCTGCAGTAAAATTATCGCTTTCTGGGTACTGCTGCAGCAGGATTCATTCAATCCAAATGAGTTTCCTTTGCAATAGCACCCGTATACTGTATGTACAGGTATGTATATATATTATATATATTTTATATATAAAAAAGCAAAAAACCAAACACCTGTCCTGATTTTTTATTTGTTAAAACATGAAAAAAAATGTTTTAGACAAAGAGGCCACTTCTGGAAAATAATACTTTTAGTTGAATCAGGAGAAGACTAGTTAAAATCACATAGGTTTTGCATTTTAAAAAAAGGAAAGCACTAGGATCAGTTATTGGCACTGAGTTACTATTTACAATGAACAGAGGTTTTGCAGTTTACATAACATCAATACAATGCAGTTTTGGAGTCTTTGATTCAGAAAAAAACAAGTGTTTTTCTCCTTTTCATCCAGGACATTCAGATTATTAGGACAAGTGGTCATAGGCAAGGGCTGCGGAAGTTCTCAACTTCAGCCCCTCCTGTGCACTGAGGTGCTGGAAGATGTTGCACTCTGGAGAAGCTGATCACAGAGTTGGAAGATAAAGGGCAGGTGGGACAGGGCTGAGAAACACCTGGTAATTCATGACAGTGTCTGAAAACCAGAGATTTACAGGTTGTCACCCGGCTGGTACTGGGGTTCTGTTGCAGTGAAGTAGTCTTCAAGAAAACCCTGTAAATATTCAAAAGTTGGACGCTCCTCTGGGTCTTTTTTCCAGCAGTGAATCATAAGCTCGTGCAAGGAGATGGGACAGTCCTGAGGACATGGCATCCGATAACCTCGTTCTACTTGCTCCAAGACTTCACGGTTATTCATGCCTGTAAAGGACATACAAATCCACAGTTAAATTACAGGAAAATGAACTCAAGTATAATTATATCTATATGAGGTTTCCTCAATCATACTTATTTCTTTAGGTTAAGACAAATGAAACAAAACCACCCCAATGTCCTGTTTCAGCTCTTCATCTACTTCAAGGTAACCTGGATTATTTTGTTTCTCAGTAGAGGGTTCTAGGATCCAGTGATGAGCAAAATGCTGCTCCCATGTTTACCCTCTTGGCTTACTCACAATGGGCAGGATTTGGTGCTTTCCCTCTCCAACAGCAGTAGCTGTGAAATATATTATGTAAAATGCTTAAGGAAAATAAATCCATTGTAATAAGTAGAAAATTCAAAATTATCGAAATTAGGATGAATTTTTGAAACCCTCACACTGAGTGTGGGCCTTTCTGGAAGCATTCTGTAAGGTCATGCTTCAGGAACTTCAACACAAACTCTGCCACTCTGGGCTGCCAGAGATGTCCAGCAACATTGCCCTCAATGTCAGTTCAGAAGCTTATTGCTGCTGATTTGCCCTCTCTCCATGTGAGCTGGTTAATATTGTTTCTATCACATTCCACTGTTCCATCCCAACCCAGAAGAGAGCAAAGTTGCTCAGAAGACAAGTCACATACCAAGCAAAATAGCTCCACTGCAGAACCACAGTTCTCTCTCTCAAAAAGGTAAAAAGTTACATTACTGTCACAGAATCACAGAAATATTTCGGTTGGAAAAGACTCTTAAGATCATCAAGTCCAGTTGTTAACCTAACACTGCCAAATCCACCACTAAACCACACCCCTAAGTGCCACATCTACAGTCTTTTAAATATGTCCAGGGATGGTGGCTCATCTTGCTTGTCTCTAAGAGGCAGGCCAGGCCCTTTGCTATCTTGTCTTTTCTATACAATCCCTTCAACCCTTGATTCCTGTGCTGAGGTGCTTTTCACCAAACATTAATTGCAGTCAACTCAGCTTTAGTTTACATATCTTTTCTAGTAATTCCTTTGGCTTTTTAACAGTACCAAAGGTAAGATTGGCACTGTATGCAGAGGTGTTTCAGAGAAGCATGCATGCTGACTGCAAGCTTTGTGGCTTGACAGTTGGCAAGCCTTGCCCCAGTCCTCTGCAGAAAAATATTGGTAGGCTTCACTCCCCTGACTTAGTGGGTCCTACCAGGCAGTTCTGCAGGAGAACCAGCAGGGATACTTAAGTTTCTCCAAGACCAAATCTAGAAACCAGAACCTTGATGTTGCACTTTCTGTTAGCTTATCCTCTCCCTGGCTTCCATGACACCATCCTTCCTTGCGAATCCTCCACTTTCTTCTTTCAGGTTGTCCTCTTGAAGAATTTCCTTGTCCCACCTTCAAGGGCCAGGGAATTCTCTCTACCCTGTATTTTTTGTAAACTTATTTGTTAGGAATAATTCAAGCACCCTCTTCGATGCAGATTCATTTGTCTACTCTACACTTTGACTAGTGGCAATGTGTGGTTTTGGCTGGGATAGAGTTAATTTTCTTCCTAGCAGCTGGTACAGTGCTGTGTTTTGGATTTAGTATGAGAATAATGTTGATAACACACAGAGGTTTTAGTTGTTGATAAGTGGTGTTTATCCTAAGTCAAAGACTTTTCAGTTTCTCATGTTCTGCCAGTGAGGAGGTGCACAAGAAGCTGAGAGAAACTGTATTGTGCATCCCTTGTTTTCCTTGGCTTTCATGCCTCTCTTTTTCACTTTCATTAAAATTATTAATGTATTATACTTTATTTCAATTATTAACTGTTTTTATCTCAAACTCTTGTATGGATATCAGCATGAGGATATTACCCTTTCAAGGTAGAAGAAAAGGTTTTACCTTTATTCCAGTTCTCCACCCCATCCAGCCTTGGTGGGAGCAGGGAGAGTGAGCGTCTGCATGGCACTTAAATTGCCAGCTGGGGTTAAACCATGGCAGGGAATAATATCCTTACACTACATAGCATTTAGGCTGGTAACTTGGCTGTATCCTTGGATTTGGTCTTTAGCAGTGATAATTGCAAAAAGAAAGATTAGATTACTAATTTACAGTGTTTCCTAACCTGTAGACCAACACTTTAGCACTGGTTTCTTGTATTTCATTTATCACCTGCATCCATCCACTGTATTTTTGGTGTTAGATGTTTATAAGTAGGAGCAAACAGTTTGTATGGCATCTAAAGTAGACGGTGGTTAGGACTTCAAAATGATGAATATAGAGCGATAACTGTTCTCTGCAGACATCAGATCCTGCATAGAGTTAAGGCTCTTTTCTATTATTGTCTCCAAACTGATGTTGTTAGGTCACAGAGGCTCATAACAAACCAGAAAAGCTTGCCACACACTGAGCAAATGTTTGGGTGTTTTTCACTATCCCACAAAAACATTTTCAAAGGTATTTTACTTTTTCATTAAATTACAAGACAACACTAGTGGTCTGTTAGTCATCACCAACTCAAGGCAGCATCAACCCAAACTCTCTGGCCTTGCTGGTTTCAAGATGCTGTGAGAAAAAACATGGGCATTTTGTTCACATTGTGTTCTCAATATTAGTTTTATAAATTTGCGTTTTGAACAAAAATCTGCATCCTTTTTTCATATCCTTGTCTTTGAATCAGCTGAATTGCCTCATATTTTGGGGTAAGAACTTCTGCTGTGTTTTGCTTCCCTTACATATAACGGCTATGAAAATAACTGTTACTAGTACCTCATCTATTGTATATACCTAAAAATACTAGCAAACTGCATTCTTTGTTTTTATTTTGGCAATATGCCTTTAAATACAACATGGATGGAAGCAACAGCAGCAGAAAAGCTTCTTCCCAACTGATTTGTTGTTCTAAGATATCAAATGTTTGGTGTTTTTACCCAGTGCTTTACTCAGTGCTGCAAAGCACACTCTGAAACCTGATAAGGAACTGTGTGCTGGAAGAAAAACCCTGAGGAAACAGAGGGGGGAGGAAAAACATAAACAGCCCTTCACTTCCCTTTGTTTAACAAAAAGATAGAAAAAAGAACATGAAAGAAACATTGCTGTCTGAAATCATAGTAATTTTTTTCATCCCTGGAAAGTGAGTCAAGCCAGGTTTTCTTATCATGGTTTAATCCAGGAAAATGCCCTTCTTTTCCTTTCTCTTTTCCCTTCCCTCACAGTAAAACCCAGATATGAAACTAAACCAAGTAATCCTCATGTTCCTTACTGGAATTCATATATCCAGCAAGGGCTGAAGCACCTAGGATTTGCCAAAGAAATTCTGTTGTTTCTGACATGTGCTGCTAATTTAAAAAAGAAGTTTCAAAGACTTTTTTCCCCCTAAATCTGTTGAATTATTAGTCGGACTTATAACAGTGCTTCAGGTACACATTTTACCTCTTAAAAGGCCTAATGATGTTTACAAACTTATTCTATAGATTCACTTATCTTATCAAGCAAGTTTTAGTGTTTCTTTTTTGATAGCAGGAGCCTGTCGTATCTGCACTTCTAACACCTCACAGAGAATATCTGAGCATTTGTACAACTCCTCTCTCCTAATGAATACCCAAAAGTTTCAACTCTTAGTAAATAATAAATGACATTCTGCTTGCAGTATGCTTCTAGACCCCTTCAAACCTGGGTTGGGGCAATCCCTGGTACCAATACAGGCTGGAGGGTGAATAGACTGAGAGCAGCCCTGCTGAGAAGGACTTGGGGGTGCTGGTGGATGAGAGGCTGGACATGAACCAGTAATGTGCACTTGCAGCCCAGAAAGCCAACTGTGTCTTGGGCTGCATCAAAAGCACCATGGCCAGCAGGTCGAGGGAGGTGATTCTGCCCCTCTACTCTGCTCTGGTGAGACCCCATATGGAGTACTGCATCCAGCTCTGGGGTTCTCAGCACAGGAAGGAAGGACATCAGCCTGTTGAAGGAAGCCCAGAGAAGGTCCACAAAGATGATTAGAGGGATCAATCACCTCTCCTATGAGAAACGGGTGAGAAAATCAGGATTGTTCTGCCTAGAGAAGAGAAGGATCTAGGGAGACCTTATTGTGGCCTTTCAGTGCTTGAAGGGGGCCTATAAGAATGATGGGAACAACATTTTTAGCAGAGTCTCTTGCAATAGGACAAGGGGTAATGGTTTTAAAATGAAGGGGAGTTGATTTAGATTATATATAAGAAAAAAGTTTTTTTACAATGAGGGTGGTGAAAAAACTGGATCAAGTTGCCTGGAGAGGTCATGGATGCCCCCAACCCTATGAACGTTCAAGGCCAGGTTGGATGGGGCTCTGAGTAACCTGGTCTAGCTGAAGATGTCCCTGCTTATTGCAGGTGGATTGGACTAGTTAACTTTTGCTATTCTATGAAGTCTACAAATCTATGAAAAAACAGTTTATGCTCATGATGTTTCTAGAATTACAGTTTGTTCCAAGAAGAAAACATCCTGTTTCCAAAAAATGGCTTTTCCATTAGCCTTTTAATTCTCTGAGAAGACCAAAAATCAAATAACCTCCCACCACTCAGCTTTATTAGTGGAGCCTCCAATAATCTTAGGATGCCACAGGATATGGCCACTTTAATGCACAATACAACAAAAATCTACTGCTTGTGTGGACTGGGGACAGAAACTCAAGAGTGCTTGGCTTTTCATAGAAACGTTGTAGTAACTTTAAGTTACAGGCTCTAAGAGTTACTTTAAGAGTTACTGTGACACAAAAGAGGATGTGAAGTTTCCATTTGTGGCTAAAGAAAACACTGGAAATTGCTTTGGAGTGCTCTGAGCAGCTTGATTAGATGGAGCACAACAGACGTGCAAATAGCACAGATCTGGGCAATGCTGCTCTTCCAGAAGACCAGAAACATTACTGTAACAAGGCAGAGTCCCTACATACAAAGTAAATGAGCTATATAGACTACTTTTGGCCATGTGAAGCCCAGCGAGGAGAGTGATGGTTTTAAACCACTTTATTCTTGCTTTCTTCTGCTAGGCTGAGAATGACATTCTTTCTAGACCCAGTACATGCTTTCAGACCAATGATCAAACTAATACAGTGCACTGAAGGGAACAGGAAAGCTGCTCCTAAGGGAAGACAACCTTTGAAGCATGATGCTGTTCTTACTGATAACAATGTGAACCTAGTTATTTCTGCAGAAAAGTAGTAACAAGCTTTAAAAATCTAGAAGTCATATCACTTCATTTAGAAATTAAGGCCTGAAAACACCCAACATTTCCTCATCCTCAAAGCACCCACAAAGCTAGACTGTCAATATCTGTTCTTTGTTTTGGTTTTGATTTTTAAAATAAGTAATCATATGCTTGGTGTAATAGATGGTACAGCATTTGTGACTGGAGCTTTCCTGCTTACAAAGAAACACACCTGATCTTATCTATGCTGTGTGCTGAGAACACATCTTTCTCAACTCCTCATCTACCATCCATGGTGATGCTACACACACACATATGTTGGCTTGCTGATACATACTTGGTCTCAGGCTTGGGCACCATGTGCTCTCTGGCACTTGTGGCTCAGCTTCCCCCAGAGATGTGGAGGCTGAACACAGCTCCCCAGAGACTGCAGGGCTGCTTGGAGCCCAGGCTCAAAGACCTGCTTGGCCAGAGGCAGCAATGTGGATAGCACCATGGTGGCTGTCACAATAGACATAAAATGTAAATGCTCTTGATGTGACAAGTGCAGCAGAAAGAAGGGGCAAGGTCAGAGGTGCTTGTTCAGTGCAACTGAGATTTTTGGCTATCCAAAAGGCAGCATGTTAAAACCCCACAAATCCTCTGACTGCTGCTAGAGAAATTCAGCCTCCTACTCTTAAACTCCATTAAAACAAAAAACAAACTAAAATCCAAAGGGCATTTGTCAAAGGGAAAGAAACAGACACTGAAAAAGTTCAACAAGCCGACTACTTTATTAAACTTGTCTCCTCCTCTGCCCATATCTATTTTTTATTTCCTCACTGTAATAATGGAAATATTAATCCCAGCAATGAAAATATGAATGCCTAGAAAGACCATGAAAGTTGCTCATTTCAATCTGCTGCCTTGTGAAAAGAATAAGAAAGCATAAACCCCCCCACGTAAATTAGTTATCATAGTGGTCCATTATAACCACTGACAGTAAAACAGGCTTAGTTGAAACATGAACGTGAGGACACCTATCAGAAAGTTGGTCTTGCTTGTGGGAGCTATGGGGCTTGGGGCAAGGCTTGATTATGAACTCCAGCTTGATTTTCATCTCTATTAGCAAAATCTTTACTGCTCATATATCTCACCACTGCTCCAGCCTCTCTTCCAAAATGGGGCATCAGGACAGGAACTGCTTGGAAATCTTGGGGACAAAGCATGTTAAGTTTTGTTCTACCCATTCTGTTTCCCTCCTATAAACTGCCTGCTTTCTCCTTCTGTCCTCCTCATTATACTTCTCCATCCTTCTACACAAGTTTAAAACAATGCCTGATTCCAGGCACTGGAAGGCATAAGGTACAGTGACCTGGGGGCATGGGTACCACACCAGAACTAGGGTGTGTGCTATAAATAACCTCTCCAGGCATTAAGAGCTTGTCAAGCAAGAGAGCAATCCCTTTGTCTGAGGGCCTCTCCCTGCTCCTCCCCCAGCCTGCTACAAGTTGTAAGCAGGAACATCAGGACAACATGCCCACATCTGTTTCAGAAACTGGATATTACAGCAGAGTGACAGTTCATGATCCTCTTTGTTTCAAGACTGATGCTTTTCAGAGCTCGTAAATCCACACGCCTCGGGTGCCAAAGTGGCTGGCAGTGCCAACAGACTGCATTCTGTCACCTGTAAGTTGTCTACTTGGGTGAAGATGCCTGAGTCTTGCTTCTCAGGGCAATTGAAATCTCATCTTTTTCTCCTTGTGCAAGCCATGCCACAATGGCAGAAGAAGTCTTGCGGGTGCATCTGAACCCTACTCCACGCCTCAGACAGGGACATGTATTCATGAAACTTTGTCCTTCCATGAGGTCCTTCCTCTTCCCAGCATGAAGCAGAAGATGGATGGTCCTTTCTATGTCAGGGGAAGATAGTCTTTTCTACAGACCTCAGGAGGCCTTTGTCACTTTGGGAAGTCTGAGCCCTCTTTTCAGCCCACATGCAAAACCAGAACCTTCTGAGAAGGCTTCAGTTCCCCTCCACTGTTGCCTCAATCCATAAAAGCTTTCCCAGTTAGGGTCTGGGGACTGAGACTGGACTGAAATCTGTAAAGACTTTGGAAATTCAAATGTAAAATAGAGGCTGCCCTTAGGTAAAACTGGAGGGGAGTGATGGTGGCCATGGGAATGGTTAAGGCCTCCCGGATGAGCAATCTGGGAGTCCCAGCAACGAGGAACGGCCCTGGCATAGTGCACAGGCAGTGTGTAACCAAGGCAGTACATGACTGTCCAGAAAATTGCTGACTTTGTGATATGTAACACACAAAAAATTGCTTCCAGCTACTTCATGTCTTCACAGTGCAGGTGGGGGAGAGTGAGCTGGAAGGACTTTTGGTGTGTGAGGGCTTTATGCAGTGACGGATGAAGGGGGAGGACTGTGCTGAAAGAGGAGAGATGCCGCTGGTTGTCTTTGATGTGCTCAAACTGCCACATAATAAAACTGTCCAGAATTTCAGGACACAGCCCATGCCTGAGATTACTGTCATGACTCCCACAAGAAGTTATGTATTGCAAGCACTTAAATGCAGATCCAGTGGACTTTTTTCATTTAGGGAGGGAAAGAAACATTTGTGAAGTGCAGACATCCAAAGCCGACACTTTGTTCAGCTACAAACTTGTGAGTAAACATGGGGCTTAAATTGTCATTTTCATGTGAAATGGTATTTTCCCTGCATGTGTGCGTGTCTGTTTGTGCTCATGCACGTGATAAGGCAGATGGTTAAGTCACTAAGCATCTTTGCCCCACCAATATGGAGCTCAGGGGAAAAAAATCACCTTAACTCTACAGAGGGACTCATCCTTCCTACAGAAACTGTTTTCTTTTACCTCATTCTGTGGTCTCAGTCACAGCTTTGCTAAGCTGCTCACTGTTAATCAAGCCAGAATTCACTTCGGATCATGAGATGCCTTTCAGTCCCCATATTCTCTACCCAAATATCAGCTACTGGCTGTTCGGTGCTAGCAAAGTTGACATTCCTAGTGAAAGTCTGGGACATGAGTTTTGCAGAGTTCAGGCTTCTGAAGTGGCATGAGATACCACAGGAAACAGAACTCCACCTTGATGCTTCTCCTGCTCAATCTGATATATGGAACTGACTGCTTAATCACAGCACAGGCTGGAACATTGAAACTGCTGTAGGGCACTTTCCATTAATTCACCTGCAGTGCACATGGCCATACAGTTGAGTATTTAGAGAATTTTTTTTTTTTTTTATAAAAAGAATAAAAATGCAGCTATATACATCTTCAGATGCAGGGCATCCCCTGTTGTTAGTATCTGCGCAGATGAGAAAATGAAGGGATTGAATTCTTTTCTATGTAATGGACGGCTTTCACCTCATCCCTCTCCTTTTCACTTGAATGCCTACAATCTTCAGGGGGGCAACAGAATCAAAAGCTCTTTCTGCATAGGCAGATCCAATCACCCCCTCCTACAAATCTTAATCCATCGGATACTTGGCAGGGTTTCAACAAAGAGCCATGAGGCCTCCGGTTCCCCCATGCAGAGAATTTGGCCCCGCTGTGACCCTGCTATGAGCTCTGGCCTGCACACTGCAGAATTATTTTCTTTCCTTTCTGTCCCTCTCAAAAGCAAGGATTGAAATTTAAGAGTTTATAAAAAAGAGATTTGGTAATATCAGACGTTTAGACCTTGTCATCAAACCTTGCAGAGAGCCAGACTGACAGAAGAAATGGAGTAAGGTCTCTCTGGGACTTTAACTGTTGATATCTTAAAGCGAATGCAATGTTATGGAGAGCTATTTGCTCCAGAATATAGTAATTTTATGTTGCTTTCATTAATTGTCTAGAAATTATATTAATTGAATTGAGAACAACTACAAAATTAGAAATGAATATGTTGAATTGTCCCCTTGTCATTTTTATAATGACCACTGCACAGTAGTTTTCAGTTAGAGCTGTTTCCAAGCATACACAGAACTTATGCATTATAACCATCCTCATTTGAGCTCAGTGAATATAAACAAATGTTCCAGTTTAAGCATATGGCTCATTCCCATTCCTTTTCCCAAGTGAAGTAAGACTGTTTTCTTACCTGGGTATGGCACTCTCCCTTTTGTTACCAGCTCTGTCAGTAGGATCCCAAAAGACCACACATCCGACTTTATTGTGAATCTTCCATACAGTGCCGCTTCTGGCGCAGTCCATTTAATGGGGAATTTTGCACCTAACGAAAGAATACATGAATCTTAACCAGAACAGAGACAGAATCAAAGTACCAGTTTACAGGTGACTGTTGTGTTCTGCAACACGTGCAGGTAGAAAGAGTTGCAGGCAAGTGTTAACAAAAAGCTCCATGGAGTACGGTCAGAGAGGACAGGCAGGTGGAATGTGTAGGGCACAAGGAAAGACTAAGCAGGGAAGGGGTGGGTTTGTCCCACATCCCAAGAGAAGGCTAAGAAGACATTTTAATTCCAGTTTGAAATTTTATAAAATGAAAAAAAAAACCCAAGCAGTTTTAAAGACAATTAAGCTCAATATAATAGAAATTCTTTTTCCCAAAATGTTTTAAATTAACATTTCCCTGAGATACTTGCAAGTCAAACACAGTTAGCATGTATAAGCAGAAATGAGATATATTTGGAAATGTACCTCCTAGTTTAGCTGCTCAAGCTGAGCAAAATGCAAACAGACAAACATGGTGAAAACATAAATTAAAACCAAACCTAATATTTCATTAGAAACATGCAAGGAATTAAAAATAATACTGCCATTCGAGTTGCTTGGAGTGCATGATGTTGAGGCACAAATTTGGCCTATGATTTATAACTTGACAATGTACTTTAAGTTCCTGGCACTGAAAAGCCTGTAGTGCCTTAAATACGTGCAGTTCTAATGTGTTCATCCATCATCAGAGTTTGCAGAAGCCAGTTGTGGCAAGGATGGTAAGATAACAAGTCTTTAAACACTGATTTATTTGCTTTTCCAGTAATTTGCTGTTTTCTTAGGGAAAATATTTTCAGTATGACTTTAAAGAAAAGTCTTGTGGTAATAATTAACTCATAGTATGTACGAAAAAATATGCAGACATTTCCCCAGTGCCTTGTATTAACATACAGGCAAAAGAGTTGCATTGCTTATTGCTGATCCCTAGTGACAAACACTCTTCAATTTGGAAACAGACTGACTTTGACTTCACACCACCCTCTCATAAAAGCTCCCGTAGCTTTCAGGAGGAGTGTGGAAAGTGTAATAACGTGGACAAATCACTCTCAGGGAGTGAACTTATGGCACTGTTTAGAGTTCCCTGCTGGTGCTGTTCTGCCATCACACCCAGTGCTCAATGTCCCATACCTTCAGCTATACAGCCCAATCTGTTGTGACTCAGAATGCAAAGTAAACATGGTAATTCTCATCTCCTTACTTAGTAAAACTCTGATGTGCTAAAATTTTTTCTGCTCTGCATATAAATGATCTTAAGAGACTATTACACAGAAACAAATACTTTTTTTTTTCTAGGCAATATTGCAATTGCTCAAGTAAGTCCTCCTAAATCAAAAGAAGCAAGACAAAGTTTCAAATCCCGAATGCCTGAAGTCAGGAACTTAAGTCTAGTTAAGCATCAGCACATCAGTGATTAGATTCACAAAGGTGCTGGAGGAGTTTTGGATGCCTATCCACTTTTTAAATTCTGCCTCTTTTATAATTTCATTGGTTGGTATGTAGGCAGGAACTAAAATTTGGGTGCTTGGCTTTGGTCTCAATCTCCCTAACTTATACTTCTTCGTGTGACCAATCTTAGTTTACCAGACTCAAAATTTGCAGAACTTCATCTTCCCTTAAAAATTGCCTTGGTTGTGACAGCAGTAGCTGTCATCACTGGAACCTCTGTCCTGGAAGTTGGCCCTGCTTCATCAGCACCAGCAGCCACCTGGGGTTGGCAACACTGCTCCAGCCACCTGGGGCTCTATACCCCATGCTGATCCCTGGAAAAACTGCAAGCTGTGTGTAGCTGGTGGTCAGGTTCCCTAGGCCTGCAGTGCATGGTTTTAGACGGGCTTATGCAGGCAGCCCTGAATGTAAGGGCCAATGTCCCTCTGCTCTCTCATACGTGCAGCTAAGATAGTACACACAACCCATGCCAGCTGAACAAAGGAGCCTGAGCTGGCCAGGAGCCTGAAGCCTTGAACATCAGCTGGTGGTGTATAAGATGGCCAAGTGTGAGGGTTTGCTTGTTCACGTTACATACATTTATTCAACAATTTTTCTTTCTTTAATCAGTTGTGTTTTTCTGAGGAACTTAGTCAAACCTGCTTTAATTCCCATGTGCTTCATACTCAGATCCAAAGGTAGCAACCACCTACAACTCATCTTTGGAGAAAAGAAATCTCTTCAGACTCTTTTGTAGCCAGTTTTCCTGGTATTTTTGCCTTCCTCATATACTGCCAGTGTGGCTCTAGGAGACAAGTATGTGGTGTGCTGAGGAACCACAGGAAGATGAGAAGCAAGGTAAGTCCCTGAGAAGAGGGGACCATTCCAGCACATCCCTTTTCCTGAGAGCTGGACCTCACTGGACTGTGATGAACACTGCTGGAGAAGACAAATGGTCTGTGCTGTGGATTTTTGAATGACAGGACAGCCTGCGTCTCCTAGAACGCTTCCATCAACGCTGCCTCCGTTCAATCTAAACATCCGCTGGTCAGATTATGTGACCAGTACATCTGTTCTAGAACAAGCAGCAGTCACAAGTATAGAGGCCATGTTGATGAGAACACAGCTGCGATGGGCAGGGCACGTCTCAAGGATGAAGGACCACCGCCTCCCTAAGATCCTGCTTTATGGTGAACTTGCCACTGGCTGCTGCAAGAGAGGAGCCCCGAAGAGAAGATACAAGGACTCCCTGAAACAACATCTCAGCCTTGGCCATATTGATCACCATAACTGGTCTACTCTGGCCTCCAATCGGGAGGCCTGGAGACACACCATCTATAACTCAGCTGTCTCCCTTGAGAACACACGCAGGATCACTCTTGAGGAGAAAAGGCAATGCAGAAAGAATCGTGTTTTGCAGAATATACCATCTAAGGAGTCTTTCTGCTGTGCCTTTTGCAATCAGACATGTCTGTCTCGTATTGGCCTCATAAGTCACCAACGTGCCTGTTAAAAATGTGGATAGAGCCTTCCCAAATCTTCGTTCGCGAAGCCTAGCCATGATGATGTCCCTGCTGTGGATGATTCTCTGACTAAAACAACTAATATCAAAAATCACGTTCTGCAGTTTTTGCAGTATTTCCTGATAGATGATAGACTTGAAGTGATAAATGGGGAGGAGAAAAAGGCAGGGTTGGTGGAGAGCTTGCTAGCAGAGCCCTGCCTCATGGTTTTCTGGCCCTGCAACACATGCTGGAAGCTAGATGGTCCAAGAGAGCCTGCAATCCAGTATGGCAGAGGCATCAGTAAGGGCAGAGCAGAGACCAGTGAGGACATGCCAAATTGGTCATCTGCACGTACAGTGCGTGCACTGCCATAACACAAAGAGATCACATGCAGCTTGTGTAAGTGGGTGTGTTGTGTTTGTCTAACAGGGTTCCCCCCAGGGTGCTGCCTGCCATCCAATGTCTTGCACTGGAGACTGAGACAGTGCACTGCTACGAAAGCACAAAAATTCCCAAATGTGTTGAGCGCTGCTTCGAAGCCTCCTGATTGCTGTTGCTATAGGAAGAGTTCAAACAGACTAGACACTGTGCATGGCTCCTGACTGACACACACAGTTTCCACACTTACTCTCTTCCCAACGCACTGATTAAAAACTCCATCCCCTCACTCTGCCCAGGCCTCAGAAGCTTATTAAACAAGATGACTTTGTGCTGCAAACAAATTACAGCATCAAATAAAATGTGTATTACTGACAAGCACGTTAATAAATCTGATAAGCCAAATTGCCCCAGCTGACAAGGCAGCCCATCTCCTACTTTGAAGGCAGATTTTACATCATTAGGGGAGAGATTTCTCTCTTTTTTTTGCTGAAACCTCTTTTATTACAAACTAGCACATCAGTAACCCCATGCATAAAACCCAACCGCACACTGCATCCATCAGGTCAGGATAGCCTGTCTTTGCCCCAAAGCAAGGTACTAATCTGCAGCTTTTATCTCAGTCCTTTTTTTTTGCAGTGTTTCAGCCTGGGGAAAGCCTTTTTTGGGTTTCTGCACTGCTTGCAACCACATGAAACCAAAGCTGCTGATACAATTTACTGTTAGGGCAGCCAGCCCTGCCTCCTGCCTCTGAGGATTTTTGTTAGGTTCAGCCCTGTTCTTGGGACCTCTGCCTGGCTCTGCTCAGGCATTCACACAGGTTATCTCCCAGGAGGATTTCCTTGGGAAAAATCAATCCATGGCCCTCCTTTAATTCTTTTCTGGCTACAAGCAGACCATGTGATGAGAAGGAGTGGAGGGGGCTGGGATGATTGAGTGACCTTGACATACAACTCTCAGCATGATTTCTTCTGAGGCAAGTGAAAATCCCTCAGAGCTTTGTTTTTCTTCAGATCTAAATCTTGATGAAGCAGAAACCTCTGAAATTAGTGCCCCAGAGCCACTGCCAGCTTGATAATGATCCTGTTTCTGGAAATGCTACAAAGCTGCTTCCTCTAGTACCTTAAAACCAAAGCCGATGCAGCACCCCAAGCTCTAAAACCCCAAAACTCAGGGAGTTCTCGGGTTAGCTACCAGAAAATTCAGTGTGGCACTGAACTGCTTCTGGGGCTGGAAAGGATAAGCTGCAAAAGGTAAAAATGAAGTGCTGAAGCAAGCATGAAACAGGAAACGAGTCAGCCCCAGTAGGCGACGATTAGTGCCGTGTGGGAGGGACTGTGCAATTACATTTTTTGTTCTGTGAGAACGAACATGAAATTACAAGCCTGGCAAAACATCAGCGATGAGAAGCAGGCTCTGCAGGCGGACCCCTTCCCAGGAAGAGGGGGACAAGGGGCGGAACTGCAGGTCTAAACATCCCCCTCTCTCTCTCTGCCTGTACGCCCCCCTTCCTCTTGTCCTTCCTCTTGACCTGGCCGCGCTCCTTCTCATAAAGCAGATGGCAGCTCTGTAAGAGCATATCAGTGACACCCTTCCCAGACCCAGGTGGCTGGCTGTTGAGAAGCAAGAGTCCTTTCTCCTGTCTGCTCCCGGGCTGGCCCAGGGAACAGCAGGTAAAGAGCAAGAACAAAGCCCTTGACAAAGCCCTGGACACTACAGCCCGCAGTACAGTCAGTCACAAACAAGATAGATCTGATTAGGTGGTGAACATGTCCCTACTAAAGGACTGGAAAGAGCCTGGAAGGAGGGGGAAAAAAATCCCTGTTTATTTCTAGGAAATCAAAACAAGAAGCATCACCTGTTTTTAAGCAGGGCAAGAAGGAGGTATTTCTAAGTGTTAAGGAGGCAAAAATCATCTGAGAGTTTACAAACACGTACTAGAGCTCCCAGAATAGCTCTGACTTGTCTGGAAGGCATCAGAAAGATTCTTATTCTTTCATATGTGCTTGGAGTGGCACTACTGCAAGTGCTGCCAGTGTATGCAGTAGAAACATGGCCTGAAAAATAACTCTGCTCTTTTTTTTTATTAAGGAAATTTTAAATTTGTATCAGCTGCTCTGCTTAGAATAGTAACAACTCTAACCCAGCAACTCTGTGGAGCGCTCGGCACTCTCCACAAAAATGCCACGTGCTTGGCTCCACATAGCTGTAAACCAGATCAGTAGAAGGGTAGCAGAACTGCATGGGAAATTCTGTGTTGAAAGTGATGGGAAGTTTTTCTTTGTCCTGTAGGATATCAGGAGTTTTAAGTCTTGTCTTAGAGGACTGACACAGCATTAACACCAGTGTAAGGAATAAGACTCAGTGCCTGACACTATGTGTGCGGGGAAGATGTTGCAACAGCATCAGTCAAAAGAAGCAAGACCCAGTGGTGCAGTCTGCAATACAGTCCATCAGTGTAGCCTTTGAAATGGGCGTCACATTAACAGGCATGTTTTTCCCCTTTGATTACTCACTTCCTCTAAAAGCAAGAGAAGCCAAATGCTCATTACAAGCCAAGAACTTTTTTTTTTTGTATTATTTAATGGCAGTGTATAGCTGCTAGTCACACACTTTAAATCATTAGTGGCATGACCATCTCTTTCCTTCCTGACAATTGCTGAGAAATGGCAGTGCAGACAACGAACTACTTTTTATTTGCCTCTCATAAATCAGGAGCAGTCAGGCCTCCTTTGTTCAAACCAAAAAGAAAATAAACCAGTCAGTAAAACATTACCACCAGGCTAAGTAATACCCACACAGGTTCAGGAATCCTGCACTCTAGCCTGCTGGGGCTTAAAGCATCCCCATCTGTTTCCTTTCAAAATATTTAATCGAAGACAAAAGTGACAGTGGGGGAAGGGAGGAGGAGATCAAGTGAAGCTGGAGAAAACCACCTCTTCTCCACGCCAACAATGAGCTCTGTACTAACACATTTAAGCCAAGAGAAGGATGGCTGCTAAGGAGAGAGTGACTAGAGACTTTAATCTTTGGATTTTGCAAGGAAAAACATTTCCTTTCTCCCACAGGAGCTGCCAGTCTGGAGCACTCCCCATCCCCCTCCCCTCTGCTGGCCAGGCTCTCCCGTGTCAAAATTCCCACTGAAGCAGTAGTCAGCTAGATAAACAGAGCAGTCCCCAGATGCATCTCCTTGGAGGCTGAAGTAATAGGTCATGGGAAACAAGCATAGGCAACCATTTCCTTCTGATACTGTGGTCTCCACCAAGCAATGCTCAAACTAAAGTTTAACTAAACACACCACAACTGAATTGCACTTGAAAAAAAATAATCCAGTGCCACATTAAAAACCATGTTTCTTCCTCAATAAATTAAAGGTCTTAGGCTCACCTTGGCTGCCCAGCTGGCTTGGAAGCCAGGTTAATTGCAATGAAGCATAATTGACAATGTGCTACTTGGTCAGAAAAGCATCCCTTCCTAGAACAAGCTACCACTTAAGAAAGGGTCTAAAAGACATTAGTGAAAGTAGGAAAACCTTTCTACAGGAATGTTTGTGATTACAGCTCTTTGGGTCTCTCTTTTAATGAATTCTGTAGCTCTGAAGGACTTCAGCCTGACCCTGAGGACAGTGGAAGTAAGTATTGTCCGTTGCCCTCAAGTATGGGAAGGATAGATGACCTCTTCATACTAGCACCATGAGATGAAGCCAGGCAAACACAATTCAGATCTCCAGATCATCAGCAATGCATTTTAAAAGCCAAACTAATTGTCCCTTCTCAGACACTTTTTCCTCAATACAAGTGATTTCTGTCATGAAGGAAGGGCAGGAGATACCTATGGCTACACTCCCTCTCCTTGCCAGTCCTGGTGTTATGCTTTTCTCAGCTCAAAGTTTCCCCACCCCAAATCCAGTAATTTCTGTTGTCTTAAAAATTGAAGGTTCTCCTCAATATCAGTCAGGCAGGTTTTCACAGCTTTTTTAAAATGTGAAGAGAGTGAAACTGTTCTGAGAGATTTAAACCAGGAGGCAAACAGGTCATCAGAGGATTTTCTAGGGATCAGGAGTCCGAAAAGATCTGGCCAGAAGTAGGTCACATACTTGTCTATGAAAACAAATAATTAATCATGTAAAACTATACACTGGGTGGTTTCCAAAGGGAACAAAAGACATGGCAGCAAACCAGACAGAAATGGAGATAATGTAGGACACCATTTCAAAGCCATTTTGCAGACTGGATCTGTCTGCCTTGTTTAAGGAAAACTCTTCTTGTTTTACACAGGGGAAGAGCAAGCAGCCAGCTTTCTGTTTACCAGAGCCCCCAGACACTCTTATTTCTCTGGAGAGAATGATACAAGGCTATTTTTTTTCAAGCAAAAAGCAATTCCCACGCTCAGGCTGAAATCAATAGTGGTTAAGTCTCTGCATTAGTATCTGCCACAGGTACTTCAAGGACCCCATCAAAATAATCAGGCCTCACTGTCCAAATGCGAAGCAGGCAATTTTAGGGTGGATGCACCCTGTGGTCCACATCCCTGTGACTAGGTACTTCTGACAGCAGTTCAGAGGAGTGAGAACACCAAGAGAGCTGCTGCTGCTCCTAGGCCAAGGCAGTGCTGGAAACTCTCTGGCTCCTTCTGTCAACACTTACAGAAAAAGTTACAGAAAGAGGTGAGCTCTTTTCTAAGAATTAATGGCAAGATCTATGCTGAAACAGGGACTTTGCTCAAGAGAAGAAACAACAGGAAGGAGTAAATGTAGGTAATGAAGCACTTAGCCGACCTGTGATTTCTGGTGACATACAACAGGGTTTAGTGGGACCTTCCTTGGCTTTGGCACTGAAATGGATGGAGTGCTGTTTACCAACACATATTGAGCAAACACTAACAAAGTCCTGCCAGCAGAAAGAGAACAAAAATGTAGCTTTACAGCTTGGACCAACATCTGACAACTAAGCATGATTTGTAAAGAATAACTACAAAGAGCCTGTGTCATGACACACATGCTTTTTAAAAAAAGCTACAAAACTCTTTGATACATTTTCATAGTGTATCAGTGGTTGTCTATGCCTAGCACTCTGTGTGGCACTGGAAAATGGCACTTCTATTAAAAAAATGTTTTCAGTTCCCAAAGAAAACATAGTACTCTGAAAGGCAGCTCCATTGCATAGAGGCACAACTAGTTGACCTGTTCAAAATAAAGAAAATAAGAATAGCACAGCAATAATGATAGTTGTTAGTAAATACTAGAAGGCACATTATGAAAGAAATAGCTTACATAGACTTTTCTGGATTACCCCATTCAGACTTTCAAGGCTGGTAAGTAAAGTATCCTCTTTGTTATGGCACCATGAGGATCTTCATCTTTACTGTCACTTTACCAACTGTGCTCTCACTCATCATCTTTGTTTCATTTTTGTCAGTTTTTAAAGGGAAGACAACTAAATAAGAGATTCTCTTTGGGACATGCATTCAGTAATGAACTTCTGCCTAGGAGACCTCAGGATTTGCCAAACCCCAAAACATATGAGAGAGCTTTTCAAAGCCACATTCCATTCTTTCCCTGTCACAAGAATGACACTCAGTGCTACATCTGCCATTGTTTTTACCTTGTCTGGCTGTATATTCATTGTCTTCAATCAGTCTTGCCAATCCGAAGTCGGCAATCTTGCATATTAGGCCGTTTCCCACCAGAATGTTTGCAGACCGCAGATCTCTGTGTATGTAATTCATTCTCTCTATGTAGGCCATTCCTGCAGCCACCTGTGAGAAGCATGAGACACAATTGGTGCATTTAAAATGAACTCAGACATACAGGGGCTACAAAACATACATCTCAGTGCTCAATACTCTGAAGACAGACCTGGGCTGCCATGTCCACCAAGTTCGGTAACTTCAAAGCTCTTCCTTCTCCATCTTTTAAGAAATCTAGCAAACTCCCTGCAAATGCAGAGTTGACACAATAGAAAGATGTTAGGAAAACAATGGCAACTCATCAGGATGGAAGTGCAGCAATACATGCCATATTAAAGACAGCAGTGTTTCAAGTTTAAGAGACAGTTTAAAAAACCCCCATGATATTTTAGAATTCTATTATATTTGCTTTGCTCTTCTTTAAGGTTGTCTTGCAGAAGAATATGCCACTAGTACAAGGAGAGTTGCAGGGAAAAGAAACAACATTGTTTTTAGTCTTCCTGACCATTACTGAGAAAGCTGGTCTTTCTTAACTTTTCCAGTGCTCTTTAAAACTACATACTTGCTGCTCTCTAAAGGCCTCAGCTAGCTGAAAAGCAGCAGCTCAGTTCCAAGCCACACAAGCTATGGAAAAAGTCAGATCCCAGCTCAACCAGCTCCAAATGAAAGGTCGGCCTGAAGCCTGATAAGCCCAAAGGGGATAGCATTAGCAAAGGCTATTTTTCCTTAGAAATGAGTAGTGCTCCTTCTCTAGGTAACCCAGAGCTAAACACAGCATGAATCATTAATTTTAGAAGACTGCTAGGAAGACAAAGCAGACATGAAACGAAAGTAACTTCAGCAAAAACAATAAGGACACAGCCTTCCTGTGCAAAGGAAAACAAGGAGGTACCCTGTCACTTTAAATAAAATGCCTATAGCTTCCATCCCAATCTTGTATTCAAACAGAGAAGTGTGGCAGTCTCGCTTGATAAATTGTCAGCCTCAAGCTCAGATCCAAAGATGTAAAATGTTACCGTACAAACTAGTAAAGTAAGCCAAAATAAACCATGTACTTCAGAAGGATTTTGAAAAGTCTTCTTTTTTTTTTTAAAAGGGAAAAGGCATATGCTTGTCACCGACACATATGATTAAAGTGTGAGTTAGTCAGGGCTTGGAGGCCTCTGAGGAGGGAGGTGGGCAAGCACCTGCCAGGAAAATAAAAATCAACTCCAAACAGACTGAAAAAATGGACTTAAAATTTCAGAGTACATCCTCCAATGTACAATGAAACTTCCCTGTGAGAACTTATGTTTCCTATTTGGTTCATTTGCTTTTCCAAAACAAGCAGATTTTTTGCTCTGCTCTCAGTACCCCTGCTGGAGATCGGAGGAAGCAAAAAGTTTTCCTTTTCTCATTTTACATCATTACCAGTTAAGTAGCTTAAAGAAAGAGAGAAAGGAGAAGGGGAAAGGGAAAGGCAGAGAGGAGGGGAAAGAATAATATGTGCAAATCATGTATTAAAATGATAAATGGGGTGGACTGAAAATGAAGCTGTGATCTGAGAGCATGGTGCATGTGACAGAACTCAGGACTGCTAAATGAAGAGACAGAAATCCTAAGCTGACAAGTAAACACTGAAAGAAGATGCTGCAAGAACTCTCCTGTGCTGGAAAAAGCTAGGATCTTGGGAAGCAGCATGTAATATCATCAAACCTAGAAAATGCACATCTCCCCTTGTCAGTGAAGTTTGGATGCTGATGCTGTTAAAATCACTTATGCTGCACCAACTTCTCCCTTCCCCACCTAGTATAAATTTTCTTTGTGCATCAGGTTTTGGGCCCAATTCAGAGTGAAATTCATAATTCTTCTGAAGACAAAGGTGAATTTATTTTCCTGTTCTCACTCTCCTTCCTCACATGCTGTTCATGCACCACACTGCACCTCCGTCTGTATCCCCAAGAAGCATCAATAAAGAAAAAATATTATCGAGCCAGCAGCTCTGGCTTCACCTTTACTCATGTACTCCGTGACAATATAGATAGGCTCTTCAGATACCACAGCATAAAGTTGGACCAATTTGTCATGTTTTAGCTTCTTCATGATTTGGGCTTCCTCTAAGAAGGATTCTGGAGACATAGTGCCAGGCTTCAGGGTCTTGATAGCCACTTTAGTATTTCCATTCCACGTACCTACAAGCACAGACACTTAGTTAGATTAAATATCTTCTCCTCCTTTTTCTGCCTGATGCCCAATGTAACCAAGGAAAAACCAGCAAAGACATTTAATATAAGGGTTATTTTTTTAATTTGGTTTCCCATGTTGCCTTATCATTATATTCCTCCCATGCCTCCCTCATATTTTAGTTTTTTTCTTTATACTGAAAAATAATACTCCCATTGGCACTGGGTCACAATTGCTGTTGTCCTACTCAATGTTTCCACTGATCTCCACAGAAACCTCCTCTGAGTAAGAAATGTGGGACTGCTGAAACCCATCTTCATGTTATCTGCAGCAATTACTTGCTAACAAGTAATTGCTACAGACAACTACACAGTTCCAGTCACAGATTTAGACAACAAAAATGGTTAAAACCAGAACTTCTTATTTGCAAGACATTTTAACATTTTGGTTTTGTTCTGTCAGAGGAAAGAAAAATATTTTAAGAAAAATTCCCCAAAACCAAATCCTAAAGTGATTTGATTTTAGAAACACTTGTGTTTCCAAACTGAAATACAATTTTTTCCTTCCCCTCCTCATCTCCAGAAGCTGCTGATTGAAAATGAGGTGGTTCTTGTCTACTTGATCTTGTTCTTTACTTGTGGTCAGCACTGAAATGGACAAGTTGCATCATTTTTCAGTCATCAGCTACCAAGCCTTCTCTAACATCCAAAAGCCTGCACAAGGACTTTGAGAGAGTTGGGGAAAGCTGTCTCAGGGCATTTCACAAGAGATAAGGCTTCACTCAGGTATTTGCAAGGGGAAGAAGGAAGACTGGAAAGAACTGGAAAGAACAAAATCCCAGAAGACCTATTTATGATAACAGTGGGTTGGTTTTTTTTTTTGGCAACGGTGGGGGTGGGGGGCTAGGGGGGTAAGGGAAAGGAAGGAAAATTAAAATGGGTAGAAATACCACTTTTCTAGTGCCTTCTGGTTGTCTTTGCCCAGACTTGCCAGAACCCTGCTCCAGAGTCAGGGCTGAAATGGCTTTGAATGGGACCTGTGATCTGTTGATAGGGAGCTGCTGTGTAATAAGGGCAGAACAACACTAAATGACTTCAGGAATTAATCACATTGGGTAAAAATTACCCCTCTGCACTTAAGCATGAGTATAAGCAGAAAGCCTATAAAGTCCACAAAGGCTCTGTCATCAAAAAAGGTAACATGTAAAAAACCCGGTTTGTCTTCGCTAAAAGTACATGAACATTTAGCAGGGCTCAGCTGCTGCAGGGGAAATGGTTAAGCCAAAATAACTTCATTGTGAGCTTTTGCAACCTGCCAGAGCACAAAATGGGCTGGGTCCTTTCCTTTGCAAGTGCTCAGATCTCAGGTCCATCTTGTCTAGCTGAGGACAGGGGAGGAGCAGTGGAGGAGCTGCCGCTCCTGTGTCACGCATCACTTAAAGGGCAATCCCAAATGTCTGGGTGGGGGCTGGAGGCACATATTAGTCAAAACCATGCAGAGCAAGTTTGTTTTCATTATGCCTTGATTTTCTGCCGAGTGTCACTGTACTGTCAGCGAAGTAATGTCCTGAGCTACCACCTCCACTACCCCAGCACACTTCAGGAAGACTCTTGAGGTCTTAATTTCACTCAGTCCTCCAAATCAGAGCTGAAGCAGACTTTGCTTTAGTAACACTCCTATGTACGCAGGGAAGGATGAAGTTTTGCCTCCTAACTTCAACCACGGCGGCCAAAATCTTTTCTGATGGGTGACAGGGAGTGTGTTTTGTCTGCAGTCACTGAGGCTCTGGACCCCAGCATGCCGTCAGTCACAGCCACTCTACAGAGGCACCGCAAATTATACGAACCAGGAATAAAACCACAGTTTCATGGACACCAGTCTGGCATTAACAAACTAGGATTTTACCTGGTGTGTTAACAGGATTAACTGTGTACTATCTGTTTACATTGCCTTAATAAAAATTCCAGAATTCATTCTGTTACCATGAAGTGTTTTCAGCAGGTCTGTTTTTAAATACTCCTATGAATTTCTCTGGTTAAAAAAAGAAAATCAAGCAAAAATGTTAACTTATCCTCTCAGCCCAGATTAGAGTTTAAATTGTTAAGTTTTCTTGTTGTGGTTTGGTGTGTTTCTCTAATAGAAAATTAGCACGGACTTCCCTCTGAATTCCTCCCATATGTAGTTCATTACTACTTAATGTATTTTTTTATTAATTTTTACTGTGTTAATCTACTCCAGTTTGGTAATGCTTCAGGGCTGTTAACATCTTTTTATTATACATTAAGAAACATAATGTCATAATTGTAACAATAATTTTTGCATTTCTGACAGATATTTGGTACTGGTACTTGGCCCTTTATTTCCCAGAGCTGATTTTTTTTATTTTTTAAAATTTGTTCCTTTAACTGCTGTATCAGTTTAAGATCTACTGCACACAAAGCTGACCAGTAAGCATTATCATGAACTGGAAACTTGAGCATGCATTCAAGATGGAGAACAGGAAGGTGAAACTGCAGTTATCTGGAGATGCCAACAGAAAATGTATGCAGCTTTCTTCGCAACAGGTCAACTGTAATTCTGTGAGATTCTGTAACTTTCTATATTTCTAGTCTATAAATTCTATAGATTTCACAGACTTGCTGCCGTGCTCCTTGCTGTAATCTTGCAATGGGAAACAGCTGCAAGAACCAAGGAGAACTCATTGGCTTTACATACTTTTGTGTCACTGCAACAAAAAGTGGCCAAACTGCTCCACCAAATTTTTCTGAAGAAACAACACATAGTGATTCTTAATTTGAATTAGTAATTTTAAAGAGTCTCTACAGAATGCAATTTGGCACAAAAATTGAGCCACCTCTCATGAAATGGCCACTGTATTGTGTTTCAATGCTATGGCCATACTAAGATTTATGCACATTGTAATCTGCTATTGTTTTATACTCATTAAAAGAATGAGGCCCACAGGGGAGGGGACGGGGGTCAGTAAGTTTAGCTGGCAAGTGTGCAGGAAACAGAGTGTCAGTGGATTTGGAAAATGTCAATATTTCTGGACTTCAAAGTGGGAGTTCAGCTGGGCCCAGCAAGTTTTGCCTCTATTGTCCCTGCTCTCTATATTGAGTTACTGGGTTCTGCTGCAGATACAAATTTCAGACTTAAAGAAGTGGATGCATGGGAAAGCTAGCTCGACAATATCAATTTGCTGATACTTGTCATTATTTTTAAACTGGAAGAGTGGATGGAAGCATTTTCAGGGTCTGATCCCATCAGTGCTAAAACACATGATGAAAGAAAAATGTCTACTTACCAGATTAATTTCTGGTTAACAATTCTGCCTTAGAGGTTTATCATCATTCCTATTTTAATATCTAGCAATTGTGTAGTTACCCAAATAAACCCAATGCAATTAATGCAGTTTAATGCCCGAGCCTCTCATACCACTGTGTGCAAGTGAAAGGAACCTTCCCCATGGATTAATGTATTTACGTTTGACTGTTTCAGGCAATATAAACTAACATTTCATACTATTCTGATCTTTTAGCTTTAAGATCTCTACTTGAAATGTTTATTTCTGCCAAGAGGGCCTTAAAAGATCCATCCAAAGCAAAATATATTCTCTGCCTTACCACGCCACACTTCAGCGAAACACCCCTGACCAAGCTTCTGTTCCAGAAATAATGAATCACGTGCAACTTCCCATGCATCTTTAGCCAATCCAACAGTTTGTGGGGTATTATTCGTAGCAATCACAGTTAAGTTAAAACACAAACCATCAGCTTTCTCTATAGGAGAGGAAATTAATAAAAAAAACACACTTATAATCCAAAATTATGCATGCATTGAGAAAGATGGAAGGTGATTTGTTTTTGAGTTGCATTGAAGTTCATTTGCAAACACTGGGTTTTGGATACTCAGGGTAAGGACTTTTTTGTTAGCTTGCAGAAAAAGGCTTCTTGGTATGACTAACAGATTACTGTGTGAGCCTTGATTTATTATTAAGACAGAGGTAATTTGTCAAAATCAAAACCTTCCAAGAAAACATGGTATTTTAGTTTTCTTTTGCCATCAATTACAGTGAAAGTTGAAGATTAAAGAATTTCAAAGTCAAAGACATGATTCTAAAGCCATTTTTCCTAACATTTTGAGCATTACTAATTTTTTTTCTTGAGCATTAGAGTGTCCTACATTTTCACCTTCCATCTTGTAATCCCCACACAGAGAGCTATTTTAGAATAATTATTTTGCTCCATACCCATCCATACTTCCCCAAACTGCCCATTTCCCAGTCTCTTGATCAACTGTAGGGATTCTCGTGGAATTTCCCAGACATCTTTGGTTTTGACAGACAGATCAGTAAGCCTTGGCATTCCTTTATGACAGGGGACTACTAAGCGGCAGCAAAGACCTGCAGCTCTCTCTGATGGAGCCAGAAGTGAAGCCAACAGCAAAGGAGAGGAAAGAAAAAAAAGTGTGACATAAAACAAAAACAGTAAGCATAAAAACAATGCTACTCACAACAGCTGTTAGTTGCATACCACAAAGCATCCTGGAAGATTAGAAATTGAACACTGAAACATGTTCATTTGAGACAGAACAGGAAATATTTTAGTCTCTGCTTCCACAGCCTGAAATGGAAGGTGACTGCCAGTGCTTTCTCTCATGGACTCAGAATTTCCCTTCTCCCACAATGTTGCATTAAGACAACCTCATAAGAAACTGGTTCACCATAGTACAGTATACAAAAATTAAAAATTATCTGTAAATTACAAGCTGGATTGTTTCTGTGCTGAGCAAAAGAAGATTTTTTTTTCTGAAAATCACAGCAATGAAAATTTGCTGGACTTCTTGTATCCTGGGAAAAGGTATTTTCTATATTCTGCTCTGTGAAAAGGTGTTTTTGTAGGTGTCATGTAAAAGACTTTTCCTGACATTCTTTCTAGAGCAAACCTTTATTAGCATATGCAGCCAGTCCTACATCATTTGGGCAGGTTCATTATATTGTCTCTTGGAAAGCTTCACAGAGGACTGAACTGTGACAAAAGTCACACAAGATATTTTAGCAGGAGTAAAAACAATTACATATATATATAAAAACCCATATGTATACATACATATTGATGAGTAGTATATTACGCTGCACAAAGCAGACTACAATATAAAGCTTGCACAGCGAATTGTATCTTAAAACAGGTAAAGCAGAGCAGAACAAGGTGAGGAACTGCAATTGTATTTCAGACTCAAACATAGTCTGTATTCTTCTGTGCAAGATTTCTTTTCAGGCAAGTGAACAGTTTGTTTCAGCATCATAAGTTGGGCAAGCACTGAAGCTCCTTGCAACACCAAGCTCTACCTCATCAGCACAAATGTTGTGTAATGGTGGGGGAATCCCTACAGACACCCTGACTGTGGACCTTGTTGTGTGTCCTGTAGCAAGACAACAAAGATCACAAAACAGGGAAGATTAGCCAAACAGTTGACATGTCTTATTCCAAGATAATTCCAAACGGAACATTAGGATAGGGACTACTAAAAATACGGATTGTATCTTAAAAGCTTCCTTATGAGTTTGGACAGCTGCAAGAAGAAGCTGGAGGTTTTTAAGACCTCCTTCTTTTCTTTAATTTTAAAAAATAGCTTGGCATGCTGGTGCTCCAGTTAAGTCCAGATGGCACAAGAGCTTATGCTTGACAGGCCAGCTTTTTGGGATTGGGGGAATGGTGCTTCAACTTCGGACGTGCTGTTACTGGACTTCAGTCTGACATCAGGACACTCTGGGGATCTCAATATTTTTCATTTGTACATCTCACCTGTGAAAGCCCAGACATTGCAGTTAGCTTTATATCTAGGTGAGAAGGGGCTGGGATAAGAGGTGAGTATGGGTAATAAGGGTACTTGGCAGTGCAAAGAGAGCACAGTGCAGGAATGCCTGTGCTCTGTCTGCACAGAGGTCCACTTTGTACATCCAGCTCCTGACCTAGGACTGCTCACATGAGAACAAACTGCTCACTCCACCTGGGTAGCCTGGTTTCCAACTACCTGAACAGGAGGGGTCCTCCAGCCTGGACAGTTGTGGGATGAAGACTGAGGGTGGGTGGCCATGAAGGGTGTCCTGCCAACAAGGCACTGACTTACAGTCTCAGCAGTGGTTCTTCAGGAACCACGCTGATCTTTGCTGAATCATTTGGCATCTTTGAGCTCTCCCTAGAATTAAATCTGGGCACTCACAAGGCATTGTGGCTAATCTACCTCCCACAATTCAGAGTGCAAAGCAGGCAGTTAGAGGCAGCCTTTATGTTTCAAGTCAGCAGGGGCTTGTGTGGAGTGAGGGCTCCTCGTTCGCCTGGATCTGGGAGACAGCAGATGAAACCTCTAGAGTGTTGATCTGTACCATGCCTCCAGAGCTACCCTATCTGGATATTACTGATTATGCCTCTGTGTTGCACAAAAATGGCTGTTTCTAGATCTATTTGTTTCTGCATCTTTGCATGGAAAATATACCACCCAAATAAGTTGACCAGAGAAAACTAAAAGTTGACATATATCAACTGGTATAGTGGGGTTGAAAATTATCTTTCTTACATGTGAGTTTTTATGCCTCATTTAGCTTAAAGTAGAGTCACCAGAAACAACTAGAAGTTCTCCCTGGCAGCATGTACCCATCAGAAACTGGGTGGAGAAGACAGCCAGATGTCTAGTATGAATAGCATAAGAATACAGCAGACAGAATACAAAGAATACAGAAAAAATGCCCCACAGAGAAGTTGACTTCCCAAGTAAAAATTATGAAAAGTTTTTGAGCAGCAAGCATTTTGGGTCGTCTGTTAATATTATGAAAAGCTAAAGTAAAGGAAAAAAAAACAAAAAAGCAAAATAATTCAAAATACAAATTTCTGTTCAAAAAGAAGCATGGCAGTCTTCTGTGTAAGAACCAGTTGTCCTATGCAGGGGCTTAGGGGCCTTTAAAGTTGTATCTGTTGTACACTAATCACCAGTGACAGCAGGATGCATTTTTGGGTGGAATAGTGCATGCCACATTTTAATTACAGGAATTAAAAAAAAAAAAAAAGCTTGGTGGGTGGACATAAACAGTATGCACACAGAAACACCCACATTGCCTCATTTATTTTTAAAATTAGACCAATTACAATTTAAATGCTAATACTGTGCACATTGAACACAATTCAAGCAGGAAAATTTGACTCAGGTAATATATGCAAACCTTTTGGTCATTGCTTTCAGTGACAATTCCATAATGCAATTCCCTATTTGCTTTATTAGCAATAGTGTGCTGCAAAATGATACATATTAGCACTCATTTATTCACAGGGAATTCATGCTTTGAGATGTGCAAGTCAAGTTCAGTAATTCTGTTTGCTTAGAAGAAGGAGAGCAGACAAAACCTTTACCTCAGTAAGCGTTAGGTTTTAAAGGCTCTGCCACTACACTGTGAACAGCATTCAAAGCCATTTAGAACTGCAATGGGAAAGGCAAAATGGAAGATGCACTACAACAACCAAGACTCATAGCTCAAATGACTCTTTAGGGTATCTTACACATCTATCAGCTCAGCAGCAAACACTTTTGTTTTAAAATACTTCAGAGTGCCATGTATTATCTGAAAAATTACCTGAATAATGCTGAACCAGCTGCTGAAGAGTTTCAAATTGTGCCCGAGTTGTGATATAATATCCACCATTGTCAAGTTTACGAATCTTATAATGTTTGACATGATCTCCTTTCATATCATCCCAGTCTCGAATAGACAGGGAATAGGCACCTGTTCCAAGCAAAGGAGAAACCAAAAGTTGTAGTTAGCTTTTAGTCACAAAGATTTTGTTTCCTGGTCAGTTGTTACAAAGTGAAAGAGAAATTGCTTCCAAAAAATGCTTACCATACCCTGAAAAAGAACAGAATTATTTAACACAAGGAGATGAGTGTCAGAGAGATCTTAGGATGTTCACACCACGTTCCTTTCATGATGTTCTAGAAAGAAATTGGGACTTCTGGATAATCGAAAACTCACATTTTAACATTTACTGACTCAGGCTGCTAAATTTACTTTTTCTATTCTAAGTTTCAGGTTACACTGGAAATACTACACTTCATGTAAATGACAGTGGCTGGTAAATATCAAGTTTTCATAGGAAGCACTGGAGAAAATGTCTTCATACGTGCGTAGTATTGTTACCTAGATGGATACCAAACTTCTTTATAAGCATTAAACAACCAAATAAGCATACTTTGTACACCATAGTCTTCTGAAGGTGATACTAAATGAAGACTGTGAACCAGTAGATCTGCAAGAACTGCATGTTTAACTTCCCAAATCCATGCAGGGGCTTTAGAGCTTACTAGTGGGACTCAGATGCTGAAGCACAGGGATTAAGTGCCATGCGAGACGCCTCAGGACATGCTGCTTGGCAGTTTTCCCACAGGCTGTCACATTTTTCCATCCATGTTGATACCCTGAAGGCATTTCAAATGTCTCTGGATACTCACGACCAGGCAAAGGAACCTCAGTAGTTTTAGGTGTAATGGTAGCTTCTCTGCAGGTGGGCTATGGGCTTGATTTAGATGCCCACACATAAGCTTCTGGTGCTATTTGGGCAGCTGAATGCCAGCCTAGTTTCTATGAGTGTTATGGCACTGTGGTGTCTGTAGGCATGGGCACTTGAACAGAATCCCAGCTTTCTGCTGACTGTAAAAGGAGCTCAAGACACCTATGGAGGGCACTGCACATTCAGGTGTCTTACTTGAAGGACAATCCTATTCAACATATAGTGGCACACATGTTGGTTCTCTACGGTGTCAAAAGCAAAGCCACTTTTTACAGCATAATGCAGCTTCTGATCAAAATCATGGTCATTTCGAAGGCAGCGGAGAAGACAAATCTTCACTCATGGCTCAGGCAAATACTGTGTTTACTCAGAGGAATTCAGGCATTAAAAGGAAAAGAGGTAACTGGCAGCTGCAGAGATCTCAGGAAGGTCCTCCTTCCAGAGCCTCTGCTACTTTCACACGTAACCACGTCAGCTAAGTGCAGGAAAGAAAAACCACAAGCAGACAGTTTTGTACAATGTGAAAGGCGGCCCTGGTGTAAGATCTCTTTCCTGGATATCTCCTCAGGAAGAAGCTTCCTTGACCACATTAACTTGCAATAGGTTGCACTGGTGAGTGGCTCACTGCCGAGGGAGCTGTGGTGAGTAAAATGTCTTTACCCTGACTCCAAGGACTTCTCAAATTCCCTATTGTTTGCCTTCTATTTGGGAGGAAAAGAGCCAGCACTTAAACAGATGATTCTGGCTTAAGCGAATGGGAGGCACCCTTAAAGAAGTGACGGTGGGGTACTTTTTTTTATATTTTATTTCTATTTATTTATTTTGGTGGGGTTGGAACTAGATAATCTTTAAGATCCCTTCTAACTCAAGCCCTTCTGTGATTCTATGCCTTCTAAGCGTAGAAAAATACTCCTTGTTTAGGACAGTTTTCTGAGGTCATTACCGTTACTGAGTCAGTACACCTCAACTAGGAGTTCTCTCAACTCTTTTTCAACTAGGAGTTCAAAGCTTCTTGAGGATCTGCAAGCACGTATTGTGCATGCTTTGTACCACTACTCTGGGTTGTACATTGTCAGCTTCCTTTCAGAATTTTCCAGGCAGTGTTCTCCATGTCCACATTTGTGAGTTTTGATTCACTGGCAGCAGCTGTATTTTCTTTAGTCACGCTCCCTGCCTATCTGGTCACTCTTTTAGATTCTTTAGGAAAATGTAAACAGTCTGTGGCTCCAGGTCTGCAATCACAGCTGCGTGGGTGGCCCTCTGTGGACCCCCGCTGACCTCAGATCAAGTTGCAGGACTGGAGCATTAGTTCAAATCCAGACAAAAACAAGAACCAAGATGGATTTCATTATTCATTTATTTAGGCTGTTGGTTATTTATACTACATGTTATTATCTGATGATAAATTCAAATATAAGAGATATACATAATAAAAATTTGGGATAGAAACATGACATTACAATATATCATACTAATGAATTTTAAAAAAAACCCAAACCTAAAACCAGATAGCCTTGAAGAGTGGCTATTGAAACCAGGTGAAAGGTTATACAGACAAAAGCTGATGAAGTATCTGGGTAGTCAGGCATTGAAAAAATGAAAAGCCAGCTCCATCTGATTTATTTTGGAAGTAAGAAGAGAAGACAACCCTGATCAAGGGAGGTTAACTTCACGCTAAAATCATCTACAATGATACTTTTTAACATGATCCCGTATAATTTTATTATTGCTATTATTTAAAGCAGAAGGGACAATTCTAGGTCACAAAACAATTCCTGCCTCAAGCCCAAGACAACTAGCTGGAGTAAAGCATTTCAAGAAGACTAATGGCAGAACACACCATTTAAGGCCACCCAGCCAATTTTTTTCTCTCTCATGAACAACAAGCTTGCTGTTTTCTTCTAACAACATACTGAAACACAACAAGGATGAGAAAGGAAATAGGCATTTTTGACAAAAACCATGCATGTTTGGTTCTTTCCAATGGCTTTGAGGAAAACTTACCCTGAAGATGTAGAAAGCCTTAAGTTCAAATGCAGAGAAATGAAACTTGCTGCTCTAAGTCCATCCATGATGAATTACTCCATTTCCCCAATGCTTTTGTGTCTCCCAAGAACACGGAAAAAAGCCCTGATTTAGCTAAGTAAACAGCCCTGCAAAATATATCCCCTATCACAGTATAAAAAATGGGAAAACCCAACTAAACTGATAATGTGGTTTAGAGAAACAGTGTTGTGTTTGTTTTTAGGATCCATGGCTGCATATATGAGCGAGTTTTTAAACTTGGCACAGAGTGGAATAAAGACTTGTTCCTCACACACATCATAGCAACTGTTGGTGAAAAAAAACAGGTGGAGGCTATTTGCAGAAAAAGAGCAAGTTAGAGCCTGTCTTGCTCCTGGTAAGAGAGTGCCTCACTGCTCTGTGAAGCATGATTAAGTTGTGTGGTGACAAGAAATTGGCTGTCTGGAACAACAGCCTGTCTATTCAGATTTTGTATCAGAAACAGTCTTCAGAGTTATAGGCAGCAAAGGAAGAATCCAGTGACTACGAGAGTCAAAAATGTAAAACTTACAATTTTAGATGACAGTGCAGCATCTGAAGATAGATCGGGTAGAGGGGAAGTACTGCTTCTCTCCTTTAAACCCCTTAACTAGCCTGACTCCAGCACTTTGCATGCTAAGTCTAGCTGACAGTGTGCTCTGATCAAAGCACTGACAAGTCAGTGCTTTAAGCACATGAACCATCATTAGACTTCAGAACTTACATGGAATTAATTCCAGTGACTTATGCCTCCCACAGCTTTTGTTTTGGATTGCTGATTAATTGAGAAATGGCCAGGTTTGTTTTTACTTAGTTGCAGTTTTCTCCTCAATAGTTATATGAGTTAGAGAGATCTTTTCATATATGTGAAACTTTTGGAGAAGATGTTGACAGGCCTTGTGAACAAAATGTAAAAGCAAAAATAGCATCCATCAAGAAAACTGGAACTCCTTCAACATTTTTAGAGGGAAGGAGGAGAATACATCCTTCCACTTGACTTCAACAGAATAGATACAGTTGAACACTTTATGAATATATTAATTAGAAATATATTCAAGTTTTTTCCCTGTTAATATGTGAATTTGAAACTGCTACATATTTTTTTTTTCCTTTTCTTCCCCCACCAGCCAAGGATACAGAATTTCAAAGGATCACACTGTGTCACTTGCACTGCAGATACCATGGGTTGAGCATGACAGAGGTTGCACTTGGGTTGTTTGCTTTAAACACTCATTCTAAGACTTAAGATATCCAGACATCCACAAATACATGCAAGATGATTCTTATCCCTACCTTCATACCACTGAAAATGGTACGTCACACAGTTAGCACAATTTTTCTTGTTAATTGTCTCATTTGTTATCGGAATAACTTTGGCCAGCCTACCTTTGGTAGTTTCGCTTTCCCGGATCAGGAAGGTACCTCTGGGGTTTCCAAATGACAGCAGCTGCCTCTCGGCATCTTTTCGGCCGAGTTTGCCAAAGTACCACCTTAGGGAAGCATCAGAAATAGTAAGACAAATGCCACATAGCATTATTAATTAGTGTCACAGAACTCAAACATGGAGGATTATTTGTGGAAACGATGGTTACTCAAGTATAGTCAACCATTTTTGTCATACTGTGTCTCAGCATGGTGGAAAGCCAATGTGACAAACTGTGTAGTAAATGTTGCATATGTTATGCAGTAGCACTTCGCACTAAGCCTGTAATCAGTAGTTGCTGAGAATGCTTGCTTGGTATCCTACGAAAAAGGCAAGACTTGGACAAACAGAAACCAAGACTTGGTGGATGGAAGGAATAGACAAGGTAAAGGGCAGAAAACTGTGTGGCTGCTGAAGAGCAGTATTTTTACAGATGTTGCTATAAGCTACATATTTGACTTATACAGTGATGTATTAGTAACCAATATTTTTGTTGAAGCACATCTCTAAAACCTCAGCAGAAGGACCAGATGTAACCACTTTACTGTGGTTCTCTATGAGGCTTTCAGAGTTACTGCCTTTTTTCCTTCCTGCACCAAATGGGTTTTTTTGTTTCACAATCAACCTGAAGTGCAGACTACACCAGCGCCTGCTCAGCTGTATAAGCTCCTCCACTGTATCTCTTATTTTCGAAATAATATGGATACACACATCACTCATTTTCTTTGCATAGATATGTCCTCATTATGCTGCCTGCTGCATGTGTTGTAGGCATCCTACTATCGTAGGATTTGTATTTGTTGATGCAATGCGCCCTCTTTAATAGACATGCAGCTGACTTGCACACTAATTGACTCAAAATATTTTTACAAGTTGGTTCAGGAAAAGCAGGGGCACCTTCTGGTTAAAGCTTGAAATTAGTCAACACCTGAAAAAAGGAAGCAGACCTATGTTCCTTTAGGTTTTCTTCCTTTGTTTTGACATTGAAAAAGCACTGAGCTTGTGCTTCTTTTGTTACTAATTACCTAATTATTTATCAGTGCGGTTAAGAACTGGAATAAACATAATGTAAGTAATCTGAAAAATCACTGCAATCAATCAAAACCAACTCCTCACACCTACTTATACAGCACTAATGGGTCTTTACAACAAAAAAGAAAACATACTCCTCTGCTTGGATGGAATCAACTGGAGCCACATAATTACTGGGAATGTAACCAGTTTCGCCTGTTGTCAAGGAACGGGCCTCCCACCAGTCTCCTTCCCTGCAGAAACAGAGGTGAGGAGAAGTGAGAGTGAGGCACAGCTGTAAAGACAATGATCTGACTTTGTTAACTGTGTGGCATAAGAAGCCACAGCAACTCATCTCTTTATCACCAGCATGCTTCCAAGACTGCTGTTCACATCTAAACCCAAATAATAAACATATTTCTTTATACCTGTAATTATTTCAGCAGTGATTAGTAGTGTAGCCTTCCAAATGTAGCATAATGGCATAAAGAGGCATAACAGCCCAGTAAAATCAGGTTTGTGCAGGCTGGATTTGGACTAGAATACTGAAAACTGTCTCCATGGCAATTATTTTAATACAGACCCTTGAGAGAGCTTATAGGAAAATTGCCAAGATGAATACTGTGTGCTGGTTTTGGCTGGGATAGAGTTAATTTTCTTCATAGTAGCTGGTATGGGACTATGGTTTGGATTTGTGCTGGAAACACTGTTGATAAGGCAGGGATGTTTTAGTTACTGCTGAGCAGAATTTACACAGCATCAAGGCCTCCTGTCTCTCACCCCACCACATCAGCGAGGAGGCTGGGAGTGCACAAGGGGTTAGGAGGGGACACAGCCGGGCCACCTGACCCCAACTGATGACAGGAATATTTCATACCATATGGTGCTCTACTCAGCATATAAAGCTGGGAAAAGAAGAAGGAAGAGGTGGGATATTCAGAGTGATGGTGCTTGTCTTCCGAAGTCACTATCATGAGTGATGGAGCCCTGCTTTCCTGGAGAATGGCTGAACACCTGTCTGCTGTTGGGAAGCAGTGAATGAATTTCTTGTTTTGCTTTGCTTGTGAGCATGACTTTTGCTTTACCTATCAAACTGCCTTTATCTCAACCCATGAGCTTTCTCACTTTTACCACTCTAATTCTCTCCACGATCCCATCACCGGAGGGAGTGAGAGAGTGGCTAGGTGGGGCTGAGTTGCTGGGTGGGGCTGAATTGCTGTCTGGGGTTAAACCATAACACTGTGTCACAGCACATTCACTGCTAATTTTAAACTTCTATGAGCATAATTAACCTGAAACCCAAAGATATCAAAAAGCCATCTATCAACATGGCATTTTAGATGGCTCTTAAGGAGCATGCTTCATTGACTTGATTCCCTCTGCTGGCTACTTGGAGGAGGTATCTGAAGTAGCAAAGGACTAGGCTGCTTTTTCAAATACTTACAAAAAATATTGCAGAATCACAGAATGTTCTGAGTTGGAAGAGACTCACAACATTTAAATGTGAAGAGGTTCATGCAGGAGTATCTTAAGGCAGCGTTCCGTAGGCTTAGCATGAATTTTTGTCTTACACTGGTGTGCACAGTGGGACCTGGTACTGCCTTTCAGACAATGTGTGCTGCTGTAGGATGTTGTCCTAGTTAGAACAGCTGGGACCAGTTCATCACTGTGTGGGTGTAACCCAAACTGTGTATTCTACACCCTCCATGCCATTTACCAGAAACTGTTAACCATAGACCACTTGCAGCAGCTGCCCAGAGCACACCTGGCCCCCGCAGGCCATAAGCTGGGTGTTAAGAGGCCTGTGAGATAGGAGCATGCTCCTGTCCTCACACCCATGACTTACAATCACCCATTGTGGAATTCCCCACCCTGGGGGGAGATACTGGGCACTCCCGCCTGAACATGAGTGTATATAATCTTGGGGTCTTGGGACTTCTGGTACCATTCGTTGGATCAAGAGGAGGACCAGAACCTCGACCGGACTGCAACCACCACTCTCGACTGGACTGTGACCATCGCTTTCAACCAGACTGCGATCACCACCCTCGACGAGACTGTGACAGCACTCTCGACCGGACTGCGATCACCGCTCTCGACCAGACTGTGACCAGCACTCTCACCAACAGGTTTTCCCTCTCCTTTTACTCTGGACTCAGGGGGACCACGTGGGGCTCAGCACAGGGGCCAATGAACACTCTGTTTGTGCCCCAGGGTGCTGGGTTATACATCTGGGTTTTGTGGGTTAAAACCAATTGTTTGTCTATATAATTGTATTTATGGTATTATTTTTATTAAATTGTAACTCTGACTTATAATCTCTTTGGAGCTGTGTTCGTTTCTGCTGCTGGTTTACCTTTAAACCAGCACAGATGTGCAGCTTTAAGAGAAGTTTATTTTTCAGCTTTTTACAGGATGCAATGATTTGGGACTTAGCAATTTGTCTTTCATTCTCAGTACCAGATTCACCAGTATTTAACTCCTACCGCTAATAATAAGCATTTTCTTTTCTGTTTCTGGACTGCTTAGAAACTCTTTCACAGTTCCCCTCTCTGTAAACCAGAATTTTGTTCACTAAATAAAGCACTATTATCAAATGTGGCTGGAGAATTCAGCCTCTTCTGGAAGCAAGCAGTTACAGAAAACACACTGTCTAAGCTATTACCGGCAAGAAAGGTTGTGACAAGGTGGGTTCTTACTTTAAATTTTCAACTCCACTTTCTTTAACAGTTTGAAGGAGCATGAACTCTAAGGAAAACAACTAAAAACCAGCTGTGATTAGTCAAAAAGGAGCTGCTTCCAATTTTACAGTTCAAAAAATGTGAAGAATAAATAGCTTTTGTAGAGGCTGGCAGTTGACACTATTTTAATACACCTTGTATGAATTACTATGGCAGACAAATAGCCCTATCTGTTTGCATCCCTAATTTTACCAGCTGAAGTGCTAACCCTTCCCCCATATGCTGCTGTAGAATATTTCTGAGACAATATGCTATACTGTGGTTGATAAATTGTACCATTACATTTCTTCTCCTTACTGTACAGAGAGTCCACTAGATGGAGGTATTTTGTCGTATCTAGGGAGGGGAAAAGCAGCCCCGTAGATGATCACAAAATCAGCAACAACCCCCTCCGCTTTGATAGAGAAGCTTAAATCTCTCAAAGCATTGCCAGAAAGGAGGAATGCAGGTTTTTTTCACAGCTCTTAATTTTAGACATGCAGCTGAGGTAGGAGGAAATTAGCCAGTGGGGCTAGACAGGGTGTGTGGGAGTGGCGGTGGGGATGCTGGGCATAGCTGAGTGTTTTGGAGCCCCAAAGTTAGACTCTGCTCTGAACCACTCTGCAAGTACCTTCCCCCACCCCCACCCCCGACTGCCTCTAGTATAATTTCTGACTTCAAATCATGGGGATACCCCCTGCATGCCATTTCAGGTATTGCTGCCCTGAATGTTTACTTCAAAGCACAAATCAAATTTGTTGAGCACTAAAGAAAAATCCAAACCCCTCCAAAAATTCCAGACAAACTAGTTTTATGCACATATATGCTTTCTGTTTGCAAGCACCATTGGCAGACACATAAAAAATGGGCTTTCATATAATTTCTGATACAAGTGAAGAGAGGAAGCATTCTTAGAGAAACACAGCCTTCTGGAGGTCCCCAGCCTGGATGTCACTACTCCAGGAGTGTGGTTAGGTCCATGTTTATATGCAGAGCTGACTACAATGGATACTGAACTTCTATAATCCTACAGAAAAATCAGTGGATATTTGGTCTTTTGTTAGAAAACCTTCTTCCAGGCAGTAATTACCTGCATCAAAATGCATGTACTGCAGCCATTCACATGTAGCAGAATCTCTCTGTCTCACCTACTTCAAGGATGATTGCCCTGCAAGCCCCTGTGAGCATCCCCTGATTTCATCAACTGGCATTTATAATGTGTGGAACTTCTTCTTGTTTCAAGTTATAGCATAGTTTGTACAAGGTTAGGAAAGCAGCAGGCAATGTGAACAAAAATGGATGATAGGTTAAAAAAGGGTTTGTTTTCAAGCACTGATTCAGAAGTAGAAAGGTTTTAAACTCCTTCTCCCTTTACTAATCATAACTGAAGTTTCTGTGCTTTCATCTACATCAAAGCCCTTCAGCTTCATGAAATATTCCACAGAATTACCTGATTTTTTTTAACTTCAATGCACATTGAGCCAACTCCAACCCTGCAGTTGTTATATTAAAATTAACAGGAGTTGCACCAGGGATGGATTTGCCTCATTGTCACACAGTGTAAGAAAAAAAGAGACCAATATCACAAAGCCTTTAGAAAGCGACATTGTTGTTAACCCATTTTTACTTCTTCATGATAGCAATACTGAACATAACACAGAGCCTGCCACTTTATGTTCTTAGCCAAGAATTACAAGATGTTCAGATATAGGTCAGTAGCACAGTGAATTTTAGATGTTATTTTTAAGTTGCTAAGGGATTTTTTTTCTATGGGCAGTTGATAAAATTAATTTTAACTTGATGATTTCCAGGATAGAAGTGTGGTTTTCATGTCAGATGCAACTGCGATGGTAACAGAACTTCCTAACATGTTCTGACTGCATGACCTACCTTTAAGAGGAAAAAAAAATGCTTTTAAACCTGGCATGCAAGTCTGGATAGCACCTCTTTTGTGAATCAGTTTTTAGCTCATTTCTATGTGGAGATACTTGCATCGGATTGCAAAAAGTGTTAGTACCTGCCTTGCAGAACTTCTGTGGCTACTGGTAAAGTACAGAGCTGGTAGTCTCAGTTCTGAATGTGGGGTTACTGTAAAATGTAAGCAGTGAATCACACAATCTCACACTTATTTTTGAAGTAAAGCTGCATGTGGTTGAAGTTTTTTTTTTTCCTCTAACAATAAAGCACTTTGCAAAAGTGCACTAAATGCAAGGACAAGTCAGTAAGCATAGAGTAAAACCCCTCCATATCTTGAATATCCAACATCAGATTTTAAAAATAACATAAGCAAACATGATTGTAAACATTATAGGTTCGAAAGTATTAATTTCCCAGCCTAAAACTTACGAGCTGTTAAGTATCTGGAATTTTTCTCCTTTGTGAAAACTCAAGTCATCTTCTGTTCTTGCTTCATAGTCATAAAGTGCCACAAAAAGAGTTACACCTAAAGGAAAAGATAGGTGCGTTATACTCTATCACAAAAAGTAGGAGAGAAAGGAACCTGGAGAGATGAGGTGGCTAAGCAACATTTAAGCTACTCAGGTTGCAGAAGAGCAAAATAAACTAAACCTTCCTACTTTTTGAACAACCATTCTAATTCCTCTTGTCTTACGCAGCCGGCAGGCACTTCACCTCCTTCACTCCGTACAGTCACAGAACCCCAAATGGGTAAAAGGGGTTTGAAGAGAGAGTGTAGACATAGCCATGCCAAGTATTTCCTGTTAACAATTTGAGGTGGCTCAGCCCACACTTTCCATTCCCTGCTAGAGTGATGGGGCAGTTAGCCAAACTGGGTAAGTACACATAATTTCTCACCTCCCAAGTGAACTAGCACCTGCAAATTAGCAAAGGTAAGGATGAAGACTCAACTCCACCCCTACTTCAATTCTTTACATTGTTTCATGCAATAACTCTCCCCAAAAGCAGCATGCTGAGACAGTCATGTCTCTGCTGTAGGCACATGATTGACACTCACTAAGAGAACTAAAATAAGACTTTCAAACTCACCTGTTCCTCCTCTTGTACGCAGGGTCCCTGTATGAGAGGAAGAATTGACTCCACCAAACACAGTCAGTCCTTGGCCTCCTGTGGCATGGAAGTTGTTGTAGTTTGGGATTGAAGTCACACCAAAGCTAGGATAGTGCTGTGGAGTGGGATCTGTCCCATAGCGGTAGCCTGAGCTTTGAGTTAAACTGCCATCCCTCTCGTCAGTCAGTTTTGTTGCTTCTTTATCCTTACATTGCACACAGCCCATTATCTAAAATCCTAGGAGAGGAAGGGAAGGACAGGTGTTTATATGTTGATGCTCACCAGATCTCCCCCAAACACACATATGATGAGGCTCGAATTAAGTTCACTGCTCAAAAGTTAAGTACTTTGAAAAAACCCTGCAGTGGTTTGAATATAAACAGCAACATGTTGGAAAAAAGCTCACACAAAATCTCCCTTTTGGTAGTTTCCCATTGACGCCTGGGGAAGAGGTCCTGCCTGCTCTTAGAGTAGTGGCAGATCTCTGCCAAGCCCTGCCAGGCAATAGCTTGCACGGTGGGCAAAAGAGGATGAAATCCCTCTTGCTCACTCTTCACCAGGAGGGTATGACTGACAGGCAAAGGACTCAGCCAAAAAAGTGCAGCTTGAGGTGTTCAAGTCTGCCCCCCACCACACAGAATGAGGCACTTGGCTCATGGTTCATATTTGACCTTGCCAACTACCCAGGAGTAGACTTCACCTAAAGACAATACAATCTTCTTCCATTGCTGGAGCTCTGCATGGCAAGTAGAAAAGCAGTCACGGTGCGCCAATAGTTATTACAGCACAGGAAAGTAGTAGGGAGCTATTAGAGGACAGAACTAAAACAAACTGAAGGCTAGAACCTGCTAATAGCAGAAGGTGGGGCTGCCAAAGGTACACACATTAAGAAACTAGAGAAAGTCCCAGAAGAATTAACATGTCAAATGAAGAGCATCTCAAAGTCTGGATCCCGGAAAGGATGAAAACAAGAGTGTTTGAAAAGGTTGCTCTAAGTTTTTTTAATTCTTATAACCTCTTGTTCCGCACACTCATGGGGCATTACCAGAGCCTGGGTTAATCTCTCTTAATTTTAGGTCCTGTCTCTCTCTACATAGAAGGAGACAGAGGGTGATTCACCACATCTTAGAAGCAGTCCTGAAAGGAGGTTAGTCCTGTTACCTGGTGTTGCCTTTCATCTGCTAGCTCTAACATTTTATAAGCCATGTGCTGGGGTTACCGAACTCTTTCCTATTGACTCAAGTTGATCCTAGGCACAAAACCTGAGTTTCTGAAGCTGGGTGTGATTAATCTAAGGGAATCACATATTTATCTGGATGCATCCTTGATCTGAACCAGTATAGTGACTCTTTAGATGTAACCTGGTGCAAAAATAACATACTCTAAACACTGAGGCTGGAAGAGCAGTAACAAAAGAAAATCTTTAAAAAACTAGACTTACTAGACAAACTTTTCCCAGAATATATAAATAGACAGGGAGAAAATGCGGAGAACAGAAAAAAAAAAAAAAAGTGTAGTGAAGTGCATTTTTTTTTGCCCCATATTTCTCTTTCAGATTTCAGCCCATATCTGTCACTTAGGGTAAATAAAAAGCCTATGTTTTTTTAAATTTCCTAATTTTTCTGTAGCTGCCAGGCTGGTTATTTTCTATGCCTTACCCCAACATTAACACAGGAAGTTGGTTTTGACAAATTCATGGGATTCAGAAAAAACATGTTTCATGAGTGCTAATGCTTGAAAAATTATGCAGCAGCTCCCTGTTTGTTTGTGACAATCCAGTCTTGATATCTGTTTCCTACCTCTAACCTTGCCTAATTAAAAAGCAGAACACTTCTGTTGAAGTGTATTCTCTAAAATTTGCAGACACTTCCAGTTATTCTACAAGCCTGTTCAGAAAAACAAGCACCATTTTGGTTTGTCAATATGAAGCCCATCCACAAGAAGGGATGGAAGAAGGATCCAGGGAACTACAGGCCTGTCAACCTGACCTTGGTGCCCAGCAAGGTTATGGAACAGATCATCTTGAGTGTGGTCACACGGCATATACAGGACAACCAAGGGATCAGGCCCAGCCAGCACGGGTTTAGGAGAGGTAGGTCCTGCCTGACCAACCTGATCTTCTTTTATGATCAGGTGACCCGCCTAGTGGAGGATGGAAAGGCTGTGGATGTTGTCTACCTGGACTTCAGCAAAACCTTTGATACTGTCTCCCACGGCATTCTCCTGGAAAAGCTGGCGTCCCAAAGTCTGGACAGGTGCACTCTTCAATGGGTAAAAAACTGGCTGGATTGCCGGGTCCAGAGAGTGATGGTGAATGGTGTTGCAAACAGTTGATGTCTGGTCACTAGTGACATCCCCTAGGGATCAGTATTGGATCCAGTCCTGTTCAATATCTTTACAGACGATCTGGATGAGGGGATCGAGTGTATCCTCAGTAAATATGCAGACAAAACCAAGTTGGGTGGGAGTGTTGATCTGCTGGAGGGTAGGAAGGCTCTGCAGAGGGATGTGGACAGGCTGGACTGATGGGCTGAGACCAGCGGTGTTAGGTTCAACGAGACCAATTGCCAGCTCCTACACTCCAGCCACAACATCCCCATGCAGCGCTACAGGCTGAGAGAAGTGTGTCTGGAAAGCTTTCCAGTGGAAAAGGACCTGGGGGTGCTGGTAAATAGGCAGCTGCAGATGAGCCAGCAGTGAGCCCAGGTGGCCAAGAAGGCCAATGGCTTCCTGGCTTGTATCAGGCCAGCAGGCCCAGGGCAGTGATTGTCCCCCTGTACTCAGTCCTGGTGAGGCCACACCTCAAGTGTCTGTTTCTGTGTCTGTGTCTGTTTCTGGGCCCCTCACAATGAGAAAAACATTGAAGTGCTGGAGCAAGTCCAGAGAAGAGCAACAAAGCTAGTGAGGGGTCTGGACCTTAAGTACTATGAGGAGAGGCTGAGGGAGCTGGAGTTTTTCAGCCTGGAGAAAAGGAGGCTCGGGGTGACCTTATCACCCACTACAACTACCTGAAAGGAGGTTGTAGCCAGGTGGAGGTTGGCCTCTTCTCCCAGGCAACTAGTGACAGGATGAGAGGACATAGTCTTAAGCTGTGGCAGGGGAGGTTCAGGCTGGACATCAGGTGTTCAAGAAATGACTGGACATGGCACTTAGTGCCATGGTGTAGTTGACAAGGTGATGATCAGTCAACGGTTGAATGTGATGATCTCAGAGGTCTTTTCCAACCTAAATGATTCTGTGATTCTGAAATTTTATTGCATTTCCCTTACCTGTATTGCCTGCAGTTAGCAGGAGTCTACCCTCCCTTCCTCTAACTTAAAAGTGCCCTTTTTGCATTTCTTTTTTACCTCTAAGACACCATATCCATTCAGCAGGGTTCCCTCACCAAAATGTTTAAGTTTTTTCAGGAGAACAAGAAAATGGACTCCTGAGTCTGCACTTGCAGCAAGAGGTGGCACGTGTGGGCATCCCTCAAGAAACTAAAGCAACAGGACAAGGGAAAGGGTTTTGCAGCCTGGAGGCTGCAAAACACATTGCTGCTGCTACTGTTGTGGCAGCTGTGTGGACCTCCAGCCGCTGATCGCCTTGGAAGCTGGGTTGGAACTGGAGGTGCAGAGTCCTGTGCATGCCCAGCACCAGTAGTGACTCCAGGTGAGCCCACAGGGACCACAACAGGTGCAGAGGTGGCCCAGCTGGCTTCATATCTATCAGCTGTGAAAAACTGCTTGTGGAGATAACATCTACTGCTTTTACAATTTCAACAGCAGGATGGTCTGGCTCTGGAAACCCTTTGTTTGGAGATGTCACACAGAGGTGAAGTTTTCCTGGTTCCTCTCAGAACCAAGGAGTCTCATGGGCAGTGCCAGGAAGTGAAGCAGGACCATATGGAAGACAAGAACCCAGTGTGGTGGTGGCTCATCTCACTGCTATAGCATGGGAAGTGTCCAGGAGGCTTTGGGCAGGAAGAGTTAGTCTGGGACCCTCTGTGAAAGCATGGCTGTGGTGTGCAGGGAGCAAAACATGGGCAAAGAGCAAATGCTGCATGGGAGATACCATGAGAGAAATCCCAGCTCAAAAGGAAAGGCAGAAAGAGATGCTGACTATCTGAACAGAGAAGAGTGAGCCATTAAATTAGACTGGTTAAAAGCTGCAAGTGCTGCAGCATGCTTCACCTTAAAGCAGTGAAGAATCTCACAGCCTCTTTGATGGCTTGCAGGCTTATGTCCCTGTGAAATTCTATCACCTCCTCCCTTTCCCCTCCCAGCTCTGTTTCTTCTCTTATTTTTCCCCATGTGCTTCCTTGGAAAAAAGTACAAAAGAAAGAAAAAAAAAGATAGAAAACATGAAATCTGGGAGAGCAGTGGGAGGGAAAGGAGTTTTCTTGTTGCTTATTCACTAAGATTCAGCTGAGCAGGAAAAGAAATCCCCACTGAAATCTGGGTATATTTCACATACAAATTTACAACTGCTGACAAGACAGCCCTACACACCTCATTTACACATTGATGAGGAAAAAATTAAAATGACAAATCAGCTGCAAAACTAAAACTGCTCAAAGTATTAATTCTGAAAAAAAGTGAATAAACAAGGAAATGGTATACATATGTACTGTAGTTCCAAAAAAAATTGTTTGGGTTTTTTACTAGGAATGATATGTATAGTAAACCAGTGAATTATCAGTTTCCTGATTTTTGTTTGATTTTTGCTTGCTTTAGCTTTTTGCTGGCAATGGCAGCACACAGGGAAGGAGATGCAAAGAGAATGACTGACAAAATGGGCTTTTTCTTTCACTTGTCCCCTCCCACTGTCACAGTGTCTAGACAATCCAAGTATAAAGACTGCTTAACTGTAGCCTCTTGCAAAATGTGACAGAGAGTGTTACATGCACACATCTTTTCAAGCCAAGTCTCTGCAAGTTGTCTGTTCCTGGCTCAAAGAAACAGCATCATGGGGAGTTGGCTAAATGTGAGAGAATACATGTATGCACGTACATGCCTAAAGTGATTTCAGCTTACTCAGGGGTTTCATAGACAATAAATATAACCTCCATTCAGCATTGGCCTTTGTGTTAATGAATGGATTCCAAAAACTAATCTCCTTCAGTATCACAGAGCAGGCTTTTAATATCCAAAAGTCTCGTCTCCCTGCATGTCAGCATTTGGAGCTGTGGAAGGCTGAAGTTATTCAGCCAGCTCTGAGATCACCAAACAAAATCTGGAGTTGTTTTACACTAAAATCTCCAGAGATGAGCACACAATGTTGTTCATCCAACATGCTGTGCATCTTACAGTAAAGGAACAAGTTTTTATTACATTTTCATTAAGAAAGGCAGCATTTCTCAGATGTGTGAGTTATGGGTCATGCAGAATTATCATAATTTGACACTGGGATTGTAAAAAGGTATGTAACTGGTCTAATTAAAATGAACTTTTCTAATGTAAGCAAGCTGAATTTGTTTATTCTAAAGTTGTGTTTTTATGGGCAATATAAAACATGTGTTTTCATGAAAACATAAAAAATCCTCACTTACATGTTTTTTGAGACTTCCTTAGTGACAAATGAAAATAAACATTATGTTATTTGTCTCCTTTCTTGCCTTTGCTATATTTCTTGGACTCCAACATTTACATTGCAAGCAATCCAACATGAGTTTAACCAGAATAGTAGTTTCCTCCTACATGGTCAAAATATTAGTTGACAAAGATATAAAATTCATTATATCATTATTAATTATTTATATAATCATAGCACTTTAATTACTTTTGGGTAAGGCTAAGGAGATGTATTAACATTCTTATTATTGTAAATCGACCTCCTTTGGTTTTCTGTTGGTTCTTGATACAAAATGGAAGCCAAAACTGAAACATTTAACAAAGCCAGGCATCCGCTCCATTTATAGAAACAAAAGCAGTCCGCTGCTAGTTAATCAAATCCTAGGAAAAGTCAAGGAATACCAGGAAAATTCTTTTTTTTTATACTTCTATTTTAAAAGCTATAACATGTAATATTTGAAAAGCAAAAAGTACTGATTAACCTCTACTTAGTGTAGCTTCTGCATCTGTAAGCATATGGATGGGAGAAAGACTGGTGTAAATTCACTCCTTCAGAGCATCAGGACACCAAGCTGTGTAGTGCAGTTGACACACTGGAGGGAAGGGATGCCATCCAGAGACCTTGATAGGCTTGGGAGGTGGGACTGTGTGAACCTCATGAAGTTCAATAAGGCCAAGTGCAAGATCCTACATCTGAGTCAGGGCAAGCCCAGATACACACCTACAGATTGGACAGAGATGTGACTGAGAACAGCCCTGTGAAGAAAGACTTAGGGGTGATGGTTAATGGAAAACTCAACATGAGCTGGCAACGTGCGCTCGCAGCCCAGGAAGCCATGAGAATTCTGGACTGCATCAGAAGCGTGGCCAGCAGGTTGGGGGAGGTGATTCTCCCCTTCTACTCTGCCCTTGTGAGACCTCATCTGAAATACTGTGTACAGTACATAAGAAGGACATGGAACTGTTGGAGAAAGTCCAGAGGAGGGCCATGAAGTTAATAAGAGGACTGGAGCACCTCCCCTATGAAGACAGGCTGAGAAAGTTGGGGCTGTTCAGCCTGGAGAAGAGAAGGTTGTGTGGAGACCTCATGGCAACCTTCCAGTATCTAAAGGGGTTCTACAGGAAAGCCAGAGAGGGACTCTTTGTCAGGAACTGTAGTGATAGGACAAGGAGTAATGAGTACAAATCGAAAAGGGAAATTTAGGTTAGATATTAAGAAGAAATTTTTCACTGTGAGGGTGGTTATACATTAGAACAGGTTGCCCAGTAAGGTTGTGGTGCCCCAACCCTGGCAGTGTTCAAACCCAGGCTGCATAAGGTCTTGAGCAACCTGGTCTATTGAGAGGTGTCCCTGCCCATGGCAGGGGGGATTGGGACTAGATAATCTTTAAGGTCCATTCCAGTCCCTTAACATGCCATGATTCTATGATTCTATGATTTTACAACTCACAGCTGAATTATGGTGCCTTTTCAGAACCTGCTTTTTTTAGAGTTCTAAAAGAAGATAGGTCCTAAAATGTTTGAGGGGTACAGGGAGATGCAGGGAAAAATCTGTCTATTCTGCACCTTTCCATCCATACCATAGCCTCTGTTCTTGAACTCCTTGCACAGGAAAGGGGACCAGAATGGGAGAGGGGTCCAAACTGCTGAAGAGATGTGGAGCAGGTTCAAACCCAGTAGGGTGCATTCTCCTTCCCCTTGGATTTCTGTGGAATGAAATTGGATGGGATATTTTTAAGACAACTTCTTCCAGTGAAAGACATGAAAGGGAAAGGCTGGATGACTGGTAACCATCAACTGTCTTTTTCTGACCAAATCCTACAAATCTTGTCTGGAAAGCATCAGCAGGGAGGCTGAGTTAAGAAATAGTTATGTTAAAAGAGAATCAGAAGCACAAAATCCTTGGCTTTTATTCAGTCTTTGTGGTGAACATGCTTATTAATCACACCAAGGGATGCATCCAGCATGGCTGTGAAAAATAGATTCTCTAAGGGACATCTTTTTGGTGTTTTATGTTTTGCTGAAAGCACCACAGAACTATCAGACTGTGACATCAAATAAGCCAAATTTTATGAGCTACAGTAGGATTTTATATTCAAAATGTAACATTCTGAGTTACCAAGAAGATGCAAGAAGGACAGAAAAGGCTTTCCAAGAGAAAGAACTACAAGAATTTTTAAAGAGATTTTAGTTTTCTGAGGAATTCCTCCTGCAGGCTGGATATGGATAATAATCAACACAGAAATTTACCCTGAAGTTGAAATGTCTTACTTTCCATTCCACTATTAGTAGCTCCCTAGAGAGAAACTGATGGAGTATGTATTTTGAAACACAAGCCTGAGACACATTAAACCCCATAATTTTCCGAGAAGGTTCACTCCCCCACTTTGAATATTACAAGTCGCTAGGAAGGCATTCCAAGTTGGGCAACAAATAGGCACTTAAAACTAGTCCTATGTAGGTCAGTAATTCTCATGCTGTTTGCTTGCTGACCTCTCTCTGACTCATCATCTACGCTGATGGGAACATTTTGGATTTTCAGAATTAATACTGTGTCAGTTTCGAGCCAACTCAAATGAAACAGATGGAATAAGATTGCAACAATTATTGAATTATTTTTGTTTTTATCTATTAACTCTGGTACCTTTCAGAGGACTGTCTTCATTCCAGCTTAACCAGTGATTCCACAATTTTTAGGAATCATAAAGCAGGTCAGGAAGATACAACAAATACTTCAAAATAATTCAAACTTTTAGGTGTTATTAGTTATTTCTCAGGCTTGTGGGTTGCAGGCTAGTATATATTCATATAATTTTTATACTAATGTCTGATCTAGAAAGAATTTTATTGTGATGTGATAATGTGGTTCAGCCTTGAATGAAGCTGGAGATTTGTGTAGAATTCTTGCAAATCTATGTGTGTACCACACTCGTCAGACAGCATTAAAAAATGTAAATCAGATGCAGTACTACCACTGGATGTCCTCTGACTGTTAAAGATATGCAGAAAATCTCATATACACTATGTGATATTTCTGAACAAAAAGCCAGAAACACCAGGGCAAAACTTCAAGTCAAGTACGTTTCAAAACAGCACTAAAAAATTCCTAGGCTGCATTAATTTGATTTTTTAAGGGAGTCCTTTAATGCTTCACTCCGAGATTCTGCTTTAGCAGCCTGACCATAAAAATCCCAGCTGTTTAATTGTTCATCTGCAGCAGTCAAAAGTCAGGCTGCTGCCCAGTGTCAATGGAATATCTATGGCTGGAGGAGTAGGAAGAGCAGTCTTAGATGAGTTCCTGCTGCCATAGTGCTCTGGTTCAAAGAAAATGTCTTTTACAGTGCTGGAGTGCTCCTACTATTGTTTCTTGTCAGCATACAGTTGCTTTGGAAATCTTCTACGATGGTGGCAGAAGCAGTTCAGGAAAAGGAGCAGCTCCTGCTACTACGAGAAGAGCAGATCCTGCAAGGAGCTTTGAAGTGCCATATTCTGCCCTGCTGTTTCTCCCTGTTACCAAGTAAGTGACTGGGGATGCAGCCCTGGAAATGACAGCTTCCTGACACTACAGACAAGATTTAAGTTGTAACACATGTCTGTGAAGTATAGCCCTGTGCTTGCCTTCCCTCTTTTTCCTCTTTGGGACCTGAACTAAGAGTCAGTTATGAAAGGTGGAAGGTTTGGGCTTCATCTTGCTGTTTAATTTCAGCCAGCCTTGGGGGTCAGAACTGGCAAAGACAAGGCACATGTTGAAGGATTTCAGTGAGCTACAACCAGACCCTTGGCTTCTGCCAGAGGCTGTGAGCACAGCTGTCCATGGGGCAGGGCGGGTGGCCACTCAATGCCAGAAAGAAAGAGCGATGAATGTCTTGACAAACAGATCCATCACCCTGCCGGTGAGAGGATATGATCGCACTCTGGCAAGAGATTTATTACAACCCAGATGATCTATTTCTTAACACTATAGCTATACGAGCTGTATTTTACAAACTAGAGAAGAAAAAGGAAGTCAGCGCTCCAGCTGGGCAGGAGAGACAATAACAATGTCCGTAGGTGGTTGTTTGAGGGACAGTTGTAGTGGTGGGACTGGCTGGTGAAGAGGTCACCTGGCAAGGCCACAGGAAGCTGCATTAGCACAATGTGGCCATTTGAGCAGCCGTAATCGAAAGCTCCCCAATCCAAAAAGAGAAGACAAAACCTCCAAACTGCTCCCAAAGGGACATGTTACCACCCTTTTGGTTTTCTGTGTCGTCTTTGACAGCTGAATCTGTGAATGTCATGGCTTCATCTTTTTCAAAACACAGTGAATTCTCTTCCACTCTCCGTGATACATCCCTTTCAGCAAAACCAAACCAGAACAAAACACAAGAAGCAATTAAAGCAGAGGCTCACCCTGCAGTCTCTTAAACTTGCAGTAACTGAGTTATGCCTTGTACTGTCTCAGGGCTTTTATTACTTTAAGAAAAAGATGCCCTAGAAAAACACAGAACAGGAAGAGCAGTTCTGAGAAAAGGTCCTTCTGTGTCTTTTTCGTTTCCCACCAACATCCAAACTTCATTTGTAATCTAAAAGAAAGAAGCTTATGTATAGCTAACTTTAGAAGGAAGGCCTGCAGGTTTTATGCTCATAAGCCAAAGAGCAAGTCAGACTCAAAGCTGCATAAAGGTTTTTTTTTATGCTTAAAATGAGTTAAAGGAAGCTTTGAAATTAACAGCTAAAGGCAGCAGCTACACACAGTAAACACAGTGCTTACTCTATAGCTAAACCTCCCAGAGGATGGGTCTATCCTTAGTTTGGAGTAACACATGAGAGCACCATGCAAATTCAATAGCGTGATTTCAAGCTACATTCCTCCTTCATCAGGCTGCTTATGGCAGCTCTATTCACAAGCAGAGAGAAGTGGGTGAATGGTCTGCATAAGCATTTTGAGCTAATGCACCTAAATTGTAAAGTGTCTTTTAAGTGTATAAATTAGAAAACCTATATCAAGGGGAAACTGCTGCAAATGCCAGAATAATTTTGTCTTGGAAAGAGAAGAAGTGAAAGAGTGTCTCCATTGATTTCCTCTTTTATTTTCTCTCATTGAGAGAACAGAAAGATGATTGCAGTTTGATTCACACTGTTCTGATATTTTTTCTTTCAGTTCTTATTTTTAGAATCTGCCCAGGATTAATGGGTGTTCATCTGACCTGCAGTATGGGAGCAGCACAGAGCAGAGTGCAAAATGTGAATCAGGATGGGCAGGGAAGGAAGAGGAGAAAAGGGAAGGAAGCAGTATAGAAGTTCTGCGTGCTTGCCACTGTGGACTAGGAAAGAGGCATAGAAAAAGATTTTCTCTCAAAAAAACCCTCACTGCTCCCTCCCCACCCCCCTTTGCCCATGCAGAAATGAAACTAGCCTCTTCTCAGCCTTGTCTGATTTGTTTTGTGATGAAGACCTTGGAGGATGTGACGGCAAGGAAAAGGGAGCATGCTGAGACTCACATCAGCAGATGACTTTCTTCGAGACCCTTTCAGGACCCATTCCCATCCCAAGGTGTTCTCATGTCACCAAGGTTGCTACTGTTAATATTTTAAAAGTATTATTTAAATCCCTTCTTTGTCCAGTTACAACAGGTTAAAAATATCCTCCTTCAAAAACACAAGCAAAAATTTGCCTGTGGTTATCTCACAAAGAAACCCCCAGTCTTTTCACCATCATTGTAGCTGGCTCCATATACAACAGCAAAGACATTTACAGGTGGAGACCCCAAACAGGGTGGCAGTCACATTGTGGCAAAGGCCAGTAAGGGACCAGAGTGCTGATGGTACTGACTACATCAGTAACGGGAAGACGCAAAAACTCTGCCCACACTTACACATACACACACAAAAAAGTGCTCCAGTGAGACCTGTTTTCTCAAACCCAGCTGTTGCCACTGTGGTTTCAGTGTATGACAGTTTACTGCTAGGTGACAGCTTCGGATTGCGTATTGGGTCTGGATGGAGTTAAGTTCCTTCATAGCGTTCCAAACTCTGCTGTGCTTTAGATTTGTGACCAAAAGGATGTTGATAACACACCCATGCTTTAGCTACTTTAGCTTGCACAGCATCAGGACCTTCTTTGTTTCTCACTCTGGCACTGCAGCAAGTAGGCTGGGGGTAGGCAAGAGGTTGGGAGGGAACACAGCTGGTGAATCTGACCCCAACTGACCAAAGGGATATTCTATACCATATCATGTTGTGCTCAGCAATAAAAATTGAGTTTTTTGAGAGTAGTCATTGCTCGGAGACTGGGTGAACATCAGTCTGCTGGTGGGAAGTGGTGACAGTGCATCTGCATCACTCATTTTCTTTTCAATTCCTAACTTTGCATTCCCTCTTACAGAAGAGTGTCAGTGTTGATGCACACAGTCCAACCATGAGGTGATTAAGACCAGTGATTTTCAACTCTCTTTTGCCAACTACCCTACAAACTACAGTTCCCCATGTTCTACCACAGGCTGCAACTGTGCTACCTGGGATGACTTCTAGGAAGTCTATGGTCAGTCTCTACTTCCTTTTAACCACATACACTCCCAAGTGCCAAAAAGCTGAGAGATGCCCCTAGAAGCAGAGATAATCTACAGAAACCTGGATGGGGCAATCACCAGAGCAGGAGACGAGTAAGGAAGGGAACTGAGGCAGAATCCAAAAGAACAGGAGGAGAAAGAATAGATACTTTCCCTTTTGTTGGCTTCTGCTGCAGACCAGTGAACCACAAGGAAGTCCCTCTGCCTCCAAAGGTGGATCAATACTGCTCAGCTCAGAGTGGACCCTGCAGTATCACAAAGCCCAATGAGGTTGCCCATCTCCCGCTGCTACCTCAGGGAACTCTAAGAGGTACTACCAAAACTGCTACACATGGACCTATGCCTAAAAGGGCCTGCTCCTCTCTGTCTCTCTCTGTCTTTCTTTCTGTCTCTCTCTCCCTCATGAAAAGATACTAGCAATTCAAGATAGCAGCAGCAGCAATAGAGGAACACAAAACCACAATACTGGACAGACGCCTTCTCTCCTCCATGTATTGTCCTCTTTGTCTTTGCATCAGTGTGTATGGTTGTAGAACTGATGAGTTTTCATTTTTGGTGATTGAACCCACAGCCTGCCCTGACTCTTAGGTGGCTGCTTGAATTGGAATATCACAGTCTGGAGGTGGATGAGCCAACAGTAAACATGGGAGAACATCCCAGATGCTTCAAGAGTTGGGACTTCGAGTTTAAAAAAGAGGTGGTGGGAAAAATCATGATAGAAGGTCGCTTCTGCTAGTCAGAGAAAATTGGGCTTAAAAAGCCATGAAAGATAGATTCTGCTGGGTTAGTGAGAATTTTCCAAAGGAAGCCAGCAAACAGCTAGAGGGCCCTTCACATTGTTCAAAATACCTAAGTATCACTAAACATATGGTAGATCTATTTTTAAGCTTTATGTCCATATCTGAGGACAAGTAGAAGAGATAATTTTATTTCATCATGAACCTGAGGTCATTGCACATACTGGTCAGGGAATGATCTGCAAGGTATAGTCATGTGTAGTGAGTCTAAGCTACAGGTCCACAACCTGGTCCTTTAGCTTAAAGCTACTGAAATCTTCTCAGAACAGCTATAGGAATAGAGTTCCTATTTTAAACCTTCATGGCCTAAGCAGGAAGTCACATTGAAATAATGGACTAACTGGAAGCTGTGGATATTTAGGCTAGGTGTCAGGGAAGAAAATCCTTTCCATCGGCAAGGACAGCAAAACAACCTGGAATAGACTGCCTAAGGCAACGTGAAGGTTAAACAAGTACCTGCCGGGCATGGCACTGTCTCTGGAGGCATCTTCAGGAGGATGGGTGAGTCTCTTGCCATCTGGTTTTCTGTTATGCAATGAGTGACCAAAACAGCAGATCCTAACTCTATTTAATAGCCTATTCCCTAAAGCCAGAGGAAGGCTGATTTCTTTGTTTCTCTCACTCTCTCTTTCATTCTTTCTCAAAGATTCATATGCTTAGGAGAAGAAACTGTACTTTAATTCTGGTCTGCAAACCAAGGTGCATTTGCCAAGCTCAAAAACCCATCTGAAGATCCTGTTAGTCACACAGAATCAAGTGTGGAAGTTTGCCAAAGTGGACATTTGCTCAGTTTAACATGCAGGAGTATCTACAATGGTGCTCCTTGTCTGGTGGTCCAGAGAGCATTGGAGCCCATAAATCACTGCGTGGTCCACAAGCCCACAGCAGACACCTGACCAAGCAAATACACATCCACTGGACGCTGTGGTAACATTTTGCTGGTGGTGTTTGAGCTACCCCTCCTACTGCCTGCACGCCCTCCCCAGTTTGGCCCTCTGAGTAAGAGCAATTGACCCAAAGTGCCCCTGAGGATGGCTCCAACCATCCTCATCAGCAGAATGAAAAGAGCAATGCGTGAGGAAGAGGTAGTCAACAGAGGTTTCTCTGTTTCTGTGTATTTAAGACACAAAGACAAGTGGAGGACTGGATGGTAATCTGGAGCAGCCAAACAGGGTTTCACGGAAAATTACTGTTTTGCAATATGCCCCATGAACTACACATCTCTCAACAATTCAGGATATTGTGAGATTCTGTTTGGAGTTCCTCCCTGTTTCCTAGCACAAAAAGACAAAAAAATGAAGGCTGCTGAAGTTAAAAACTAGGTAAACAGCACAGGGGACAGATTTCATATTTGTGGATTGTGTTGTAAAAGGAAAGGGACCTCTTGATAGGGAACAAATACACACTTTGTAAGCCAGGTTGGCTGGACAAGTTGGGTTAAAGAAACAACCACAATCATATGCAGCACAAACCCATGATATTGAGGGCAACATTAACCAAAGCAGAGGCTATGAGAAGATAACCCTTTTTAGTTGCCTATACGCTAATTACAAGAATCTGAAAAAAATGGATATACCCTCTGCCTGCAAAGTAACAATGCAAAAAATACTCCTGAAAAATAATAGCTACATTTAGATTCTATTACTAACAGAAACAGTTGTAGTTGCAAAGTAACAATGCAAAAAATATTCCTGAAAATAATAGCTGCATTTAAATTATAAGATTAACAGAAACAGTTGTAGTCAATTTTAAAAGTTCCAAATGGAAGAGGGGAGTTGACAGGCCATATATGTCACAAATGATGTCTGTCCAAGTGACCAACAACTTGGAAGTAAACAATCTTGGAGAGTACAGGGATGATGGACTTCTTCAACACCTATATACAAGAAGTACAAAATCCCTCCCTGTGTTACTTAGGCTGGAATCCTTATGTCACTAGCACTAAAGCACTCTTGTACTTTCCAAAGGGCTACAAATGACAAGTCACTAACTGCTAACTTAAAAGAAAGATCAGCCATCCTAACCCCGTGAAATAAAGCTCTTGCCAATTAGCTAAATGAGTCATACACAACATAGGCCTTGCAGCACCAAAGGGGAAAGACAATTCAGAAGCAGTTCACAGCATGATCACCACAACATGAGGACCTTATGGGCCATAGCTAAACTCCACTGTACACAAGCTAAACCCCGTGGTGATCACACAACCATGCCATGCTCAGCAGGACCCACTTACTTGCTTCCTTCTCCAGCCAGGGACTGCAACTGGCAGGAGCTGCAGGGCCAGCACAAGCACAACTTACTGCTGCTGGTCCCATGATGGAGCTACCTGAACTGCCTGTGAGTCATATGTGGTTTAGTAGAGGAGTCAGAGCATCCCTGCTCTCCACTTTGTCTCAGAGGGAGGAAATGATCACAAACCATAAGGTTACTGGTTGTTTAGACTGAAAAGGACCAACGCTTCCTGTGCAGATAGCTAACATTGTCTGCAATCAAACCCAGACTAGCAAAATTTTAAGCAATATATGAACATATGCTCTTTATATATGCATAAAGTAAAATCACAGTGCATGCTTTCTGAGAGGCAATTTCACAAAACTAGAGCAAATGGGAGTCAAATCAGGCTGAAGGCAGAACATACAGAAAGTTGCTGACATTGCAAGCAGTTTAAGACATTTCCTAAATGCCTACAGTGCTACAACCATGAAAATGGGCTAGATAAAAATAACACACAATAAAAAAACCTAACAGCTGAGTTGTTTCACAAAGAAGTGAAAAAACATATAAAATGTTATATACAAAACTGATACATGAAGAGAGAAAGGGGAAAAGATAATAAGCAAAAAAGCTAAATAAAGGTTATATAGAGGAATGAAGAAGACACTAGGAAAAATTAAGGCAGATAAAATCAGATGTGTAATTTTTTATTTTTCTAAATAGATTATGAATGCTGAATCCTGAACAATACAAATGGTAAAATAGTTCATAACAATATGACAGCAAGAGGAGTTATGAAAAAATATTTCTGATTGACACACAGATAAAAGGCTGGATGATCTGTCTATGATGATGATAATGAAATAGCTTCCCACTATAGTAGCCCCTGGAGAGGGGTTGTTAAACAGCAGATAAACAATTCTGGGTGATTCAGACGAGTTGCTAGCAATAAACTTGTTTCAGAAGCTTTTAAAGATCTAGTCTTGGAGCTGCTACTGCTGCATCTAAAGCAGTTCTGGGCCACTGGGGAAGGACCAGGGGCAGGAGGAAGGCTCATATTGGGCTACTGTTTAAGAGAGGTAAAAAGTAATCACACACCGATTGGCTGAGTCTCCAGTGTTTTGCAGAGGATAAAACAACCAATATAGATCTCAATTAATAATTTTTTTTTAAAGCTCTGTAATAAAAGTCAATTAACTTGGCTTTAAGGGAAATAGATCCTGTCAAACTAATTTGATGGAATTTCTTGCAAAAATTACAAGTTCACTTGATGAAGGCAGCTTTGTTAGCACTATTACAATTCTAAGTCATTTGACTTGTTCTATAGGATATCTTTATGAAGAAACAACGCTTTGAAGCCTTATGGAGTGTCTCCATCTATACATGGAGAGCAGGACTCCATAGGTGGAGAGCACTGTATGAGGTCAGGCAAAACTCTCAAACTTATTTTATACTAAAGTCACTTCTGAGTCCACAATCATATTAAAAGCATTATAAAGCTGATAAATGAAGGAAACCAATCTGTAACAGTAAATGAGAAACTATTTATTAGCAAACAAATGGGTTTCTATTGGGTTATCACAGGTATTGGTGATCATCTCTTTACTATTTAATAGCCTTATCAGTGACCTGGATTAAAGTTAAGTCATTGTGGTTAGACACGAGACTGTGGACAGCAGAAAACAAACCACAAAAGGATAAGCCTTACAAGAGCAACTGGGATCTGTAGAAAGATGGGAGAAACCAGTTTAGGTGTTAATATGGCCAAGTACAGAATCACCTTATTAGAAAAAAGAATACAGGCCATACTTACAGGGTGAGAGGGAGAGAGAGGACTCTATTCTCCAAAGCAGAGACTGAATATAAGACCCGGGATCCTGGGAAGCAATCAGCTTGACATGAATTCCCCACGCAAGGCTGTGGCCAAAAGGGCTAATGTGAGCCTCAGCTGTACAAACAAATGAAAATCAAAAGATGAGTAGGTAGGTTATGGTGATGCTGTATTTGGTTCTCATTCCTCTGCTCCATGAATAACATATTCAGGTTCTGCTGCTTCATTTTACAAAAAACTGCTGGAAAAACTGGAAGAGTGTTCAGGGAAAAGAAATTAAATGACTGAAAACTGGGTGGCAGAAGGCTTTGTTGTAAACCAAAACCTTAAATGGCATTTTGTTATTTTGTTCACAGTATAGCAGTATTCATACAATGAATAAATCTGGCAACTGCGGGCTCTAATCTAGCAAAGGTGGAAAATGCATTGGAACGGAATGCTATTCCAGTCCAGACTGTGAACAGGCAACTTTGTTCTGCTTTTTCAGCAATGATCTGTTATGGGTAATTAACCAGTAATTAACCCTTTACACAACAGGCTGTGATGCACTGTCTGTCTCTGCAAAGTTGTGGAAGTAACTATGCTTGATTTAAAAAGGATGCACACCCACATGGCTTGGGTTAATCGGCACAAAGCAGGAGCTCCTGCAGGTAAGACCTACTGCCTGCCTAAGGCTGGAGGTCAGGTGAGTGGTCACTGCATCACACTGGGCTTTGTGTTGCCACCAAGAAACACTCCTTCTCCAGGGTAGTAATCCTGGCAGCCTTCCTGCTCATGGCTTACAAAATATCTCCAGGGGAAACCCCAACCTTTTGAGGATGAGATGCCATCTAAGTACAAATGACGCCCAACTGTCTGTCTTCTGCAGGATCTGCAGGCTCTCAATTCCCAGCACTTGCTCCACACAAAGCCTCACTGTACAAAGTTCCTCACACTGAAATGCCAAGGAAACCACTTTCAGGAAACTGATGGGTGTTATTACAGCTCTGACACTGAGAGAGCACCTGCGACTCCTCGCTTCAGCAATTCACTTTGTCTGCTGCCTGCTACTGGGACCTTGTCCCAGGGATCTGCCTGGGATTTCATCCCAGCATCACCCAGCCACAGAAAGTGACCTCAGAGAATCATGGTGAGGGAAGAAGTCCTCCATATCCCACAGATATTTCCTGTCCCAAATTCATCCTTTTGGGATGAATTGTTGGACTAGCTACCTTCTTCAGGAAAACAAGTTAGTGCCTTTAAGCAGGATGAGTGGACGTGAGCATTGCTCCTGCAGGCACCTCCTAGGTCACTCAAGACATACATATGTCTTCTCATCCCCTTCCCCCATCCTGAAGGAACTGGGTGCTGCCAAGAAAGCTTTTGGTGCTCTGTCCCAAGGCTGAGGTTGGGCAGGTGGGTTCCTAAGGACCTGGCAACTGAATTTGCTTCATCCCACAGCATGCCCATATTTAGATTTGGTGGTTTTTAAAGAGGCAGTGCAAGCTTTTGTCCATGCTGTCTGTTTCAACCTGGGCCTTTGGCCAGAAAGTATTAATCCTATCAATGTGCAGGAGCGGGAAGGCAGAGAAGTGTTTGATTTGTGCCAGTTGCTGGTATCATCTCATTTTAAGCTTCTCAAATGAACCCACTTACGACTGAATGCTGCAGTGTAAATTCCGCAAACAAAACAGATAAAATAATCCCAATTGCTTGAGCTCAGGACTGGTTCACATATGCCACTCCAGAGATTTAGAAGGCATTATTTCAAAGAAACATCTAATTATATTTAACTATGATTCTACATATATACATTTGTTCAACAGGTGGGAAAAATGTTTTTCAAACTTTCGGTCAGTCAGTAAGTGGTGCCTGCTAAAACACAGCATGCTCAACATACTAAAATCTCAGTGCTATATTACAAACATAAAAGAAACATACATCTTCAGTAAAATTGTAGTACAAAACTTCTGCAGAGTGAACTAAGACAAGAAAGTCTGTGAAAATTTTAGGGAGGAAGATGGCCTGTCCAAGCGTGGTGTGTGTATATATACGTGTACATGCACTCATACACACCACCACTTCATCCCTGCTATACCCAGTATTCCTATCAACAGTTCTCAAGACTCAAACCTGCAACTCTTTAGTCATTAATAGAGCAAAAGTTTTGGGAAAGCTGACTGAGAGTGAGGTTTCAGAACTACTAATAAAAGATGAATCAGACCCTGCAAAAGTATGGTTTGAATTGTGCGCTTTTGCATCTTAATACTTTCTGTCCTCTTGGATGCATTTTTCTTCCTCTTCCTCTGGCACAACTCCAACTACATCCTACAGCATGAGGATATTCTGTTAAGCACATGTGCAACTGTGTTTTTAAGCCTTGTAAAGGCTTGCTTATGTCGAAAGTTGTACCATTACAAGGATCAGAGGCTAGACTCCACAAATATAATTTTACAGATGAAGTAACTGTGGTAATCTTCCTAAACATAAATGATAGAAACTACATAGAAACAAAGAGCTTTAGTGCATGGATTTAAAAAAATCTTTTTTTTAAATATTACAAAATAAATAGATGCAAGACTTGTCCTTTTATTCCAGACACACAGACAAAGAATTATATGGGAGAGTGAGAGACTAACCATCCCATCTGCCTTTGTAATTCATCCAGACTAGACACAGAAACGCTATGGAATTTAATGCAATGAACCCCAGAAGTGTCACTTTCGCAAATCTCAAGAGGCATCATTGACCTGAGGCTGGCTGCAGTTTCTGCCCCAATTCCAGTTTAATGTATTCCAGTCTGACCCTCAAGCGACAGTGCTGCTGGAGAACACGCTAAGAAACAAATGCAGGCAATTGCTTTGACATAATTCTTTTGGACACAGGCAGATCGAATGTGCTGATGTCAACAGAGACCAGAAAAGAGTTTTATCCAATCTCCTTTCTCCACTGAAGAAAACGAGAGAAAACAAAGCACAACCCAAAACCTAGCCAAACACACGCCTATCTCTCAGCAGCAACACTTCTACATGCTATCTAAGAAAGGGAGAGCCAAGACAAACATTTCTAAGTAGCATTTGGATGTATACATAGCATTTAATCTATAGCTTAAATTTACATGACTTGTCTATATAATTGGCTCGTTGCACATAACACACATGAAACATCTGTTCAATAGAGGATATTAATTTAAAACCTCAGGAACAGCCTAATTCAGTCCTTTATGGTCATAGTACATTCAAAAGAGTTCCTAACATAGTTCCCTCACTTCAAAACAAAACACTCTTCTTCTCTTTCTCCCATTCTTCTAAAATTTAGGGGACTGCGTGGACCTGTTTTCAATATGATTGTCCTGCCTTGCCACTCACTTCAATATCCAAGCTCTAGCAACTTTCAGGCTGCATAGTTTGATGTCAGAGAACACTGAGGCAATACTGATGTTTTCTGCACAAGGACAGCAAGAGAAGAAGATGGGAATATTTTTTTCCATGCAAAACATGAATTATGGTAGGAAACCAGATCAAGGATGATACGATGCCTATCTTGAGAATAAAAGGCTAAGCTAAAGATTTTCTTCTCCAGCTGGTTGCTGTTGCTCCTGAAATAACTTCAGTATAAAAGGAAAATATAAAAATCCCACATATCAATGGTACAGTTTTTCAGAACTCATGAGGGAAAATACTGGGACTGAATGTGGCTTGTCTCTCAGCTTTATACAATGAAAACAGAAAAAAGAACAGATCCCAAACTCATTCCCTCTTCTCTCTTTTACTTCCTCTCCTAAGAAAGGCTTCCACCTCTGCTACTCACAATTTTTTTTTTCTCTCATTCCTCCAGCTCCTCCCTGCTTCAGTCCATGCAGAAAGATTGTCTGCAATGGTATAACGCAAAAACCAGATGAAACACTCAAGGCTTCCTCTTTCTGTGTGCCTGGAGTGTTTCCAAGAAGAGAAAGTCTTGTGATGATTCTCACTTTGCTCTTCTGCAGCTACTTGAGTGGGTCACTCTACCACAATAAAAGCCTGCATCTGCTATCTGACCATGATGGAGAGACAGATAAAAATTACCATTTTGAATGTCCATAAGAAGTGTGGTCCCAGAGAAGACATATCATGTGTTACAGCCACTGAAGTGGAACATCAGACCACCCCTAGACAAAGAAAAACCAGACTTTTGTCCCTCTTTGCCTACCACCCTTGATGTGACCTGCCCCCAGAATGTGGCCACAAAATGTGGTCCACAGTCTGGCCGAGCATCAGAAGCCACAGAATCTTTTAAGATGTGTTGGGACGTGTGTATACGTTGTAATGTTTAGGCAATAAGGGTTTTAAGGCTGTAAAGCATCAGGAATTATAAATAATTTAATCATAGAATCATAGAATGGTTTGGGTTGGAAGGGACCTTAAAAATCATCTATTTCCAACCCCCTTGCCCTGGGCAGGGACACCTTCCACAGATGGTTCAAAGCCCCATCCAACCTGGCCTTGAACACTTGCAGGGATGGGGTATCCACTTCTCTGTGCAACCTGCGACAGTGCTTCGCTACCATCACAGTAAAGAATTTCTTCCTAATATCTAATCTAAACCTGCCCTGTTCAGTATCTTTGTTAATGACATAGGCAGTGGGATTGAGGGCACCCTCGGCAAGCTTGTGGATGACACCAAGCTGAGTGGTGCCATTGACTACTGGAGGGAAGGGATGTCATCCAGAGGACCTTGACAGGCTTGAGAAGTAGGCCTCTGTGAACCTCATACAACAAGGCTTAGTGCAACATCTCGCACCTGGGTCGGGGTGAAGGATGAAGGAACTGAGAGCAACCCTATAGAAAAGGACTTGAGGATACCGATGGATGAAAAATTAGATATGAGCTGGTAATGTATGATTCCCACCCAGAAAGCCAACCATATCCTGGGCTGCATCAAAAGAAGCACGACCAGCAGGTTGAGGGAGGTGGTTCTGGTCAGCTCTCATGAGACCCCATCTGGAATACTTCATCCAGTTCTAGGGTCCCCACTACAAGACCTTGGACCTGTTGGAGCAGGTCCAGAGACGGGTCACAAAGATGATCAGAGGGCTAGAAAACCTCTCCTATGAAGACAGCCTGAGAGAGCTGGGGTTGCTCAGCATGGAGCAGACTCCAGGAAGACCTTACAGCAGCCTTTCAAAACTTAAAGGGGGCTATAAGAAACATGAAGAGAAACTTTTTACCAAGACCTTTAGTGGTAGGAAGAGGGACAACAAGTTTAAACTGAAAGAGGGTAGATTTGAACTGGACATAGGAAGAAATCTTTTCCAATGAAGGTGGTGAGACACTGGAATAGGTTACCCAGAGAAGCTGACAAAGTTCCATTGTTGGAGATGTTTAATGTCAGATTGGATGGGGCTTTGAGTAACCTGGTCTAGTGGCAGGTGTCACTATCCAGGGCAAGAGTTTTGGAATAGATGGACTTCAAAGGTTCTCCCAACCCAAATTATTCTATGATTGATGATTCTGTTATTGAATTGGATTGTCACCTCCATGGCTGCTATCACAAAACAGAGTTGGTGCAGTTCATGCAGCTGGGCCTTAATGGTGCTGTAAGACAACCTGTGGAGTGGGGGTACAAACCTGTATTACTGTAGACAGAAATAAATAAAGCACCTGCACTCTAGGATTAAGGCACATGAAGAAGAGAGGATAAGATATCCATATGATTCTGTCTAAATGTATAGATGATACAAAACAAAAAGCAAGAATCAAAAGCACCCATATCTTCACATTGTCATTTGTATGAAGAGTCAGTCTTTTATTTCTTCCATAATGTAAAGCTCCAGTTGTTACGACAATCACAGCAGTTGTTATGTAGTTCACGCTCACTATCTTTCCAGAGAGTGAGAGGTCTGATCATCTGCAGTCTTTGAATACTTCCCTCTAAACATGCTCATCTAATATGACTCCAGTTTTCAGCAACAACAGATTATCTGTTGTTTGACTACTGCAGGCTGTTACAATATTTTTACAACAGGAAATGTGTGTTCCATACGTAAGAAGACTACACTTACAAGAAATAATGCAGGAAGGTGATCTAATTTCTCTTCTGCTTCCTTCCTTCTGCAGTGTGCTGCATTGAGATGTTTGTTCCAATACACAGACATTAATTCAAGGCCAAGATTTTATTTAGCCTGATCCCACAAAACAAGCCAGCAGTTAAACTGCAATTCAAACACCTCAGCTTTTGTGCTGCATTCACATTCATGTAAGTGATTTAGGTAAGTGGGTTGAAAATTTCCCTTTTCAAGGTTATTGAGCCTGTCTTATCCATGGCTGGATATTTGTGTCAATGTTACAGTTTTAAAACTTCTGCAAATCAAGAACGCCTCCCAAAGGTGCAAACAGTACATCAAGCAGGAAATGTCAATTTTGAAGGGTCTTTGTTGTCGCCCTGAACCTCAGTACTGCAGACTGTAAGGAAAGGGCCATTTTGCTGCATTTAAAGAAAAAGCACAAGATCTTCACAAACCACCATACTCACCCATGGACGTTACCCAGCTAAAACTGCTGAATGAAGGAATTTGTGTAACTGTTATGCTTCACTCCTCTGCTTATGAAAACCAGTTTTTAATTTAGGAAGTCTGAGGCAGCCTTTAAATAGGAAACTTTAAAGTATTCTTCTATACTTATCCTTGACTGGCGATACATGTATATAATAAATTATAAATGGCCACATGCTACTGCCTCCTGTCTGCAAGCTAAAAGCTGGCAAGATAGGCTATACTGCTACAGGGCCAAATCTGCATCAGACAGGTTGCTGAATTTGGGAAGTTGGGAGCACTAGAATTCACAGGCTGACCGGTCAGTGCTGACTTCTTGTTGCCAGAGTTCTTGGAAAGGGATAAACAGATGGGCCAGGAAAGGGCAGTACTCTGAACTGGATTGCATAGTCATAGAAATAACATCTGAGATCATTTGCTCTCTATCTTCTATGCTAAAAACCATTAGACCATTAAAACCCTTCCCACTGTATCCTGCATTATTTGTGAGATAACAAGACTAGCTCTTTCATATTTATGTGTTAGAGAGGTATATAAAATACCAATAAAATTAAGGGATACTTCCAAAAGTTATGTTTGTTTTGTTTATGATGTCAGTAGTGTGTTCTTCTGATGAGGCAATACTGACTGAAATGCAGATTTCCCTATGGCCTGGCTAGAGCCTCTGTCTTTTGTTTGCATTTTGGGCACTCAATTGTCTTCAGTAAAGACGAAGTGTGAAAAATGAGGCTCCATGTTTTCTTTCGTATATATTTTTTTTTCCAAAGCAGGTTTTCATATGCCAGGAGCATAAATGTAAGCAAAAGAAAACAGTCCCAACTGTGTCAGCTTCCCAGAACTATATTTTGTATGCTGGTGCTTTTGTTTTCTTGCAAGTTCAGCATTGCTTTAATGGCAGCACCCTGGATTCCCCCTCCCCCCAACAAGTGATACATATTAGTACATCTGTTTTCTCTGTAAAGTCTTTCTGCATTCTTTGCAGGGCACAGGAAGGATGTGGGCTCCTTTTCACATTCAAATGAGGCAAATTAGCCTTTGCCTGGTTCCTACAGTATAATGCTTATTTTACATTTAAGCATGAGAAAAAGGGAGGAAATAAAACCCTACATATTAGGTGGGTTATATGTTTCATTTTGGTACAAGCTTAACTGAGCCTTCTTTTGCAAACTGCATTCCACAGGGCATAATTTCAGGATGATGTTCAACAGTTTAATAATGTAAAGTGACTGAATAGTCTGCACAAAGAAATAGCAGCCACAGATACATTAAACATGTTGAAAAATGCTGAAAATGTCAACCTGAATCAGCAGGGTTCAATCCAGGAGACTCCTGAAGTGCACTGATGGTAAGTCCCTAACACAGGTGACTGGGTTCACAACTGGAAATGCTGTGCTGGACTTAATACTTACAAACAAACCAATTTGAGCAGATCCAGCAAAGGTCCACAAAGATGGTTAAGAGTTTAGAGCATCCCTCCTATGAGGAAAGGCTGAGAGAGCTGGGACTCTTCAGCCTGGAGAAGAGAAGGCTCAGGACAATCTTATTAATGCATATAAATACCTCATGGGAGGCAGTAAATGAGATGAGGCAAGAGCTCACAGTGGTGTCCAGTAACTGGCAATGGGCACAAATTAAAATACAGGAAATGCTATTTAAACATAAGAAAAAACCTATAGTACTGTGAGGGTGTTGAATGCTGGCACAGGTTGCCCAGAGAGGCTGGAGAGTCTCCACTGCTACAGATATCCAAACCCCATATGGATAAGACCCTGAGATACCAACTTTAAGTTGACCCTGGTTTGAGCAGAGGGTTGGAGTAGATGATCCCCAGAGGCCCTTTCTAACCCTAGCAATATGTGATTCTGCCAGGTCATACGCAGACCTGCTGCACTTACAAAAATCCTCCTCTCACTCCTTTTAGAAGACAGAGACAAATGCAACAATTCAGTAAGTTAACAAAAGCATGGTATACATTTTGCAGGGAAAAGATGTGGTTCAAATTCCTGCTTTTTTAGATCCTGTGCTCTAATTCAAGTGGTAAAGCTAAGAGATGGGATGCAAGAAAAAACAAACAACTGCTTGGTAAACTGTGGTTTAGCACAGACAGGTAGCACTAGGTGGAAATTCAGTGCACACTCTTTACACTACAGCAACTTCTTGCACACTTAATGCACCCTATGCACAAGGTAACATACTCCACATACAGAGGACAGAAAATGAAGTAGTCAGGTGCTGTAAATTTACACTAGGCTTTACTGATAGCAATCTCCTAGAGCAACATGCCCTTAGCTCTGTTGACAGTCATGGGCCAGATTTGACATATTTTACTGAGAGACCTGAAAGACATTTTGACACAGCTGCTAATGCATGCAAGTGCTTTGTCTATCTCGGTTGCCATCCTCATCCACAGTACTGGAATGCACCAGTCTTGCAGCAACCAGTGGATTGTGTCCTTGGTATGGGGACTTGCAAGACCCATGTCCCAAGTCCTTGTTCTGCTCATGAACTACCTCTTGAAATAAGTTACTTGCTGTTGTTCTTGGTTTTCCCCCTGTTCTGACCTGAGTCACTGTACAATGCACTCTCTTCTCAGTCTGTGTGAGCAGAGTCCTGCCATGGCCTCCCATCCGCCCCTGTGGGAGACTTGAAGCCTGCTCTGGCCACAGAGCAGCAATAAGAGTTCCTACACCCTCAGAGCTGACACCAGTTTTTCAGACACCTGGCAGTCCAAAGAACACAAGCATCTACTGTTCTCATGCACCTATTTCCCCTCCAAAGCCAAAAGCATCCAAACTGATTAGTTTTGCAGCACAAAATGGAATGGTAACGCCATTATGTGTGTCAGCCTGAACTCCCCTTCACCTTTAATCTCGCTCCTTAGAGCAGCAGTACAAAGCTCCAGCTCAGAGACCTAGAGTAAAGGTAATCTGGTCTGGCTTTAGATCCAGACTTCCCCCAAGTCTGAGCCCACTCAGTGTCAGTCTCTAGCGATCCTCAAGTCGTAAGAGGAACAAGGCTGCTTGATTGGACCCTGATGCCTTTAGCATTGGTTACTTAAAACTGTTGTGCCAAAGAGGTAAGTGGAGGGACCTGAATAACTCAGACAGTTCTCAAAAACTATATAAGTGAAAATAGATTTTAGGCATCCTAGGAAGAGTAAGTTTCTCTCTACTGAGGTATCCATAACACACTTAATCCATAATTTGTATTGTAGCCTGTTAAAATAGTGAGATTTATTATTCCTATCACGTGTCCTTTCTGAACACTCTGGGAGGGGTGGGAGAGGGAAGACAGAAAATTAATTATCAGTCACCACTTACCAAGAACAGATTAAGCATTCAAAAGTTATACATTCATGTATAAATGACTCAAGGGAGTTTCATTTATTTCTTTTCTCCTAGCTTATATTTTTTGCCTCCTATCCTGTAGCCCTTCTTCCCCTTGCTCTTGGTCACAACCTGCTGGCAGTGGACAAGTTGGAGAGTAGCAAACAATTCTGGATTTTCATCATGAGAATTCATTTGGATTCTCTTTCCCAGACCTCAGAGCATGCCTGATTCCTGGGAGCAGAACAGAGAACAAGAATAGAGTTAATCTTTAGCAATGTGATAAAAATCACTCTCTCACACAGACAACTCGAGAGGGATTTCAACAGAGCTGTTCTGCCAAGCACCTGATAGCAAAATCTGAAACTGCTGCCAACCCACACCTTCCTGCTCACAGACCCAGCTCAGTCCCTCCCCAGCACTCCCTCTTGTCTACCTGGAACTAAAATGTAAGTCACCACTGAGCATACCGTCTCACCAAAATGAGAGGCCACTATTTCCATAACAGACACAGCACTGCCACTTTACAAGTGGAGTCATCTCATCTCTCTTTTTTTTTTTCTTTTGTTAAATTAAAAAAAATAGTAAGGAAAAGCACATTAAGCTATCAGATTGGAGAGATGGGATAGGAGGACAGGACACATGGAGATTTGATGGCTTTGGTGCAATCTAATCCACCAAGGAGCTGGCAGGTGAGCCGAGCAGCTGGGAAGGGAGGGGAGGGGGGGCAGCAGGAGATGCGGGAAGGGCTAGCAACTTGCTCTCCCAATGCCAGAGTGCCAGCTGGCAGCTACATGTTGCTGGTTGCGTGTGGGCTGTGAGTATAACTGAGGAGATGAGCCTTCAGGAGAGGAGCTGTCTGATAAATCATTAATGAATGAAAATATGAAGTAATCTGTCTGCCTGGGAGGCGGAATCGTCTAATGATGAGGATGATGGACTAGGAAGCCGGAGATGAGGTTCCTATTTCACCCACAAGACCGCGGGCACACCACCTCCTTTTGCTGTGCACAAGAAGATACATCCGCTTCCTTGCATTGCAGGGCTGTTCTCTTAAATTCAGCACAGGAATTCCATGATCTAGAAGATGAAATTTACAGCATCCTTTGTGAAAACTGCACCCCCAGCTTTGTTTCTGTCGCAGGCAGCACACAAAGAACCAATATTCCTTCTCAGAGACAGCCTTCACTAAACTAGATTTTTTTCAAAGCCATAACAAAACCTACTACAAACTTTCACCAGCGCAAGTAGCATTTAATTTTAAATTTATTAACTACATACACAGTACTAATTACCCACGGGTTCTTTGGGGTTTTTTTAGCAATCAGACTGTTGTTTGGAATCATAAGGGTATGTCTCTGTGTGAACAGGGATGCTCTGCTTTCACTGTGCTCTCTGAAACAAAGAGGAAAACGCTTGAGAAATGATGTTGAAAGGTGCATTTGTGTTTATGGGGATAGCTCCAGGGGCACCATACACAGGCAGTCAGAAAACGATGAGGACGTCAAGGGAAGGGGGCAGGAGGTTAGCACAGCTTCTTTTGCACAAAGACCTAGCAGAATGTGTCATACTGCACAAAATCAATACGGACCTTTCATGAAAAAGTAATTGTCAGTTTTGTACAGTTCTCAGGCTTATTTGGAAAGATACTCACAAAGGTGATTCTTGATTTGTGTGAAATCTTTAACTGCTCTCTTTTCTTTGTCTTAAAATCCCTGAACATTCAGGGGTATTGTTTTAAAATAGTATTATTCTAAAATAAACACATTCCAGGGTATTATTTTAAAATTAATACCTAAGACAGACATGGCACAAATCAACGTGAATCTGTCTAATGTTGGCACACTTGTGGGGTAAGAGATACAACTGCTTTATCATTCAATGTACTTAAAACATGATTTTTCAGAGAGAACAATGCACAGATTGTAGCAGAAACCATAAACAGAAGACACATAAGGCCATGACAGAGACTATGTTTATAGAAACTTAACCAAGCACCTTAGCAGATCTGTGGTGTTTAACTATATACCTATTTGTGGCACTAGAGTCCAGTTTAATTATTCTGCCAAACACCCCTGAGCCACAACAAGTTTATTACAGTTTACCAAAGGACTTGCTCAAGCAATTTTACAAGGAAATTGCATGTGTCTAGTCTAATTGCTAAGAAAGAGCTAAAATTGCATTAGTCTTGAAAAGACCAAGAAAGAAACAGGAAGCTCCAAAAGGTTCAAGAGGTTTCACAGTGCTGTTCCTGTAAATCACAGTGTCAGAGGTTTGAGGACGAGTTCCCTGGAGAGGCTCCCAGTCACGGTCAGACACTGTTTTTCACCCAGAACAAACACAACACAGGTGAGATGACTTACAGCACATAAAAGTATGATTTCTCACATACTTAAGCCTTCTACTGGTTTCTGAATACATTTACATAATCAGTGGGGTTTTTAAGTTATCCACTGAAGAGGTAATACAGATTTAAATGATCTGGAGTGTCAGTTTCTGCTATTTGCATACTTTAACAGTCTTTGCAAAAGATTTAACTGGGCTCCACTGAAGAATCCTATTTTTCAAGTCTTTGTTTAATCCTAAGATAAGCAACACCTATAAAATTTAACAAATGGACTGGGATGGCTTAGATGTTTCCAGACCCTTACAGGATAACAGCATGCAACATCAGAAGGAATTGCTTCTGTAAATTACAGAAAGCGTAATTGGAGGTTGCTGGACATGTTAAACTACTGTCAAACTTGTTAGCACAGTAAATATGCTGAATAACCACAGAAGTACCTTTGGAGAGTCACTTGCTAATTTATATCTTGCCAAACTGACCAAGAAGAGATTTCTGACAACAACAACCAACAGTTACTCTGACACTTTGCATGAACTGCCATGATTTCAACCAACCTATTGTTTTCCTTGTGTGTTCTGGGTTTAAAGAAAAAAAAGCAGAAAAAAAAGCAGCTCCCTTCACACTCCCCCACTCCACTAACACAAATAAGCCTAGGGCAGATGACCTGGACTCAAACTGGTTAAACACAAGAAAGGGCAAGTTGAGAGCAGACAAAGCAAGCTCCAAGGGGATTTCTCTTCGACTTTCACAGTTTTCTGGTGCTTCAACCAACCCTGACTTGCAGAGCATATTAAATTTTCTGCTCTCGCTGTCCACTATCATTAGAGAACTGTCCATCAAAGAACAGATTTCTATCAGAGCTGGTTATAAACCTGAAGAAAATATACAACTAATTGCCAGCTGTGCCTAGGGTGTTTTCTTCCTCCACCATGGAAATGGAAAAAGGTTTTATATTTTTTGTTGTGCTTTTACCTTTTTCTTTTTTTTTTCCTGGTCTTAAATAATTAAGGAAAGTTCTTGTCTGGATGACAAGTAGAAGCATCTCCAACCCAGAGGAGCCTAAAGCTACACCAAAAAGCTCCTGGAACAAATCCCAGACATAAGAAATCCAAAAAAAAGAGCATAGGAAGACATTGACTATATTCATGGGTAGCTTCAAAACCAGGAGAAATATTCTGGGAAAAAAATACCACGAGAATTGCTGGTTACAGTGGAAGCAAAGCAATCTCAGTAACTTGACAGCAGCACTCTTATAGCTCCTGCTGAAGCAGGATGGTGGCCTGTAATGGTACTGGTCTCTCATAGTATTGACGACGAGGTCTTTTAGAGAAGAGGAAGTGTTTAAAAGTGGTGGCTTAGGAATTTTTTGTTTCTTTAATCAGAAGCACAACTAGGGAAATATTTAATATAGTGATTGAAACTTTTGATATTAAATAACAGAAATATTTCATACAGCAATTAAAAGTCCTGCACAATACACATGACTTTCAATGATGTGTCAAATATATTCCTCAAAGAAAAAACATGATTTTCTTTTGATTTTTGGAAAATTAATGGTGCTATAAAAGGGGTCTTGCAACTATACAGTAGCAGGTCTGTGTTTCCCACAAAATTTAAAATTCAGGTCTCACATACATTCACCCAAATCACAGATGCAGAAAAGCATAAAAGCAGATGTAAGTTAGGGGACCTAAGCTGGATGGGAAAAGCAAAGTACCAAAACCAATGTGAGTGTGAGGTCTTTGCAAAGACTACTGACTGTGCACAGCAAGCAGCTCTAGTGCTTTGGTCTCCCTGTCTGGAAACAGAGCTCCTTCCTCAGAGATATGCCCAACATCCATCCACTTTTTGAGATGTTTTCAAGCTGGACTGCTTTCTGCCTACTATGCAATACATAGACCCTTTGCACGCTGGTGCAAGAGACATTAGATGAAGGGTGCTACATCTTTTGCTGAGCATAAGCCACATGAAAGTGCTCAGAGCAAGACAGGACCACAGTTACGTGCAAGATTTACTATTGCTGATAGCAGTCAATGCCATATTCCATGTGCATGACCAGACAAGTTTCTCCAAGTAACTGTTTCTGGATAACACCTACACCACATGGAAGGCACATGCTGCACTAACACAGAAATTATGAATACTTTAGTATCAACATGTAAGAATTCTGTTTTACACTAGCAATGCAGCTTATGTGTTCAGCATGTTCTTACTTCTTCGGGATGAGCAAAAGGCTGCTGCAAACAGCGCTGTAATTCAACATAAGCTTTCCTTCTGCTTTGTCAGCTTTGATGGATGCTCTCTCTCTGTGTCATCTGAAACACTTGGTTTATAAACTGTTTAATCGAAAAAAGAAAATGAAGACATATACTGTAATTTGCAACCGTGCATGCTAATCCTCCAACATCATCTAATGACACAGAGGAAAGCTAGTGGTTAGACTCAAACTAAGCCTCCCTGTGTAATTACAGTCAGTTAGAGGGCAAAACTCAAGAGAAAAGATATTTAAAAAAGCAAATGGAATGATCTTGGGCTCCTGCGAAGACATTTAGCACATATCAAAATGGTCATGAAGTATATCTTAAAAATAGGACTGTGGACATTGCATTGCCTTCTCAGCCAAAAAATGTGCCGCTTCACTCATATCCAAATTTGTTTTCCTGTGTTTTGACACATTTGGCATAATCACCATGGTAGAAAACAATGAAAAGTCTACAGCATCTATCAGCTGTCAGTCTCCATGCTTTCTATATGTTTATGCATGTATTTTGAGATATCCTGCTCTATAGATAGAGAAGAATTTCATGTAATGGATCTTTCATCTACTCTGTCTGACAAGAATAAAGACATGTAGTGGCCTAAATATTTCTCATCAAAGGATGTAAACAGAAAGAAATATGGGGAAAAGGAGATTATGTTTGATAGTAAATGGCATGCAGAGAGAGATTAATGTTCTTATATTGAGGAATTAGCACAGGGGGAAAACATAGACAGAAACTCTTAAGTGTCACGCACAAGCAACAAATATCATAGCAAAATGAGGACTTTCCTAGACTGATGAGTCAATCCAATTAAAGCTAACCACACTCAGCACCCATCACAGCAACAGATGCTGGTGCACTGATATAACCACTAGCTTTAAGCATACTGTATTATAATTTGGTGTAGGTTCCCACTGAAAAAAAAGACAAACCTCTAACTTTTGCTAAGTAGCAAAAGAGGACAAGAGACAACCTAAAATCTTTCCACAGTATACAGTTGAAGTTTCTTTCACATAGAATCTTTTTTCTATCTAGCATCTTCACTGCATGAATGGGAACATCTGTTAACCTAAGGAACCAAAGTAGTTAACATTTTAGATCCCATTTAAGATTCATGCCTGATTTAACTGATAATTTTACAAAGAATCTAAACCATTTAATGGTATTTTTATTTTTATCCTTCTGCCTGTAAAGTCACTTGTTTTAGTTATCATGGTTTTACACAAAATAAAATACAAGGTAAGAAATGCAATCTGATTAAATAAAAGCACAAAACTTATGTCAGTAAATCAATGCTGTCTGAAATCACTGAACTGCAGAATCCCACAGAATCAATTAGATTAGAAAAGACCTCTGAGATCATCGAGTCCAATCTATGACTGAAGACCACCATGACAATTAGACCACGGCACTAAGTGCCATGTCCAGTCTTTCCTTAAACACTTAGGAGGTAATGACTACACTACCTCCCTGGGCAGCTCATTCCAATATCTAATCACCCTTTCTGTGAAGAATTTCTTCCTAATGTTCAACCTAAATATCCCCTGGTGCAGCTTAAGACTATATCCTCTTGGTCTGTCACTAGTTGTCCGGGAGAAGAGGCCAACCCTCACCTGGCTACATCCTCCTATCAGGTAGTTGTAGAGAGTGGTAAGGTCACCCCTGAGCCTCCTTTTCTTCAGGCTAAACAACCCCAGCTCCCTCAGTTGCTCCTCATATTGCATGTGCTCCAGACCTTATCATCACTATCATCAAGCTCTATACAGTCTAAAGACTCCCTAATATACAGAGCCAGACCACCATGTCTCCTTCCTTGCCTGTCCCTTCAGAAGAGCTTGTAGCCATCCATTGCAGCACTCCAGTCATGCAAGCCATTCCAACCACATTTCCACGATGGTGGCTATGTCATAGCTATCCTGAAAGGTTGTTGTTGATTCGATATCATCTTGTATGACTAGAAAGGCAGGATTCTCAGCACTCAGCACAGCACTCAAAACCCTAGCAGAATGAGATAGTAGATTTTATATTTCTCACTACTACTGTTGCATGACATGATCGAGGATGCACACAATATTCAAGGTTTTTCAAGCTCCTGCCAGAGGGAAAAATTCAAAGCAGACTTCTCCCTGTCTCATAACACTAAACAGGCTGGGCAGGAATGACATTTACACAGTTGAATCTTTTATTATTTTCTCTTCCTTAGAAACCATAGGAGTAATATGACTTGCTATATTATATTCCTATAGGTGGGTAGGGAACAAGTATAAAGGTCACCAGGACAAAACACTGTTTATGAGAAGGCTGTATAAATCTCTGTTAGCTCTGAGTTTTCAGAGCTAACATGAACAAAAACTTGTCATGAATTTAAGCTCGCTGGACATTTTCTAAAAATCACCATCAGCAATTTCCCTGATAACATGTCTTGGGAAGAGGTGACTCTTCCAGACCAGTGGAGGCTGTATGGGACCCCTTGGAGCCCACAAATGTTGTTTACCATTGCTAGCAGGGCAACTGCAGAACAATGCAGAGTGCTCCCTGACAGCTTTCCACCTCAGCTAATGGAGTGTAATGTCAAGCAGTAATCTTCCCCATCACTGAGCACTGGCCTTCAGGATCCACTCATCTTCATTTTTATTTTGGAATGGGCATTGTGATATAGCACTGCAGGCATTCTCAAGACATGCACGAATGCATGATCTTTACACTAGTTTCTGTTCTTGATTTTTCTGGATTGCATCCAAGGCTTTCTTTTATCTTTGAGCGTAGCAAAGTGATAATATAAATAACTCAATGTCCAAAAATATTCAGCTTTGGTAATCTGCAATGAGATCTCTCCTCCTCTTCATGATCCTTTATATGCAGTTTCATTACGTTTGTGCCAGATGAGCATTTAAGTGAGAGGGAGATGTAATGAGAGATGAACTAGAGCAGTGTGCTTCTGCTGTGAGGTGGAAACAGACACTTACGCCTAGAGATCCATACCAAACTCTTGTTGAAGAGATCACTTGCCTATATGCAAAGTATTTAGTGCTCAACATAAAGCTTCACAAATAGCACAGAGAAATCTCCTAAATAAATCCCATAATAATTAAATCCTGATTCCACAGCATCCTGTATCACACACGCATGCATTCTGTCCTCTTAGTTTCAGCAACCTCCGCTGAACTTGGCAGATAAAATAATCTCCCAAATGACTGTAACTCTAAAATCTATTAAATCCATGAAGTATTGATGAGGCAGAATTAATGTTGAGAGAATTACTTGAACATCTCCCTCCCCCTGTACTTCATAAAAGAAACTCTAGAAGTAAAGCAGCACTGTGGCTGTACGACAAAGTACAGCACACTCAGGTCAGGAAAATCTACATCCCTACTCGTGCCTTAAACCCTGCCTATAGATCTATCTGTCACTATAACACCTATTCCTTCAGTAAGAGCAATATCCACAGAAATAGCCTTATCTGATGCCCAGAAATCATGCTATGCTTTCTTTTTAATCCAAGATATGATCTGTGTCTTACACACAGCATACCAGGCTCTCTGTGCAGCACTCCTCACTCCCTGTGCTGCAGGGCTCATTAGCTGTGGGTTGAGTGAATTACCTACCAAGACCCTGTTGCTGCCTGATTATAAACTTGGCACAAACAGACCCAAGTTTGGCAATATTCTCCGTGATGGATGTCTGTTGGGCGGGTTTTTTTCCCCCTTGCTTTGTTGCTGTTTTGGATTTTTGGCATGACGTCAGCCAAGATTTTTCAAGCTAATTCTGAAGCAAGGCATGGGAAAGTGGAGTGATTGTTCACGTGAAAAGCTTCTAGCTGCTCCTGGAACAGCTCAAGAGGTTTTGTGAGTTGGACCATAAACTTGCAAGGTGTCAAAGCAAAATCTTTGTGTTTTGATCTTTGCAGAAAATTGCCAAACAAGGCTAAGTTACTAACCTCTGAAAAAAACCCCCTCAATTGGCATGAGCTCACTAAGGAAGTGATGCTTCCCAGCAACTAAATTCCCACCTACAACACCCCAGGACCCTACTACCAGTTGGGTGGGACCTGCCTGCTCCAAGCTGCACTTATACTTTAACATTAAATGATCAGAGCTGGACATGAAACCAAGTGCAAGGCTGTTCCACATCTAATTCTGTACTTCTAAAGGGTTGGATAGCCCTGTAGGACATAAATGTTTGTATTCAGTTCTCTAGACAGAAGGGAGGGGAACATAAAGTATGAGAACATACCAGTGTGATGGAACAGGAGGTTTTGTATCGACTGCACCAATGCATATACAGAAAAGAGCAGTGTTGATATAACACTCCCTAAAGCAACACCTAAATTTCCAAACTTAATGTTTTTCTTTCAACAGAGCACTTAGAGGGCTTATTATCTAGATTTAAAACAACACAACCAATTTACCACTTGCTAAATCCTATCATGGATATTTAAGCTGCTGTAACGTGATCCGCTGCACACATCTCTACCACTGAGCCAGCTAAAAAAGGTGAGAGGTACAGCTGCATATAGTGCTCTGCTCCACCTGATGTCTTCACTGTTCTTCCCTATTGCTTCTCCAGTGGCTAAAGCAAGAGATATCCACATAGATGGCCCGTGGACTAACTCTCTTTTGCTGAGCAATTCCAACGATTGGATCACCTCAAACTCGGGAAAAAAAAAAAAAGCTCTAATAAATGAATTACCAGTGAAATGTAGTAAAAGACTTGGGAAAATTACAGAGACTTAGACACAAAGATCTTTTCTGCAGGAGGCTGGAACATAATCTCCCTGTGTAGGGTTATCTGATTTAATAAACTGAACACAAGTATAACAATGCTTCACAGAGAGCAGACTAAATCCAGTCTGGTTGGGACTGGACACATGCAGTTCTGGGCAAGGGACAAACTGCATTTCTTAGAAATCTTATGGGCCAGATTTAACATTTACTATACTCAGCAGTACCAACATGCACATCTTCCACACAGACTAGACTGGAAGAAAAGAAATAGACTAAAATGGAAGGAATCACAAGCATTGCATAGCAAATCTTGGTAAGCCCCAAATATATTAAAATGTTCAAGCACTCCACACACTTTTCTTCCTAAGGAGGAAGACAATCTTCAGCTCATAGGAAGACATAATGATGGTAGGCAACAGAAGCACTCTATGAGGCGCATCAGTGCCCAAGTTAATGATTCTGGAAAACTAAAAGCTATTAAAATAGGACCAAAATACACCAGGTCAGCCCTAATTACAGAGAATGGCTAATGATTCTGGCAAGGTCTCTTGCGTGTATGGCAGAGTACAGGTAATAAAGCAAAAGTTACAGCAGGTTATTTTTGCAGTGAGAACATATTCCAAGTTCTTTGCAGATACTACATAGTTGCTCTATAATACTTTTTGTCAGAAACCTAAAAAGTGTGAAGAATTACCAAGAGAAATTCAATAGCATTTCTGGTAGGCATCAGAGATATAAATAATTGTACCATACAAATTGAACACCCAGGAATGCACAAGGTATCACTATCTTTCTAAAGGCAAAAAAATTTAAGATGTGTATATAATTTCTTAAAATCAAAGCAGTCATTATCTGCTTTTTTTTTTGTTTGCTTAAAATAGAGAAGAAAAACCTGACTGTTCTTAATGGGAAAAAACACCAAAACAAAATAGCAGATGAGTGTCTTAGCAGCTGAAATCTGAATTTTCCATGATATATCTGAGCAACTAGAAATAGCTGAAGCCATTGTTTAAGATGAGTTGCTTCTAATCTGCAGAGAAGCGTGCAAATAGAAGCATAGCATCTCAGATTTCAGCTGAAACATCAAAAAGCCCTGAACTTGTGGGGAGGTATCCCTGCCTAAATTCAGAGGGCAAAGAGCCGTGCATTTCCAGGCCCCAAGATATACATTGAGCTTCAAGGCCTGTGTTTGAAACATTCACAGCTCTCCCAGGAAGAGGAAACTATAGGAAATGGACCAGTGCACAGTGCCACACCTGGCACAGGAAGATGGTCAAGTTTTCTGTACAGCAGTCCCTCTATTCACTTCACAGCTTTATCCTCCTCTGATCTTGATGGCTGTAACCAACTACAGGGTCTAGATAGACAGGGACAGAACACCAAATTGTACAGCATAAGTCACACTTAGAAATATAAAAAGCTGTTACAATAGGCAAGAGTTTCAAGGGGAGCGCGGACTGGCAAAGAGCAGTCTGACTAGGGAGAAAAAATAAAACACGGATCACCCCAAGGTTTTCTGTCCTACATCAGTCATGCTTCTTGTTACTCCTTGCAGTTGCATAAGTATTTGATGTGGAGGGTGGCCATTCTGTGACTGCCTGCCGTGTGCTATGGTCAGTGCAAGACTTACAGTGCCATGTGAATATCTGCTCTGAAATCTACAATGCTGCTTTAGAGAAATCTCATCAAATGAGGGGTCTTCTCACACTGTCATCAGCTTAGCTGAGGGAGTTTTAAATTCAGCCAAGATTCCCCTCCCAGCATTCAAGTATACTTCTCTAATCAGTTCCTAAATCCATTATGAATTTTTGATCCAGAGGCTGCATGACCTTTTCTAGGACTTTGATACAAGACAAATAAATAACTGCTGAGCCTCTGAGCTCAGCTGCTATGTCAAGATAAATTCAAAATGTTCTCTTGATGTCCAGTACTTCTTGGATTCAGTGGGTTAGGGACAGAGACCGGGCAAAATTGTTTCCTTGTTTCATATTTTTTGCAATTATTTTTAAACTCCCTGGAAATTTGGAATGCCACAGGCAACCATACAGTGGCATCAGAGATCCTTATAGATGAGAAAGTCAAGTTCTCGTGATTATTCGACCTCAAAATAAAAGATTGAAAACAGTTTGAAGTGGGATGAGTGAAAAGAACATCTGTGAAAAGAAACAAAATTTGCAGAGACTGTTTATGTACTATAATGGCTGTAGGAAAACAAATTCTAGAGCAAAATCCTGAAGCATGGAGTGGTACAAACCCAGCTCCAGACTGGCTTGAAGAAATTCCAGGATATTTACAATCCAGCAGTGAGAAGTGCCTCTTTTCATTGATTTATATCTCTAAGCAAGTCAGGAAAGCAGGTAGTTTTCAGGAGCATCAGTTTGTCAGCTAACCTTCTTCCAAGTTTCAAGATTCAACCAAGTCAAGCAGCTCTGCTCTTCAAGTCTGAACTTCATCTATAGGTTGAGAAACATCATCCAAGCAGAACCTTTGTGAACCAGATTATGTTTTTTTCCCCACTAGCAAGTTTACTGCATCTGTGTGGCACCACATCTCCTTGGAGCCACAAGAAGGAACTTTCCTGATTTTGAGGCCTTCCTCAAGACTTCTCTCTCAGAGGCAGAGAAGATTCAAAGTTTGCACTGCTCAACAGTGAACAACAACAGGCAGCAACAAGGAAGCACCTTTTTCACTCTGAAGACAGGGAAGTTTCCCAGGGAGGCTGTAGAGTTTCCAGTCAGCTGAATTTTGAAAATCAAGGCCCTGAGCAACCTGACCTAATAGGACTGGTTTCAAGTGGTGGTTTGACAAGATGACAGTTTGTGCCCATTACTTGGCAGTTTGTTCCAACTAGAATTGTTCTATGATTCTAAGAAACATGCTTCTTCTGTCTCTTTCCTCTTGCTGTTCTTGGCTATGCTCTTTCATTAAGGTCAGCCATGGAGACTAAGCTGGTCTTAGCTGACACATCTTTGAAGGGTAATTAGAACACAACCATCTGACTGAGGTCTGCTGATAAACTTTTTTCCTTGGTGTTACATGGCATCACTATTTCTGAATTATGGCTCTCCTTCACCTGTGAGCACCATAGGTTTGTCACACCCCACACAAAGATCAGTTGATCTGTAAGGACACTGGACAACTTTTAGGATGAAACTATCATTACTACCACCAAAAAGAAAACTAGAAATAGATCCTATCCTCTTCTGTAGTAATCAAAGTCACCACAAAATCTCGTGGGCTAAGGAACTCATGCTCTGGCCTGGGGCTCATCTTTGGCCCTACAACTAAATTATAGTTAAATAATTTTTCTTTGTATTTCTCAGTATATGGATATAGGTGCAAACTTACAACATGAACAATTGTCAGAAAAGCTGACCTGAAGAGAGAAAACTGTTTAAAAGAATGAGCTGCAGTAGGGTTTAGCCAGGTACAATTGTTCAGGACTTTTCATCTGCTTGGCCAGCTTCTTTGTAAAATTCTGATCTTGACTATCTTATCTTTTCTTACCTTACCTTATCCCTAAGAGTATAAATTTTACAGAAGGACACTTAAACATCTGCTAGCTAATCCAGATCTTTCTGTATGACGTAACATCTGGGGTTTTTTAAATGGCAGAAAGGAACAAGTGTTCTCACAGAGCAAGTCTTTGATTTTTAGCTTTCTACCCTGCAGGCTATCCAATTCTGAAGTCTTCTGCCAGTGGAGAATAAGCCGGTTTTCATCTGCAATCTGCACATTCTGCCTGAAGAAAAGACACCAGTCCAATACTGTGCTTGGCCAAAGGAAAGGAGGGACAGAGTCTTCTGCTGGCATGTTTTTTTCCCAAGGGTAATGGTGATTGATTGGTACTAGCCAGAACTGTATATATTGATGGTTTCCTAGAGGGAAAAGCAAGATGAGCCCACAAACTGCTTCAGATCTGCTGCCTTTTTTCTGCAGCTTGAAAGAATTTTCTCTGAATTACTTCCCTCTAGTTGGGGCATGTCACTAATTACCTCCTGTTCTTCTCTGTCTCCTTCTATGAGAGCAGTGCAGCTCAGCAGCACAGACACGTCACCCATGATGTGCCATATTTCCACAGCAATGTAGGACTGGAAGCCTGTTGGAAGCTGATGCCTCTGGAAGTGTTGCATACAATACAGCCAGACAAGCAGCAAAGCTTGTCACATGGTATGTAAAGGAGGAATAGAAAAGTGGTATAGTATACAGGAGTATTAACTATCTTTAGCATTAACTATCTCTCAGAGATAAGAGTTCTATGTGGCAAGTATGCCAGTCAGACATCCTGGGAACGGATGGAAAGATTTTAGAGTGATTGGACACCCCCACTACTTTGGGAAGTATGTACTCTCTCTGCATTACTTTTGCTCTTTATTTTCTGTAAAACTAGCATGCTTTTTTTTGTACCCTGTGTTTTTAAATTAGACATTTTTATTCCTTCTACTCTAGGTTTTAGCTCAACCACTCTTCAACAGAATGGAACAGCTACAAACACAAGAGCAGATGCCACTGGAGCAAATGAAAACACATTCCTCGCCCTGAGGCCCAGCATGCTGTTCTCTGTCAATGCTTCTCATACTGCTAGTCTCCACACCAGGGGAAGACAAACACATATCAACTATATAATCTACTATATCTCTGTATTTCCTGTCAGCTAAAAAAAAATTAAAACTGAAAAAAGCTAAAACATAAAAAACTTTCTGAAGTTCTCATTGAAAACCAAAATTGATCAAGACAGCACCACTTACCAAAATTTCCCCCCCAAAGAGAGTAAGTTTACATTCACCACATTTCCTCAAAAATGGCTTGAAAACATACCCTGTAAAATAAGAGAGAAAGGAGAAGAAATAATTAGTGACTGGAACACCACAATTATGTTACACTTTTTTCTCACTCTGCTAACATCTATCACCAACTTCCACTATTTTTCCTGTTTTAGGGAAGGAGGTAATTGGATTTGAACCTTCACAACTAATTATTTTCTACTGGTATTATGCAAAATATTAAAATAATTGCAGGACTCCCTCAGACTGCTCAGACACATCACTGTCACTGACATGATGGCTGTTCAGACTTCAGGGAGACAAGGTCAACGACACGAAACGCGCAACAGCACACAGCAAGTGTGCCAATTATTTTAGACTCAACCCTAAAAAAAAATGGTCAGCCCCATATCTCTTAGTGATTTTAACAAAATGGTTTTGAAATTTGATTCACGTAGGTTCTTGACAGCCTCCTCGTTTGAAAACTACACAAGAAAAAAAAAGGGGCTGTGCCACACTACATTTTTATACTGTATTAATTACTCGGCATTCTCTGGAAGAACAAAGAGGGAGAAGAAGGAAGTCAAAACAATATCCAGTTTGACACACACTAGGGCCTATTTGAAGAAGATAGAAAGCAAAAGTGACAAATGCCACCATTTCGCCAACCCCAAGTAAATTTCAAATGACAGCTATGCCTTACTTTTCCTTGAGGTAAAATCTTTGAAAGAACAACTGGGGAAGCACAGACTAACAATGATGTTAAAACATTTAGTTTGTAAACTCCTAGAAGACGGAGGAGTAAGGATTCTGCTGGTGTCCACATTTGGGAATGGTAACTGTGTAGCAAATGGAGGATACACTTTTCAGTGCCCAGGTGTCCACACCAGTGAAGCCAGACTGAATTTGAACTGCTTTAAAGTCCCATTCTCCCCCAAGTACATGGCCGAACTTTCCACAAGGGAGGTATCTGTGAAATTACTGCTAGATGAGTAACTTTACAGCTATACACAGATGACTTGGAGCCCTGCATTACTGATCGTGAAAACCTGTTTCAGCTGCAGAAACAGCAAATCTTTGTGCCAGCACCTCTCCTGAAGGATGCTGTAAGCATAAGCAGGAAAGGAAAGGGGAATGGCTTCTTAGGTCAAATTGCTTCTACTGGTCATCTTTAAATGAGGAGGAGTTATGAAAATAGAATTTCCATTCAGCAATAAACAAATGAATATTCCTCTAAAACATGGCAGTTGGATCACATTGCTCTAAATCCTGATTAGCAAGCAGACATCTGATATCATAAAGCTGAGACTCCATTTGGGTGGAGGGTTCAGGTTCAAGGGAATAAAAAAGAATCATTACAAATCAGAGGAGGCTGTTGAGAGAGGTTTTAGGAACACACTTTTTATCAGTAAAGTACAAACCAAAGCGTCTTCTTCTCTGCTTGCTTTCTTTGTTTAGTGGTTGAGAAAAAACCTGAGCATTTCAAGGAATAAAGAGAAAAAATGAACACCCCTCCTCCCCCATCACTTTTTGTATATCTTGGCAGAATTTTTGAAAACACTGAAAAAAATTGGGTCTTAACTGCTTTGCTCAAGCTGAGGGAAGGTGGTTATTATTCTAGTGCCATCCACTTCCCTCCCTAGCTTCCAGGCATTTGGCCTGGAAAGAAAAAATCAAGTTAAGAAACTCTACTTCTGCCTCCAAACTAATTGGATAACATTTGCATGCAGAAAAGTTAGAGGCTTAAGAAATGAGCCAGGTCCAAAACAATCCAACAGCATCTCGACTCCAGATTAGCTCATTATTTTCTTCTACACCAGGAGACTGATTTAATAATTTCCTCAGAGAAGTGACAAATAAGGCAAACTCTGTACTCCATGCTGCTGGTCCCATAAATACTTGAGACAGGGGCTGGCACCACTGCCAAAAGGGGCTGAACTCCTGACCAGCACTGGTGTGGAACTTCTGGATGCAGCCCCAGCAGTACTTCCTCTTTCCCTCCCCCCTGCAAAAATGCCTGTGCAGTGACCAGGATTGAAATCAACTGGGGGAATTCTTTAGTCTAGTTTGCAAATAAGTAAAAAAAAACAAAACAACCCCCCCAAAAAACCCACCACCAACAACAAGAACATAAATAAAAAAAAAAGAAAAGAAAAAAAGAAGCCTATGCTGGTTCTAGGGTAAAAGGATGGAAAGGATGGAAATGATGGCAGGTCCACTTATTTGGCTGTGGTGCTTGTTTCAACCTACAGTGGAATTCCACTGTTACAGTACAGGATTGCAGGCAGCTACTTTAATACATGCCAAAGGAGTCTAGTCCAAGCCCTCCATTGAGACCATGTATGACAAAAACTAGCAAGGAGTGTCTAGTTAAATCTGAGGCAGAGACAAAATTTGCCATGCCTCTAGCCTTGAAAGATCTTCAGAATTTTGGGGGTAGAAAGCTTGAAAGTTTTCAGGGGATGTCTTTGGCTTTGGTACAACACATGCCCTGTCTCTTTGGCTACAATGGAGATGATAGGTTTGAAAGTGGAGCGGCAGGAACGGAGAAGGGAAGAGAAACTACATAATTAAGGGCAAGGGCTGGACATGGCTTGCAGAGTAAACCAAAAATTATTCACTCTTTCTTTGTATTCAGCTGGGGGCCTTTACAGAACTCAGTTTTAGTCTTAATGATTTTCATTCTACCTAAGCATGTAGAAGGAATATTTCCTTTTTTTTTTTTTTTTTTTTTTTTTTGAAGGCTCTGAATCATGTTACATATCTCCAAATTCGGACCAGCACTTTTCAGAAGAGCTTCGGAAAAGTACAGCTTTGGAAAGTACAGCATAGGAGATGAAAAATAAATTAATATAGGTTTCGAAGCACACCAATATAGGCTTCTTTTACAATTAGTATAATAAATAGAAGAGGTGACAAAAGGTTTGTCTGTCCAGAATTACTAAAAAATGAAAGCTTGTCTTCCCAAGTTTCTGTGCTTGGGAAAATGAAAATCTGGAAGCAGCCATGTGACTATTCAGTGAAAGGTGCCCTTCTTATGGATGTCTATTTTCACAAATAGTTGTTCTAACAGAGACATTTACCTAAACTATTTTGATTTGCTTTGGTTATGAAGAGCTGGTTATAAGTGTACAAAGGTACACCTTAATATCCAACAGGTCGCTGGCACCAACTGAATGGCTTATAGTATACGTTTGGATTTATTTGTTACTGCGGCCAGGGGAAGGAAGAGAAGTTGCAGGTGAAGGAAAATGCTAAAAAAGAAAATCTTTTCGGAAAAAAAACTCCCATTCTGCTTGCCAACTAAAATCAAATAAAAAATGAAGCTGTTTTAAAGTAGAAGCAATTGAATAGTACTAGATTTAAGCAACATCAGCATTATCTTATCTTATAGGAATAAGAAGCTGGAATTGCTACCCATTCCAGTCCAAAACATTTATAACAGAGTCATGCCAAACTGTGACACACACATCACTGCCAATACAGAAACAGTGTCCAAACGAAAGCTGTCCAAGCATCTTCTCCTAAATGGTAAGATACAGAAAATCCTTAGCATACCAACACACATGGAAAGTTGAGTTGAATCTCAGAGAGACTTGATTTGAAACGTTAAAGAAAAACAAAACACTCTTGGGACGTAATCAGAGTTATCTGCTAGGAACAGCCTTTTCCTGTAGGCAGCAGGATCTTCAACAAATTGTCATCTTTCACCAAAAACACATATTCCCCTCCCAGTGTTACATATATACCAGCAGTGTATTTATGTAGCCTCGTATAAAAATTACTTTCTTTTTATGAAGAAAGAAGTATTTTGTGAAACAGAATGTGGCGAGTAGCATAACTACATATCATTTGCGTGTTCAGTTTCATGACATTGCTTCATGAGACAACCTCTGCTTTGCCTCATCAACTTTCAGATATGTTTATGTCAGTTCATACTGGGATCAGAATTAAGTTTATTACTACTGGTTAAAGAGAAATCACTGACAATAGACACAGTAACTCATTTTTGCTCAATTCTGCACTCCCAAAACTGTTTGCATGCACCAACTTCAAGGATCTTTGGATCAAGTGTACTGTGAAAAATCCTAGTGTGAACCCACAAAACCCCTGAGTTTAATTGAAGCAAAAAATTGTTCAGTGACAATTCACCCACCCTTTAAAACAGATATTAACATGTATGAAAGCATAAAAACAGCCACACAGAGTATTCTGGTCTGGTACATGTTGCAGCTCAAACGAGATTCATCCTGTTGGAGGAAGTGGCTGGTTGAAGTCATAAGTGGCCACACATACTTTTCAAATGCTAGTAGATGCAATTTAGTTTATGATACTCAAACACAGAAAAATATCTACATAAACATCTGTCAATTTTATATTAGCAACATGCTTCTGTTGTTGTTTTTTCAAACCTCAAGAAGAAGCAGGCATTCCTGGTGCTTGGGCTACTATTTTACTTGGCAAAAACTGGGAAGATCAAGTTTTTCATGCTGGAGAACAGTTTACAAATGAACATGTCTGGATCAGCATGTGTAACCTGTAAATAAGCTGGATCCACTTCGTAAAGTGTTGGTTGGTCTGCAGAGCAATAGCCTGTCTAATGCCATGCTTATGTTACAATACATCATACTACATAGATTTTGGGCCATGAATTGGTCTAGAAGGTACTTTTCAGTATTAGGTTACCATGGCCCTATAACAGAGTCTTGAGTTACCCTTTTTAGACAGGTTGAGGACTCTGTTACCCAGGACACTGCTGACACCGGTGTTCGAACAAATGCATGGAGGTGTATCTGTTCAGTTTTTAATAGGGTGCATGTTTTCCACCTATTCCCACCACCTAAGATTTGTAATCTTACTAAAACCAAAACCAAACAATCCCCCTCAACCAACCAAAACCAAAAAAAGCCTTCTGAAAGCAACATTGAACAGAAGAAGAAAAACAATCTCCTGCATGCTGATTTTATATGGCCAGTTTATAAAGGAACTGCACATCTTAACTTACATAAAGTAATCTTTTACAGTGCAATGCCAGATTACATATAAAGACCCCTTATTCCGTGAACATCTGAAAGCTTTCTAACAATAAAACATTTAAGGTTTAAGGGAAGCTTATAGGCTTGCTCTTAGACAGAGACAAAAGCCTCCCTGTTGGCCTGAAACTACCCCTTTCTAAGTGATGGTCCCAGATAGCTGGCACATGATATGAAAAAGCCTGGTCATCAACAGGCTTGGGGAGAGAGCTGCGGGAGAGAGCTGAGGACAGAAAGAGGGAGCTTCCATCAAAATCAACTCTTGCAACAAGTCCAGGCATAACCCTGGAAAACAGCAAAAGAAAAAAGAAAGCAAACAGCAACACTATTAGAAGACTCATACTAAGACTAAACACTATTATTGTCCTCCCATGCAACAGTGCCAAAACTTGGAAAGAGGACAGTGGCTATGGGATAGGCACCCTGAATTATTTTTTCATGTGATAGTCACTGGATTTCTGAAAGAGTTACTTGAAAGCTTCATGCACATGCACGGTGTAAATAAGGATAACTAAGGTCCCTCTCTAAAAAGGAGTCCAAAAGTAGATTAGTAGTTTCAAAACAAGAATATTTGTCTGTACCACGAAACTCGTTGCTGTCCAAAAACACACCTTTCAACCTGCTGCCCTTTCTGTTTGGAGAAGAAGGAACTCAGATGCAAAGTCACTTTTGCAGTGGCAACAAATCTTAAGAAACAGGAAACTTGGGAGAAAAACACCAGGAAAATACAGAGGCTTTCCCTGAATTTTTTCTGCTTTTATAAAATGAAGCTATGAAGAGAAAGAAACCTACAAACTCTGTTAAAGATCATAAGCTGAACTGTGACAGTGTTTTTTCTGTGACACTTCAATTTCCTCACACATTGGCTATATTGACTTATCTTTAACTGATATGCTGCTGTTAGCTGGTCCACACGTCCTGTGGCTGTTGAAGAGGGTTGCTTGCTGTCCTTCACCCTAGGATGCTTCCCTCCTACAGGCAGTGTAAGTCCCTTGATATTGACAGCTCGGTATTGGTGATACTAGTACCTTTTCTCCCTCTCAACTTTGAAGCTGGATAAACTAAACAAAATCTTCATTCACAGCTCCTTTACCAGGCTTCAACTTGCTTTGTAACACAGTAGAGAGCTGAAAGCATAAAGAAGCTAGGATCTGAAAACATGGCACCATCTGACCAAGCACTCCTGCATGGAAAGAGCCAATACAGGTAGAATGTGTGGATGTGTATAGAGAGGTAGCAGGGGCAAATGCAATGAATCAGAAGATGCCAACAGCATTAAGAAACCCTTGGTGGGACAGCTGGTGGTTATGGTGAGCAAGTGGAACACAACACGGTGAGGGCCCTGGTGACAGAAAGGCAATCGTGATGGCACTCACGGCCCATTCCTAAATCCCGTCTTTTTGTTCTGAGAAGAATCCACAATCTGTTGCATCCCAGGCCATTCACACAGGGGAGAGAAGGAAGTGTGTAGCTCTGTGTGAGCTGAAAGCCAGAGTGTGTTCTGCACACCTCAGTCTCCCCGCTAGAACTGCCTGCCCCTGCGTCAGGTGGCTGTCGGCAATCACGAGGGCTGAGCAATCCATAGGGAAAGCTATTAGCAAGCTCAATACCAAGTATGCACTCAGACTGAAAATGTTACTCACATGTGACGAACATGTGATTGTACCAATGTACTTTAGTTCTCAAAATAGTAGAAAAATTACTTCATTAATTGCAGGAAGAGTGCTTGCATTCCTCTTTGCAAAAAAATGAGAAGTACTATGCCCCAAAAATTTTTTTAAAAAATAAATGAATGGAGCCCATAGTCCTAAAAATAGATTGAACTCTCCAACCCTCTGAGCTGGCTCCTAGAGATGCTGCTGGGCACCCCTGGGGCTGAGAGAGAGCACAAGCAGATAGTGAGGCAGGGAGGTGGTGGCTAGAGCCAGCGCTGTGTCCTTCTCCCGCACCCACAACCTGCATATCCTTACCTGCCCCATACCCCAGTGGCATCAGTGAAACACTTTTATGGCTAGAAATAAGCATTCACATTATTCTGAAAGTTAAAAAAGACAGCAAAGGGAAAAAAAGCATGCATAATGTAAGGTTTCAGAAGCTTCTATTTTACTAATTGATTTTGCAGTGTCTCTCAAAGAAGAAAACATTTTTTTCTGAAGATACATGATTGGCCTGGAAGCAGAACCTTTAGCAGAAACTGGCTAAACAGCATATTTACAAACCTTCTGGAGAGGCAGTAAAGGCCATTTAGAAGTGCAATTACATTACAAGGCAAATGTAGGGTTTTTATATACAAAAATTTGTTTTTGCAAACAATTGTTATTATAAACAATTTTCCCTTTCCCTCTTAAGTGAGAATCTTACTTATACAATAAATATTTTTGCACTTTGATCAATGTGCAAGATTTTAATTAAGGACATTATATCCATGACATACAATGAAAATGAACACACCCATATGGAGTATATATAGAATATAGATGCTAATGTGGCAATAATATAGTACCCATAATGTAAGCCATTACCATTGTGCAAGAAATCATAAAAAATACACACATAGGAAGAAATAGTCTCAAGTCCTGGCAAATTTACCTCCAGGCCTCTAAGGTTTAAAGAACCAGCAGATATCCTCTTTGGACAAATTGGGGGTAAAGAGGGAACTATGTATTACTAAGGACTTCTTGTAGTTCAGTCGATACAGAGATTTAGCTAATTTTGAATGTCTCAAATAATATTTATATGTTGTACATGTAATACATAAATGGATTGATTGTTCCATAGTGTGTACACTTGGTTTTCCTAACTACCATAATTCCAGATTGTCAGAGTGAAAAGAAAGCATGGCACAGTCTGCAACTGCACCCCACAAGCTGGGGGACTGTGGGGACAGGCAAGGCGTGTCTTTGCAGAAGATACTCCACCTATATGTGGTCGCATTTCCTGATTTGAAATATTAAAATGTTGAAAAGAGGATGAAATAGTGCAAGAGTGAACTATCCGTAAACCTATTTCTGTATCAAAGAAAGCCTATGAAGCAAAAAGTAAACACTGTAAGAAAAGGATATAGCAACAGGATTAGAACACAAACAATGAGAATGCTGCACTGTAAACTAATTATTAACTACAACAAGCTGAAAATAAACTGTTTCCTTTTTGCCATGTTCACTTTAATCTTCTGAGAGGCAGGAAGGGGGAAGACAGGACGAGGCAGCAGTTTCAGACTTGTGGAGTTTATCAAATCCCAGATCGGATGATTAGAGCGAAGCTAAAATGAAAACATCCTCTCTCCCCACCTCCCTCCCTCTCCAGAAAGGAAGCACAGCCTTAAGGACCAATCTGCACTATTTGTTTGCTGCTCTTTAAAGGATTACTCTGGAGAGCATTTTTCTTAAGCTGTTTTTATCTCTTTCTGGAAGTTTCAAAATAAACAAGAGTACTAGAAATAGAAGAACAAAAAACTTGACTTTCTGGTTTATTTTTTTTCTAGCGAGACAAGTAAAGCAAATAAATGAGGTCCTTCCCTGTCACACAAGACAAAACGGAAGGAAATATAAACTTTAAATCTGAGAAGCATCTTTGCCAAACCTAGGAAAAATCACCAATGGGCTGAGGGTGGGGAAAAGTGGAGAGGGAAGAGAAAAAAGAGAAGGGTATCCCTCATATTACTTAGTTGATTATTTATTTACTTACTTTAATGATGAGATTTCATGTTGTTGGTTTCTATACTCAGGAAATAAATAAATAAAAGTCACTGTATTTTGACAGTTTACTTTCAAAAAAAACCCCAAATAACCAACCCTGCTCTCTAATGGCTTCCAAAAAAGTCTCTCCCATAGTGGGAAACAGGAAATTAAAAGCTCAGGACACCAGAAGTACCAATGAAGTACCAGAAGTACTAATGAAATACCAGAAATATGGATGAAAAGATTTTGCACTGACATAATGCTTCAGTCTCAAGCCCAAGATCAAGTCTTTATACATTCACATTGCCCTTAAAACCATCAGGTTTCGCCTTAGAAAGCAAGTGTCCCAGTGTGAACCAGAATAAACACAAGATTCATGTAATTCCAGGATTGTGCTACATTAATATAAATCTCTTTGCAATGCAAAAGCCACACAAAAGCATTTATTTTGCTGAAATATTCTATGGATTTAAAATGTCATTACTATTCAGTATAACTCTCTTACTTTTTTTATCTTTTGTTTTCCAAGATTAAGCAAATGCCTGATCAGTGGAACTAATGAAACTGGATTTCCAGCTCATTTGGGCTTGTGATGCTAAATTTACAATGAGAGTCCCTCCGAGACTGCATCCTGGTGCTCCTGGCTCTCCCATAGCCCCAGATGCCCAGTACCCAGTCACATTTGCTGTGCAAGCTCTGCTGCAGCTGCTGGCTGACTGCTCTGGGGATGCCTGGGGCACCCTGCCCCTGCTGCCTCTACATCCAGCCCATCTCCTCCCAGCAGCTAATAGACAGGAGAAATAACCAGGAAATCCAATGCTGCCCCCAAAGGCCCCTCCCTGGTTGGAGACAGTCTGCAAAGTTATAAAGACAAGGACTGGCGCACAAACACACCGAGTTAACAGCCTAACCTGCACTTCCTCAGGAAACGAGGCTAAAAAATCTGGTTTTTCTCCTGCTATGCCTCCTTCTACACTCCCAACTATGCAGCTGCAGCTTTAAAAAGAGTAGCAGAGACATTAAAGCTTAAGGGCCTATATCCCCGAACAGCATCTGGATTTCTGTCTCAGACATGTTTCAGAAGTGTCATTGGTTTCCTTTTTAATATTGATGTTTTATTGCTGCACAAAGTCAGTCTTCACTCATAGAGCGATATATTGCTCTCATATACTCCAAGAAGATCCTTAATGAGGTTATTCTGGTTTCTTGATATTCAGAGGCCTTCTGTTGGTATCAGCAGAAGATCAGCATATGCTCAAATGCACAGCACACAAAAAATGAAAAGTCAGCTCTCCCTATTAAAACAGAGCCACAGGACTAAAATGGACCTTGATTGACCATCTAGGCAGCTTCCCTGCTCAAGGCAGGATCAACTACACTTATGTTATTCTTTTTATTAGGCCACCTGACCCAGCTGGGGAAAAACAGATATGCTTTGGGGCTCAGAGTCCCTTCATGAGCCTGAAATGTCATCCCTGTGTCACCCTGGTCCAGCCCTCAGACATGCCAGTTGGTCTGGTAAGAGATCCCTGCCTGCAAACCCTGCCTTCCTTGCATTGCCATGGTTACAATGCTGCTATTACCATGCATGTTGAGCCTATTTTTAAAAGCCTGCAACGACAGAAGATGCTGGTTAAGGCCTTAATCTCAATAAGGTCTAAATTTACTACAATGAGTGCTTACTACTTGTACAAGTGCTACACTCTGAAAGTGAAACATGGCTGGTGAGGTGCTCTGTGTTGCCTGCATCCCAGAGAACAAAAAAAAAAAAAAAAAAGGAAAGAATATTTTAAAGGAGAGACCTAAAGGAGAAGAAGAAAGTAGTCCTGCCAACATTAACAGGGTGGGTTAGGTCAGCAGAAAGATGCCCTCTTGGAGCTGGCTGACAGATGGGAAGTAGAGAGCGAGTGAGGGGCTTTGGTGATAAAGATAGGTACATTATGCTGAATGATAAAGAAATCAGTAGAGGAACACATAGGGGAGGTTACACTTAAAAAATAAGGAAATGGGACAAATTCCATTTGTAAAGACATTCTGAACAGATGGAACTATAATTTGAAAAGGCTAGAGAAAATGATGTTGCAGTAATTGAAGACATCAAATGAGTGTTTAGATGTGAATTTCAACTGTGTGGTCTGGATTTCAACTGTGTGATCTGGATAACACAGGGCATTTATTAAGAGATAGTATGCAGCAAGAATCTGCTGATCTCAGAGTCAAGACAGAGAGAATTGAGAGATGGACAGATCTTGGCCTGGCTGAGGGACACTGGTGTTGTCCATGGCAACAGAGGCGTGAGATAGTGGAGAGCTGCAGGTGGAGAGAGGAAGGGATGTATCAATGGATATCTGTTTAGTCATGTTGAATGAGACTTGATGGCTTGGTATCTACAAAGAAGTGAAGAAAGACTGACTGAGGTTCTCGGTTAGACGAGGAGAGAGAGGACTAGTTTTATGTTCCAGTCTTAACAATCTTATGTATCTACATACCTATGACTCATGATTTTATATATATATTTGCATAAATACGTATTTCCATACATACATGTAATAGCTCTGTCTATGGCACTCTGTCTATGGCAAAGTAATCAGAGATAAAGTTATAGTCAGAAGAACAGGAGAAGAGAAAGAACACAGCTCTGCACTCCCTGACAAAAAATGAAGTGGAAAAAGGCCTTTCTCCTTTCTTTTTCTTAGCATGACTGGTTACAAAGCACATAGTAGCAAAATGCTTTCCTGTTAACCCCCTGGAAAGTTTAAGCAGTCAAAAAAATTTAGCAATTGTTGTAACCAGCACTGCATCGTGCAGCTCAACAAATCTGTCCACATTCGGAGGGCAGGTGTCCCATGCACTCACGCTGGCACACACCTCACAGGACGTGGGAGCAGCTACTGGCCCTGTCAGCAGTGGCTTATCTGATACAACTCCCTTCACAGTACTGGAGACGTGTATTTTGGTCCAGTGATGGATGCGTGTGTAGCCATGTATCAAATTTGTCAGCATGCTGAGTGCTGGAAACAAATGGCACTTTCAGAGCTGTGCATCTGGGTCACTGCCTGCTCTCGCTGTGCCTGTGAGGACTGTGGGGAAAAAGAGTGGAGCAGGGAGAAGCAGGCTGCAGATTTGAGGAGCTGTGCTGGCAGGTATTATCTAGGCCACTGTTTGTAAACTGGATACTCTCACCCTGGAACAACAAAAGTGGATTTTTGGTACTGTAAGGGTAAGTCTTTTGCACCCCACTGTGATGAAGTGACAGTGGTTTATTTTCTCCCTATTCTCAGTTTTCCAGGTATAACCAGGATAATAAAAGCACATTCAACCTCCCTCCCATCTCTAGTAAAATAGACCATAAATTGCTGAGAAATAACACACAGAAAGCACTCACAGGCTCCACTTTTTAGTGCTGTAACTACTTTGGACTTGTGCATTTAGGAAATGTCACATTTAGTTTTGACCTAGAATAGAGTTCACTCTGCCTCAGTGAAACACAAGATGAACCATTCATGTGGTGCCTGGAGCGCAGCCTCCAGCTGCAGAATGTGGGTTACCAGAAGCAGGAGACATCTGAGAAAGAGCATTCAGAACAGCACGTGTGCCACTTTCAGCCACAAACACATTTGATTATGAACTCTACAAAATATGTGAATGGTACAGGCTGATGGTACAATCTCTGGAAGTACATATCCATAACAATCCTATGGAGAAAAAGAGGGATGCATGCCTGAGAGTTACAAAGAGATAAGACTTTTTTTTTCTTTTTGAGTATTCAAACCAGCTAATTTCTCCTCCAAAAACCGTTGCACGATCTGTGAGCCACTGCAAGGGCAAGTGGCGAAGATTTCAACAGTAAACACCATCATCAGCTAATCAATGGCAAATTGTCAATAGAATTTGGGACCACAACAGTCCCACAAAGCCATTGGCACTGCAGCTGACAGTCTATGCAGAAATGCCACCTGCCATGTCAACATGCCCTACTCCCTTCACACTGCAGTATTCACCTTGTATGACAGACAATGTGTTTGGTCTGCTTCCTCTCCCCATGTTACACGTGCTCATCCACTGCTTACTCCACTTTTAACTCACCTATGCAGACATAGAGCTATAGCAAGCTATAGCAAGCACACTTCATGCATGAAAGGGTATCAAGAAAGGGAATTGTATTTGACCTTGTCATACATGTGTATGGGGAGGGAAGTCTTCACAAGTAGTCTCCACAAGCAGACAGATGCATTTTAAAAAAGGACAAAAAGCAGGAGTGCATACTTCTTCTTTAACACGTGTGTTTTATCAACTGCCTGCACACCAAAGCATTTCCCTTTTCCAGGCAGACACCTCTGGGTCACATCTTTCAGCTCTGTTAAAATTTCAACAGCTTTCCACTTCATGTGAAGAGGGGAAAGAGACATGGACTGAGAGCATCAGATAGTCAAATGCAGAAACACATTTAAACAGAAACAGGAAAATCTTCTCCCTAGGAGAGGACTTCCAGTACTAGGACTATGTAAAAGGAAGAAAATAAAAACCTGCAGAGCAAGAGATGAATATCATACAACTGGGATCATTTACGTCTAGAGCTTCTAGCAGTAACAGAAGACATTTTCCTCCTGGGCAAGTTCTTTTCGCACTCTAGGATTCACAGCGGAGCAATTACAAGCTTCCTAAAAGCCCTGTAATGTTTTCAAGGCTTGCAGTAGCTACAGCTTCTGACCCGGACTGACTGCAAGCATTAGAGAGCAGAGCAGTAGAAAACATTGCAGCCTACTTGAAGGGTTAAACACCGATGAGTCTGGACTTCAGAGAGTCCTGCCCTACTTGCCTTAAAAATGTCCAGTGGTCCTTTTGATACCAACGATGTAAAAATTTAAAGCTGTAGCAGGCCTGTTTATGAAGGCTGACTCCCTCACTCCATCAAGAGAACAGTGTTGCCCTGCAAGTGTGAGGCTTACCTCTCATTTTGTGGGGGGAAGTGCCGGCATCAGCACATACAAAGTAACAAGAGCATACAAAGCATTTTGTAGGCTTGGAACAAAACCCTATTTGTAGGATTCACTTAGTGAAAGAATTTATGTTAACAGAGCAAGCTATTTATAGCAACTCTCCATAGAAAAAAATTGTCTCTTGGTTCCTGTCCTCATGAAACACAGCTTTCTAAGCAGAGAAACCCTCTCTTTACTCTGAAAGCATGGGTGAAGGGGGGCATGGAGAAAAGGAAGGTGCTCCCCGACATACACCCTGCTGGTTCCAGTTATACTGGAGATAAGGTCTTCCTGTGCCATTAGCACAAAAGGGGACTCATGGTTTGAGTCGAAGCACAGTTGCAGCCCCCTTCCCCAGCCCCCTTGGCTGGACAGTCGTGGTGAGAGAGCTGCCTATGCCATGGCCTATTGCTCACAGCTCCAAGCTGTGCCTGTCCTTGGTGACGGATGCATAGAATGGAGCAGGACTGCTCTTTCCCAGGTTCCTCATGCCCCACATGTTTAATTACAGGCTCTTAGGCAACATTAATCCAAATATATCTAAGGAAGACTACAATTCCTTGAAACAAGTAGAGGGACAAACCAGGACAGAGAGATGCCAGTCTCTCCCCAGCCAGCCCTTCAGAATATCCCAAACCAGAGCAAGTGCACATATTGTCACCTTTCATACAATCTCTGAAACAAAAGTATACATACTTTAATTCTGATCACACACAGCCAGCCAGCTAGAAACTCACATTCTTGTATACACACCTCATCATGTTAGCAAAATCATCACACAAAATCTCACCTATTTGTTACAAATGACCCAGATCCACAGTCTGCTTACTATCCAAGCTTAATTAATTATTTCTGCAAGTTTGCTCAGGCGAGGAGCTGAGCAAACTACAGGCACATGACTGCACCCTCAGCAAGTTTGCCCACAACACCAAGCTGAGTGATGCAGTCGAGACACTGGAGGAAAGGGATGCCACCCAGAGAGACCTGGACAGGCTTGAAGGTGGGACTGTGCAAACCTCATGAAGTTCAACAAGGCCAAGTGCAAGATCTTACACCTGAGTTGGGGCAATCCCAAGAGAAAATACAGACTAGATGGAGAATGGATTGAGAGCAGCCTGGAGGAGGAGGACTTGGAAGTGTTGGCGGATGAGAAGCTCAACATGGCCCAGCAACATGTGCTCACAGCCCAGAAAGCCAATCATGTCCTGAGCTGCATCAAAAGCAGTGTGACCAGCAGGTTGAGAGAGGTGATTCTCCCCCTCTAATCTGCTCTTGTGAGACCCCACTTGGAGTACTGCATGCAGTTCTGGGGCCCTCAGCATAAGAAGGATGTGGACCTGTTGAAGCAAGTCCAGAGGAGGGCCATGAAGATGATCAGGAGGCTGGGGCACCTCTCCTATGACAACAGGCTGAGACAGCTGGGATTGTTCAGCCTGGAAAAGAGTAGGTTCCAGGAAGACCTTAAAGCAGCCTTCCAGTACCTAAAGGGGGCTACAAGAGAGCTGGAGAGGGGCTTTCTACAAAGGCATGTAGTGATAGGACAATGGGAATGGCTTTAAACTGAGAGTAGGTTTAGATGAGATATTAGGAAGAATTTCTTTATTTGGAGGGCGGTGAGGCACTGGAACAGGTTGCCCAGAGAAGCTGTGAATGCCCCATCACATCAAGCATTGAAGGTCAGGTTGGATGAGGCTCTGAGCAACCTGGTCTAATGGAAGGTGTCCCTGTCTATATCAGGAGGGTTGGAAATAGATGACCTTTAAGGTCACTTCCCATCCAAACCATTCTATGTTTCTGTGAAAACAAAAAGCTGTTTTAGAAAACAAAGCAAAATGGAGCAGATTCATTGTTTCAAAGCACAAAAAAAGTAGATGAATAAATCAGAAACTAAAACACGCACATGCAGACAAACCCCCAATTTCTTCTGTTTAAGTACTTCCACAAATAAGATGCAATTGATTTTCTACATCCATATTGGTAAGAGTTCTGCTGGTGGGCTTTTAAAACTCAAGATCAGTGCTATCTGGCCAATAAACTATAGCACAGTGTTTAGTGATTACAGTTTAGACCGACTTAGAGAAAAAGAAAAGAAAGAAAAAACCTATTTTTGATTTATGGAAACTTTTTACATTTTGGCATTATTTCAGACTAAAATCTCACTTTTCTCAGTTGGGATCCTACATATCCTCACTGTCCCCTGCCCTTTCCAAACTCTAGACAGAACACAGGCTCTCATTGCATACTCTTGTCAATAAATCTTGTCCACCAACAGCTTTGCAATAAAATCCCTCATAGATGATTCCCTCATACTGCTTCTTTTCAGTATCTCACACTGACACTCTTTGTTGGTTTTAAAAAAAGGCATATCTTAAATCTAATGATTGTACCAATAATCCTAAATTAGACTAATGGGAACTCTGAACTGAAAATAAAGCTCTAAAAGCTATAGGGTATACATATATCGGCAGACTTTATTAAACTATAAATCTGTTGATTACAATCTTATTTTGTAAAGACAGAATTATCTTAAGCCAATTCGTTGCCCAACATAATAGCATTTGGTGTCTATAATGAAAATTAGATTGTATCAGGGTAAATTTGTTTATAATTTTAGATCAACAGAATTAGATAAAGTGTTCACATAGATGAAATAATGAAATGCAATAAGTTTTTCTTTCATTTTTGTGACATAGTATTTGGTACTCTCCAAGTCATAAGGAAGCAACTTGTTTTGCAGTACTTGAAATATTGTTTGAAAAGAGAAAATTCTCCCTCTGTCTTTTATGAAGGGTTAAATTAAGCTGATACATGGCATCACCTATTGTAAACGTGTAGTTCCAAAGCAAATTGGAAATGCTGATGAAGAAAAACCCTGAGGTCTCCCTATCTCAGAGGCAGAGGCTGTTCTGCTGCAATTCTTCACTACTTCAGTTCAACTGATTTGCCTGTCGGTTACACTGCACTGACCGCTGAGTCTTGGAAACATGGGGATTTAAAATCAATCACTCCAAAATGTTTTGGTTTAAATTATGAAACAGTAGTGGGAGAGTGAGTGAGAGCAGGAACTTCAGAAGTTGGCTGTGTCACTCCAGAAGACCTGTCTTGAACCACGGCTTGGAGAGAAAAGCAGAGAGCATCCAAAGTTTTTACACCCTTGCACTCAACAGAAGTAGAAAGGTACACACACTAAAATACAAGCGATATTTTCTTGGAGTCCTTCAGACTTACTGATCATTGACTCAGAGACTTTGCACTTATTCATTGATGGCTGACCAAATCACAAACCTCCTGTAACAAAAAACATCATGCAAGCTTCTACATGGCCTTTTCATCACCCCCATCTTCTTTCACAGCAATGTCTGCATGATACAGTTGTGTTCATATCATCCCTAGGTCTTGGTCATGGTGGCATTCAGCTTCCTTCAGGGGGAAATAAATTACATTTGCTCTGACTCAAGCCATGGTTTCTACATACAGGTTGTTTGGGAGGATTGTGAGGAGATGAAGTGATGGTGGTGTGCAGCCAAAGCTGCTTTTAAGTTTTTGCTCTGCCCTGCTCAGCCCTTCCATAATGACTCAGTTCCTTTACAGTGGCTGGAAATCAATTGCAGAATAAGAAAGTTTTCCTTCTGGCAACCGGTATTTTTATTTCTCTCTGTCCAGTGTCATAGGCAAGGAAGGATAGGAAGGGGAAGGGAGATCCCACTAGCCTCAGCTATTTATTTAGATTTGCTACAAACATTCAGAGGTCTCAATTGCCCTGTTACCCAAACGGTAAACAGCACTCCAAGATGCACTCCAAGAAAGTATCTCCCAAGCCTACTCTGAACAACAAAAATAACTACTGCCAGCACCAACTGTCATATGTCAAAACTCAATGCTATTCTTGGAGGAGATGCCGGCTCAGGAATTTTTCTTTCTTTTTTTTTTTTCTTAAAGCAAAGTAATTTCAAACCAGTCCAACCAACACATGTGATGTGCATGATGGTCTTGCCAGCCACTAATTTTCTAAATGATAATTACTGGCAGTTTATCAGTCTTAACAGTTTGAGACAGGCAGTTTGACAATCTAACGGATGCTGCTGAACCAAAATACAGTTCCCAGAGGCTCTCTTGTGTACTTTTTCCTTCCTGCTGGTTGGAGAATTTCAAGTGCTCAGCTGTGATCTGGCAAATCCTTATCCTGGCCCTGCACTGCTCCTCAGAGCACTGCCAGCATGGTTCCATTACATCTCCATAGCATACTCCATTAATAAAAAAAAAAATATTTTTACAATGTATTAATTGTACCCCCTCTGACACATGACAGCAAATAGCTCTGGCAAACAACTGCACTTCAATGAATAAAAAGTTTGTTTGACCAAAGAGTAATCGGAGTTGCTTGGCACTGAAGATGAATACAGCAAGGCTCCAGCTGATACATCTTGCACAGACAATCCTATCAGGTCTCCTGTACTTATCTGTGTATACAAATCACAGCAAATAACCTTTCTTGAAGCTTTGGACTCTTTTAAGTTTTCTTAAAAGATTTCTGGGCAAACTGATTGCCCAAGATTTTTGGGCAAATTGAAATATTACACTCTTCAGACTCTGAATGACTGAATTTATCTACTAGCCCTTTACACTTAGTAAGCCAGTGAAGTGTCTTCACAGATGAATGTTGACAAGTTCTATTTTTTCCTTTAGCAGATACAGAATTTTTATGAAACACACATTACACAAATACCAGCAAGGAAAAAAAAAAAGAAGCTACCTTTTATGCTTTTTTTTTTCTTTTAACCTCAAAACTGATCTTCCATACTGCACTAAAAAGCTGTAGGTCTATATCTTAGATTTTGGTGAGTTGAGGAAGCAAACCCTACAATATATTGGAAAAGGAAACCCAAGTGCTTCTACAGATGACCCCCTTGATTCCTTCGCTGCCAGGGAGCTGCCCTCCAGCTCTGAAGCCAGAGAGCACCTGTAGCAGGTCTATGCCCAGCTGGGGAATACCCCTGGGCCACTAGCACCATTGCTCAGAACGTGGCTGATATATGAGGTGAAAGCAGGACCTGTGGTCCCATGCACACCCCAGAGACTCTCAGCAGAGACTACAGACAGGTAGCCCAGCTTCGGCCTCTTCTGCCCACCTGACAACTCCCCTCATTGTCTTTTGAGAGGAGAGACTCCCTTTGCTGGAGGGTGCTTAGAAAACAGCATGCAAAGCATCATCTTCGTCTAGTTACAAAACCCCAAACTGTGGGAGAAGAACTAGAGGACACACACCGGAAGGCAGGTTGATAGCAGATCAAAAATTCATGCCTGTGTAGGAACCTCAGAAGAAATTTCAACTGTGGAGAAAGAGGTATGGGGAAAAAACATACCTCCTTCTGCCTACTAGTGTCAGAAGTTAAGTCCTTTACAGAAGGTGAAGGAAATGTGTATGTCAGTGTCAGATGATGCTGCCCAGTTACTGGAGGGAATTTCCAGGACAGTGAAGAAGGTCAGGAGTAGATATGAGGAGGAAGTTATCTCCAGAAAAAAAATCCCCACCAACGCTTCTCTCTCACACAGTGACACAAGAGCTTACCACTGATAGTTTCTGTTCTACAACCTGCACAATGCTCCCCTGGTGGGGATCAGGGCAGGAGGGCACAGCTGGCAGCAGGTGTGAAAACCAGCTGGTCAAAAATGTACATGTGTTTGGGTTCTGGACACACCAAATCTAGTCTCTTCTCCTGGAGGTGTGGGGAGACCTTCTACAGAGTTTCTCCACTGCTGCACACCTCATAGCCAAGACTCCAACAGCTCTATCTTAGGATATCTGTGTGCACATGCCCTGAATACTCATAAGATAGAACCTCATCCAGCGAGAAATACCCAGACTCTGGTCAGGCAACACAGGGAGACAGAGTCCCATGGGCTTGTACGAGAGCTTTGACAAGCAGTTGTCTACATATGAACTTGCAGCATCATCTACATCATACCACCATTTTCTTCCAAGTAAGTACTTCCTCCTGCTACAAAGCCATCACTTGCTTTTTCAGAGGAGTAAGTGGTTTCAGAGGAGGGAGCAGCTAGAACATCCCTCTGGACTACATCCCTCTGGAAGGGTGAATGCAGATGCAGGCTGTGTCAGCTACAAATCCCCTGTACAAACATGAGTGACCAGTGCTAGCAGTGGCTCTCACCTTATTGCTCTGTGGAGGCAGTTGTGACTGCATGAGGCTTTGAGAGGAAGCCTGTGTTGCTGTGGAGGCAGGCTCTAGTTTCACTTTCTCTTCCATTCAGGCTTCTGCATAATGAGTAAGGAGAACTTCACCTCAGGGTAGTAAAAAGCAGTCTAACAATTTTGTGGCTTCCCTTTAATTTGTGCACTCTGCTCTCATCTCTGCTTTTACATGGGAAGATGGTTTGTAGCTTTCTCAGCTGTGACAAACTGTTAAGACGAATGTGTCAACTGTTGTTAAAAGATTTAGGAACAAATCACAAAAATGGTATTTAGGAGACTGGCTTTTAAATCCTATTCATTATAAGTTTAAATCCTTAAGGACTGCCTTGACTTTAGCTCTACAACTTTAACAGGGTAGCCAACAGTATTTTGAATAATCACATGTTCCTTCAGCTTTGTGTTTTTACTTCTATGAAAGAGAATGTGGGAAAATAACTAGATCGTGCTTCTAATTTAACTCGAAAATGAGAAAGTCTGAGGTATACACAAGCAACTGAACATGAAGGATTTAAAACATTTTGCATTAATATTTCTGAATGCAATTTGCATTAGAAACACCCATCCAGACAGCTAAACACAGTTGCAAGCAGACATTAGATTTACACAAGCATGCAAAACACAGAAGCTTTCCTTACTTGCAACCTGATTTACATGAGTGACCACACAACTCTCAGATTGTGAAACATCTGTGTCAATCTGATTTCTCTTTCCCTTTGAGCTTATCTCGTTGCCTTTCTCTGTAGCTCTGATTAGTCATGTGTGCTTGGGAGAGGAAGATTACTTGGTAACAGCAAGGTCAGTGGCTGCATTTATCTGTTTCTGTGGTCACTCTATGTTCCTCAATGCACCCAAAAATAATATCCTCTGAGCCTCACCACGTTCAGTAGACCATACAAAGAAAAGTCAGGTCATACTTGAATAGGCTTGTGCGACCAGTGGGGATGGCAACTCACTAAACAACCCCCCATCTATTTTGAGGTGGGGAGTTTAAGTGATTACCTGAGCATGGTGCCGAGACATCATTGAACTTTCACTGAGAAAGAAAAAAAAAGAAGTTCCCTTCCTTGCAAGTGTAAAGACCTTGACAAACTGATAGGGACCAACATTTCTTCAGGAGATAAAGGGAGCAGTGAGGAATAAAATTCATTCCCCTTCCAGAGGCTATGTGGTATCTGAGATGCCTACTGCCAATTCCCCCAGCAGTGTGTTCCTAGAAGAGTAGAGAAAGAGGGAAAATAACCCAGGGCTCACCAAGGACACTAACAACTTCAGCAACACAGTGTTCTCTTACCTGTAATTTAATACGTTGGGCCAGATATCTCGTGAAAGAAAAGGCCTTCCAGTTTCAAAAGCTTTACTGTGCTGCTCTTTCATGGGAGATTTCTACTGACATCCAAATCCCACTGGAAGCACCTAAGCACCTCATTGTTCCTAACAGAAAATTGTCCCAAGAAGAAAAACATTCCACTAAGCACCCTAAGATCTCATAGTCCACATGTTTCCCCAGCTCTCAAAACTAATATTGAAAAAGGGCAAATAATTTGGGATTCCACATACGTGCTTTTCCTCTATTACATGAGATAATAAAAGCTCAAGGCTTCAGTTTGCAGAATTAAAAATACAACAACAACCCCAAAACTATTCAATCTATATACCTTGGGGAAACAGCACTTGTACAATTTAAAATTGCTTGTCTAATCTTACCCAGAGCCTCAAATGGAAACATTATGAATATCTTCTACTCTTAACAAAATCCCACTTAAAAAGTAGGACTCTACTCTGAGCTAGCAAAGTATACTCACTCACCCTATGAAGCACTTTGAGGTCTATGCAAATAAGGATTATACAAAACAGCTCTAAAAAATCAAAGACGTAGACTTCTAAATGGCAGTTATTATTTTAATTTTTTAAAAAGTGATTAGTTATCCTGGGCATACAACTTAGCATTTGGATGAGGCTAGATTTTTCCAGGCAGTTTCCTCAAACAGCCCAAAAAAGCATAAGTCACTTTGTGGCAGCACCACCTTCGGTTGCCCGATAAACAGTTAGAGATCAAAATCATAAGCATCCTTACTTCTTAGGAAGCCTGGTATGGGGAGAGGTACTTGGAGAAGAATGAAATCTTAAACCCTCATCTGAACATCCCACAAGACACACATTCTTACAATCAAAGTAAGAACCTAATATGCTCTCAGATTAATTACACACTGTTATGTGTCCCTAGCAATGCCCTAGTTGGCAAGCCTCTCAATGCATATCTCAAGTATGGGACAGTGATCTGGGCTGCCAAGGCACTGCACACCAGATAGCCCTCTTCCTTCACACCTGAGCAGGAGATTCTTGAGCAGCGCCGCAAAAAGCACCACTGTGCAGAAGGATAGCCAGAAACACAGAGGAATCATCTCTTTTTCCTCAAGGCCACACGATTCTCAAGATGGTTACTGTTATTGCACCATCAGTTATAAGCTCCTACACAGGAGGTTAACGGCAGCTACCTCCCTTCACACTTACTACTGAGAAACATTTCACAGAAACAGATAATCTTTACTATTTATTCACCAGTTCCTTTTACAGTTTAAAAATCAGTAGGCAGTATTAACTCTTATCTGCAGATTTGTCTTCACACATTCATTCTCTTCAGCAATTCAATTATTTTCTTGTAGGAAATCACTCTCATTTCCATCATCTCTTGCTCTGCAGTCGCTCCAGAAGAAGACAAAGATATATGATTAATTTAGATACTGGTCATGTGCCATGAGATCAGAGTTTTTATTCCGATGCTTCCTCTTTACCTCTACCTCTCCAAATCCACTACGACGTGCAGTTACCATGACTTATTCAACAGTCACTAGGAGAGCTGTGCGTAGAATGGCAGCTCTATAGAAATGATCACAGAATCACAGAATCTGCTGAGTTGGAAAGGACCCACAAGGATCATTGAGTCCAATCCTTAGCTTTAGGATTTTCTGCAGGAAATAAGTCATCTGCCTGTATCTGAAACAGTGTTACAGTTACACCAATGGATAGCCAAGAGGCAACTCTGCACAAGTGACATGCGTGGGAAGGAGACCGTTCAGTGTTTGGAAGGTGTCACAGAGTGACACCTCATAGATCAGTCTCTCACTTGAGCAGAGAAGAGTTACAGTAAATGCCACCACACCGGAAGGAGCATCTTTAAGCATGAGTCAGTATTACCCAGAATATTACTACTTCAACACACCAGCTGGACTTCACAGGATCGAACATCCTGATGGCAGCTTCAATTTAACAGTTAATATAGGCCCATGAAAAAACATATTCACTACCAGTTCTACCAAATTATGTGTTATTTTCAGGTAGGGACAAGACCTAGGTTACTGTAACATCTCTGTGTTGAGTGTCTGCTAAGGAAGTACCACAAGATTCTTCAGAAGTTGGTTAATTATTAATAAGCTCATGTAATACATGCTGCAGTCATTTATTTTCAAGATGGAAAATATACAAGGAATCTTCTCATGAATAAAGTTTTTGGTGCCTTTCTTTTTTTTTAAACTTACTCTATTGGATACTGATCTCTAAGTTTTTATGCAACCTTTTTTGAACTTAAAAGCAGTGAAGTAAATGGAAAAGTGCATTCATGATCTGGTGTTTTAAGGAAAGAACATATTAGGATGTGTAGAACTGTCAATATCAGAGCGAAAAACAGGGGCAAATTCAGGCTAACTTCATATTTGCTTCTTTTTTCCTAGCTCCAAATGAGGTTAGGAAACAGGAGACTTCTTCAGCTGCCAATTCATGCAAGAATAAAAATGGAACACTATTTGGGAAAAAAAATCCCAATCAGCTGTACTTTTGATTTGGAGAGGACCTCCAACGGAAGCAGGTGGAAACCCAAGGGAGGTTGTGACCCCGTGAAAGCCCAGACTGGAGCAGGTTTGCTGGTAGGACTTGTGACCCTGTAGGGAACCCATGCTGGAACAGCCTGTTCCTGAAGGACTGCACCCTGTGGAAGGGACCCACACTGGAGCAGTTTATGAAGAAATGTAGCCCATGGGAAGGACTCATGTTGGAGAAGCTCATGGAGAACTGTCTCCTGTGGGAGGAACCCCACAATGGAGCAGAGGAAGACCATGAGGAGTCCTCCCACTGAGAAGGAAGGAGCAGCAGAGACAACATGTGAAGAACTGACCACACACCCCATTCCCCATCCCCCCTAAGCTGCTGGGTGGAGGATATAGAGAAAATTGGGAGTAAAGTTAAGCTGGGAAGAAGGGGTGGGGAAGGGTGCTGGGAGGGTTTTAAGATTTAGTTTTAATTTCTCGTTATACTACTCTCCTTTGATAGGTAATAAATTAAACTAATTTTCCCCAAGTTAAGTCATTTTGTTTGTCATGATAACTGCTGAGTGATTTCTTCCTGTCCTTATCTTGCCCCATGAACTTTTTGTTATATTCTCAGTCCCTTGTCCAGCTGAGGAGGGGAGTGATAGAGTGGCTTGGTGGGCACCTGGCATCCAGCCAGCGTCAACCCACCATAGCTCCTCACTCATCAATAACATTAGACCTGTCAGAAAGAAGTATATAGCTGTGATTCTGCGCGGTTTATCTATTTGAAAGAATTAGGTCTCCGACTTGCATTGAAAAGACTTCCTGACTTGGCAATCTGAGGTATTTGGAGACTGTGTCAGTAATTCAAATACACGAATCAGGCCATTTCCTTCCTTATACCAGCTGTCCAAAAGGTTTTGTGAAAGGGATACTTGCTTTTTCCCAAAGCATCCAATAATACAGAGCAGACATACAGCAATACAGATATTTTGTACAGAGTGCAAACATGAAGGAGAAACAGGAAGGGAAGAAGAGAAAACCAGACAGATTTGAGATTCAAGAGAGCTCTCCACAGAAAGCTAGTTTTTATGGCATATAGGTTGAAGAAATTATCTTCCTTAGTTTGCATTACAGCAGCACAGTAAGGCCTGACTGCAGATGATGGCCTTGTCAGTTTTCCTCTAGAACACACAGACATTAAAAATAAGAATTATAAAAGCAGATTATTTCAGCAGGTGAAGGGAGGTAGTTCTCCCCAGGCCTCAGACATGCTGAATTCACAGTCTCAATTCAGTCAGGATGAAAGCAGCACACTCTTTCGCTCTTTGGCTAGCATGAGAAAGGAAAGATGCAGAAGCAATAGTCACATTCGCTGAGCCAAGATGAGGGGACTCAAGTGACTGCCTCAAGAGCAATGCTTTTGGGCTCCAGAGAGGTTACGTTAGCCACCTCTGATGCTTAGGTCACCTTATTTATGGGCTCTTAAGTGAGATTAGAAGTCATGGGAGAAAAGAGACACATTTCACCCTCAAAACTGACAGGATTTGGAGCTTTCTTAGTGAAAATAGCCTCATCACTGTTTTGCCAAATTAGCCACAAAAAGAATTAAAAGCATGAATATCAGCAGTGCAGTTTCTGGAATTAGAAATCAAGACCTGCACAATTCTCAGGCTTTAAAGTCTGAATTCAAACAACTTCAGGCAGAATCTTTTGTGCATCTCTCCTAGGAGCCATTGTAATTAAGTCAGTCACTACAAGAAAGCAGATGATGAAATCTTCACATATAATATATGCAAACACATTCTTGGAAAGAAATATCAACTTTTGAACCAAGTAAGTATGCGAAATTATGCTAAAAGGTACAGGAAAAGTTGATCTTGACTGAGGTAATTGCTATTTGTTCTCGATCCATAAGCCGTGAAGAGAAATTTTCAACTGAGGAGATGCTTTTGTCAGAATTTTATTTCCTGTATTTGTCACTGGGAAGTATAATAAGGCAACAGCAAAGAGAAGCTGTGGCTGAAGGGAAGCACAAGCCCTCCAGCTGCTTCATGGTGCCGCATTTTGCTGCTGGACCAGGACCAGGTATGCCAGGTTCAGTAAGCAGCCAGGTTGGTCAGTCAAGGGGTCCCCATCACGGATTTACTTTTACCGCTGTGCTGAGGTTCCTGGCTCTTCTGATGTGGAGTGGGACAGAGTTCCCATTGTCATGCACAAAACTTTGAGAGTCAGAGACCTAATCGGCTAAGATCTATATTCTTCAATGTACAAAGAACAAATTGTAAACTAGGCAAAAATTCTGATCACCTTATGGACAGTACTACCAGCTCAGCACAAAAATTACTGTGTTTAAGGTTTCTTGCTAGTGGTATTATAGAATATATAATGTTAGTGGTAGAATTAAAGAATATGCTGAGCTGGAAGGGACCCATCAAGATCATCTATGGGCATCAACTTATCCCACTCCTGATACTAACCTTTTCCAAAGTGCTAATGTGGAAAAAAATATTCCCAGGGCAGTAGGTAATTTTTGTGTTTGTGCAAAGCTCTTCCTTTGGCCATCCAAGATGCCTATCAGGTTATTATTTTTCTTTTTAGGCTACATAAGATATCTTAGCATTCAAACTGATACACCTTCTCTGCACTGCTTTAGTTTGGTGTGTTAGAGTGAGAAGGTTCCTATTTGACAAGCACTGCCTTGTCGAGCTGTCACACAAATCAAGCAGTGTAGCAGGAATGACTAATGAATAAATCTCCAAAAAAGGGATGTAAAAGGATGTTTACAGATTTCCACATGGATGTGGTCTATTAGGAAAATATAACTTCCTATCTATTGAGTGTTTACTAAAAAGGCTGAGTATTAAGATAAAGTCTTTTGTGAACAGGAAATGATCCAAGAAAAATTAAACAGATACAGCAATTCACCATCAAAATGGGAGGAAACACTTTAACTGCTAAATAACTAAAAGCTTACATGGTACTAGAATACTATTTAAAATTAGGACTAAAGATTCCTCTTAGACATGCACTTCCTTAAGATCTTATATGAGATTTTATCCAGCCCTCTTACTTGATCAGATGGCTATAACTTCCAGTGGTAGTTCTACAAATTAACAACAGTAAGATTGGATACATGTTTATTTAAACACCAAACCACATGATGTGATATGTATATTTTAAAAGCCTATTCAGTTTAAGCATGATTGATGAGGTATCTACAGACACATCTACACTTCAAAAAAAAAAAAGAAAAGTCATTTCACCCCCCACACGAACAGAGAACACACAGGAAATAATATGCAGTAATATTTCAAAACTAGGCTCACATCTAATGGTCAAAACACTGCTTAATTTTTTCCTGTAAAATTTTATGAAGTTGCTTTAATACAGACAACACTGAGCTTGAGGAAGAAAGATATAATCAATCAAGATTATATATTTAAACTTTCAATATCTGTTTTATGAATTATGACCTAATCTACATTTTTTTTAACAACAGAATGATATGTTACGGGTGTCAATTTTAATCTAAATTCCACAGGAAAGGCACTTCCCATCTGCAGCTGAGCTCTCGGTGCACACCCAAAGGCTTCATTCGAAATCTGCTCTTCAGCAGCCAGCACTAGCACTGCACGTGTAGCCATGCTCACAGCAAACACAAAGAGCTGTTAACTATTCATGATAAAGAGAAACTAGCACATGAAAAGGGACTGAAAATGGTTCCATGCAGCCAATGGCGCTGTACTTTAGATAACTACCCTGAATGAATACCACAGAAGGGCCTTTTTGCCAAAGAAATTGCACTGTCAATGCCCGGTTCGAATCCCACTGATTAGGGTTTTTCCATTAACTTCAGCAAGTTCCCTATCAATCTCTAGATTTTTGTTATTAAAATAGGATGACAAACAATGTAGGCTCAGCTCATAGCTGAGGCCGGCAGTTTATCACCCTGCACCATGTAACTGCCTGCACCAAATCGTCACAGAAGGGTTTATAGCCCTCAGTGCGGTGAAGGAAGCTCGATGTAGGAGGGAAGTGTCACTGCTTCTGAACTGGATACAGAATCACAGAATAGTTATGGTTGAAAGGGACCTCTGCAGGTCATCTAGTCCAACTCATCTGCCAAGGCAGGGTCACCTAAAGCAGGTGACACAGGAACAGGTAGATTTTGAATGTCTCCATGGAGAGAGATTCCACGACCTCTCTGGGCAGCCTGTTCCAGTGCTCTGTCACCCTCAAAGTAAAGAAGTTCCTCCTCATGTTGAGGTGGAATCTGTGTTTCAGTTTACAGCCATTATATGCGAGGCAGCTGTTGATGGTGCTGCTTTGATTTTTGGCTCCTGTGATATGTTCATGCAAGCATACATTTATCACATGTGCAAGCATCATGCAGGTCTTGTTACTCAAGAAGAATATATTTTGGCCAAACTACTAAACTGAAAAATAATTGAAAAATATGCTAGAAAAATTATTTTTCATTAACAATCATTTGACAGGGCATCAGAATATTTCGTGGAAAGAAAAAAAAAAAGGAAGAGGTTAATTCTCATTTCCATCCTTCTTCTCACCATTCCACGGCTAAGTAGTGTTAAGTTTTTGGCTTCCTTACCACAACAAAGGTTGTGTGTTTTCACCAAGATAAAAGTCAGCTTGACACATTACCAAAGAATTAAATTTGTGCTATCTATTTATATGGAGACAGGACATTAAAAATAATTTCAAAAAATCGGAGTTTGATTTTAGATTACTGACACTGTGAAACAGTGAAAACTAAACAAAAGTATCTAGTTACTTTTGGGTTATTTTAAAGTAGGCTCAGTCTTAAAAGTTACACATCCAGCATGGCCAGAGACCAACAAACAATGGCAGCTCAAATGACTGATTAGATCCTGAATCCGCATATTGTAAATGATGACAGATGCAAGTTTATCTAGGAGTTTTAAATGTCATGGCCATTTGAAATTGAACTGAACACACATACAAAGATAACTACAGTCTTTACCCAGATTAATCCGGAAATATTGTTTACTATGAAGGAAGACAATGGTCTCCTTCAAACTGTCTCTGTTCTCAAACGCAGATTGTGCTAACATGGCTACAAGGTAACTGTTCAATACACACTTCTGTGTAGAGGGAAATACAGTCTGCGTAGCCCAAACATCATGAACTCTTGGCCAGAAGTCCCAACCCACGGTCCCAAATGCTTTATAATAACTTGTGTCAGCTTGTGAACTCATATTAGGAGGTGTATATCGAGCGTTAGCTATCCACAAGCATACTTTTATTCTGTGTTATAACTGCAGCAGAGCACAATTACCCAAGACAAAGGGATGAACATTTATACAGCAGTTGCTGCTCAGAAACCCATGAGCTGCAGGCATACACCCCAACTAATCCCACACTTACTTGTTTTTTCCTAATGACTCCTTTCTCTTAAGTATATAGTCCTCCCCACACTCATTTAATGGGTGCAATAAAAAAATTTTGCAAGCAATTTTTTTCTTCCATGCATGCACTGATGGCAAATATCTTAGAAGTTAATTTCTCAGTCAGAAGCGACTGAAAGGATGAAACTGTACTCATTAGAATACACAGAAAGAAAGCAATAATCCAAAGCTCCATGCATGCTTATCAGAGAACTTTGAATTGCTCTTCATCTCACTGGTCAAATTTAAAAAGAAAATTATATTGACTCATTAGAACTCAGATTCACAAACCAACCATTTAAAAGTACTTTAAAGGTTAAAAATAATCTTTAAGACTCATACAAAGGATACTTAAACTAAAATGGGAAAGCAAAACAACAATAAAAAACTATAAAGGTTTTAATTAAACAGCTGAAGTTTTAATTTCTAGAATAAAACAGAAAACAAGCTGGAAGCATTAATAAACATCCTGCTAAATTAACATTTACCTGTCAACAACATAAATGTAATATCCAGTGCAGTTCCTCCCTAAAATGAAACAAATCAAATCCATTCACTAAAAAAACTACTATAAGCAACATTTTCTGTACTTTAAAAATTAAGGAATGTTTATGCCACACAAAAATGGGACAATCTAGAAGTCATTTTGGCAAAGGAAATATCTCTGAAGTTGTTGCATTTCACATGCAAGTAGGCTCAGCTTAGGTTGCAGAAGGTCAAGGTTGCATTCTCAGACTTAGAGAGAAGATTAGAAAAGCAAACCAAAACAGTGAACTACTAGATTCAATTAAGAGAAATCCTCCTGGTTTGTGCAGTGAAATCTCATCAAGCCCCCAGAAGACATCATCATGCCTCCATTGACTGGTGAAGAAGTGAACAGAATTTAAATTAAATTTGGCCAAATCTAGCTCTGATTAGTGCTGCTGAAACACACAATAAACTGCCAAATTGCTTCAGTAGCCAAGATGAGTCTGGCTTTCTTACTGCTGCCAGTGACAGATGTAGTGAAAGCAAACACCTTCAGCAAATACATGAGTTTGGTGGAAAACGCTGTTTCCCTTATATCAAAGCCACATAAATTTGGTCTGAAAAAATTCACTGGAGGAGGGACAGAAAAAGCTGATGCTGACACAGAGATGCTGACTAGGAGGAAGACTGGAAGCTGAGCTCCCCATCTCGCTGCCCAATGTCCTAACATGAACCACTAGGTAAACGGAGCGAATTCCAAAAAGAGGAAAAAGCTGGAGTTAGGCTTTTCATTTGGTTTCCCAGGACTTGAGAGTCCTGAGGAATCTCAAAAAAATACAGACTGATGAGACCAGGCTGACGAGTAAAGCCTTACCAAAAAATTGGGGGGCAGGGGTGGGGGAGCACTTTCTCCAACATCCAGCACTACACTAGACAACCATATCTCTTGTTCACTTTACAAACTAGTCATCACCATTGCACTAGTGTTTTCCTTCACAACTACAGTTTCATCTGCTACTGCAAGCTCCACCAGCAGTTTGCACCTTGCACAGAGCGAGGTGAGCTTCCCTTCTGCATCAAGATACCAGTCCAAGCTCACTACACTATAAAACCACAAATTTTGGCTCCTGTGCCCATCTGGCTTCGCAAGAGTGATGAGCTTTAAGATTATTCACAGAAGAGAAGTAGCAGGGGCTCACTCACCCATCTGTTTTAACATGGCTGCCTCAGCTTTACCCAGGGTTGTCACATCAGAGGACCACAGGCTTTCCCCTCTTTTCCAGCTCATCACACCCTCTGCAGATGACGAAGAGAGGAAGCCTCTCCTGTGGCTCTGGCCACATGTCTCAGCACCAGCTGAACAAAGCCATAACCACTTGCCTCATTTTAACAGGGTGAAGATCAAAGAGCTAAGCTCAAGGCAAGAGGCTGACAGCACTGAGGAGTGCATTAGCAAGCGCATCACTAGAATCTCCCTAACAATATGAAGTGTCAGAACATAGGCTTTATTCATGCACCACGAATACTACAAAACCGAGTGAAGAAAAATTCTAAAATAAGCTCCCTGAGGCAACATAGTTATTGTAATACTGTTTTTTGTATTATAAACTATAGTGATACTTGTTTATAAAGTCCTCCTTTTCAAAAGTTTGAAGCCATAGTTTTACACAAAATTTTCTCTCAGCAAGTGGAAGTCTGGCAATTTTGACCTGATTTTGCTGTTTATGTGATGGCTGCAACACTGAATATCCTGATGAAAGGAATCTCAGCTGAAGCCTATACTCTCTCATTTCTGCTTCTTAGAGCTAATTCTGCAGCACTTCAGAGAGCTCCAAGACATCACTATGTCTCCACCCTATGAGACGCAGTACAGATACAGCTGCTGCTTGGGATTTCAAAAATAATTAAAGGCAAGAGACAAAAAAGGAAGGATGGAAAAAAGAAAAATGTGACAGAAGCAACATGAGCCTGTTGCAAACAAATACATGGACATTCAAGTCTGTTAAAAGGTGTACCTTTTTCCATGTTACATATTTATCTTTTCTACAAGACTAATTTGATGGAATTACCTCAGAGCATTTTTATTACAAGAAAGCAACATGGTTGAAGTTCATCCATTTTGTTACAAATTTGCTATGTTTCAAAACCCTCCCAGAATGTAAAATCTTCCTATGTTTTTTAAAAATTGTGGCAGAGATAATGTCTGATTAAATTTAAATCAACAACCGTGGCTTTGCTGAAAGTAGATTTATATTTGACAGGATTAAGTTTACAACTAGTGTTTTAGCTGTTCATGATTAGTGGCAGTTCAGAAGCTTCCCCAGTTACATTAAGGAAAATGCTACCAAACAAAAAAACAGCTGCAGCAAACCTAACCAAATAAAAAAGGAAGGGAAGACAGATTACTTCACCATAGGAGGAGCTGCCCTGACTTCCTCGAAGCCGAAAACCGCCTGTTGTCCCTGTGCAGGAGCCAAAGAGGGCTCTGTTGTAGAGGTCTCACCCTCCCTGCACATCTCTGCTTTAAACCACTCAGCCATTGCAGCAGGTGGTTAGAAAGTGCCCTCAACCTGATACACACAGAAAGGTGGGGAGACAATCATAGGCATGGAAATGAAGTATCACACGGCCTGTTTTAGCTCTCTTGCCATGTCCTTCTGAACTCCATGGATAGCATATGCTGTCCATATGCTGATAAGGCCAGGGTTGCTTCTTCCCCAATGCCCTAGGACTCCTCAAAGAGGTGAGGTCCAGGACCTCTGCATGCTCCTTGTTATCCAGGTCTCAGTGAGCTGCAGCCAGGCAATGGCATTTCAGACAATGAAATGCCAAAAGGGACACCCACAAACAGTCCTCTTCCACCCATGGTACACTTAGAAGACAAAACCACTTCTCACAGGAATTGCCTTTATGTCCTATAAGGAAGCTGACAGAGGTATGACAAATGATGGTCATCACCCCCCAGTCTTATCCCTCAAAGTAGAAAGTTACTTCTCAAAGACTTAAGTAATCTCAAACAGAAAGCAACAACAGTAGTTAGGCTGGAGACGGAATAATTCCTGTACTTATACCTACACTAATGATTAAAATATATTAACATGCATTATTTATGAATGAAATCCATAACTTATCACTGCTTCTGTCTAGAGCATTTGCAGTTTCAAAAATGAGGGAAATGCTCATGAAATACAAGTAGTTTGTCATTTTATCAACAGCTCTCAAACCTCCAAAAATACTTCACTACATCCAGAAAAATTACAGACCACAGCCATGTTTGCCTTGTGATTACTTGAAAGCTAAATAAATCTTCTCTTAGAAGTGGAAACAAGCTTTTTGAAGGTTTTACCAAGTTTTTGGCCACAGATTTTATATATAACAGCACACATTTAAAACTTATTATACCCCAACCAAGATAATTTTTGGAAACACCCTCCTTACTTCTTGGATGGGTTTACATTTGATTCAATCACAGTAATTCTACAGCTCTCATAGTACTCAGAACTAGTCAGAAAAACAAAGAATATGGCAGAAATTTCCATTTATAGATGAGCGGTCTGCAGTTTAGTGATCTTGCAACCAAGAGTGGGAGAAGTCATTCTTTTAGTTTCATTATCACATGGCAGAAGAAATTAGAAACAGCCTCAAATTACATGACTTCTCTTTTCCTGATTTCATAGATACGTGTGTGTATATATATTCTTATCTTAAGCCTTTAGATAGCCCTCAAGTCCCAGTCTGAAAAACTAACACTATGTTTACATCTCCAGTCCCATCTTCGCCATCAGACTTTAACTGCATTTATAACCTGTGGTTTTTTGGGGAAAATTACTTCAGGACCACAACAATCCTGAAGAAACACTGAAACCTAGGTTAACATTCCCTATAGAAATCTCATGTGAAGAGATGGTGCTTGTCAACATCTGGCAGCTGCAGAACCATCCGGGCAGGTTTGTTGCTTTGAAGTGAAGGTGGGCATCTTTGAATACCGCAGACCCTTACGGAGCTCAAACTCAAGAAGAGGCATTATGGAAATTAAGCCAAAGTAGAAGGAATAAGTTTTTCTATAAGTTAGTAGCCCGCAAGGTCAGATTAGTTAGAACTCTGAGCAATCTGATCTAGTTAAAGATGTCCCTGCTCATTGTAGGGGTTGGACTAGGTGACATTGAAAGGTCCCTTTCAACCCAAACTATTCTATGGTTCTGTGAGAAAGCAGTGGGCCAGGAATGAAGGTCCATTTTTCCATACTCTTTTATACACAGAACAGCACCTAGTGTTGCTGTACTGCTGGCAATGGTGTTAGAGGGGCTATTAAATGTCACGTGTAAGATTTTATTAGTCTAATTACAAAGGAGGTAAGAAAAGATTCATTGCCTCCTCTCTATCTCCTGTGGTATTAAAAACCTTTCCCAAAGCAACACAATCTGGTTAAGTTGAAACTAGCTACTGAATTTGTTGTGCCACAGATATGACTTAGATGTAGCAACTCTGGCTTTTGTTTAATGTAGAGGAGAAAAAAAAAATAAAGGCTGTGCAATGATTCCAGCAAAAAAGGAAGAGATGGCCCAAACTGAATTCTGACATGCAAATTTAAAATCAAAAATCTTAATGGAAAGAAGTAGCAATTTACTTTTGGCGGTACCTATAACTTCCCAACACATTGCTCTTCACTGCTTAGGAAACCTTTGCAACTCTGTAGACCTTTTGTGCTGAAGTTGTATGCACCGAGTTCAGGCTGAGTGTTCTGAGAAGCTGCAGCCAAAACAACCCAGTCACTTCCAAGAATGTAGCTGGGCAAAAAAGGAACCTTTTATTCTGAGAACACAGGGCATTGAAACTTGTCCCAGCGTAAATTCTTTTCACTCCCCAACTTGTGAGTACTTGAACTTGGAATCCCAAGGCAGCTCTTCCACAGTGTTTTATCTGCAGGTTTGTATATGTCACGTGAAATAAAAACATCATTCTGACTATTCTTTTGCAAAACTTTCCCATTTAAAATTAGACATGAGGGAATGGATGGCCAGTCTGCTAAATCAAGGGATAGAATTAAGACTTCTCAGTTATTTGATAAGCACAAGTTTCAACAGTGCTTACTTGCACAAAAAGATGATGTTGAGATGTTCAATACTTTCATTTCACAGATATAACTAAGTTCAACTAAACCCCACCAAGGACTCTTATCAGATGAAGGCTGAAAAGTTATTTACTTGAAGGAGATGAGATAATATTTAAACTTCTATCAGGATCCCTGTAATTTTCTTGAGAAATTTTTATTTCTAGCCATCAAGGATACGAAGTCTGTGTATAAAATATACTGTGTGCTACAGCGCCTTCCCTTCCATTCAAAACCACTGATTCCTATTTAATACAAAGCAGAATTAAACTGCAATCTCAGTTTAGCATTAATGGGGACAGCAAATATAGCACCCTAAGATAGAGTGCCTATAACATATAACTTATCTGTACAGAACAAGCTGGCAGAGCAGTTACGTCTTTAGCAAATCAGACTCAATATAAAAAGGATTTACTTGCGTGTGAGAACATTTGCAGTCTCTATGCAGTTTTACTTTGAATAGATTTAACATTTAACTAGTTCAACCACATTAATCCTTGAGCTCCAGACTCCTAGAAAGTATTTATCATTTTTCATTTAGCACTAAAAATGACATTTGCAGCAAGCAAAGGTGGAATTTCAAAGAACTGTATGCAAATTTTAAAACATCAGTATCTAAATAAATATGAAAACCTCCCAACTTCTGCAAAAAAAAGTAAGATTCAATAGCAAAGTTACATCTTTCTCATTTATATTAGAATGAGTTTTAAGCTTTAAAAGCCAGAACTTGGAGAAGCTTTTTCTCAGACAGTAAAGCCCATCACTTTTGAAATGTCCCAATTGCAAAGGCTAAATTGCAGCAGTAATGATGAAATACTCCAGTCAGAAGGACCTCTAGATTGAAAATTTAAATGAGAAACCAACTCAGTGCAGTTACTGATAATGCAAGTTAATTAAGAGCATTTTTGAACATTTGTCCTATTTCCTCACTGTGATTTCCAGGTTTGCTAAAGAGTTTCCTATTGTGCTGCACATCACGCTCCAGGGTACAGCAATACCCTTATGCAACTCCTTTATTTGATACTTCGAATTTTAAAGTTTATCTTGAGATAAAGGCGTAGAGAAATGGATTAAAGGAAAGTGTGTTTTACTGCCATTACGCTTGTTTTTCCTAACGGAGGACAGATGGGTGTTCGTACAGCTAAATGCATCTCTGGTTGTTTCCCATTCCCTGTCACTGCCCCCTCCCTCTGCTGCAGGCCACAGCCTTCCAAAAAAAACCCCAAAATGCAAAAAACCCACTCCTTCCATATGTTAATCCAAGAAAGGAAAAAAACTATGAAGCAATTGAGAACAAACATGAGAGCCCTACACCAATACATCCCCCACTCCAAGTTAGCTAAAAATATGCAAAAGTGTTTTGACATTTTACCATGTGCACGTATGGACGAGCAGGCAGAGAGGTTGCCACGTTTTCCTATCCTGAGTAACATGGAAAATGCCATGGCACCTGGTCTGCAGTTCTGGTTTGGGGAAGTATTAACTTCACCTTGATGTAACTTTGTTCTTCTTACAAAGGGAGACTTAGACAACAGCTCCACTATCATTGTGACTGACAAAATTTCCTCAGAAGCCAAAGCCTCCTCTCCACTTCAGATGGATGCAAGAGATGACCCTGCCTTCTGCAGTGCAGTCTGATTTTTCAAAAATAGGTCACCTATTGGTTTGTGAAACTCAGTTTGTGAAACACTAAGTGTGTCTCCTATTAGCTAAATCAGACTCTCTGCCTCTATAACCCACAACCCCAGAAAACTCAGGTTCTCTCCCATTCCCCAGAGAGCTGCTGTCTTGTGGATGGCAGGAGAAAGTAGACTGGCTCCAGCTCCCCATGAGAATCCTCATCCCTCTCCAGTAGGCAGCACTTCACCTGCCTATCATTCTCTCCAATAACATGTCTTGAAAACCCTCAACACCTTGAGCAAGTCTTATCTGACTTCTGGGCCTGAAGTCTGATATTCTTTCACTGTCCAAATCTCTTTCCTCACACTTCAATCTTTCTCTTTCTTCTTACTTTTCATTTTTTTTATTATTATTTTATTTTTTAATTTTACTCTCTCAGGCAGACACCAGAAAAATCCCTTGAACAGCAACTTTTGCTCTCCTCACCACACTGAATTTGCATCTCCCAAATAAAAATTCTCATATTTTCTCCCACCAGTTGAGACTTCTGCTGTCAACCCTCCTAGCCCTCTTAATCAAGTGTATTTGTCACTAAACTTGCAAGAACGACATATGTGCTTGATAAAGCAAAGGTATGTGAAAGAATAAGTTGCAAAACAGATTTACCAATTAAACAAGACATTAACCTACCTCTCACTTCCCTCTCCCCAGTTCAATCCCTCTCCTAGCCCTCATATCTTCTTTCTGCCTGCAGCCACCTCCATGCCTGCTGTTCTGAGCTGTTGTGTCCTCAGCTTGATTCAGCATTTCCACATTTCAGCATCTTCACCCCTTTCTCTCACCAGCCTCATGCTCAGATTTGGACAATGCAAAAACCATTATGTCTTTAGGAACAACATGGGTTAAATAAAAAAGCTCTGCCCTGCCACATTCCAAGCAAGTGCAGTCTGAAATACCAAAATGCATATTACTGCACTTTATAATAACACAACCATGCAGCTTTCTGGTCCATGAATTTACAGCCTCTCCAGTGTTTTTTCTAAAAAATTCATTTGACTTCTGGGATTCAACCCACTCGAATTTATTACATAGTACTGTGGGGTTTCACTTATTTCAAGGCTATGTTTTTTTCTTTAGCTTCAACATTTCTGCTTTCTGTAGATGCTCTCCTGTCCTGGCTGTATGTTCTATCTCCACCACGTCTGCCCTTGAACCTTTCCCAACCTTTACTAATAGAACCCCAAAAATCAACAAACCCACAATGAAAAAAACAATAAACCCACCTATATTCTCTTCCTCGCCTCACCCACATTCTGACAGACACCTGCTCAAACTCCCAGGCTTGCTTGTAATCTGCTGCCTGCACATTCTGGTTGAGAGCCCTTCCAGGCAGCTCTGCATCCTTGAGCTCCCTGTCATACACAACAGGGGATAAAAAAAACCCAAGCAAAATAACCAACCCACCCGAACATTGTTGCTCTTTCTCCTTAAAAAATGGGCTATACTCTCCCAGATGAAATCGGTCCACCCCTAATGGAGAAACAGGCTTTATTTCCAAACAAATAATCAGCCTCCACTGAGAATGGGAGGAAAGCAGCACAGAAAAAGAAATATTGCAAACACACCATTTCTAGTAAGGCTTTGTCAATGGATCTTCATTTCTTTGCTCCTTGCAAAGCCTATAATACCAACCCACTTAAATGTTATTTTATTTGCAAGAAACAGCACTTTCTTCCTCACCATCAATTTACTGACTTCAGCAGGTTAACAGGAGGGTTCACAATCCCTTTATTGTCCACTTTATTAGCAAGTATAAAGGCTTTCACTAACTACTTGAGCTTTCCATGAGCTCTAAAGATCAGGAGATATACTCCTAAAATACAATTTCATTGCAAGTAAGTACAGAAAGAATAAAGTAGAACCAGAACCTGCAAGTACTGGTTATTTCAGGGCTTGTGACTGGTGCTAAGATCCCTCACTTTGTGGATGAATACTACTTTTTCTTTAAAGACTGAACAGCGCAAGCAGCATCTTCCCAGACTGTTCCATTAACACCACCTTTTTCCTGAACACAAAGTAAGTCAATGTGGTTTCACTTCATTTTGTTCCCTGACCTCTCCAAAAAAGCAGCAGTTGGACACTCCAACTAGCCCAGGTTGCAGCACTTTTTTGGGAGTGGAAACTATATTGGTATCATAGACGAGTGGATTAGTGGGGGAGAGGGCAAGGACAAACATTTACAGATAAATAAAAATCCTTTTTTTTTTCCATCCTTCTTATCTTTAAAAGTAATTGAAAATCATATAGGCATGGCATTTCCTACTTGTAGGCTTCAGGGGAGTTGTGCAAGCAAGATTTTTGTTGTACTGAGACACAAGATTGAAGTCTGGGCTTCATTAAACTCCACAAGTAGAATGAAAATGGTCTTAATAAAACAATAGATGGTAGAAAATTTCAGTTCTTAAAGAAGCAAAACCATCAATACCATGGGCACCTAGCATGTTTTCACAGTGTTTTTGTGACACAGATGCTTTGGTCACACAGCAGTACAAGATGTACTATTGTAAGCTTGCTTAAAAGCACCTTTCCTGGACTCTGAAGCAAATAGACTAGAGTTCTATTTCAGAAATTTTTTTATTGAATAATTTTTCCTTCATATGCTGTTTTAACAGATGAGTGCCTCCAAAATGAATCACGAAATGATTACTTCTCCACAAACACATAGTACTGCTGTGTAGTAAAATTTGTCAGCACAGAATACTAGCAATCTTAAATAAAATCAAGTAAAAAGACAAAATAAGACCAAAGGACTGTATGGTCCATGTGGGAAACGCTTTCTGCAGCTGGAGCTAGAGAAGCTCCCTGCAGCGCTAACATCTGCACAAGCCAGAGGAAAATTTATTTCTCTCTCTCCCCAGAAAGAAACAGAGACAGAGGGAAAAGAGGAAATGGCAGACGGCAGGTAATCTCTACTTTACCCCGACAGACAAAATGACAGTGGAAAAGACCACTGTCTTCTGGAGACCACAGGAAACCAGTCACAGGAGGTGTCCCTTCCAGATCAGTAAGTTAAGTGTACACTCTGGTAGGTTGTGTCATGAAATACCAATGGATTTTTCTTAAAGTTACAATCACAAGCAGCATTACATTTTGCAGATCCTCTTACTACTTCTATGTTAAAAAATATTATTATAGTCTTAAATAAATATTTAAGACTAGAAGCAACAATAAAAGATCTGTTTGCTATACCTATAGCACTTCTGATCTGGTTTACTTTGCGTCATTAAGTCCAAGGAAGAAAACCTCTCACAGACACAAGTGAGAGGGTGTTCGGGGTATTTTTTCTGTTTAAGGAAGCAAAAACAAAATAGCAAATCCATGTTCCATCAAAGAGCTTTCAGGTAACCTTTTCTCAGAGCACAGTATAAATGTTTACCCACTTCTCTCAAAATGTCATCAGCATGGTGTTGGGGATGCACTGTATGGGCACTGAACCAGCTTTTACTAATAAAATAATGTTATGGGCACAGGATGTGGTTGCGTTCTTCTCTTTTCTTTAGACTCAAAATGTTTCATCAAGTGTCTAAATACTACTGTCAACAGGCTTTTTGGGATTTTCTTTTTTATTATAATTCATAAGCAGCTTATACAAGCACACCAGGGATTATACGAATCAAGTGTTATTTTGTGGCTTTAAAAATATCTTTACTTCAAATAAAAGTCAACCGCCAAACAACATCTCCTCACCTCTGGCCTCCTTAAACAATGCTCTCCCCTTTCCTTTTAAAAGCCAAGGTGGTAGTAACAAAAAAGAAAACAAAACAAAAAAAAGAAAAAACCAACAACTTCCAATAACTATCTGACAGCTTTTGAAACCTGCCATGTTCAATGTTAAAAGTTGTTTTAACTAGAAATTTTTAAAAAACACAAGAACATAACTTGTTGATTCTATTTATATTTTTTTTTTCTGATTGACACACTGCCAGCTGTTCAGTGATTGCTTTAAGGTCTTCTATTTCCTTCCACTCTATCAGCAAAAACAACAAAAAATTTCAGTTCACAGTTAACAAAGGATTCATTTACAATCACCTCATTTAGCAGGTAAAAGTTATACGTAGTTTCTTCCTTGCATGTCTTCTGTTCATCCTATAATCTCACTTGCCAGCACAAGTGCACCTCATAACATCTTATCACCCCACTGCAAGCACTGTAGAAATTTATATATATCCCTGAAGTCTCTTGCTGAGAGTCAGAAAAGGACAGATTGATGAGTTTGTGCTTTGATGTGCAGGGAGCCCAGACAGTTTTCAGAAGTGTTTTACCTCTTATTTTTAAACAGAAGACAGACTAGGTTATAAAGTTAACAGAAATTAACCTGAGAGCATTAGCTGTCAGATGAGATGAGGGAAGTGAGATCATAGGACTGGAGCCCTTCGCAGGAATGCATGGAAAGAGGTGGTGATGGTTAATAAGATTGTGCTGGTAAGTGCCAAAAGTCAGGTTCTCAATTTCCCCAACACCTTTCAAATATAATTAGCTTTAAAATAAAACAGAGTAACAGTGCTGACAGACACGAGATTGCTTGTTTATGTTCTGACTCTGCTTTGTATTACCCGTAAAGGACAGTAAGGTTTAATATATATGCATTAAAGAGCTGCTTCACATTCTTTAACCAAAGAGTTCTTAGCATGGTACAGACTGAACTCCTTATTATTAGTGTTTAATAAAAAAAAAGAAACAAAACCACTCCAGTCACCCCAAAACAGAGCCAGAAAATTAGAAAAACAGAAGTCAGAGTTGTAAGCTCCTCCAGGGCACCAGGCTTCTTTGCAGTACAAGCCATGCTGTCCCTAACCCACTGGGATACCTCAGAAAGCCAACCTGTGGCACAGACCACTCCCCCCCACATACACACATGTACAACACCCTCCCACCCACAGGAACAGAGGCTGTGAACGCCTACAGCCCCCAACAGCACCAAATTTCCATTCTGCATTGTGTCTCTGGTTTCTCATTCTCACAAAGGCTGGTTTGTCATCTTTGCCACAAGCACAGCAGGCAACAGCAAATTAGTGTGGTTCACATGTGCTGACTTGCAACACCAGTTCGCGGTGAGACCTCTCCGGATATTGAGTGTGCTGCTTCATACCTGAACAACACAAAGCTTCACACCTCAGCTTTCGCTCTCTCTCATCTCACTGCAAATTCACATTAAAAGACCAATTACATGCATTTGCATGATAAAAATATTACAGTTATGTATGAAATTATGCACACAAATGCTAGAGTTTCCAGGGCTGCTACTGGTTGTGCTGCTTGCATTTGCCTGCCCTCCCCCAGCCTGCCCATGACTTCACTGTGATGTAGTTCTTAATTACATGGTCACACGAAAAGTTTCCCATATGAGCACAGTATCCCCTTCAGTGCCTAAAATGGCTGGTCCTTATTCAACGTGGACATCTAATACCTTTTTTTTTTTTGTTTTTGACATTCACTGTCATTTCACAGAATTCTCTTCCCAGCCTGCTCCAGAAACACAACCAGTTCACTCACGGGTCCCTGCACCACTCAGTGCACAAGTTTTCCCTCACAAAGCATGCATTTTTTTATAGCGTCCTGAGACACCAGGAGTACTATTGGTACTTGATGACAAAGAGAAGATAAATTCAAAAGTGTTCTTTATTTAGGTGCCCAGTTTGAGACAACCAAGGCCTGACTATTCAGTACACCCACAGCAATGAGTCCATTGACTTCCTTTGCAGTTGCACGTACTTGACACTTCTCCAGTTGCTCCACAGTCTACTGGCGGGGCTATGCAGCAAAATAAGTCACTTCTCATAACGATGTGTGCTTAAGTGGAGTTTCTTTCCCAGATGCCTAGCAGACCCTTGCCTTTTCCTTCCTTTAAACTTCCCCACCTCTTTCACATGGCACCTCCCAGCTCCTGCAACAGATGAAGCTGTGATTCGGCAGGAGCCAATCTCTCCTGTTACTGTCTCAGTTTGCTCCATAGTGCACTGTAGGAAACAGGGATCCTGTCAGATGAAAAACCCAAGATCATATCATGCAACTAAAACCCAAACTGTAATACAAACACTAATGCTGCAAGCACTTGAGCATCCTTGACATCAGGAAAAAAAATCACGGAAATGTTCTTTGAAATGAAACTATTTTAAGATTGTTAGGAGCAAACCTTTCCAATCCCCTGAGAAATTCTCATCACAGGAGTGCCTGTGATTAACCAACAGGTTGATGCAGTCTCTCCTTTTTAAGCTCAGAGAGAAACTGGAAACTTCATGCTGTTTTTGCCACTGTGCTAACCACAATCGAGGGGGAGGACAGAGGGGTACACACCACTTCATTTATCAATAGATTTCATGGGTTGTTGCTACCAGCAGAAGGAAAGAACCCAAGCCCTCAAATCCTCAGTTCAATTAACTCCAGATTAGACATAGTGGACTCCGGAACTCATGACCTCTTGTCAACCTGTTTGAAAGTCTTTTCTCTGCTGTGGCCTATGCAGAGAGGCTAGAGGATTGGTCAGCTTGATTAAAAAGGACAGAGAATGGGAAGGCAGCACATGAGTCGCCTTGAAAGATGAAGAAGGTTTTTACAAAGTGACAGTGCATTTTACTTGCATAAGAAACACAGGCAGGAACAGACAAGCTTTCAGGACCTGTGCCCTTTTGGTTCTCTGTTTCTCCAAGTACACAAAAGATGATAACAGAGATGCTCTGTACGAATACTGATTATGTCTGGATATTAGAAGCTCTCCAATAACTGAAGTGTAAAGAGAGCAGTAGGAGATGCTCTTCCCTTGAACCCCCATGGAATAACCTGTGTTCACTGTATCCTATTGTACCGTTAGGACTGCAACGACTTAAGCCCCTCCGTGTCCTAAGTTTCTACAATGCACAACTTTGTATCACTTTCCGAAGCTGTTCTCAGAAAAGCAGGATTCCTAAAACCTCACTGGCATCCGCCTGCCCTTATTTCAACATGCTTGCGTGCTTTTCGGTTTAAGACCTAGCCTGAGTCAATGCTAATTTAAATACATATATGTTATGTCAGTACTGGATACAGACACTGCAAAAAGCCATGTGAGATACTTGGTAAAGATTATGGGCAGGCACTTCTCCCACTTAGCACTCATTACTGAACATTGCTCATGTACATGCTCTAACAGCAGCCAGAAAGCTCTCGGTAAGTATTTGTAACTGAACTGGCAAATAAAGACTATTCTGTGGCATACCTGTAACTTAAGAAAACCAATTGCCCTTAGAGAAGCAGTAGATTATTAGTATAGAAGTACTGACAATACTTTTGGAGTGACACATCTCCAAACATTTCACCCTCCTCTATGAGGACCATAAAAAGTCCCTCTTGAGAACCAGCACAGCTACTGCAACTGCAAGCTCCTAACTCTCTGAAGTAGCTGTGAAATGATCTCTTCTGGACATCTATTAGCAGACCCCACAAATATAATGCAGGGAAGACAATAAAACCGAATTACTATGTGCATTATATTTTTCTTCTGGACACTTCTCCATACCAGTTTAGGTGAAGATCACTGGAAAGAAAAGAGGGATTGTGCCAGACGGGAGTATCCACAGCTAAATCTTCTGGAGTTTAGAGTGGTGCATCTGGAGCTCAGCCAGCCTACAACTTGTGGGATGCCTTTGCACTCACATGTCAGCCCAGGTACTCTAGTAACAGCGGTGGGGACAGAGGGACAGACACCTACACCCCCTTTTACCCTTTTCACCAAGAGCAGGCTCAACACCCCAGTCTGAGCAAGCTACCTAGGTGTGAGGAGCCTATGATGGGGAGACACATCCCTTCTGCTCTCCCACAGGCTTCTGTACCTAACAGGAGGGTGAAACCAACACAAACCATGTAACTCAGAGTAACTATAAGTGTCCAGCTCAGAGCTCTGTGCAGAAGAGCGCTACTTCATCAGGACTACCAGGGTGCAGCGTGCACTAGAAGGGCAGGCCCCAGAACAATAACATATAGAAAGCCAAACCAAAGCAAGCCCAAAACAAACAAACCACCCCCCCCAACTCTGTCAAGTGTTGAATAAATCTATTAAGTAGAGTCCACACGTGCACAGATAAATCCCTTTCACTGTATCAGTTTAACAAAAGATAATATCAGATTAAGCCAAGGTGGCACAATTTGTCCACCTCTACTCAGTGAGAACTAATGCAGGACGCTTACCTACAAAAAATAAAAAGCGTAAAAGATAGTTAACAAAATTGACAAACCATTTGATGTTTAACAGGAAGTCCCAAGAAACACCAAGTTTCTCACTCCCTAAAAATTGCAGCAATACATTTCTTCCTCTCCCCTCACTCCTTCTTCCTTCTTTTGCTCTAGTGAATAAATTTATCTTGAAGAAGTCTAGTAAAAGAAAAAAAAAAAAGCAGCATGTACCTTCATTGCTGTTGAAAACGCAGAACAAGTATGATGGGTCAGATACTCCCAGAGGAAAGGGCTGGTCATAGTCAAAACTTCTACACTAAAGCACAGAGATATAAACCTCAGCCCAGAAATGGAATGAAACATTTTGTTTGCTCCCCTTTCTGCACTTTTCAGCCCCAAATTTCTCTTATACCAAGTAGTTTCTATAACTGTCACTGAAATCAGACCAGCAAGACCTTAAAGGGATCAAGCAGACTGCTCCTGAACTTCTGGAGCATGAGAGGGATACAAATGAAACATTACTTTTAGGACATTAAAAATCAAAGGAAGAAGAGATTGAAAATTTGTTTTATGCATTTTGCATATTATCTATGTGAATTTAAGTACAGTAAGGCATTATATTACACACAAGTCAACCATTCTTCCAACAGACTTGAAGAGAAATATTACTCAGCCATAGATGCAGTCAATTCATGTCACTAAAATGCCATGACTGGCTGGTAGAGCGAGTCTGGGAGATTGCTGGGTATGCCTAGAAGGCAAACTGGCTATCAGGCTTTCAAATCCTCTATTGAGCATTGTGAGATCAAGTGGCTTAGGTTACTTTTGCTCTATAAAAGCCCGATAAACAAGCCTACTGATAAAGATTCTGCATTAAAAAAAAAATAAAAACTGTTACTTCAGATATCAAGTAGCTACAGTTTTAAACTTCCTACAAATAAGGGTCACAATTTAAATACCAAGTTGTAATCACCGGGCCAACAAAGTTTTGTTTCCTGCTGGTGCATCCTCCCGTTCTCCTCCTTACTTCCTAGTCAATTGTATTGTCGAGCATTCCCTTTCACCTACCCTTTTGTTCCATGTCTCCTGACACCCTAAAGAAATGAGAGAAGAGCTATGCTAGTTAAGCAAAACGTACATGCTGACTTGGTTTGGCAGCATTCAGTTGTTTGACATCCACAAGCACCAAATTCAACAGTCCCTTCAGGAGGGTTAAAAGCACAGTGTCTCCTCTGCATACCTGCCTCTCCTGAAAAAAATCAGTCATGAACATCATTCACAGTCATCTTCAAATTTACTCCGAAAGATCAAAACACTCTAAGTTTGAGGGACAAGTGAACAAACCATTTAAGGCTTATGCCTACAAGAAATCTAGATTATGCAAAAATCCATGTTTTTTACACTTATTTCTTTTCTGTATTAAACCCCACACTGTACTCTTTAGTATTTTTAAATTTTGCAATATACAGTCAACTGTACTGTATGGTCCCTCACACTACAGAAACAGGAGACTTCAGGTACAGTTTCAGAAAGCCATAAAAGTGGCACAAATCTTCAAATATTCATTATGTAGACCCAAAGAATTTCTTATACTTCATATTATTAATCTTTCTTTCTTTGATAAATATTCCTCCTAAAGAATGCAAATTTGTACAAAGGAAAAAAATGAACTGGTATTAAGAATTGAAGCAAAGGAACCTAACCCACAGGTGCTAACAAGGATCTTAAAATCTATTTGGGGAATTCTGGCAACTCATCACAAATGATCTGTCGTAGGAATAAGAAAATTAGGTTAGCAGTTTCTTGTGAACATAAGGTAAAGTAAAAAAAACCCCAAACAACTAACAAAAATACTGCCAAGAAGGTTTATGCTGGTTTTTTCCAAGATTCAGCCACGGCTAACCAATAAAAATCATCATCCAGGTCTCTCTCCCTTTGAGTCAAAAAGAGGTCACATGCCTTCTTTAACATATTCTTCCACCAACCCAAAAGAAAAATATGTTCAAAACCAGTTGTCTATATGTACAGACAATGGCAGGTACTATACCTCTAGTCCAAGCATGTGACATATACTCAGATTTAAATGCACCAGCAAAGGCAGTTTCCAAAATTATGATTTAGAGATAAAGTTATTTGAGACCTTCCCAACCAGTTTTAATACATTATATTCCTTACTTTGCCTCTTAGCAAATGTGATAATCGCTTTTAAGTTGCTAAAAAGTAATTCTTGACAAAACTGACACTTGGAAATTCCTACAACAAAGAACCAGAGGGAATAAAGAGGCACCTTAAAACAGCAGTCAATATGTGATGTGCTTAGGGTCAAAACCCAAGGCACTGCTTTTCAAGTGGTGAGCCACCACATGCTTGTCAGAGAATAAAGTCACAAGATGATGAAAAAAAAAAACTGACTCACATCTGTAACATAAAAGGACTGCTTCTGACATTTTCAGTTCATACATATATTGCACTCAGGCAGCCAGTGTGTTTGAACAGCCCAAGGTCAGCTATACTGGAAGGTATCTGCATCTTCAGGAGGGTATGATATTTGGCCAGGGTAGAGAGGGTGAGGTGCAGGGAGTTGGTGAGCTTGTCTGTTTGGACAGTATTGATAATGCTTCAACTATTGCAAACCAGAGAACCTCATACTGAGCAATGTTCCAGCTCTTACCACTCCTTTTATAGAGGTCTTCCCTTTAATTTGTTTTTGTTTTGTTCTTTTTTTTGCCAGAGACATTAAAAAACTATATACAAAGAAGACAGCATATTGCTTAGAAACATCTGCCAACGTTAACATAAGAAAACTGAGAATATTTTTAGGATCAGCCTCTACTACACCCATTTATGTATCAGCAATTTCAAAAGAGCATACATCAGCCACAAATCAACTCTACCAACTAGTCTTCCAGACAGGGTAATCAAAATATATATATATTAAAAATACCTGAGTCACACTGGTGGAGCCAATTTCCAACATGATTTGAATGTCTTAGATTTAATTAGAAGGTGCTGACAAGTACACACACATTTATTCCATAAGAAAAAGATATCAACCTTTGAGATCTTCAGCAGCAGCTCCCACCAGACTACCTTGGACCTCAGTGTCCAAATGAACCCATGTAACATCTCTAGCTCCATACTCTGTCCTCTTCTTCCTCTCACCAAAAACCACTGCAATATTTAAACATTTGAGGTTGGTAACGCTTGATTTCAGTCTTGCCACCATCCAAATTTTACTCAAATGAGTGGTCAGGGTCACAGAAGACTGCTGTTGCCTCATTTACTGAAGTTTCCACCAAAATAATACACGTCACACTCTTCGGAGAGGATATCTTTTGTGATCACTCGCTAACAATAACCTAAGTTTTATCTTGCATAACTCCTTTAAACAAATACTAAGTATGAGCTGATACACATCCCCCTCATCTTCCCACTGAAACTATTTTACTTAAGCTGCAACCAAACACCAGAAAACTTGTGAGCTTTTCACACAACTTAAATCAAAACTGGAACAAAAATTCTAAAGGTTTTCAACTCTCACTCTCTCCCCATGAGAGCTTATATACTGCACCAAGCAACCATAGTTTCTGATTAAAATAAAAGCAAATAAATAAAAGCATGCACCTGCCTGAGATGGTCAACCTCACCCGAGCAGCCACAGTGAGAGCTGTTCACCATCACTGCCAAGAGCAGCTGTGGAAGGTCTATGTCCTCAGGGGGCCAAAGCAGGGTATGCGTGCATTAATTACTGTCAACTGCAAAACTCTCCATTTCTCCATATAATACAGCGATCAGATTAGTAGTATGCCTCCACTTTGAATTCTCTCTTGCATACTGTCTTTCTGCTACGCAACAATGCTTGGGTAACCTGAACAAACTGGGTAACCCGAGGGTTGCTTCCACACCAGGAGGGGCTTCTTGTTTACCTCTGAGCTGCAGTCAAGTAAGCCTACAGTGATAACTGTACTGAGTGAAAAAATACAACTAATTTTTTGGGGTAGGGCAAAGAAATAATCTTTTTAATTTTTAATTGCCGTGAATATAAGCAGTTCTGCAGCATTGTAATCAGAGCATTGTGAGCACCCATTACCTCAAGGATAAACAGCTCATTTTTGTTTGGACATGAGAGGATTTGCAGGCAAGGCAAGGAAGGTGAGCAATGGAGAAGACTGAGGTAAGCAAGCATGAAGACAGGATTGCTGTAAGCAGGGTTATGGAAACAAAACAGATGAAAGAGGGACCACTAAAAGAGCCTCTGGCAGCCAGAGTCAGTGACACAGAGTGAGAATAAAAACCCAAATTAAAATCACAGGAGGAAAACAGTGGTGACAACATCCAGAGTAGGAAGGGAGACTTTGAACAAGTTCCCTGGTGGGGATAAATATTGAAGGTAAAAAAACCCAAAAAAACCAAAACCCAAAAAAACCCACAAAAAAAGCAGCCTGACGTTTCCCCTCTCTTGTCCACCTTCCCAGCTCAAACCTCTCTACCAATGCTTCCTTTTACCCCATGGGACTGTTAAGGCTTCCTTTTTGTTTGATAGAACAAATACACAGGAGGTCCTCCAGGTACAGGAACCACGCAGCCCAGCCACCTACCTAACCACCAGTCAGTCAAGCAGCCGACAGTATCCACTCAACACCTCAGACGCTTCCCTTGACACAGCTTTTTGTGAGCCAGAATTTCCTAAGCTAAATACTAACATTTTACACATTAAAGCAGGGATATGCATGTAGAAGATTTACACATTTAGCTGCTCTCCCACACTGGGGTGTGAGGATGCCTGAGCTAAGTGCTGTGAGCCACATACTCCAAGAAGCAGCAACAACTGTAGGGTAAGGCCCATGTGCACAGGTTCGGTGATGGTTGGGGGTTTATCTTGTATTCCAATTGTTCTATTTTTTCAAGCAAATATTAATTTAAGTACTTAAACCACCAATCACGAAATTTTCATTTTGTGTGTGTTTGAAAAAAATAATCAAATAGCGTAGGATGATTAAACCTTTTAAAAGCACAGACTACAGTTAGTCACATGTACTTTGTACTTCAGTCACCTGTAATAGCCCAACTCACAATGACAGAGTCTCAGAAATCTAGTGGAGAAGAAACACCTTCTGGCTATAAAATTTTAAGCACAAGTTTTTGTCCCACAGCTCCTGTGAGGCTCATCTGGTTGGCACGCCTGTTATTTCAATCTTCATATTTGCTACCAAACATTCACTTTAAAGTGGGTAACTAAGCAAATAGCTAAAGTACTGCCAGGAAAACAAACAGAATACACACAATGCACCTTTTTGCATATGCTGTTTACTATGTATTTTCTTTACTGTTTTACCAAAACATGTGATACAATCTTACTGCTTCAGGTTATATTGCTGTATGAAGCGTGAAAGTCTGGTGCAAAAATTCACTAAAGTGAAATGGAAAACCTTTGCAGTTTTCTGTATGTAAACACTAGATTGGTCATCTGCTTCATGTAATGGAAGCAAAGGGCCATCTCTGTTCCAGCTCTTTCTGAGATGACAGACAATTCTACGAGTACTCCCCTGTAAGGGGCAGTTTCCACCAGCTCCAGATTGAAAGAAATGAAGACAATTGACAGCAACTGAAGCTCTGGCACCAAATAAACAATTTTATTAGCTGACAGGTGGAGGGAAGTAATTATTTCTTTCTATTCAGCATTCGTGAGACCACATCTGGAGCCTGGTTTGAGGAGTCCTGGGAAAAGAAAGATTGACACACTGGAGTGAGTCCAGTGGATGGCCACCAAGATACTGAAGTGCTCGACGTATGAAGGGGAGATTGAGAGCTGGGTTTGTTCAGTCTGCCCTGGGAGATACACAAAACCTGTCTGGATGAGGCCCTGGCTTTGAAGCTATCCATATTCTGTTGAGGGAGATTGTTTCCTTCAAACCTAGAGCTTACCTCAGAGAAGTTAGAAGGACTATTAAAAAGTAGCTTAATGGAAGAACTATTAAAAAGTACTTTTAGAAGGCAATCTTTTAGCTCTAGACAGAGATCAGTTACAGAAAATAAATTTTTACAATATGATTGGGAAAAAAAATGTAGGTCATCATTCCTTCAAACAACAGTTTCTCCCCTTCCAACCCCCTTCTTTAAGGTCTGATGTGAAAAAGTTCAAAGCTAAATAATTGTCGCAATTTACAAAGGTTTAGCAAGTTCCCGTACCAACAATCATGAAGTAAATCTACATGATGTGGTTTGACAGCCATTTTCAAGATATTTTCTCAGAAATTATAACTCACAGTAGCAACATATTGCTGATTAAGGAAAAAATTCTTATCACAGTTTGGGGTGACTACATTATCAGCAAACACACATTTTATTTCCCTTGCAGAGTTGCTTACACCTGCATTTTCATAAGATATTTCACCTTTGGAAGAGACTGTCAACAGTGGTCCAGTAGCATTAAGAAATCTACAGAAATGTATTACAACTTCAAAATTAAACTTGAGACAGCAAGTCTTCTGAACCAGTTTACTTTGGTAAAATCTCCCTCATCAAGAAATACTCTACAGTTCTCAAGGTAATAAAATTTGAATGCATCCTGCTTTAAAGAAGGATGATACTGTTGTAGCACTGTGTCACTTTTAAAGCATATGGGTAGCTCTTATAGATGAAGCTCCTAAGGAACATAACCATTGTTCTTTGGTGGGGCAGATAATGTAAAAAAAGAAAAAAAGAAAATAATAATAAAAAAGGATTTCTTTAAAGTTTAGTAACAACTTTTAAAAAAGCTCATTTGAGTAGTCTTTGGTGCTACGAAAATAAACATTCATGTAGTTAATCCACTTTTTCTGCTCATTGCTCTGATGTCTCATTTCCTTTGTGTCAAAAAGTAAAGTGCAACCTCTACAGCACCACACATTGCCACACAGATACACTCACAGCAATCATGAACATATCATGGTGGTCCTGGAAGCAGTGCAGGCACATTAGCATGATGTTCCTCCTGGGACGCTGCGGCTATCCTGGCTCCCCCACATGAGCTCTTCTGCCCACCTTGGCATAGTGCCACGCAGATGTATCCTGAGTCCTAGACTTGCTCTAGCCAAGGAAGTAAAACCAAAGCTATGCTGTCATTGCTTTCAGGCCTAGATTATTCTCAGTACAGTCCTGCTGTGCCACACTAGCTCTAAAAGGATGACAGCTATCTTCTGCAAGACAAACTTACGTGGCAAGTCATGGAAGAGCTGACCACAAAAGGAAGATTTGGGTGACTCATTTAACATCTATATCCATACAGCCAGCTTTATAAAGCAGACCTAGGCCTATTGCATGGGGAGGAAACAAAAAAAACCAAAACCCCAAACAATGTAACCTCACAAGTTTGAATTAAGAGTTGCTAAAAATGTAGCAAGAGCAGAGACATCACCACCTTAAAGAGGTCACTGAATCACACTGGTGGCCAGAGGAAGCTCATGATTTTAGAAAAGTCTATAAATGAAAGAAGTTTTTTAATCTTTTACAGGACCAGCAGCAAATTGTTCTGAATGTCGAGTCATCAAGTTGTGCAAACTGATGCTGTCCCCATCCTGCCTGTGATGACTGAGGAGGAGGAAGAGGGACACAGTCTTCCCTGCGTATTTTATCTGCAGCCTTATTTGTTCCTTTTTGGCAGCCCCACTTGAACATTAGGACAAGAAGTTCTGCAGTTTTTAAGCATGTCAGTAATGCTGCCCTAAGCAAGAAAGACAGTCAATGTTTGTCTTCTACCTCCCCCAATGCACAAAAGGTCACTTTCGACCTTCAGATGTAAGGGATGTTTCTTCCACAGGGTCACAACATTTAGTGGCTCTCTTCTCAGCCAAATTTTTGGCCTCGTTACTTTCTCTACAGAAGTGAAGCTCCTAGTGAAGTGGTCAAAAGAAACAGAAGTCAGTGCTATGTGTGGGGTTTTTGAGAGCATACAGTCTGCTATCCTGAGAGTTAAATCTGGCTCTTCAGGTTTTCAGCCCCTGCACACTGACCTTATCACAGTTAAGCTGATGGGCTTACAAATTTTTTCAATGGTGATTGCAGCTAATAAAATGTGTTGCATTAAACACCCTTTTTCTTTTCCCCTTTAAAGGTGGTTTGCCTCAGTCTTTCTGAGAAAAAATAGAAAAAAGGGTAAAAAATAAAAATAAAATAAAAATCCATTTGCTATTCCTCCTCACCTGTCCAAAGTATGAGGTCTTATGAATATAAAAATCACTGACCATTCAAAGATACCTGGAGAACCTAATATTTGGAACAAAAGGCCTGCATATTCAGCTAAAGACTGTAAATTAAAATTATGAATGACCTCAAATACTGTGCTATTCAAAGGATTAGCTTTAAATTGTTTTATTCCCTCTCAAAGAGTGAAACCATCAAGACATTACCAAATACTTTGGAAATGGGTGTGAGACTGTCTCTTGCTGAAATCATCAATCCAAATGTTGCCCACAGTGATAACATCCAGAAATTTCATAATCTATTGGCTTTATCACAATAGACAAAAGACAAATTCCAGAAGGAAATTTTGGAGTTTCCAGTTACTTCCCAGGGAGGCAGACAGGCAATAGAACTGGCATTTTTGTTGGTCTTTAGACAAAAATTTGATTGGATGTGGGCTCCCCCTCTGTAATCCTATTATTCAGATCTTCCATTTTCAAATTTTATTAGCATACAGAGACAGCGTGCAAGAGGACCTGTTCACAGAGAGGTCTAGAAACATGCAAGAGGTCATTAACTTCACCATAATAAAGCCCCTCCACCATGAACTTCACCACTAGGAACAAACACTGAGCATTTACACACAGTTTAAGACAAGAAACAGTCTAATTGCCCAGTCAGACAATAGAGGTTTTCATTCCGAGTCTTGGAGATGCTTTTTTTTTCCTGGAAAAAATATATCATAGCTTCCTAGTGAGGGGCTGCCCACAAATAAAAACACAGTCCCAGGAACAAACAAATATCCTTTCTTTTATGGGTTTGAGACATGCTTTTGCTTACATCTGCTCTCCTCCCCCATTCCCAGGGTGAAAGCAGCTGGCTGTAGGACACAATCATCACCGTCTTCCAAACAGGAGTATCAGCTGGTCATATGCTATGTCCCAAGAAATGACCAGGCATGGAATTAAGTTGTGCTAGAAAAAGGAAAAGTACTTCTGTAGAGAAGTGACATAAGTCCAAAAATTAGAAAGTAACAGACAAGCTTCTGCTGTATTTTTCCAGAGAGTTAATACAGCCATCAGAGTCCTGGGATGCTGGTTGATACAGACAGCTACAGCCCTCATTACTGTAGCTGTGAAGTTTGTACAGGTTAGAAAGAGAGGGAAAAAGTCTGTGGGTACTCATATTTTGAGTTTCACTGTCAGCTCAGAATCGACACGAGGTCATTCACCAATACCCCTGCTAATCTCAGCTCCAGCTACATGCCAAGCACTTTCATCTTCCAGCACGATGCTGTGACACAGCACATTGTGGTGGCTTCTGGCTTGGAGAAGTTCTGAACTAATCAGTAACAAGTCTTCCCAATTATTTTGGGCAAGAGCATCAACTTCAATTATAAGCCCAGAGCAATTCTGTGGTTTAAAGGTCAGGCACAAAAGAGAAAAATCTAATATATTTGTAAAAAAAAAATAAATTAAAAAAAATTCCACAATTATCTGTACCTTGCTATCAGGAGCCAAGATAGGAAATACATGATATTCCAAAGTCATGTCAGGAAAACCTTCAGAGCTGTCTTTTTTGTAAGTGGTGCAGCTGCAAGTCAAAGATCAGTGTTATGCAAAGTGATCTTTCACACACAGGTTCAAAAACAAAGGAGGTTGAAAGATCTTTATTCATACAATAAAAAGCCTTCAAATAAATGTTAAAGTTTATTTGTTTGAAAAAAACCACACACTCACCCAACAAGTAGAATAATAAAAACTGTAAAGAAAAAGGATGCTAGGAACCACCAGATAGGTCATTAGAGAACTCTCATAGAACAGAAAAGTTTTTCTCAAAGAAAAACAAACCATGAGTGGGTATTTAATACTGATCTTCATTTTCATAGCCTGTTTAACTTCTCTGTATAGCTTCATATAGCAAACTGAGACCTGACATGATTATTTGGTGATAATATTTTCATTTTAGACTATACCAATAAGGCTTGAGAACTATTTTTGTCAAATCTGTTAACATGGGAAAACTGGAGCCAAGAGGAAACAGACAATTTTGGAGAAGATATTTCATCCAAGCCAAGCCAATCATTTGAGGTTTCCTCCTTGTTCCTCCCAAAATCACCAAATCACTAAATCAAGAGTTATTTTCATGTTTAAGTGGTGCCAAACACTTCTTTTCTGTTAAAGCAAATGTATGTACACACACAAACACACACTCAAGAGCAGCTTTCTCTACCTGCTTCAGCCAGCTCTTCCCTTGGTCTGTTCAATATCCCTCTGCCCCAGGTACTTCTCTGCTTCTTCATATGTTGTGCTGGTGCCATTACAATCACTTTCAGCTTCAAAATATTTCCAAATTTGCCACTGCAAGCAACATCACTTCGGTGGATAAATCAATATTTTTCAAGCATTTCTGAAAACTCCCACTAATGATGGTACATTTTGTCTGAAATGTAATGTCTCTATTTCATGTTAAAATCACCCTTACATAGCCAAACCTTTAGATGTTTATCTGTCTTTTAGAGATCCCAGAGCCGTTGCAAGGCAGCATCGAGGATGTGCAGAAGCTCCTCCATAGGCCACCCCAAGAGCTGTGAAGCAAAGTGCACCATGTGAGGTAAAGTCTTTGTTTAGGGCTGTTTGACCATCGTGCCTTTGTTTTGGGGACAGCTCAGTAACTGCTTTCACAGCACAGCATTAGATACTATTAAAAGTATCTCTGGCTCCTCTGAGGAGCTCTGACTGGGCTGCTTTGTACTCTAAAGCACTGAGCACATCACTCACAGATGCTACTCCACATCCCTCCTTTCTGGTTGTAGCCACGGGGTAACTAAAGCAGGATGGAACAAAGAATTTCCCTAGGCTAGAAAAGGCACCCAATAATTGCTACCTCCTAAAAACCCCAACAAAACATAGCAAAATAAATAAGTGCAGAGGGGTGACCTCCTCTGTTCTCGCAAAAACATTCTCACATCACAGCTGCCCCGTATAATTCATCATATTAAACCATATCTCAATGTGATGAATATCAACTGACTTGCTCAAAGAATTTAGGCTTCTAGCTTAATCAAGGACTTAATGCTCATAGATAATCTAGAAAATTATAGCATGGAACAAGCAACTTTCAGAGGTGCAAGACTTCCCTAAACCAGATGAAGCTGAGCTGGAAAACATGGGGTAACCTCTCGCCATGGCACCTTGTCACAAACAACATCAGTAGATCCATCCAAATTGGGATGTCTTTGATACAAAAAAAAGGAACTGCATTTTGGGAAGTGCAGGGAAGTTTAAAATTAATTTGCTGTTCTCTCCCCGCTTGAAAAAAACAATTTAACTCAGACTATCTAAGTCATAGCAATTGACACTGCCAGGATATTTTTTGATAGCTTTTTCAGATGAAAAATATTAATCCAAATTCATGGTATAAACAGAGTAGAGCTGGTCAGGAAAAATCTGACAATCATTTTCTGCAAGGTGATTTAGTTCTATCCATACCTAAAAGCTGCACAAAAGTGTTGCTGATTTTATACCTCAGTAAAAAGTCAAGATGTCAAAGGTTCTATTTTACTCCAAACAGATGACAGTATTTTGAGTTAAATCCTTGCTTTCATAGCCAGTTACCACCTAAAACAGTCAGAAGCAAGATGAGGTAACATGTTTTGATTGACTTTAAGTAATTTAATTTTTCATCTACGCCAGTGAAAGTGCTGATATTGTTTAGTTTTGTTCCCATTCCAAGTGAAGGAAAGTTCCGAAAAAGCTTTATAAAATGTCATTGTTTTCCTGCAGCCAGTGGTAAGGACAGCAACAGAGTATTTTTCGTTGGCTGCAAACTGCTCTAAGGTCAGGCCTGTTACCAGTTTCAGGGCTCAAGGACACCTCCCACAGACAGATTTAACTTGACCACTCTCAAACCAAGAGGCAGATTACCTGCCTGAAACCAAACCAATGCTTGAGTTAATAAGTGAGACTACCCTATAGCATAGTGCTAATGGGGCTCACGTGCTCACTCCTTAAGAAGTGTCATACACTTCCTGGATGGACCAAAACAACTTCAACCTTTCATGTATCATCTGTACTTGTAATTTCTCTGTCTGGAAGTCAGGCATTAAGAGCAAAACCCATGACAGGATGCAAATGCTAGAAATCCGAATTCTTCTACACATGTTCATCATCTATTCAAACACAAAACACAAGGTTTTTCTCTTTCTTTTTTTCTTTTTCCTTTTTTTTGGGGAGGTGTGTGTGCATTTGGGGTTTTTTGTATAAATTATTACTACCCTATCAAAAGCAGGTTAGGGTTTTTAAACTCTAGTAGCTAACCCTACTCACTGTGATACCAAGTGAGACACCCAGCAGGCAGGCAGATGCAGCCCTGGAGTTTCACCTCCTTCTGAGGCACTTTGCCTTGAGCGGCCCTGGCAGCACTTCCCCTGCCACTCTGGCCACTGGGAACGCAGCTCTGAGGTGCACAATGCATTCAGCATGGCACAGTAAGCAGCAACATCCCTTGCTCAGGGGAGTGAGATCCACAGGGGTCACAAGTGCCCTGGTAGCAAGGTCTTGAGGAGCTCCACATTGAAGCATGCAAACCCTTTTGTGGGTTTTGACTTGAGTAAATGGCTGACTTGCACAATACAGATCTGTAGGCCTTTTGTCACCAAAGGAATCCTTAATTGCTGGATTTGAATGAGATTGCTTATGTGAACTAGATTTGCTGGTTCAAGTTTTTGGAGTAATGGGTCAAAATTACTTGTGAAGACACTTCTGTGGGAGCTGCAGGGGTGGGAAAGGGACAGGCATTATTGGTTTCTCCCTCTGAAAGGAAGGTCACTGTGACAATACACTCTCAGCAGTAGACCTGCCCATAAAGCAAATTAGAAAGCACTGTCCATGACACAAACAAACACTATTATTATATATTCAAAGTAGTGCCCAAACTGAATTAAGCAGAACTTTACAGAACAAGTTTGAATCAAATATTAATGTGCATCCCAGAGAGAAGGATGAAGAGAAAACATATGCCTTCAACTCTTTCTATCCCTGAAGTAAAAGCACTATAATGCATCAAGACAGCAAAATGAAGACACTGGTTAAATAAAAGTAATCAGGCATAAGATGGCCAACAGCTCTCAGCTTTCTTTAACACCATGAAATATATGATATTGTAGATGTACCATATTAAAGTGTTAAATTATCACAAAGGTGCTGGACAGTTTTCACTTATTTTAGCCACAATTTTATTACACTATAAATCCAGTGCAGCCCATACCATGTCCAGATTAGTATATTCAACTTAACTCAGCTAAACCATAGGACAAATGGCCATGGAGGCCCTCTCCGTATCAGACTCCACTCATGCATTTCAGATAACACCATTTAGGCATTTCACATAAAGGTATTGTGGAACCTAGTGTAGTATGTAAAATAACTAGTTCCTCAGCAACACTATTTTTACTCAGATGAAATAGAAATTTATGAACGGGTCCTAGCTTTTAAAGACACTTATTAAAATGATCAATAAGCAACTTCTCTGTACCACCTTCTTCACTTCTGGCTTACATTGACTGCCATGCCCCTATGCCGAAGTTGTTTGTCTGTCACTGAAGACATGTATTTACTCAACATCAAAATAATTTCCAGAGAAGCCTGTTCAGGGTTTTATACTTAACTGGTATTTCATGCCACCATATCTTTCACCAGCAGGCAATGCAGAATTTCCGAAACAACATGCCTGAAGCACAAACCACAAAACCCCACAGCTAGTGGCCTACCATTAGACAACTTCATATTGGAAATTGTTACTTTTGCCAAAGACAATTCACACAGATGAGGCAGCAATTTGTTAGAAGTGGAGAGGAAGGATGCTTACAGGCATCCTCTAAGAAGCATCCGAACATTTCAACAAACTATGACAAATCTGCAGCCTACTATCAATGAAATACTAATTTCTGAAGCATTAATTAGGCAATCTTTCTCTCTCTTTGTCATCAAACTCACAGCTCTATGGGGTAAAAAGGGCTCAAGAAGGAACCCATGGTCTTTTTCCCAAGAGATATTCTTCTTAAAATTGTTCTTATATTGTGAAAATACACTGACCTATAAACATCCATCAAGCGCTACCAGTTTTCTGAGCATATACACCAAGGCGCTGAAAACTCGTGTACTATTGGGGAAAAGGTAACAACCTTTCCACTTTACTGATACTAAGTAAATGTGTGACTGTAAAAAAAAACAATCGCCCCTTCAGTTTCCCACTGGGTCAAGCAGTGGCTACAATTGATGTAACTGAGGAGTTGGAGGTGCTGCCTTTCCTCCTTCCCACTCTGATATTTTTCTTCTGCACTCCTTTGTTCACTTAACAGAACTTTATTTGAAGTGTGTTTTTACTCCTTTACTGCATGACAAACCCACATAGTCAGAAGACAGGCTTATAAAAACCACAAATCTCCAGCAGGGAGCTCGACGGTGGGTGTAATATTGGACACAGCTCTCCATTCATCATACACATTCTCTGGATTTCAAGTTGACAGTGTCCCTTTAGCTTACTGTTCCTCCTCAGGAGAGACCAGATGAGTCAACTCTAATGAAAACACTTCCTCCACCAGCATATAAACAAACAGATCTTCACCTGTAATTGTTCTCTGCTTCCAGAAGCTAGTTAAAAAGACATCAAGACAAAAAAAAAAAAAAGGGGGGGGGGGAGGGGGAGGAGATCCTGGAAAGTGTTACAGCTGCAGGGATGGTGGAAGGAAGGATGTGGGAGTTGTATACTAGGAGGAAAATGGCAAGGTCTCAAAGGCGTTCCCAGTCCTGTGCACGCATTTCAAAAGCCTAATCTGTTCTCACTTGTTATTTAGCACCTTAAAAATCGGAGCATATCAGAGCGATTGATGAGCAACTGCAGAAGGTTGCTTTTCCACTCATCCTAAACTCTCCTCCAGCACCTATTCAGGCCTGCCCTCCCCGTCACCAATGAACGGACCAAGGTATCATGCTTGTTTCCACAAAGTGACCCCCTTCCCTCTCCAGTCCTCTCCCAGAGCTCACACAGAATCCACAAGGAGCAGCAATCAGGCGAGTTCCCGAGGAAGCAGAGACCAAACTGAGCGTTATTAAGGAGGTCGGGCGACGCGTACACCGTAGCTCTGCAGACGCAGCAAAATGCTGGCACCCGTGGTGTGGCGTTTGGTATCTCTCCCTAATCTAAAATGTGTCTGAAAAGGAACTGGCACCAGATCAGCGGCCTCATCTGGGGAGGAACAGAGAGGCTCTAGGGGAGAGACAAGAAACAAGCCTCTTTTCACATCCTACCACCCTTGGGCGTTTTGTGCGTCCCTTCTTTCTTCCCTGAAAGAGGCCTTTGTCACAGACGAGAAAATCCTATACGATTTATTTCAGAGAGAGAGAAGGTCTTTTTATTTATTTCCCCCTCCCCTTTTTCGCAGTTCGGCGACAACAAATATGTCCCTGTGCTGCGCCCCCTCCCCTCTCCCCGGCCGGCGGCCGCGGGGGCGGACATGGGCGACCCTCGGGCACGCAGGGCCCCACACAGCCGGTCCCCGGCGCTGCCCCTGGCCCTCCCCGGGCCGCGGCCGGGGCGGAACCGGGCGCGGGGTCCGCGTGTGCTGCGTGGGGGACATCCACAGCAGCGCGGCCGCCTCCCCGCCCCGGTACCCCCGCACCCCATCACCGCTCGGGCGCACAAAGGAAACAAACTCGCCGCAGCATCCATGCATCCATCCACCTATCCAGCCCCCGCCCCCGCTCCCTCCCGGGCGGGCTTCGGCCCCTCCGTTACCTAAGGCGGCTCAGCTCGGCTCGGCTGGGCTCGGCTCAGCGCAGCGCGGGGCCGGGGCGGCGCCGCCGCACTCGCATCCTTCTCGCTCCGCTCCTCCGCCGGCTGCCCCCGCCCGCCCGCCCGCAGCGAGGAGCGCCGCTGCCTCTCCCCGGGGCGGACGCACTGCGCCGAGCCGCGGCCGGGTGCGGAGGCGGCGACTCCGTGCGGCGGCGGAGCCGCAGCCTGGGCAGGGATGAGCTCGCACGGGCTCTCCGCGCTGCTGCTGTCGCTGCCGCCTCGCCTCCGCTCCGCCCGGGCGAGCGCGGCTCGGGCGCTCCCTCCCACCGGGGCTCCTGACAGATGGCGCAACCGCAGCGCCGCCGCCTCCCGGCCCCGCTGTCCGCCCGGAGCCGGCAGCGCCCTCCGCGGGGCCGCCCCGACTGACAGCGGCGCCGGCCTATGGCAGAGCGCGCCCGACCGCCCCCGCCGCTGGGATTGGCGGGCGGCGCGGGAGGCGGGGCGGGCTCGGGGGCCGCGGGCGGGCAGCGCCCGCAGACATCCCCGGGCTGCGGCCGCTGCTCCTCGGGCACCCGGCGGGGCCGTGGCGCGGGCTGCCCCGGGCTGGCCGGGAGGAGAAGCCGGGGGCGAAGAGGCGGGAGCAGGAGGAAGAGAAGAGGTGGTCGGGCCAGGGGGCGCGGCCGACAGCTGCCACCGCTGGAGCCGTTCGCGGTGCTCTGCGCCCTGTCGGGGCGCCTCGGGAGGCGGGAGGAGTGAGCTGAGCGTCTCAGCATCCCCGATGAATGGGAGAACAACCTTAAGCAGATTATGCCTCTTTGTGAAAGACGACGCCTTGTTTTACTTTTACGATTCTTTTTTTATCCCTAATTCTTGAAATTGGCAATGGTGTGTTCTAAGACAACGGTGGCAGTGAAAAAGGCAGAGGTTTTCCAGGGTTATGGTTTTATTCCGTTTTCCACATTTAATCGCGGAGTATTTGGGCCAGCTGTGTTGAGAGGAGCATCAGCCCCACCGTGGCTGTGTTCCAGGGGTGTACCTGACGTCCCCACAGCACGGCGGGGCACCTTTGCTGGAGCTTCGGTCTTGCACTGCACCCGAAGATGTGCAGGCTTCACTGTCCTACAGTCACAGTGCACCCTGCCCCACAGACAGGTGATTAGAAAAGTTCTCTGTACACTTTGTTCCCTTCAGGTTCTCAGCACTGCCATAAATCCTCCCGGCATTTCTCAAGGTGTTGCATCCACCTCCAGTGTCCTCTGAAAGTATCGCATGCTCCAGCTTCAAGTCCTCTCCTCAGCATGACCCTGTCTGTGACCTTGGATGCTCCCATACTGACAGACTGGTACATCACCCTTTCCCTTATTTCCTAGGCTGGAAAGCTCTTCTGCCTTAGCATTGAAGAAATTGCAGTTAGGCTCCAACAAGAACATGAGAGACATATAAAATACAAATGCAGAGGGAGAGAAACCTAATTAAACATGTTGAAATAGCAAAATATAACACAAGTTTTCAATAACTAAGGTTTACATTTCCCTCTCATTTCTCCTCCCTGGATTTCATTTTTGGCTGCTGATATTTAACCAGAGAGTTCTTTAATCTTGACAATTTGATTTCCTGATGAAATTGCAGTTTTACAAGTTCAAATATAACCTTGTTTCCTATCAGAATGTCTACAGATATGTGTTCATGACAAGAAAGAGTTTCAGTTCTCTGTCTGGGTGACTGTAGGTTGTGTGTAGGTGACTCTCGATCATTACATTTCAGGACTAAACAGAGTTTGTTCCATGAGTTCAAATAAAGAATTTGGAAAGGATGGTAATTTCAAAATAAAATGTCACTTATGGCACTTCTCACTTTAAACCCAATTATAGATGTAAAAAGAAACAAAATTTTCAGGCTCCTAAGTAGCTAATTTTAAGTTTCCCTCCTAATCTTTCGATGAAGATTGGTTTTTTAAAAAAATTATATTACCACATAAAACATATATACAACACAAGAGTATAAATGCATGGATCAATTGAAAAAACAATTTCCGCTTTTCATTCTCTTGGATGACAACAGCAGCTCAGTGGAGAGGTCTTATTCTGCCTTTCCAGAAACACTGATCGGGATCCTGATCCTATAGATTTTGAGAAGCACAGGCTGCAGCCATTGGGCCAGCAGCAGGCAGCAGGTACCAGTTGAGACAGAACAGAGCTGCTGCCTAGAGAACAGCCTGCCTCAGCTGGCCCAAAGCAGTCTGAAGGCAGAGCAGGGTTATGGAGACTATCAGTCTGTTCTGAATTGGCTACTGGTTCCTGTTTGGAGACTGTCAGGACTGCAAATGGTATCTTAATACTCTAGATTTCTCAGCAGAAAACCAGAATGTGGCTTTAGGAAAAGGGGCATTTTCATAAACCGTTTGCCTTTTTTTATGGGATTATACATAATCTTACCTCTTCACAAGTCAATAGAGGTTTCTTGGGGATCTTAATATCTTGGAAATTAATCAAACAACCAGATAATCTTGCTGCAAAAGCTATAGGGAAAAAATGCACTTAATTTTATAATCAAAAAGCGGGAATATAGAGTGTTTGTCCAAAACTTTGAATGCTCTTGCTGTGAATTAAAACCAGCATCGCACAAAGAAAAAAAACAACCAATCAATCAAAAAACTACTTACCACTCTTTTTTGAGTGAAATCAGAAAATAACCAACTAATCAATGAAAGCAAACCAAAACAAGATCACACAGCAGCCACAGAACTACTCTAAGCCAGTGCAGATAAACTGGCTTGGCAGCATGTCATCGAAAGCCTGATGCTCTGAGCGAGTATAGCTGAAGAGAAGCAAGGTGTGGAGTCAGGAATCAAGTGCTGGAGTCAGGAATCAAGTGCCGGTAGTTGCATGGGAAGCATAGGAAGAAGCCTTGGGTTTCCCTTTAGGGTACCTGTAATTTCCTTAGGATCATAAAGGCCAGCAGAGCTGCTCTGAGTTCCTGCGGCCCCTGTGGCAGAGGTGAGATGTGCTGGAGTGTTCCCTCCACGAGTCAAACCTATGTGTGCCCACAGCAGGTCCTCACACAAGTCTTGTTCTTTGGCACTCACCACCATGGCTTGACTGTATTGATATCTGCCTTCAGAAATCACCCAGAAAATCTGCCAGATATTCTCCCAGTGAAACAGAAGAAATAATTAAATTTACCCACATAATACAGGCACAGTTCTTTATATTCTCCTTTTACTCTCCCAACTTTTCTAAGCATCTTAGCCTGAAGTCCATAACACTGTTTTCTCTCTCCTTCCTCTATGTGGCCTTCCTCCTCATGCCGAACTACTTTCTCCTTTCTCCAATCTCACCTTAAAACACTTATTCATTAAAATCTTGAAATAATGTCCATGGCTTCTCCATCAGCCATTTGCATGGAAAATATGAAAAATATTGTTAAAACCTTAGTTCTGCAGTCACATGTACTAAATGATGTGGTGTTGAGATTTTCTCCTTTCCTTCCTGTTCCCTGCTCCTATCTTCCTAAAGAGCTACACGGCTTTTTGCAGCAGTATGAAAATTAAGAGCCTGCTTAGGATTTATTTGTAATAATAATTTAGCATCTGGGAATGCAGTCACAAAATGACACACGAGTGACTGTTGGAGTTGTCAGTGGGCAAGAAATCAGTGACAGCTATCATGAATGTATGCTGAATAAATAATAGCCATGGTTTGCACAGAAAGGTAATGTTTTGAGAACAAAACATGCTCAGCTTTGTAATAGCAAGGAGATGTAAAGGCAGCTCTTTTGTAGAACAGGGCAGGATGTAAGTTCCATTTTCTTGGTTGTTTCAAGCCACTGTTGGTAAAACTAGGCTGACTCTCAGAAAAACCTGTCAGAATTGTTTGCTGGATTCTTCTGAGCCATAATTTGTAAAAGTGAGATCCTAAGAAACTTGTATTTTAAAAGACCCCCAAAGTGTTAAATTTTACACTTTTTGGGTTTTGGGGTTTTTGGGTTTTTTAATCAAAACATTTTAATTGAGATTACCTTTCATAAGAATAACCAAATGTCATGTTCAAATTCTTCACTCAAACCAGTACATTAATCACAGTCTGATAGGTGACTAATCTGCTTCACCATTTTATCTTCTGTCTTACACTTCCTCCCTTTCTACATTGCTAACTCGGCAACACTTCCATTCATTTTGGTTTTGGCTGTGCGTATTTTACCAGCTGTAGTCTGTCATGTATAGCATATTATAAATAATTACAGAGTAGTGGGGGAAAAAAGGGATCTGAACTTGCCTACAGTATTTTAGGAGGCTGACAGTATTTGCCTGGCACATCCCACGATATTTTCAGGAGGTTCCTCGGCTGGGGAGCGCTAAATGGGTCTTGCTGACTTACAGGTGATTACTGCCAGGGGGTGCTGAGGTGGCAGGTTTGCCTCCCTGGGAACACCATCTTTGAGGTGGGAACAGCAGCCTGGAAGCAGAAGGGAAGGTTTGAACTGAGCTCTTCATCCTGCTCGTCAGCACTAGTCACACTAATACACGGAAGCAGAAGAAAGGGTATTGGCAGGCATAGGAAAAGAGTGCTTTGCCTTTTGTGCAATAGGTAGATCATCTGTGGGAGCAAATAGACAAGAGAAACTTCATCACCCTATGTCTTCAAAGAATAAGCAGAAGAGGCTTTCCTTACTGCTGTAGAGGGTCAAATCTCAAATGTTTATATACATATGAACCTACTTTTCTTGTCTTAGAATATTCCTAAAACACAAATTGGAAGAGGTGTTTCCTCAAACACTATGCAAAGGTTTTCCCAAACCAGCAACGCAGGCATCAAACTGTAACCATAACATCTTCTAATGGGATCATGCATTTTCTAAAAGTTAAATGTCTGTGTTTATAAGCTCCGCATGTCTTTGCACTCTCTGTGGCTACATATGGACATGGAAATAAAAAACACACATGGGACTACCTTAGGAAATCCAGAAATAACATAAAAATATTAAACCCATGTTTTTATAACTTCCAGACTTATTAGAAGTCACATACTACTAAAGTCAGAATAAAATTTCTTATTCTTATTTTATGTACTCAAATAAACATTTAAATTCTCTCTGAAAGCTGGTAAAAGGTATTGACTTTCAATAAAAATATTTTTTAAATGACAGTGAGGAGCCTGTGGGATGAGAACACTCCGAACAACAGTGCACCTATAATCCAGCCAAGGAATATATCAATTCTCTTCTGGGCATAGTATATTTTCAAAGGAGACAGTGTGTATATTACATTACATAATTTTGTAGAAATGAAGAACAGATAATATAGTCAAAGATGTGCTATTGTTGTCTTTCTGCTGTCAGCATTAGCGCTCTGCTGAGCATCAGGGAAATGCTGGAAAGGCTGGCTTCTTACATTGGGATAAACGTGGAACAAAAAGCACAAGTTTGTTCTTAAATATCACTTTCTTAATTTACTTGCAGAGACCAACCCTATAGTAGATCCATTGACAAATTGCAGATATATTTCAAGAAACAGGCCCACATAGGGCTTTGTGATTCCCAGAAGTATACACTGTCCAAAGAATTATCTCCAAATGCCAAAAAATAGAAGTAAAATGTTTCTTGTCTGTCACTGTCTCCAAGCCACACTGTGTAACAGAACTAACATAGCAATCTTCAGGTCTAAAATGTCAGCAGGTGCTAAGAAATAACTGATTCCATAAGGATATCTCAGATTATCCAATGGAATACTTTGACTACAGTGCTTCTCTCCTCAGCATATAAAATGGGGTTAAAAATGTCTTTTTACTTGTGCAGCATGAAGTTTAATTAGTATTTGTAAATAATTAAAGATATTCTGGGCATGCTGTATTGCAGAAGCTCATGGATAAAGTTAGTAATACTGTTTCCATTTTGGGGCTGGATTTCTGAACAGTGCCACCTCCTGAATGTGAGGAGAGGAATATCTCTATTTCTCTCTTTAATCCTTTTGGCCGTTATGACACAAAATGAGCCAGCATCCTCTCAAAAAAATGATCCATGTTCCTGTGACTAACTGCCGCAGTCACTCGGGGAGGCTACAGCAAGGTTATGTAAACTGTCCCAGTTCTGGCACTACCCAACTGTTGAACTCTTGACCTTCCACTTCTCATGTTGTTTAAATCTATTTTTGCATGCTATTTTCCAGCTTTGGGTTTGGTTTTTTGTTTGTTTGTTTCTTTGTTTTAAATGGTAAAATAACCCAGATATCTGTCAGCTGGGAGTAGACTGGTTCCATACATATCATTAGCAAAGACATATGCTAATGAGCTTATTAGAGGGTTGGGAGAGTCGTTTGCTTGCCTGCACTCCTCCTCCTGGAGGAGTTACTACTCAGAAGCATTGGGCTGTCATCGCCTGTCTGGGACAATTATTAGGAAGGTGCAAAGTGCAAATCTTACCATAGAGTTTCCACCTCTCTGCTGGCAGTGGAGTGCTAGTGGGTGTTCCCACAATTTGGGGTAAGGGCCCAACTTCTCATAGATTATCTTACCTTCTTTCCCAAATCTGCCTCTTTCTACTTATACTCATAGGGGCTGTCTTTAGTGCCCCATAGGTTTGTCCCTGTCCCACACCAAGGACCTTGATATACTACTTTACTGATACTAACCCTATTTCTAATGACATGAAAACTTGTGGACTGGGTTCCAAGTAAGGATTAATAAGATTTGCATTTGCTTTCAGCTTATTAATCAGAGCGTCTTCCGCTGCTGTTATCTCCAAGAAAAAAACATCCAGCAGTGTGCTCATTGTGCTCTTTGCCCACACTGTGTCTGCTGGCCCCTGTAAATGGATGTGATTCAGAGTGAATCTCCCATCACCTTGGCCGTCATCATGTTGGCAGCACCACAGAGTGCTGTTGTGGAGCTGCAGGTCTGAGTGCCACTGTCCTTTTTTTGCGTCATTCTCACCTCTTGTAGTGTTTTGAACTGACTGTTTTGTTGACAATGTCAAAATGAACCTGTGCCCTAATTGCCTTATTTTCTAACCAGGATCCTCAATTGCTTGCCAATTGTAATTGCACCTGTCATTAAGGATGAATTTTTGATCCTTCTGCTAAAGAAAAAACAATAGTCATGGCACTGTACCATAGCTACCTGTATGCAGATGACCATGCTCGTCATTTGAACATTCCCTAGCTTACTCTGGAAAACAGATACAGGATGTAGTGAAGCCAGGCAGAAGGAGAAACAAAATAAATGCAGCCACTCTGCTCTCCGAGATAGACATGCAGGCACATGCTGAACAGATGCATCAACACTAAGCTGGTGAGTACCCAAGTGAAGAACTAAAAACTTTCTAAGATTGTTTCCACCAGAAAGAGTATCTGCTCAGTCTGGAACAGATGACCATCCTGCTGAACATATCACGATTCCTGTGATTATCAAATCTAAAAGTACCTAAATATGAGAATTTTAAAGACTTAAAAGAACATTCCTCAACAAGCCTCCAAAAGCTGGAGCTGTATGCAAGGGTAAGGAGTGATTTCCCATGTAAACACAAGGTTTAAGATGAGCCAGACCTAGAATAGTTAATCCACTAGGAGGAATAGAGAAAACGTGAAAATGTAACCTATGAATGCAAACTCCAAATGCACATAGGTACAAAGTAGACAAAAAAAATTAAAAGCGAAAAACAAATAATCTGAGGAGTAAGAAAGGGTGCCCTGCAAAAAGACTTTGTATATAATAATCATGGAAAAAAAGTCATTGAGATTAATTGTACTGATAAAAGAAAAAATACAAAATAACATTGTCAAGGAGGCAGAAAGTGAGACCAAGAGTGAGATTTTGCAGACACATAGTATTAATGCAGCACAATAACATGGAAACAGAAATGCTGTTGTAAACCTCAGACAATCTCATGATACAAATACAAGATGGCATCAAAAAAACCAGCCCAAAATCAAACTCTGTGATATAAACTAAAAAAAAAACCTCAGGAAATCAAGCACAAAATAAGCACTAGGTTGGTAGTAAATATGTGAAGGGATGAGACTTCTTCAGACTTGTTTGAGAGAAAAACTTGGTTAACGAGAACCAGCTAGACTACTATAATGGTGGTAGGATGGTATAAAATTCAAGCTGCCATCACTATTCTTAGTGCCTTGAGGGTGAGGTCAACAGGGCTCTCATGGGTGTCACCATGTGAATGACTGTACCAACTCAGAAAGGATAAGCATCTTTTTTACACAAGTCATGATGACTCTCCGTGCGTTTTTTGCTGCACCCTTCTCTTGCGCACTTTTCCTACCAACAGGAATTTCTTTTCAGATACCTATGCTTTGCTCCACTTCGGTGCTGATTTCATTTAAGAACTTAAAAGAGTTGTCTGATAATCAAAATCCCTTTTCACAAAAGTGCCTTTTGGATGTCCCTGAAGCACACACGAGTGTGCTTCCATTTTCTCTGTACTATGACTGAATGAGGAAAAGCTAGGCAAGCACCATAGCCAGAGAAGTCTGCACATTTACGGACAACTAGAGTTCATGACTAAAACCTTCCTGAATGAACATTACCCGCTTTGGAGAAGCAGAGTGATTCCCAGTGCTTCATGACAAACAATGGTAATGTCAAAAGCACTCAGGTAAGTAAAATGGCTTCTTTGAAAGATTATGGACCTCATCTAGATAAAGAAAGCTGGCAATGGCATTTAGGATTCCATCTTCAGAAGTGAGTAGTGCCTGTCAATGTCAGGAGTAGGATTATCTGGATCTACTGGGAACAGCATGTGTCTCACAACCTTCTGCTGACCACAACCTGATTTGAGAGAGTTCAGGAAATGGAATAAAATCTGACTGAAAACACAGTAAAATGCACTTTTCTGCCACGCTTTCACATGCATTTGCTGACTTTTTAAGGATTATGTGCCAAAGAGGTCAAAGCAACACAGCTACATCTAATTTCTAAAGGGCTTTAATATTAGGTCTTTAAACTAGCTTACATTTTTTCTACTATTTTCCCATCATCTGACAGCTGCTGAATTCTGAATAAAAAGGAAAAAGATGCAATAGATGAGGTTACCACACATAACCATTATAATACCAGGAAACAGGTAATCATTTATCCTGTATGACTGAAAAGACAACAACACTATATGATGCTAGTGAATTGTACTTTAAAGCAGAAATTCCCTACAGCAGAGACAGCTGGTAGCTTTTGGACTGAGTTGATTATCAACAGAGAACCAAAAGACACTCAAACCAAGACGAAATGTTTAGCAATCATGTTTGATGTGAGTTGTTTCATCACTAAGTTTGAGGATGTAAAACAACTGAAGTAGAAAATGACACTAAATCACTAGAGAGCATTTTAAAAGAGTTATTGCTTGTATCTCTCCATGATGCTGAAACTGCAATGCTACAATTCTGAGTTACCCAACAAAAAGATAGGATTAGATATATATAGCTGACTTAATTTTCTGGTCATGAAAGGACAGCAAATGAACCAAAACACAAGATCCTCAAATTGCTAGAAAAATGGATAAGAGAAAGGCACAGAAAACAATCAAGTCAATTATTTGCCATTGTCAAGGAAGCATCTGAAAGGAATCTGACAACAAACCATATGAAACAAGTGCTCTTATCTATAATTTTGTGGAGCGGGGCATATGCCAAAGGAGAACTCCCACCCACATGCACAAAATGCTTGAATTTTTGAGGCAGTCTGAGCATACAAGATAGCATCATAGTTAAAGGCAGTTGGCTCTCAGTGTTCAGATCACAGACGCTTCCTCAGAGCACCTTCTGAAACTGAAGTGTGTCTCCAAAAAACTGGAGATGTCACTGTTTGGCAGACATGACCAGGGATATCAAAGACCTGGTAAACAGTTGGGGTTCATACGGGAATGTCCAAAACCAGGCAAAGCCGATGAAATGTACATAGCATTTGGTTTGTTTGTGATCTAAATAAGGGACAGCGTGGGAATGAACTTGAGCATTGGTAGCACGTTGTCCACACTGTTTAATTGTCACTCCTGGCTTATTCTGGTTGATTCAAACTTAAGTTTCTTCCAAGTGACTACCCCACAGATGGGTGGGCATGATCTAGTCTGTTCCACTTGGAAATTGGGACCATTGATTAGTCCATGATCCTCCCTTATTCAGTGGTGTAGATATAGAGAGCTACAGGCGCCTCGGAAAAAGTTAAAACTTGCTCGTCCCCTCCCACCCACACCGCACATACATTTTTCACTACTGCCTAACTGAGCTGACCCAACTGAGACCCTGAAATTGCCTTGGCTTCTCATCCCTCCCTATCTGTGCACACATTGTGGGCTGTCTTTCAGGCTGATGGGAAGCAGATGATTGTCAGACACTACAATGGTCACAGCAGGAATCATTTCAGCAGGCCTGGTATCCTCAGCCTTTGTGCTTTCAGAGAGTGGCCCTGAACTGGGCCACTCTGTTCAGATGATTTACCTTGGAAGAGGAGTTTCACGTCACCATCATGTTACAATGACGAAGCTTAATCACTGCTTAAAAGTGCTGCAGACTTATTAAAGCAAGCTACTAAAGAGAAAATATGTGCAAAACCATTCCTGAATAGAGAAACATTCCCTGCAGAAAGTGTTAACAGCAGCCTGGTAAAAATGTTTGCTGTCAAGGTGAATATATACCTTTGGTACTCAGCTCCATCAAACAGCAGTGGTAATAAGAGCAAGAGATAGGATGAAAAGATAACACCCATGGGCCAAATCCTGCCACTGTGGGCAAACTACAGTTCTCCAAGAATTTACGAATAAATTGATAAAGCCAGACAAGAAAGTATCAACCCACAATTAATAAATACTCAGGGCCAGTGCGAGAAAAACCTGATAAGTATTTCAGTATTGAGCACCTGAAAGTATACACCTGACTTTTTACAATACTTCACAAACCCAGGGGTTTGCAGTCAAGCAAGCGAATCACTCAAAGAGAGATTATCTCTAGAGATAGTAGGTTAAGTGCTATAATGTAAACAAGGAGACCATATCCATGCTCATTTTTTGAGACAAAACTGTTAGAAGGAAAATCACCCAAGTGGGGGGCATTATACCAAGACTAGGTGTGGGATTGTGTCTAGTGATCTCAAAAACTCAGCATGTAGTGTTTGATAAATGCAGAAAACTGCCTAACTCTTGGCTATGTTGGTATCGGCAGCTGCCGCAGAGTGGGAGTAGGTGGGGAAGGCTGGGGTGACTGCCGAGGGCTGCCTGGGACAGGAGGCCTGGTTTGTTCCCTACACTGCTGCCACATGAACCATTCCATGCCCCTTGGCCAGTGCACATGGGAAACAGATTATTATCTTGTCTCTCCCTCTTTCTCACTGTGCTTGTGTACAGAACAAGAGGCATGATGTTTGGGAAGGACTTGAAGGCCAGCCAAAATGGAAACAAGAGAAATCATTGAAGCAGCCAATGGGCTGCAGCAAGAGGAAAAGGGAACCCTGAAGTAAATAGCAGTCTTTCCATTAATTTCAGGGCAGGCTGCATTAAACCCATATAAGCTGAAGGCTAGAAGGAGGAAATATCATGCTGAATATTAGGAAATAAACTGTGGCAGAGAGTGCAACTAAGCAATTGGTGCACAGGGAGGGAACAGAGCTTTGCCCTACTATGGATGGCGACGTACTATTACAGCACTCTAGAATCCTTTAGAATGAATTTCTTCACTGTTATCTCATTATTTAGGATTTGTTTGTTTGTTTTTAATCCATTGTGCTCTGAAAGAAAAATACAAAGAGAACTCTCTTCTTCTCTCCATCCTTGGGAATAACAGGCTGTTTCAGGCAAAGAAACCTCTGACACTTCAAACAGATGCAGTAAAGCTAACTTTCCTTAATGAATTATTTGGTGACATAACATGCTAGTGCCCAAGAGATTCATATTTTGAAAAATATTTTTGTTATTTAAATTTAGAGGAGGGAACACTTAAATCTCAGGCCAGGAATCTCCCTTTTCTCTTTGGGGCCTTTTACTTTGTTCTGCTTTGAGGCATGCAAAATTTGCTTTGACATCTCTTGCTTTTGGAATATTTTAAGTGAAAGATGATTTTTTGACAAAGCAGTTTAATTTTCAGAAGTTTGTGTTTCACACTTCACAGACGCCTGGAGTCAAACGGGCCAGATTCTCAGCCCTACAAAAACAGCAAAAAGCCATGGTAATTGCCTACTGAGGGAGTTGCCAAAGAAAAAGGGAATCGTTAGGTTCCACACAGTGAAAAAAACGAGGGACTTCACTATGAACGTGTCTCACAGATGTAAAGAAACAGGACAGGTAAGACTAGTATTTTGTATCCCACCATGTCTGGTGTGCACTTTAGTCACGGTCTTCTCATGAATCACCGTGGATGGTTTTCTCTGCAAAACAGGTATTGCTAAATACTATCACTGAAAAAACTAGAGCTGGGGAACCCTCCATAAGCAATCCCCAAATGCCCAGAAGATCAGCATTACTGACAATAATACTCAATAAACAACGAGCAGAAAATCAGCATCCATGGCTTCTCCCCTGTGTTCTGATCTGGGCTATTCTTTTGAGCTGTCTCTGGCACAGTATTTTTGCCTTGTCCCCAATCTTTTTTATGTGCAGTGACTCAAGGCTGCACAGAGCCCCACCAGTTAGCATCACATGAGCTCTTCTGGAAAGGGAAGGACACACAAGAAATTTGCTAGTTTTGTGCAGCTGTGCTGCTTTGGGAACCAAGGCGAAGATTTCTGCTAGGTGCTTTGTATGCCTCACGTCATGCGCCAGCAATTCTGAGCAAGACTTCTGGCATCTGGTGGGTTCAGACGTGTTAATGCTATGGTCTTCAGAGTAGGTCTGTAAAAGTAACTAGAGCTGCTAAATATAAGATCCTCTCGAAAAAGAAAGGGAGACACTAAGATTAGAGGGCTGGCCTAGGTAAAACTAAAACTTGCCTGTAATCATTATTTTTGTCTGTATCCTTAACAGAACTTAATTTCTGTTCTTCTTTATATCAGTTTGGGAGTCAGCAGCTGTGGTGACATGTATGTGCTGGTATACCTTAGCTGGATGAAAGGAGTTCTTCATGGAGGTCTGCTGTGGTGCTTGTGTGAAAATCTGAGAATAAGCAGTACATCTGACCTGGCTGTGTCTCACACCCTGGGCAATACGGAGAGGCAAAGCTTCTTCTTCTCTGGCCTCATTATGGAAAGCCTTAAAAGTCCCTATTTCCTCTTGCTGACTGGAGAGAATTATGATCTTATGACCTGAGATGAAAGGATGTATGGAGGAGATGCTATGCCTGGACAGAACTAGAAGAAGCAGTGTTTGAATAGGGCCTTGCCTATACAAGTTATATATCTCAATTTGCAGTCAGCTTGGCTGTTGAAAGAGCACTCCTTTGAAAAGCTCTTGCTCCTTGTTGCCATTTCGTGAAGGGTTTAAACCTGAAGATTTTCTTCCTGTATGGGGAAGGAGCACAGGAGGTACCTACCATTTCTCCACCAGCTCTCTCATGTCTCCAGAGCCAGTGACTATTCCTGTGGTAGCCCTGACTCCAGCATGCTTGCTGGGCTTACTTCAGATATAGTCTGCAAATATAGAGGAGTTTTTGCAGAATTACATACGCTGCTAGCTTTGCTGGCAGTCACACCAACTTGTACACTAAAGAGCAACGTTCTCTTGGAACTGTAGTCAATAAATGTGGTAGCTGCTATTAGATTGCGTATTTAATGTTGCATTTTCCATTCTAAGGATCAGTTATCGACAGTGATATAATCTGTGCTAGGACAATTATGGAACAGTTTCAAATTTGCAAGGAAGGAAGCAAAAGTGTTGTAGTATGGATTTTTTTTTTAATTAGTAGTTGCATGAAGCTACAAATGACATGATGTAAATAGTTCTCAAGAGTGTTTGGTAAGTCAAAAGCTAGGTAAGATGCTCAAAAATCTCCAATCAGTACCATCTGAGGATGTATCACATCTAGAAACTATAACACTTAGTTTTTATATTTGAACATTCACATAAGAATAAAGGGAACGGTGAAAATAGCTGTGAGGAGCTTGACCAATTCATGACCTAGGATAATAGCATGAGGCTCAGGCACAAATTCAGGGTCCCCCAGGATACATGACAGGTAGTTAATAAAAGAAGGAGTCCCTTGCCTTATAGACACCTCTTCTCATTACCTGAATATCCTCTGTTCAGTGTTAAAAACATATGAGGGAGAAAACAAAAAAAAGGTCAGTTTTTGACTCCAAGCGTAAGCACATATGGCATTAGCTACCTGCACTTCTATGCAAGTGGGGCTGCTGCTAGTGAATAGGATGTCAGTGTTAGCATCCTCACTGATGGCCAAGAAGGAGAAAAGGAGAAAAGTGGCTCTGTGATGAGCCCTTACTCCATAGAGTCCATGCTGGCAGCCCCGGGGTCCTCTATTACAATTACTTTCTCCTGTGAAAGAAATTCCCTACTTGTGCTATAATTTTACTCAGTATATTATGTCTTCTATTCTGAAATAGAAAACTATTCTGAAAAAGTTTTCTCTTTTAACATCTTTCCCTTTAATATGTGCATACAAAGTGAATGTATACTCACATTTACATAACTATGGGTAATTGTACTAATTTATAAGAATCTGTGATTTTTGCTGTTATTCAGCATGGGTTTTTCATACATAGTTTTGGAGTACTGAAATCTAGTAATTTCTTTTTTCTTCACCAAGAGTGTTTTCCTTGATCAAAAGTATTCATATATCAACAGCTCAAAGACATTCAAGCTCCATAAATTAATCTACACAATACGAACACGCAGCATTCCGTTGTCTTCATTCATTTTCACCAACTGCTGTCATTTAGCTGTGAAGTCATTCTATTTCTCTCCTCCCACCCTGATCTCCCCCCTTTTTTTGTTATACAAACTTGGCATATTTAGGCTGTGTATTAGATGTTTGGTGATTATGCTTTTGCTTTGTACTTAATAGACTCAAAACATAGTTTTCTGTTTCAAGAGGAAAAAACCTAAGAACTTAAAACTATACTTGTTGGAAATGCTGTCCTCTCCAGCTTTCCAATTGAAAAAAAAATATTACTAGTTGTATGTGGTTTATGAGAGACTTAAGTGGTTCATAAAGCCTGATCAAAAGTCTCCTAATTTAAAGTTATTTAAAGAAGTACAGACCATTCCAATAGGTCAGACTTGAGTTTAAGACTTACATTTCTGTCAGGATAGAGAGGGGGTTCTCCAAGTTTTTTATTTACTTCTGAATGAACTTCAGTATTTGTGACAGATCTGAGTATACTGGAAAGGAAAGGGAAGCATTAATTGCAGTTACAAGTCCACTTCCCATGGCTTGAAAATCTTGACTGTCTAAACAGCCTGTATGTCATTTTAAGCAGTATTCTGCTTCTTTGTCTCAAATGTACCTTTAACCTCTGAAATGCCATTTTTTCAACTACTCAGCCACTCTTCATATAATATCCCCAAACTAGCAACATTCATTTTGGAAATGCTTTATTGTTTTAACTATTTTGACTTTGCTGTGTGCATTTGGAAAGCACATCACTTTTTTTAAACAAAAAAATATTGTTTTTCTCTTTTTTATAAAATGCCATTATGCGGTGAGAAGAACTGTGAAGTGCTTTTATTTAAGTTGTTTTCTTCTCAACTATTGCTAGAGGCTTTCAAAAAAGGTGACATCTAAATGATAATTCATGACAGCACTTTCAGAATTGATCATGATGCCACAGTGGGACTACACTGATGTGCAATTGTTGGGGTTTTAGGCCATATTTAATGGAGCTGCTCCTGGTTTATACTATCACAGAAATAAAGTTTATGAAGCTCTTAGAAACATGTCATCTTATGTCTTTGCTGTTTTAGACCCAAATTTCTCCATCATTTGAATTTTGCTTTGAATCTCAACCATTCATTAAATAATGTTTGTGTCAATGAAGTCAAAATTTGGAAAATCTGTTAATGAATTGCTATTGTGGAAAGCACCTTAAGATGATGGATGTTGTTTTGTATTTAACTGAAGTAACTGTGAAGAACGTTAGGAGGCTTATATAAAAGTACTGGATGATTTAAGGAGAAAAGGAAGTTAACTGAAATTCTGAAAGATGGTACTGTTGGCTTTGCAAAACACATACTCCTCTTGGGAAAAGGGATAACCCAGCAACCTCCTCCTCAGCCTGGATGCCCAGAAATCCTTGTATATAGCATGAGACATGAAAAATTGAGACTCCATGACCTGAACAGTGATTAGATCTCTAATATTGTTATCATAAACATTTACGACCAGCTTAATTCTCTCTTCATTTTTGTATGTAGTCCTTAAACTTTAGTACAGCTTCCTGGAACTGGAATTTGTGCGTGCTTTTTTTTTTTTTTTTTTAATTTCTACTTTAAGTTTTGAGTCTATTCCAAAAGGATTCTGAACTTTATAGCACAAACCTCTACCCAGTCAGGCAATATGTGCACTTCCTCTCATGAGGCCCACCACTGGGACAGATATGAGAAACTCGATGAGGTATCTGAAATTACTCCAGTACCCACCGAGCTTATCCCCCTTAAGTGACCTTTCTGAAGTCAACAGGCTTCTTAATGCTGCCTACAAAATGATAATTTATATTCATTTTATTCAAAACAAAACCAGATCAGAGGACTGTCTGAAGACTAAAGCATACCTCTAGCTCCTCAAAACTTGACAATGTCCAAGGCCTTTTTTTCTCTGTTCTTTTCTTGAGATAGTTTTGTTTATTGTATTCAATATTTAATCCTGTCTGTGAGACTCATTATCACCAAGTATTAAATAAATAGCTCTGGAAGATTGCCTTGAGGAATAAACTTGTGCACAGTCCTTGCCCAAAGCAAGTCGAGCTATACCAAAATGATTCCTGACTCATATCTGTCACATTTGCTCTTAGAAACCAACAGTGATGGATATTCCACAACCTCCCCACACAATCTTTCCTACTGTTTACTGTCCTTATCACTAGAGGAAGCTGTCTCTAGCACCAACTCTCTTGGTGCAATCAAAATACATTACTCTTGTCCTATCTCCAAAGAACATATGAATAATTTCTTTTCTCCCTTTTTGCATCTCTCTTATCCTTAAAGGTTCTTAATGTCTCTCCTTAGTTTTCTTTTTTTTTTTCTGCTAATTCAGCCTTTTAAATTCAACCTTTCCTAGCAGTCATTCTTCCTACACCCTCACATTTTTGTTTCTGTCTAAATCTTTTTTGAAACATGGTGCCCCAAACTGGTTGATAGTCTCCATCAGAGATATTATCAGTAAGCACCAAATAGAACAGTAAGATTATTTTATATGTTTTAACAAAAAATTCTTCAGCATGGGTTACTGGAGTCCATTAGAGCTCATGTAAACTTCTTCAGTCTTGTAAGTCCAAGTTTCCATCAAGCTGAGATGCAAGTCACTTCCTTCAAGGGGCTGCTCAAGCTTAAATTAACCATGAACAGAGGTGCTATTTGAAGATGTAATAAGGAAAGCCTTGAAACTAAACCAAAGGAGTGTGGACTCACTGTAGGAAGCACTGTGTGGACATTCTCTTTGTGTTTTAAATCTGCTTGGAATCATGGAATAGAAATGAGTTAAGAGATTTTAACTTGTTCAACAAAAACCCCCAAACAACCAAAAAAACTCCTAGATGAATAGTGTATTTAAGCTGTAGTTTTGACTAGTACTGAAGGGATTCAAGAAATTATCCAAAATGAAAGCAACTGAGTTCATCCAAATATGAAACTGCCAGAGTGTATGGGGAGTGTCAGAAAGTGTGACACAAGTGCTCTGGTTTTAACGAGCCAGAATCAGCACTGGAACAAAAACCTATGATGTGAGATGATGAACTTATTCTGGGGTGATTAGTAAAAACATCATAATTATTCACTTGCATACATTAAAGAAGTAAGCCAAATATTTAGCCACTTACTGTGGATGAGATAGATTGTACAGAGAAGATCCAGGTGCTACCATCTGACCTGGAAAAATGCCCAAATGAGAATGTTAATTTTTCAGATGTTTTAAATTAAGAACTGTGCCTGGAAGTTAACTTTTCTCTTAACAATGAAACCTCATTTTAATCCAATGTCTGTCTATTGCAAGCAGAGCTACCAACAGTCATGCCTTTCTTAGAGCAGTGCTGAATTTACGAGTTGCACGTGGTTGGTAAATGAGGGAATAAATAGGTATCAAATGCTCTGTGCAAATTTACCACAAAGACATCTGGATTTGAGAACCTCTCAGCAGGCAAATTTCTAATGATCTCACATATTTCCTTCAAAGAGAATGACTTGGTTGGGTCTCTGTATTCTTTAAAGATCTACAGGAAATTCAAACAGGGAAATGGAATAGGTTTATTTTTAGTCATGGACATGACTTCCTTCAAAATAACACTCATCTCAGTCTTGTGAAGTAAGCTGCTTCTTAGTGTAGTGGATTCGTAAAATGCTCATGCCTTCCTGCCTTGTAAAATTAATAGTAGTCCCATTGAAATGGCAATATTTCAGCATGGTAGTCATGAATGTTCCTGTTTTATGGATTGTCTTTTGTGCAGGGATATGTGTCCCTAAGGGAGGCCTAGTTTGGGTAACTTTGCATCAAGGGTTACCTTTCATCAGCTTTGGGACTGAGGAGAGACAAGGCATGGTAGAGAGACAGTGACACTCTGGCAATTCCTAATCACTGGTTCAACTTACTGGTGCGGTTAAGTAGATCCTGCTTGGTTGCTCTTCAGGACCAGCCACTACCAGTTTGACTTTCAGCCTGAAAGTATTGGTTCAGTTTCTTGTCTCTGCCCTTCCTGGACTGGCTAATGGAGAAGTCACAGCATTGTCTGAGCCAGGTTTTTGCTGCTCCAGCAGAAATTAAGGGCGATGACATAAAAGCCTTAGGGATCTGTTTAGTTATGGGTGTTCTAGCCCAGGTGCTGGGAATCTGAATAGCCTGTGTGTCCCTAAATGACTCACCACAACTTTTGCTGAGGACTGGAGCAACAGTCCACGGTATTGATGGACGTGAAGCTTGGTACCCTAGGGCTGCTTTGCATTGAAATGCCCAAGGTTTTGCTCAGTCTGAATGAATATGTTGCTAAATGTTGCTAAACAAAACACTGGAGTACTCAGGGAGCCCAGTCTGTTTAGGCTGTAGAATATCTTTTAACTTTATTTTTAAACCCACAACACAGGTCTTTGCCTTTAAGCCCAGTCCACTCAAATGTGTACACAAAGTCCATCTTTTCACAGAAAGCAAGGCCCCAGGATAGAGGATGTTGACATTGGAAAGATTTCCTAGTCAAACTATTTTCCTGCCCTGGTTCCTCTCTGGGGTCCTGGGCATGATGTGGTAAGGGCAGAGGGAGGAGGGGAAAAAAAGCCTTTAAAAGCGTTTGTGCTGCAAGTTGCCAAGTTTTGTGTGGTAACTGGCTGCAGAAGCCAAGCTTCTTTTAGAAACCCATCCTTGGGGAGATCCCTCCTTCCTCGAGGTGATCATCCCAGGCCCATGCTCTAGTTGGATCACACCCCCCAGAAAAGAAAGAACTACTTAATACTACTGGTTCCTGTCCCGCTATTTTCCAAGAGCTTGTGTTTCACATTGCCTGTAGCCTTCTTTGCCTGTCTTCAGGTGAGCTTCGGTTGTTTTTACCCATAAACTGTTTGGGCAGCAGGGCTTTATAAGTCTTGTATGAATCCCATGGCACCCTTAAGCAGAAAAGACCACTGTAGTTGTGGCCCTGGCAGTGAGAGTCCATACAAACTCCGTGTAAATCTGATGGGGCTCTTTAGCTGATGATGAGAGAGGGGTATGTCTGGGGATGTCTCCCAGGGCTAGTACCAAAAAGCGTCAAATCCAAGTTTTCCTCTCCCCTCTCTGAATGGTTATGTGGACAGTTGAGACCAAACAGGTCTGCTGAAAGGAGAGGAAGGTGAAAATGTCTCAGAAAAGATGTGGCTTGTTACTCTGGCGGTCCATATCAGGATGCAGGCTCCTCTATTTGTAGTTCCCTTTGTTCTGCCTGGAGTGGCTGTGTACAGCAGATGTCCCCAAGCAGGTCCAGTCTTCTTTCCTCCGAAGGAAATGGTTTTGAGGCAAACAACCTTAGTTTGGCTACAGGAATTTTGATCTGAGGAGAGAAATCCCTGCTATGACAAGGGATATTTCTCTGGCACCAGACAGTTTTGCAATGACACATCTGGGCACGTTGCCTCTGTGCCCAGAGTCTATCTGTCAACTGCCAGCTGGTAGTGAAAGGATAGGACAGATTTACTCACTGGTCAGACTTTCCCATCTCTTGTCTGCACTAACTGAGGCAAACAAAGCAAAATATGGCCAGATACAGGTGTGTATGACCTCATGGAAATCCTGGTTTGGATTCATTGGTGACTTAAACTGGGATGAAAAGTTACTGCAGCTGTTGCTTAGTCAGAAAATTGTGGGAATAACTGCACAGTACAATATACAGTGAGACAGTATCAACATGAGCTCTGTGATAAGGCCTGTGCTGATCCCTTGTCTGCACTTGGGCACTAAAAAAAACAAGGGAGGGGTTTTCATTGCCAGGAAAGCAGGGCAGCTCTGCTCTAGCCCTACTCAGCCCCTGGGATGTGGTTTAAAGCAGGCAGCAAATGTAAAACAGGAAAGCAGCTAACAAGATAAGGTTGTTTCCACACCCTATTTTTACATATGCCCAGATCCTCCCAGGTCTGAGGCTGGAGGTGACTAGGGGCAGTCAGAAGCCCTCGTGACCTCGGTGGAGTCTCTTTCTAGCATTCCTCATCTTGCTGTTCCACTCTGTCACACGCATAGGCACGACTTCCACTGCCATTTACTCCCTCTAAGTTTGCATACACTGACATGGATTTGGTGTTGCTAAAAAATGGGCAGGGTATTCCTCATGCAGCCATACCTGGGATTTATACTGAAACTGGTGGTTGCCCATGAGGCAGGAGGTGAGCTAGAAGGAGGCCATCTGTGATGGAGCTGACAGGAGTTGCTAAACTTCTTCCAGGGCTATGTACATCTTTTAATACTCATACCCTCTTGTGAAAGTCTGGAATAAACCTTTTAGCCTTCCACCATTCCTACCTAAGCCATGTTTTCTTCCTTTCTCATCTCCATGGAACTGCATCAAAACAGCATCATTCTAGACAAGCTTCCCACTAAACAAATGCTTTAGTTTACCGCAAGCTTGGGGAAAGGAAAACATAAATTTTAGATCTCATGGTAGAAACAGTTGCTGGGAGAGGTCCAATACTCCATGTTCAGGGATGTGAATATCTCCCTTCTATTAAAATAAAGGATTGCCACTCACCTATGAGAGTGACAAGAGAATCTCAAAATTAATATACAATAATATACTTCTAAAATTATTTACCACTGTAACTTCATACCTCTTTGTGCAAGTTTTGAAGAAGTGACTAGAAGATAGAATTGACCTCTATTTGATTATAGTTGCAAACCAGGAAAACGAGGCAGCATTCACTGATGCTGGGTCCAAGTGGTGGGGATGGGAAAGGTCCCTGCTGTCCAAATGAGAGTGACCACACCCAAAGCATATTGGGGAAGTGCTCTCTGGCACTCATGCTCCTCTGGGAGTATGCTGAGTGGCACCAACTCTGTATTGGGCCATGTGGGTGCAGGGCTGGGCACATGTCTGTGCCAGAGCAGTGTTTTATTTTTAAACATGGGTGGACATGACAGCTCAGCACATCCCCAGCTGCATGGACAAGCTTATTACAAGGGATGAGGAGTCCACACATGGTGCAGTCCCAGAGAGCAGGTATGATGGCTCTGCCCTGTGGCTGATGGAGCCAAGGTGGTCCTTGAACGTATGCTGGTTGCAGATCTAAAAATCTCCTCATGATTGTTGATAACTCTGGATCAGTTTGAAGACATGAGGCGGGTGGCAATGACAAGCTCTCCTCTGCAAGGCGGATGCGGGGGATATAGGGGCTACTCTTCCCTTTGGGTGACTTATTGTGCTGTTTTCTTCGGATCATATTAACACAGATAAACTGCTCTCTACAGCTTTGGAGTCAGCAGTGCTGCTCAGAAGCTGTTTTTCTGGTCAGTTTTTCTTTGAAGCTGACTGTTTCCACTCCCAAAATATCATGTCAGGGTGAGTTTTGATCCCTGCGAATGGGTGAGGATGTTTGTTGCTCCCAGCAGGACTGCTGCAACACGTTAACTAAAAAGAAAGAAAACAAATCCCTACACCGCCATCAAAATCAGCTGTGACAATAAACATCACTGTCCTGAGGGGTGAGAGGGGAGGGTGGTAGGTCAGGAGGCACGGGAAGACAACAGCTTAGGTCAGCTTTTCAGATCACCCTGGCTAAGGCTGATTCTGTGTGAACTGAAGCAAAGAGCCTGCTCCAGATAAGAGGGGAAATTGCTCAGTCATTTTGAGGCTTTTCCTCAAAACTCTGGTAGAGAGAGCTTCAAAAGACAGTGTCTTGAGAAAGAAAGGGTGAGATTGCCAAAATTTGAGGGGAACACCTGATTTCTGCTGTGAATTGCAGCAAAACTCGTCTCCTCCCAGGCAGTTTTATGGTACATCTGGCTTATATGGATGGGTTGTCCTGAGTGAACTGGGTTGGTATTTATCAAGCCTTCCTTCAGTACAGCAGCATCTTCTAAGGTTGTATCATCTCATACCCCCAATTGGCAAGCTGTTTAGCTCTTCTCTCTTTGCCATCCCTCTTAAAGCACAATTTATCTTATAAATGAGATCCCAGTGTGACTTGCTGAATAAATCTCATGTTTAGGAAAAGCCTCTTATGTTTATTTGAAAGAATCACCAGAGAAGTGAAGAGCTTTGATATGGAATGTAGGAAGCCAGATAAGGAGGTTGATAAACTCTGTGTTTGCTCTAGGTTACATGGTTGAAGAAGAGTATATTGCTATGTACCATGCTGCAAGCCTCTGAAACAGACTGTTTAGGTGAGCTAATTTCCAGACAGGTGTAGTAAAGCTATGCATTTTACAAATGATGCCATTAATGGGCTTGTCAGGAAGGCAGAGGGATACTAAATGTAAACAAATCCACAAAAAGGACCATTTCTTCATTTGTTTGAACAACTCCAGCACTGGAAGTCTCCAAATCACCCCTCTGAGGAGGCCTTCCAAATCCTACAGTGATAGAATTGTGCAGATTGAACCAGACCTCTTAAATCTCAGAATAAGATTAAATGATTAAAGTGAACTTCTGTAACTGCAATGGAAGACAGTATAGGTCTGGTGACAGCTTCAGTTTATATCATGCAATGAGGATGCTGCTGAGCCATGATTGCAAGCCACAGACCTGCTTTCTTATGTTATCTTGACAACTAAGAATGAAGCGAGTTTGGATGGAAACCAACATAAGGATTCAACCTACAGAACACTTTTTCTTACAAAAGAATTGTTTTCCTGCTCTGCATATATACTTCAGGCTAGGACTGTGTAAACCCCAAGAGTCCAATGTTTATCAGATTTCTTCTGATATCTTTTGGTTTTGTTAAAGGAAGAGTTCTATTCTGGGAAACTTTTATATCCTAGTCTACAATCTTGTTTTCAGTATTGAAAATTTATATTTTAAACACATACTTTTTTACCAGTGCTACCAGAAATCCTGTCATTATTGAATTTGAGATGAGTTAAAAATATCTTCCTTTACATTTTGTGCTTGTTTCTCAGGTTGGGAACTGAAATGAAGTTTTTAATTTGGGTGGTTTTGCTAGGTTTCTAGTACTGCCTTGCTTGTGATGTGGCTATTGCATAGTAACATAATACTTATTTACCTCGACCCAGCTGTTTTTACTGGAACAGAACATTCCTTCCCATCAAACCTTTCAAAAATTTTCTATTTCCTTCAAGTTCTGGCAATAAATAAGGAAAAGAGAAAAGAAGAAGAGGGTTGTCTGTAAGCTGACAGTAGCCTTTTAAATGTAATGATAATGGCCCAGCATTGGTGAGAAAAAAACCTGTGCTACAGGCAGACACTTAGAGACTGCCCTGCACAAGGACTGTGGGTCTGTGGCCACTAATCTGCACTCCTACTGGGGTCCAGCAGTGGGGCTGGGAGCATGACAGGCCAGCTACACCTGTGCCCGGCACCCTCTGCACCCCAGGGACAAGCCGGTGAAGCGTAGTTCCTTATCAAGGCACCATCCTGCCCCATCCTGCCTACCTCAGACTAGTGACAGAGCTCTGGGGCTCTGGCACATTAGGATCTCCCCTGTTACATGTTTCATTTATTAGTTTCTTTACCATCCTTCATGGTGCAGCTTTCCTTCCTTCCCTGCTTTTCTGCTCCGTCTCTGTCTTGGGAAGAGGTTATTCAAGTCTGGTAATTCACTGTTCAAGTGAAAAGTTTGTTCAGCTGTGTACTGAGTGTTTCTGAACACCTGAAGTAAAGAAGTATGCTGTAGTACTTCCCTGAGTATTTTTTAGTGTTTATTTCATTTTAGTATTTATTTCACAGTCACTGCTGCTGGCAGCACAGAGACACCCTGTCCCCCGGTTTGAAATCTGAGATTTCCAGACAAGGTCTTTAGGAAAGCTCTACTGAATGTGTGGCTGTCCCACATGGACCTTAGACACTGATGCTGCTGGAAAGGCACATGAAAACAGGGTGTCTCCGCACCTGGTGTATTTATAGAGAGCAGTTGTGGTCCCGCTCAGCTAAACTGAAGCTGTTCAAACCTTGCTACGCTACCTCTGTCTGTGCTTTGACAGCCTCTGTCTAATAAAAATTCAGTCCCTTGGCTCTAAGTCTAGAGCTCAAATCAGTATGCAAAAACAAATGTAAATATGGGAGAGGTCTTGCTGGTTGATGCAGGTGAGCAGAGAGAATGGTTCTGCCCTTCTATTCATCTTTTTCCTGTCTCGGCTTTCATTTTTGACCTTATTGCAAGTCTTGGCTCTGGAATTTCCACTGCCTTTTCCTGTGGCATCCTTTGTATACAGACAGAATACGTTAGCAATCAGATTCAGCATCATTTTTTCCACTCTGTCTGGAACTGCAGCTCTGGGGTATCAGCTCTCCTGCTGATTGCTTTGATGCTACTTTTTACCATCTCAAAAGTGTCACTAAATTTTGAGACATCTCCTTGTTAGAAGAGACCGGGAGGTGCTGCTGCTCAGTTTTCTTTCAATTTCTCCACTCAATTATTCCTCCTTAGCACAATTTATTATAACATGCATGCAGTCATTCTCTTTCTGACCAGCATGGATTTCAGCCAGTTGATTTCCCATCAAGTGCAATTTTATGATTTTTTTTCTATTGCTTCACTTCTCTCTTTTTTTTTTTTTTTTGCGAGTGTATGTAACACACAAGGTTCCTATAAAACCATTAGTAGACTTTTTGAGCCTATTTCTGTAGCTTTTTTATTGGTATCTAGCAATATTTATCTAATGTTAGTTTTGAATACATATATTTTAGAGCCTGAGTTTTTGGCAGTTTCTTTCCACATCTGGGTCATCGTCTTGTTGTTAATTTTGGTACAGCTGTTCCTCTATCATGTTTTAAATACTGTTTTTGGTTAGGGATGGGCCAGCCCACTTATTTCAAGTAAGAACAGATCAGACCCGTCATGCCTTACACAGACTCGGAGAAGATCAGCCAAAATCGTGGGAATAGGATAGATTTTTTTGCCCTGAGGCTGAAGAGAAAGTTTCATTTAGGGGATTCACTCTTTCCCTCTTCAGATGTCAGTCAGGGAAATTGTTCATTCAACATGGCTGGCATCTTTTTCTTGGCTGAAAGCAGACAGACAACTCAATCTAATTGCACAGAAAGGTTAGCCTGCTTTCCCTTTTCAAGTAAAACAGGTTTATATGTTTCTGTGGAGCTGGCTGAACAAACAACAGGTGGATCTAAAAAAGCCCTCTGGAAAATCTCTACAGTTGATGCACTGGGAAATGACAGGGGAGTGTGTTACAGCCACTCCCCTTGCTAGGGCAGCTCGTGTTCTGCTAATGCCCTGAGAGAGTAGGGGAGTGGAGGATAGCCTGATGGTAGCCTGACAATGGAGAGTGGGATCTGAAAGTTTAAGTAAACTGTACCAAAGTCATGACTTTATGTGCTTGTCCATATTCAGTCTAGAATCTCAGTGAAATTTCTAGGGTTCTGCAAAGAGCCCACTTTAAATATAGATAAGCATTTGTATGCTTATTATAAAGATCAGTGTGAACACGGAGGTGGCCATCTAAAAGTGGGACATGATGACTTTTCACATAGTTGCTAAACAAAAATGTCACAGCACAGCTCAAGGTGTTAAATTACTTGGTTGTTTTTGAGGATAGTTTGACTTAAAATATGCAATTTGTACCTCTTAACCTTACTGCCCATACTAGGTCTGTTACTGGTATAATGGGACCAACCTCCAAAAAGTTCTGAACTTTTTTCCCTTTTAAGTCTTTCAAAAATAGCTTGCAATTGGATTAGATTTCATTTTCAACCATTGCTCTCTAAATCTACTGTAGCCTTTTTCCACTTGAGCTATTCAAGTAGAGGAAGGGCAGGCTGAGTGGTCCACACTCAGGTGTGTGGGGTGAAGAGCAAAGGGTGAGGAGGGACCCTGCACCACTGACCCGCTCCTTAGGCATCCAGAAATAGTATTGTCAATACTTTAGGGCAGCCAACTGGCCTGTTTGTAGGTGAATGGAAATACCGCTGGCCTTTCATATTAAAGAAAAAACCCAACCCAACCAAAACCAAATCAAACAACCCATCTAGTCTGAGTATTTTATACCTCTACAATAGGAAACTCATTTGGCAGCATTTGCCCTGGCAGTGGCTTGTGCTGGTACACACTGGGAGATGCTTGGAGATGTCTCCTACTACTCTGGAAACATGGTTGGAAAAAAATCTACATAAAAAATTGCTGCTCCAAAACACGCACCTTTGGTTGCACCATGATGCCCCAGCTCAGCATATGTGCCTCCGTTCTGGAAAGGGATTCACACTATTATCAAAAACAAGGGCTGGGAATGCATAAATCTAGCCTGCGGCCTTGCCATGTCTGGTCCCCACATCCCTGTCTTCTGCTATGTTGCCTGCAGTGCTACCTCCCTCTTGCCCATCCTACAGGTTTCCCTCTGCCTGAAAGGAAAAGGTATTGTCTTCCCTATGCCCCTCTGCCTTGCCTCCTGCCTGCATTGAGGGAGGTGGTATCTAGTAAGTTTAACAAGAACAGAAAACAGCATTTAATGATCATGTGGCCAGGTGGGGCTGGTCACTTCAGTGAAGTGCAGGATGGCACTGACAAAGGGGCTGGTACCTGCTGCTGCCTGGTTTTACTCCTCTGCTGGATGCTGCCTACTTGATACCTACCTTTGTCATGCTTGTTTGCTCATGGATCTGATCCATCTAAGAGGTTTTTCTCCTCATAGTGACACAGCAAAGTACCACCCAGTCAAGTGAATCTTCACAAAGGTTTTTCTGCAATAGATGAATTTCTGTATTATGGGAAAGGACCTCTCTGAAATAGCTGAGTCATGGACATTTTTGGTGTGCTGCAAGTGGTATTTTTTTTCTTTAGTTAGTTTTAACTTTTGCTAGCAGTTCTCTGGTAAGCATCACTAAAGCTCACCACAAAAGCTGCAGTAACCTTGTGTATTTCTCTCAGTATAGAGCTCCTCCTGGGAGGGATCCACAGTCCTGTGGTTCAGCATAGGCTGTCTCTGTTTCCTCTGCCTGTGAGTCACAGGGCTGTGCCACTAGGAAGGTCATGGGACTGCAGAACATACCAGTGGGTGGATTTGGGTTTTCTTTCATCATAACCTTAGCTGATACCTCTTCTCCCTCAGTGACCTTTTGCGGGTTTTTACAAAAGCTAAGCCATATGCAGTATTAGTATATAACTATCCAGTCAATGCTTAGGTTCCTGGGAAGCATCCCTTCCATGCGGAAGTCACCAAGTTCCATACGCACAGATCAGTTTCCATAGTAACTAATGTGGTTCAATGAGAGGGGAAAATCAGAGGATTTTGAAAGGCAAAGACTAACACTGCAAGGGAGTAAGTGGAACGAACCCCATGTACAGTGACTTGGGGCACACCACAGGTTTTATGATGTGTGTTTCAGGCAGATTTGCATGGTTTGTGAACCGTTTCTTTCCTCAAAACTTGGCAGTGCAAAGTAAAATGGTACTTCACAGTACTGCACACTTAGAAATCCTGTGTTAGCTATTCATGCACTTTGTGAGCTCATGAAGACAAGAGGAAAATGAGTTTTACTGCCTATTTCAAAGAAAATTGTCATACCGATATTTTATGACCTTTGGAGAAGCAAACATGCATTCTTCCAATGCTCCTTCCTCATCTCTGCTGCAACAATAGAAGATGTCAAACAGCAGAAAAGAGCAGGACTCAGGCAGAACCATTTTTCAGTTTCTCATTTATTCCATGCTGTCACAAATACCACCATCGGTGGGTATAAAATTATGATGCAGCTAACATATTCTTATATATGCTGGTCAGAGTCACTACTACTGATCCATTTTTGCTTGAGCTGTGGGATCTGATGAACTGAAGTGTATATTTTCCTTCAGCCATGTGCTATAAGTCAGGGAACAAACATATTGGTTAAAAATATATCTGAAATTAATTTATTATGTGAATCTAGAATCTTGTACATCACAGATTGTATGGCACGACATATATTCCTGTGGAAAGCAAATGTTCAGAATGTTAATTCTGCAGAAATAGTTATTCAGAAGGCAGGAACAATCAGTTAAAAAAGGCATAGGAAACTTTGCATTAGTACATTGGTACCAGTAGGTGTACATGTTAAGCTAACAGCATGCATATTGCAATGCCTTTTCCTTGGACACAGTAAACTAAGAAGAAGCAAAACCACATAAAGCAATATTCATGTCACCCAAGTTTAGCTGGGTTATGAATGTTGTCTGAGTTAGTCGTCTTGGCTCCATTTTTAGTTAGTGCATAGTAATGATGTCTCCTGTTGTTGACTCACCCCATCTATTTTAGATTACCCATTAGAGGTTCTTGTTGCTGTTCATTTACTAAGAGAGAAACTAATGGATGATTAGATTTAAATAACCAAAGGCTGGTGAGGTGAAGCCCATGTAGAAGTGTACATCCAGTGAAGGTCAGAGGGCAATAGCTCCACAGAGAAAGAAGTTTGGCTCTCTAGTCCTTATTCCCAACCACAAAAAGGGCTAGGATCTATTTGTTTTCCTTGAGGCGCAGCATAGGCTGTGCTCTTCTAGTTATACATTTCAACCTCCAGATCAAGATAATTGCACCTACTCTGTATATTAGAGATGGCTCCTGCCCCTGCTAACCCTAGACTGATCCTGGGCACTGTCTGGGACAGCACTGTGGGGTCTCAGTCTGAATTGTGCAACTTAACCACACTGATAGTTTGACAGTATGGAAAAATCTCAGGAGAGGAGCCATGACACAGCATTGCTTACTAGTGGAGGTGTAGCTAGAGAATCAAAACCAGGAACCCATTATGTGCAAAGGCACAGTGGCTGGTGTGACATTATGCCTGTTAGATAGAGAAATGACTAAGAAATTTCTATAAGCTGAGCAGCGGAAGGGAGGGCTGCAACAGAATTAAAAAGGAAAATCCACACGGACGTTGAAGATCTTGGGCACACAGAGAGCACGGCTATTCTGGGCCTTGGTGAGACTGAGAAACAGACACAGCATTTCCTGGCAATATGCTCAGGAGTGGAAGCGTGATGTTCAGATCAGATGTAGAGCTACTTCTTGACTCCACAGTCAAAGCAGGTAGGAGTAGCCGAGCAGGGAACGTCACACAGCCACAGCTCCCTGTCTGCATGCTTCATCTCTTTCTGGAGAAGCCGAACACCCTGCAGGGCTGCAGATGAGAGAAGCATTTTACTAATATTCTCTGTGCTCTTTTCCATGCTGATTCATGTTTCTGGGGCACAAAGGTGAGCAACCAAGCAGAGGTTATCATTTCTCAGCACCTTTAAGCCCTGCTGCACCAAAGGAAAAGAATAAAGACAGCTGCCAAGAGGTTAGTGCCCCAAAGAATGCAGGGGATGCACAGGGAAGGGCAGCCAGCCATCACTGTGTCTTGATGGCAGACAAAACCACAACCCAGCCCACAGAGCACTGCAGCCACTTGTGCTTTAACACATTATGCCCTGTGATAAAGAAATTACATAGATTATAGCTGAACATGGAAAATATGATTCATCCAGTCTCCAAGTACTGATCCCTCCATCCATCAGGTCTGAAGTGTACAGTGGAAGCTGAGATGAGGCGGAGTTTCTGGGGAGCAGTCTGCAAGGCTCCTCCTGTCTTTCTCCCTTCTTCCTAAACACAAGTGACAGGACCCTGTTCATGCTAATAAGACATGAGGGGGACATTTTGAGCTGTGGGGGTAACCAGAGGTGCTGCTGGTGCCGATGAGCAGACAGTTGTGCTGTGTGAGCTCCCCCATGGTCCTGGCATCTCTGGCACCCTGGAAGATCCTCAGTGTCTTCATTCTCCTCTGCCTTGGCCTGCCATTGCCTGCCAGTGCCATGGATCCCTACAAGAGTGCCTCAACCCAGACTCACTGCTCCTCTTTGATGAAAATAAATCGTTGTCTTCCAGGTAGTGAAGCGCTAATGAGAACAGATGAAACACAGTGGATGTGCAGGGGAAACTGTGACTTCCCTTACTCACGTAGAAAAAGTAACGCCCCGTATGCAAAGGTGCGAAGGTTTCCTGTAGTAACATTGTTGTGGTTAAGCCGGTATTCCGAGAGAGTAAGCTGAAATTGCTGAAGTTCCATTTGCATTTTGAATGTGCATAATTGAAAGTATTAATTATTTCATTGAAGGTGCAGGAGCCACAGCCAAAGCATCTGTATAACTCCACTTGAAGCTCAGGTATAGCAGCAGGATATAGATAGTCCTAGGACATAGATAGGATATACAGCAGCTTGCGTAGTGCTAAGCAAATGAACAGTTCTTACTTCTTATCCACCAGCACTTTTGATTTACAACAGTCACATGAATTTGGAGACTGCAGCAAAAATGCTATAGGGCTTTGCATTCCTCGATGGAGTTAGAGAAAGCTTTAAAACTTGAGTAGGAGAGACAGATGAGCTGAGAAATTGTAGTAGAAGCTTTAATATTTGAAATTTTTCATTCATATTGAAATCATTACATGATTTTGTTGTCATAGAAGCCTCGAGATCCATCAAGGACTAAGAGCTTTTAGGTTTCAAATAAAACACCATCATTTCACGTGATACTGTAAGAAATATTGCTTGGGTGTGAAAGAACAGGTAGCATATAATCTCATTAGTGCAAATCAATTTTATACCTGCCTGTCAGCCAAGCTATTGATGTGCTGTTCATAGCCTTCCCCAGCAGAAGGTAACATTGCTATACCAAGCTTCAGTGAGGGTGGATTAACCTAAGGCAGGATTACTCAGTCTTTGGACGAGTCTTAACCTGCCTCCTCACCTCAAATATTATCCTAGCAGACACATATGGAACTATAAGATTCTGCTGCAATTTCCTTCCATTCTCACCCAAGCCACGTGCTAACACCCAGTTTTTGGGACAAGGGACCTACAACTGGGACAAGGCAGGGACCTCTGGGGCAATCCTGTCCTCTCTTGATGCCACATCCAGTGATGAAGCCTGAACTGCTTCAGGGGACTGAAAGACATGTAACTGTGTATGTCCAATTCTGCTTGCTTTGCTATGCAAGGTGGTAGCGAGGGACAGAGAGGTGGTGGTAAACAGTGTGGAAACAGATGATAAGCAGTTTGAGAAGTGTGTGTGCTCTGCGAATATTGCACACAAGAAGTGCAGCATCTCTGCAGTTCAACAGCAACTCCCAAAGCCACTGCTTCGGGATTCACGCTATGTGCCCGGAAAAGTAAATGATGTTCAAGAACAGAAGTCTGCAGTGGTTTTTATGCCTGTCTTTAGAAGACTCATTTCTAGCTATGCCTTGGCCTCTTTTATGCTTTTGGGAAAATTGCTTAAAGGCACATATTTCCAAATAATGAACTGGAAACTTCCTTTGATGCCACTTCCATGAGTGTCTGTTATTACCTCCTAGAAGTCGGAGAATGAGAAGGTGTTTTAACTTGTGTTTGATGGCAGGACATGGGAGAATGTCCCAGCCTAGTCAGGACAATTCCTGAACATGCGTAATTCCCTTTTTGCTCTCTACGATCTGATTTCCATCAGATGGAATCCTTCATGTTGGGAGGGGGAGACTGCTTGCTCCACTTAGCTCTCCATCGTCTGGACTAACCCCAGTTTAGCCTCTCTGTGATGAGGCTAAAATACCTACTGATGCTGTGAAACAGCTCAGCAATAAAGTGAGCTTCTGTTAGGGCATTCAGGATTAATTTAAGGAAAACTGCTCCTAAGAAAGTAGAGAGACAGAAAGCCCCTGAGGCATTAAATATGTTAGTTACACAGTCTGGTTGGGGTGTTTAAATGCATACAGGGATTAACACTTAAAGACTGTCCACCCAAACTCAAAATGCCACTCTAATAAAGTTTGCAAATGTGTATGCAAATATTGAAAGTGGAAGATTAAAGACAGAATATTGGAAATAGAAAGCTTGAATAAGTAAAATTGTTTTATAACTTGTTACTGTTATTTCAATCTTTCAATATATTTTCCTAAGTTTTATTATGAGGCAATATTTTGACTGGAAAGGAGGTGTATGACCTGTGAAGTAGTGTTCAAAGGGAAAGATTGTATAAGCAGTGAGGAACCAGCTAAGTTCCTCTTCCACATAGGGTGGGATAAATGAAATTAAAACTTATTATTCTGGGTTCCTAATTCATTTTGCTCCCCATGACCCAGCACACACATATTTGCAGAGAGCACATGAGGTTGTAAGTTAGTGCAGTTTTGAAGGGAAAATGCCCAAATCCCTTTTTTTTTTTTTTTTTTTTTTTAAGCACACATGATTTTTTCCTTACTTTACAAAGCAGAAGGCTGGGGATGCAATCACTGGCATTCTTATCAAGCAAGACCACTAGATGATCCTTTTAGCCTCCAAGCTTGAATCTTTTCCTGTGTTTGGTCAAAGTACTACTGTTGTCCTTGAAAGCAGTATCTCCTGCTGACTGTGGTTTTTGGCTGCAGCTCTGTGTCTGGTTTTCTTCATGGACGTGAGGCCTAGTAGAAGATTTAGTGGTTTCTTTTCTTGATGGCAGCATCTCAGGCAGTGTTTTCAGTGTTATCCTGTGCTAGTAAAAGCAATCAGATTTGGTCCTACAGATTTGCTTGTAGGTAGGTATTCTCCATGGGCACCCAAACCGAACAGTGTATCCCTAGAGCCTTTCTGTTACCTTTCTTTCTGAAAAAAAATCAAACCAAAAACTAAAATGGAAGATTACCCTCTAATCTTCCAGATTCCTCAGGCTCATATTGCAGTTTATTGTCTAGAAGTAGTTAATTGTAAGCATGATATTCAATAAAGTGTGTTCTTGGGATGGTAAGTCCCCTGCTGCTGCTGTGTATGATTAACTTGTTATAATCTTTGTAGATGACAAACTTTTATTCTTCTCCAATACTTTGTGGAGAGAGAAATTATGTTTTTATCTGGATTGTGCCTGATGCTTCCTTCTCCCACAGATGTCCTCATGCTGCATGTGTACTTGCACAGCTTGTTGTGCCCCAGTTTTATGTTACACTCCTTATTGTTTGTGAGTAGCATTAATAATTTTCATTGTGCTTCTTTCTAAAGGGCTGATGATCTGACTCCCTCTGTTCCTCTGTTTTGGCATATACATTTTTCTTGCACAGCTGTTAGAACAAAGAGTATTCTTTTGAGATGACATCTTTCAAACTAAACTGGAAAATGGTCATCTGGCAGCTCCTTGTCCGGTCTGAATGGTAGCAGTGGGTACAGTAATACCCAGTATAGAGCTGCTAAAGAAGTTTTTGTGCAGAGCTGTATTTCTTAGAAACAAATGAATCAAAGAAGCTCAAGCTCTGTGCTTCCCTGGACTTACCATGAGAGAGCTGTGCTTTATGGTGTATTCCTTCACCTTTTTACCCAAAAAATTTTATAAAATTTGTTTGGTTTTAGATTGCAGACTGCTTATCTCCTTCAGATACTGTAAAGATCAGCCCCTTCCTCTGAGCTCATTTCTTGACAGTGCTTCCCATTTAAAGTCTGCAGGTAACCTTGCAGACTGTTCTGTGTGAAAGCTGTAGTAAAAATATATTTCTTTTGACAGGAAAAATTATATTGATTCAGACTTCACAGAAATGCAGATTAACACAGGGTTCAATGGTGACAGGTAATGGTTTTCATTAACAAACTTCTCAAGGCTTTACCCTCAACAGCTCAGCTAAAATGGAAGGCCTTCAGATTAGTTAACCAGGTGTTGTACTTCCTAAACTGTGCATCTCTTAAATTACTTGATTAACCAATTGTCCTGTTGTACATAAATAGCATACAGCGAGAATGGTTTTAGTGCTAGACACAGTCTTTGCAGATGTTGGGTTAGCTGGTACCATCTTATTAGGAAACTTGGGTGACCCGTTGAATTTTACTTTTCTTTTTTCTCTGCACTTATTAGGGCATTTGGTACTCCCTTGTTGCCCCTAATACTTGTTAGATATACTTGTGGACCAAAACATATCCACCACCTGGGCATGCAGCCTGCTGCAGGCAGGGAGTCCCGGGACCTTGCCCTCAGACTTTCCTTCTCCCTTGCTTGTGTCATCATTATTCCTAGCCTTGAGATGGGAGGTGTGCTCACCCTGCCCTTGTCTCTGCAAACTTCTTGGTGATACTTTAATAATTAATTATCAAAGCACTTCTTTTCTCACAAGAGATGACTTTTTATATCTGATATGTGACACCAGGCTTCGGTGCCAGCTGGACTTTTTTCAAAATGCATTTACAATCTTAAGCGATTTATAATAGAATAAAGATTTGTTTTTATCAAGTCTTCCCCTCCTTACCTATTTTAAAAATTTATTCCAGTTATTGGTGCCAGCAGCGTCACAGTGTGATGACAGAGCCCATGAAAGCAGGAGCATAAGAAGGATGGAGGCACATATGTACCACGGAGGTAAGGGTCTGCCAAAGTGAGACAGGGCACGGTGGAGGTCCTCTGCAGCAAGGGTGTCTGGCTGTGGCTGGAGGATGAGGCCACATTATGCCAGTGTGGCATGGTGGTAGGTCAAGCAGTCATCCACTAGGAAGGAGTTGAGGTTCTTTTACATGGAGGCTGTGTTGCACAGGCGTGGGGGATAGAATGGCACATGTCACCTTATGCTGCCTCCAGAAATCCTGCATCACTGTAGTCATAAAGCTGCAGTTTATGAAATGCCCCATATCTGTGGAAAGTTATCTGGGCACTGAAAACCTTAGAAGAACAATCGTCTCTGCGAGCAGAAGAGTCTCTTGCATGTCTTATTTTAAATTGGGTACCTTTGCATGTTTATGTTTTCCTTTGTTTTCTACTAAGAGCACATAAAGGCATTGAAATGTGTAAGTGTCTTTATTTGCAAGACACTCCAGTCAGTGTCTTGCAAATAAATTGATGAACTTCTCCAGGATCCTCTAAGGCAGAGAGACATTGTTAATATTACCCTTCTTAGATAGCTTGCCATTGTTTTGACATGTTTTCCACATGAAGAATGGCAATATACTTACAATCAATACCTTTTATTTTGATCAGGAAAAAACAGGGATGGAGGAATAGTAGGTGAGAGCCAAACTAAAGTCTTTATGAGGACACATGCTCTTTCCTTTATAACGTGGGGCATCTGTTTGGTTTGGCTGAGCAGCAGCCTGCATAACACTGATCATCCTTTGCAAACCAGGGGGGAACCTTCCCTCTGCAGTCTCAGAGGCTTGTGAGCCTCTGCAGCCCAACCCTGTGTTAACTACTGGTCAATGAACATAAAGAGTTTTGAAAATGTTTTGTAAAAGTCCCCCTGAGAAGACTTACTGCTCAGAGGACCTCTCTAGTCACACACTATCCATGCTTGCCCTCAAAGGGGCAGCACTCCTGGGCCACATGGACCTCTTGGCTATTTTTATGCCATGGAGACAGATTGTTCCCCTATTCAGCCTTAGACTGTGGGGGAATCAAAGTGGCTTAGAGCTTCCTGTCCCAAAAGCCTGGGAATGCCTCAAATGGCTGAGAATCAGCTGAGTCAGTCTGTGCAGTCTGGTATTAGTCTCCAAGAACTTTCCGAAAACATCCTTGGAAAACAGCAAGGAGAGGGTTATAAGGAGGCTGGTGCCAGGCCTTTAACATTCTCAAAAGTCTACCCAGGAAAAAAATAAACCTCAAACCATTCAAACAATGCAGTCCTACACACAGATTTCTACAACTCAGCAGTACAGCATGCTAAGTATTAATATTGACTTGTTTAGTATCCAAAAATTCATCATACGCCTCCACCCCAAGGAGCATTCAGCCAAGTGACATGATGAAATTTCGTGTGTACAGTTGCAATCCTACTCATTGACAAGACTGGAAAACAATGAAAAGCTTCATCCATACAAATACCATGTGAGAGCATGACCTTGCTTAGACAGAAGTGCAGTGCGACCAGACTTGTCCACTGGGGAACTTGGACAAAGCAGATGTGGAAGTCCCAGTCTGGAGAGGACCTGGGGGATACTAAGGTCAGGGAGCTGTGTCATGAATCTGATTCCAGCTTCATCTTCAAGCTAACTAGGGGGTTTGTCCTTCCTCCATTCCTGTTTTGGAAACCTTTTAATATTTAATCTTAATTATTGCTTATATTTGCAACTATGTATCTTCATGCATTCCAGGTAAATAAGTGATGAAGCAACACGTTATGACTCACTTATTCTTCTTCTTATATACAAGCTTAAAATTTCTGTAAATGCAAAAGAGAAAAAGATGCCCAACAAAAGTATTATATAAGCTGTGGAGTTGGAATATAATGTATCTGCTTCTAGGCTTACCAGAGTCTTCTCAACCACTGCTATGCAGGATGAATTTGTATGAATTAGGAAAATTAATGAAGGTATCCACTACCTAGGCTGCTTCTGTTTTATGATTAAACTTGAGAATCATTCGTGTTGTGGTCTTCTGACAAAAGATCTGTCCTCCCCAGGTGCCACCTGCACATTGCCAAAAAGCTTTCCAGAGAACAGTATGCTGATGCTCATGTACAAAACCTACAGCAGATCTCAGGGTCCCAAATCCCTTGAAATAAGTGACAGGAGTAGGGGCATAAGCTGAACAAAATGTGTGCACACAGGATTAGACCTCAGGAGGAAGAATGAAGAGCACATGTAGATTCAGAACATGTAAAGCAGCCCAGCTTAGAAATTGAGTCAGCTTTTTGATTTATTGCATGTAACATCATCAAAATACACCCAACCTGAATGTTGTCTCTGCTATTTCTTATGACACATTGGAAAGGTCATTGTGAGCAATAATTTATAAAAGCATTTGAAAGAAGTCCCTTTTCAGAAAAATTTACGGTCTGAAGCAGTGATTTTCAAACTTTTCCCCTCATGACCTTGTTCTTCCGTGGCCTCAAGTGGCGGTGTCCCTGGCATGAGTGCTTCCAAGCTAACGGCTCCAAGAGAGGGAACCGTTGACCTGGAAACACCGTCTGGCCAGCAGCTCTGAGGCAACCCCCTTGCTTATTATTTATTTGTATTGTAGGTGGCCTAGAGAGATGCTGCAGGGCTGGGTCCCGGCAGGGTGCCCGGCAGTCGATGGCAAAGAGGGGAGGAAGCAGTGCAGTGGCTGCAGCAGACCAGCTGGCTCACCATCACAAGGCCTGGGGGATGGGCAGTGTGGCAGAGGGGTGTTTGAGGGAACATGAGAGGGGACAACGCTGGGCTGATGGTGGAGGTGTTGTGGGGACTTCCTTTTACAGAAGATATATGGCAGGGCAGGAAATATTTACATATTTTCTAGAAATTCTTTGTAATTATTGTGCAATAGCAAGGGAACTATGCTATGACAGGAACTCCTACAAATGACCAACATATTACAGTTTGCTTAGTCTGTGCGAAGCCTGGAAAAGAACTGGTCTTTTATGTGTTTTTTTTTTCCTAGCCTCTCTGCATTTCAACAGTATCACAGCAATGTTGTTTTCAATTAGAAAGAAATGTCAGGAAGGTAATGTACATTACCAGAGGCATTTTGGTAGAAAGCAGTCTCATACTATACAGAAAACACTACCAATACTCATAGTTCCAGATTGCTTCTTTCCAAAATTTGCTCTAGCACACTGCATGCCTTATATAACAAATACTACTTTAAATGAAAATTATTAGACCAAAATAAAGCATACTTTTTTTTTCAAATATTTTTTTCTTGGGTGAGGAGAGACTCATAGCAATGAGATGAATGTTGGAAACAGTTTTCTGGTGTATACAAATTGAAAATGGATTCTCAAGCAGAGGTAGAAACCCGGGTAATGATCATGATGAAAAAGTCATAGGAGAGATAACAGACTCGGGTAAAGGTTGAACTGGACCTGAAACAGTAATATGAAGTAGCTTTAAAAAGCTGACTGTAACTTTGAGTTGCAAATGTGAAACCTAAAAATCCTAACAACATATCAAATTTCAGAAGGAAAAAAAATAATTTGCAGATATTTGACTGGAAATGAAGAGAAATTCTTTGGCTACCCCTTAGCTGGGGAAAAGAAGCAAGAAAAAAGAAATATTAGCTCGAGATAAGAAAGGTGATAGCTACAAAAGAAATGTATAAAGCTGTATATAAAGGTGGGTGTCACGAAGAATATTTTGGCAGAAACAGGGATGGAGTAATCTGGGCAGAAACTGATTAGACCATAAGTGGCTTCTGTAGTGATGGTGAGTTTATCTTGGTGTATGACATCTGACCAAGACGAAACATGAGAGTACTTACAACAAGTTAGCACAGACATGGGCCAGGGCTGTGAGATGAGCGGATCTTGTATCACAGCTGTCCACTACAAAAATACCTTCTACTGTCATGTTCATGCCTGATGTGTCATTTGATGCAAGAAAAGAACAAAATTGTGAAAATTAAGTGCCTGGGATAAAATAATGCCAGAAGGATGTGAAATGCTGAAACTAAGACTGAATAAGGAGAAACAGCTTAAAAAAAATATGTTGTTGACTACTGTGATAAGAAGTTCCCTGCACAGGATGTGCCACATGAAGATGTGCAAAATCATCAGGAACCATGGTTCCTATAAAGGAAACAAAACAGGAAATGTCATGAATCATCAGCAAACAGGCACTGGACAGGTTACATGGCTTGATCCTTAATGAAATTAATAATTTAGCAAGGTTGGAAAAAAGATACTTAAATAGCATCATAATGTTATGACACAAGCTTAGGAAAGACAGACTGAAAATTAACGCTGATCATCTCTGCTCAGCAGCAATATGCGAGACAGAGAAGTTACACTGCCACAGTGTGGAATGCCTCATTAACTAAACAGTCTCAGACACTAATTAAGACTATATAAAAACAGATACAAAAAGGCGAGCATGCTTGGAGACTTAGGAAACTTCGGGAGTTGCCTGGCACACAGCAGGGACAATCTCTCTATAGAAAGCTGTTTCATCAGCATCTCATCTGTAATCTTCAACTAATTCCCCACTTGTATTGTTTAGCAGAACCTGAATGTTGGAGATGAAGGCAGCATTGGGTTTTTGGTCAAGATGAGCCAGCCCAATAATACCTACTTCAGAGGGGAAAAAAAAAAAAAGAAAAAAAAGAAGAGGACCGGTGTGATGGAAATTCTACAGGCTGACATGATTTTCAAGTTCCAGCTAAAGCAAGAGAAACAGATGAAAATGAACTGAATACAGTATAATTTGATGAATACAGTATAATTCAGTTGGCTGTTGCTTTTCATTGTGAGTCACCTTATAATAAGGTGCCTTAGCTGCTAGCTAGCTCTTTCCTTTATTATAGCAGTGACCTCTAGTGTACAGCTCTCAGGATCCAGACCTAGCATTTCCAGTTTACAGAGCAATGCCATTTTCCATCTCATGGGAAGGAAGTATCCTTACAAAGTGACCTTTCTGTTAATTTTGGATTTTTTTCAAAGAAAAGAAAAAAACTCCCTTGAGACTTTGATAGTCAATAAAGTCTAGCTGCATCCATGTGTTTGATTTGTGACTGCTCAGCCCTAATGGTCTAAAACTATTTCATTTTGAAGTGGCTCAGGAAGAAATTTTGCAGCCTCTAGCACTGTCTGCACTGTTATTTTATATTTTGATGAGATAGATTACCTTTTTCTTTGTTAGAAAGCTAAATGTCAGATTCATTTTAGTGCAGGACATACTAATCTAGTGCCTAGTAGGTAAAGTCAGCTGGGATTTCTTGAAATGAAATGTGCTAATTATTTGTAAGATGAGTTACGTTTAATTTGTTTCTGCTGTAGAAATTCCAAGGGAATCACTAGGACACACAGTAATAACCTTTCTCTAGCTTTGAGATCTGTCTTTGAGGCCAACACAGGAAATTTCACGACTTGTGTTCCTATAGGAATACTGTGTATTTCATTGTATGATGCTTCTTCTTGACAGCACCTTCTCAGTCAGTGAGGATGGAAGCTGCCCTATTCCACTGTTGCTCCCATACAAGCTGCCACTGCAGAGGGGTAGGGTGACTTGGGGGTATCAGAGAGTTGGTTCTGAGATATCCTTCTGTGGACCACTGAGGGCTCACAGAGAACTAAATCTTTTATCCCTCTCATGCAGAAGACCTACAGCCACCCCATCCTTATTTCCTCTGGAGGCAAAACTAGATGGTGCTGGGAGAGGAGCTTGCCAGAGGCAGTGGTGGGCACCACGGATCTCTCCAGGCCTTCCTCTAAGCCATAGAGCTTTCCTGGGATTTGCCCCTGACAGAGTGAGTCCCGTCATCCAAGGTGTGATGTTATATTTCATCTTCTGGTGGTCTGGCTGCACAGGCCACCTCTTGCTTCCCACAATCAAATTTCTCTGACTGCATTTTCATACTCAAGGGCTATTGATAATTATCAGTACTAATTTAACTTGAGGGCATAAATGACCATGTCAGGAAAATAACTCTTCCTAAAAACACAATTGTATTTAAATCTGTTCATCTTGACAGGCATTTCCATTCAGTAGTCACAGATGTTTCAATATAATTGATAAAAAGAAACCATAATCCAAGTAATGAGGAGGTGAATGGTGGCTGACTCGTAGGGTCTATGCACTGTCATAAATAACATACCCTCACCTGTAAGTTGCTTTCTAGATGGTGAAGTTACAGAAGATCACGGAGAAAGGGGTCAGGAGCTTTTAGGAAAGCGAAGAAAATACATTTCAATGCAGTGGCTTCCTGATGCAAAACATCCAGCCTTACTGCTGAAGTATTCCAAAAATAGACAAGCTTGCTCATTAGCCTTGTGAGCATTTAAATAGGAGAGGGATCGTTACCCAAATTATATCCCTTAGAAGGGACTTTCACACTGGGGTAAACTCAAAAAAGAACATTTATGGAAAAAGCAATTTTCTTTGCCTGCAATCTTCTGTATTCCCCTTAGTCTCATTGAAATAAAAAACTTCCTCCTTCTCCAGCCTGATTCTCTTTTTTTCTTAATCCAGCTGTGAAATCATAAAGCTCAGTGTTTATGACAATAGTTTGCTACCATGGAAACAGCTATGTCGTCACAAATTTAGCCTTATGATATGACCTCCCTGACTGCAGGAACAAGTCAAAAATGAAAATGTGTTAGAAACGAGACCTTGTTTAACCAGAAATGTATATTTTAAATCCTTTTGCATAGAACACCCAGCAGCTCTTTAATAAGAGGACCTTTGATACGAACTGTGTACCTCATTACATACTGCTTTATTATGCCATTTGAATTGCTTTGAATGTCACCTTTGAATGCAAGCTGTCCTTTTATTGCTGAACACTTTGAATTCCCAGTGTCCTAACACAGCACTGTGATGATTTCTACAACTTCAGATCATTGCCCTTCTGAGCAGTTTACTGTACCCTGTGGTTTTCCTTGTTTTCTTCTTTTAAAATAAAGTAAAAAAAAAAATAAAGGAAAAGAAAAATCCATTATTGAGCAGATGTTGAAGTGAATCTACTGGGATTCTGGGACACCTCCTGCCGCCACATTGTATGTTCAGTCCTCTCATTATAGCTCTGCAGAGGAAGGGTCTTTCGTGCAGTGGTATAGCCAGATATTTTAAAATCTGTCATGCCTTGACACAGTATCGTCTGCCTCCGTGTGAGATAACCTAACCATGTATACATGGACAGTGGTTTCTAATATGGAAGGTGCTGTCTAAACTAAACACAAAGGTGCCTGATGAAAGGCAAGAGCAGCATGACCCTCACTGCACACCAGACATTAAATTTGGCAGCTGAAGCTGTAAACAATCTAGTCCTCCTGCATCTTTGCTCACCGAGCCCACAAGATGTTTCCCCCCTGACCTCTTGCTTTAATGAGTGAACCCATGTGCTTTTGTCATGCAAACCCAGAGGCTTAGGGGAGCTGCAAAACATTGGGGGGCTCCAAGGGGCTTCCTGCTCCCCAGCTTCTGCAGAACAGAGCTGTGAGAGGAGGCTACTGCATAGTATAACTTTCCCCCAAGTAATAAAATAAATCTTTTAGAATATTCACAGCACATTTGGGGAAAAAAAATTAAGCCCTGAAGTTAGGAAAAGGATTATAAATTTCGCCTTGCATTTCAGAACAGCAACTCACCATTTCTGCAAGAGATGGTGTCCAGCTCCAGCACAGGGGAGAGGGATCCACTTGAAGTGTCACACTATGGGAAGGTCACTCTGCACCTTTCTATGTTGGCTGATGTGTTACTTTGGATATCCGCACAAAATAAATGTACGTTATTTTCAGCATAATACCTGTGATATAAACCAAGAAAAAATTAAAGCCTCTGTAAGCAAGATGAGTAACATTTTGAAGTTTTGAACTAGTCTGTAAGTAAGCAAATCCTGCAGAAGATCATGTGTTGCTGTGCTGAAAATCCTCATTAAAATAATTACACTGACTGAAATGTGGAAAGTGTTATCACAGGGGCAATGGGGCAAGGCTCTGGTGGGTGGAAGGGGGAGGAGAATTCAAGTGCCTGGCTAGCACAATCTGGGGCACCAGCATCCTACATCTGCAGGAAGTGCCAGCTACACTGCTGTATGTAACTGGTGTGGCTGTGGTCTGCCCACACTAGCTTCATCCAGGAGCACAGAACTGCCTGAACTACACAGCATGTCCCATCTATTTCCATCAGTTATGGAAATTCTGCACAGTTTCTTAAAAACACATATAATTTTATCCTTGTTTTCTTCTCTTGTCCTCTGTTTGTTATTTTATCCTCAATAAATGGACATGGCAGTGGTCTGTGTGATCGTAGAAATACTCTTCTACACCTTACTGACCTCTCTGGATATATTCCCACCCTGCTCAAACACACGCAATTTCATGTCCTTCCATTGTTGAGATTATTTAACAATTTCTCTCTTTGAATTTCCTCCACTTTTTTTTGTCAGTTGTAACAGAAAGATGCCCCCAGATGGGTGTTGCGCTCACACTAAGACCTACCTGTGGCAGTCTACTTCAGGAAAAGCCCCCACTAGTTTTACACTTGAGCAGTGTTCCTGCTTGGAATGCCCTTGCATTTGTGACAATGCCTTCTGTTCTGCTCAGGATCTGCTCTCTTTCCAGGCTGTGCTGTGCTGTGCAAAAGCAAGATCCCTGCTTTCTGTGTCTATGCAACTGATGTTTCCCTTAGATAGAAAGCATTTCACATTTGTCTTTTTAAATTTCAGTTTGGTTGCACTCTATTTCTGCAACTTATCTAGCTCACACTGTGTTTTAAATCATCTTCTCCAAATTGTAATACCGACTTGACTATGAACATTGTCCTCTCTGGTGATAGCAGAAGAACATTTACCTCAAGGAAGGCTCTTAGCCCTAAATAACCTTCATCTGTCAGACTGCCCCAGTGTCTTCTGCCCTTAAGTACTACAGAGCCTCCAGAGCATTCCCACACCGTTCCTTCAGCCTCCACCCATTTTAGGGTGGCTTGTCAACTGCTGGGGCCTCCTTTTAATATGTTGCTTTTTTCCCCTCCAGTGCTAAGCAAAACTTGAAGGGCTCAGTCCTTTTTGTTGCTGTCTGTGGCTTGTGAAATGCAGATGTACAGTAAATGACAAGCCTGGCGAGGGGTGTTGAAAGAAAGCAGTGGTGGGAAGCATTTCAGTTTAAGGAAAAATAGTGTGGGTGTGGTGCAGCACTGAAAGAAAATTGGATAGAAAAAGAAATTGGGGAGCAAAAATCTATTTTCAACAGGGCTTTGAAAATCTGGCTGGGGCCAGGCCCTGTCTGAAATGATGTAGAGCCATAACTATTTCCTGGGGCTTGCATTTTCCATAAGGGAGAACATCTGATAGCAAAGCAAGGGGTTTGTTCTTTCTGAGTACATCCAGTGAAAGCCTTATCATTCTTATGGGAGAAAACAGAGGACACTTGCTCCCCTGCACACAGCACAGATGTCTGGCTATTCTCCATGTTAGGCGAGATCTTCTGGGCATGCAGGGAAAATGAGAACTCATATGGTGAGAGATGCATCCCTTTGCAGTAGAGAAGAGACAGCATCTCACCCAGGCAGACATTGTACTTAATGGAGAACTGCCAGGAAAGAGATATGCAGAAAGAGGTGGTTCGTGTAATTACTATATCCACTGAGTTTATAACAAAAATATATACTTGTTTCTACAATCAGGATTCTCTGTGCTCTGTGCTTTGTGAGGGTGCTCACAGCAGGGAAAGCTTCACCGTGATCAAAGCAGATCTCTGTGCGGTTTCAAGGTAGGATTCCCTGGGAACCAAGAGGGGTATTGGGAAGCACCTGTGTTGCTTGCACACACCACTGGTGCCCACTGCTGTCCATGCTCCCTTTCCAGCTGAAGGACAGGAGTAGATGCTTCTTGCATGTGAATCATCTGACCTGCTTAGACACCTGCTTTCTGAGGAGACAAATTGCACCCAAAAAGTGCTTTCCACTGAGGACGCAGGAAGGGTGGCTATCCTAGATGTGCGTTTGGAGCAGAAATCTGCCTTGTTTGCAAATGAAGACCTGCAAAACCTCCAGAAAACCTGCAGAGAGCTGCGTCTGGCCTGATAAGTCACAACCCCAAGTCTCCCCAGTGGAGGGCCCAAGACCCAGCAGGAAGGATCTGGTGGTCACTGTGGCAGTGCACACAGATAAAAACTCATGGCAGGATCAGAGGAAATGGTTCAACAGCAGCTCCTGTTGGTCACTGCTGCCCTGCAGGCACCAGCAGAGCATCTAGCTGGAAACCATCTCTTCCCAGTATCAGACAGCAGCTGTGCAGTGTTGCTGAGAGCAGCACTAAGTCTTTGAGGAATTTTGTTTCCAGGCCTTGTGGCAGTGCCTAGTACACTCAACTGGGTGCTGGTGAGCTGGCTGCAGGGACAAAGACTGTGCAGGTTGACAAGGACTGTGCTGAAATGGCCCATGTCATCAGGTGACCCTCCAAAATGTAACAAATCTCACCCTGCAGTGCTTCAGGGGGCCATTTCCAGTGAAGCCCAGTCCTTGAGCCCTCTTTCTGCCTCTTTCTGACTTGGCTGCTGACACCACAGGTACCTGCACCCAGGTGATGGACACCCAGTACCACTGCTGACTCTCTAAGAGGAGCCTGGCCCACTGAAGGAACAGCTTCAAAAGCTTCTCTAAGCAGTCTCCTCATAGGAATGTCAAGGGCAGATGGTAACATCCCTGGGGCCAGGCCCTGGCTTCCCTCTGCACAGCCTGAGCAAGAAGAAGGACTGATGGCAGGTGGAGGTGGTTGCTAGTGCCACATTCAGGGGACCTGGATTGCTCTAATCAGCCCTGAGGAGGTTTGTAGAGCCCTGAGGTCACTTGGTATTATGCTGAGGTGATGGGAGGATCTGGTTTGGCCTACAGTGAAGGAAGTGCAAAGGCGGTCTGAAAACTGGATGCTGAGGATGGCCAGGTAAGAGCAGCAGCATCTACTTTTCATGGAGGCCACTGAATCTGGACACAGCAGAATGGCAACCCTCCTGATAGCCAATGGCACTATCTCTCTGGCCAGGCAGTGAATTTGGCCTTCAGGCTGTAGAGGGGGACCCAGCAACCAGCTGGTGTAGTTATTATGTACATTTCGCATAGCAACCTCATTTCTTCTTTTCATTGTTTTCTTTTCCTCTTTTTTTTTTTTTCTTTCTCCTCTTTGTTCACCTGAATAATAGCTACTAACAGTTTAGCTATACTGTGCAACACATCCGTAGTAGTGCTGTGTATATGTATACAAATAGCAATCTTCTATTTCTGGTATGGTTAGCCTCCTTTTGAAACACATCTTTTACTGCTAGCAGTTAGTTTTTAGCTATGCATGAAAACCATGACACTGAAACTTTCTTCCTTCCTTCTGCATGCACTGAATCCAACAAGAGAACAAACAGAAGAAGAAACTGCATTGCTGATAATCCGAGGTAAATTCAGGTGGGAGAAGGAGCCTCTCAAGTTGAAGTGTATTCCTTATCTCTGCATGTCCAAATGTCTGAAATCACTCAGGTTCAGGAGGGAAGTGTTGCTCTTTTGGCTGCTGCTGCATAAAAAGTTCTGCATTTGGTAAGGAGCATGGTCCTGACAGGATCATACTAGAGCCAGTGTGCACCTACTGCTGTGGACCTGAGTGCCAGATGCCTCTCAGGTGAGCGCTAATATGGTACGCTTTTTCAATTTCACCTTCATCTTGTTTGTGAGGGGAGAATCATGTCCTTGCTTATCAGCTGGTGGCTGGTAAAATGGAACTGTGTTGCTCTTTTAGCAGGGCAATTTCAGTATGTGTGGGTGCAGTCCCTCCACTGTGCTCCTTACAGCTCTCCCAGCAGATCCTTGCAGATAGTGCTGCAATACTGCTTGTTTTCTACAAAGACAAAAGCTCTGGCTGGGGAAACTGTCAGTGCAGCATCAGGAGAGCTTCAACTAAGAAATACCAGGGTGTCTAAAAGCCATTAAGGTGGATAACTAGGAAGCATCAGGCTGGAGAACTGCAATACCCTCCAATCTTCAAAGAAATGTTTACCATGAAAGACGTTTTTCCTAAGCAAATATTCAATTAAGCCATCAAGGAATTCTTTTAAATTCACGTATGGGCACCAGTGGGGGCAGACACTGCCGCTACGGGAAGGGGGTACTGCCTGGTTTTCTACAAAATACAAGATAGTGGAGGGAGCTGCTGTGACCCAAAGCCACCACCACGCAGATTTCAGGTCCTCGGGGTCAGCTTGGTTTGTTGGCTGATCATATGCAGCTTTCCAGTCACACTGCAGTGGTAGTGGTATTACTGGAGGTAGGAAATGTTGGGAGGATTTGTCTCATTGGAAATAGTTTCTTGAGGGGAAAGGAGAAGATGGAGATGCGCTGTAGAACTTTGTCATTTAAAATGGGATTTTCCCTTAGGTCTAACTAAAAATAAATTAGCTAATAGTATATTCAATTAATTTTGCCAAATTTGAGCAATTCTTTTAATTAGGATGGAAGAGCTTAATCTCACAGAAAACAGACAATTTCCAAAGGCTGGCACATGAGTATGCCACCAGAGTACGCACCTATGAATTGATGTGAGATGAGGAACATAGACTTACACAGAAAATATAATTACATGCAAGTAGTGGAGACAGCAGTGCAAAGTGAGCTATTTAACCTTGAGGAAGTGGGCATGTACTGTCAGGATGACAGGTATTGTAGAGCTTTTAATTTCTTTTAGCAAGAGACTGGAAAACTAGTGTATTATGGTAAAATTGGAATTTCATTTTATTGCTAAGGCTAGGCCTATTAATCGAGTGTCCTTACACGCATACTGGTGAGTGGAAGAGGGACTGAAGCTTTCATGGTCGTGTTTCTGAAAAGCACATTTTGTCTGCACCTTAGCAAATGCTGCAAGAAGTTTATTTATTAAAAGTGGGGGAAAGCAGGAGGGAGAGACCCAGCGTGATCGTGACTTTATTGAGATTACAAGGCAATGGCACTGTAATGCTAAAAGGTGAAGATGTCAGGGCACATAAAGGCATTGGGGTAGTTGTGCCTTTTGCCTTCCTCTCAGCACACCCCAGCATGAAAGGCCTCATGGTGGCAGACACACAAACTCTACAGCTATAAAAATCTCTATGATGAGTCACTTTTAATGCCTGTTACCATATATTTGTACCTGCTGAGACCTTGGAAATGAGGGCATTTAATTCTGATTTCCAGCTACTCCTCTCTGCTATCTTACTGACAGCACAAACAGAAAAAATATGAAATAATAAAATGTTTTGCTGCTTCCTATTTCTTATTAAGGTAGATGTTAACCCATTGGCAGTCAGCTATGTAATTTTACTATTTCTTTAATCAGGTTAACAGAACTGTGTGTGGGATTGCAAAGAAGAAAATTTGACAAAACTCTTTTTACCTATTTTACAAACTCATTTTTCATGTATTACACATTTATTTCCATTTTCAGTCTGTCCAGTTGCACAATAAAAGAAACCAATTTAGTATTTACTTCTCTCTTCTGTTATTAGAGAATCTGAACTAGAGAATATACTGAAGACATAAGTGAAGTTTCCTAGCTGAATCTAGATGAATGAACATAAAACTACTTCTTTCTGAATGCGCTGTGACATAGTCATATTCTGAAATACTAAGTATATAAATACTGTAAGTACTTCAGGTACAACACTAGTAAAAAAAAAAAAAAAAACCAAAAAAGGATGCCCCCAACCCCCCCAAACAAACAAAACCCTACAAACCAAAACAAGAAAACCAGAGGAGAAAAAAGGAAAAAGAAAAGAAAAAGTTAAAAAGAAAATCCAGTACGCCGTTCTTCGGGAGTTTCCATAAAACCACAAAGCATTTCTGAGGATTTTGAAACCACCTTTCTCCACAGGCTTACATGACAAATCATGTGTGATGACAAGTCTAGAAAATTATCAGGAGTCTTGTGATCTTTGGTGGTTTTTTGATGTTTTTTACAGTCTCAGTTTGTGTGACTAAACAATTCCTTGATAAATTTGGCTTTCAGTTTTGGAAAAAGTTCATAGCCCTTTGGATGCAGAGCTGACCTCAGGGACCAGAAGTCTAGAGATCGAGTAAACAGGAAAATAATAAAAAATGTTCATTTTTTAAAATCACGTGCTTTTCAAACTTTATGAGTTTTGAGGTTTGTGGTATGATTGTTGAGTGTGTTCATTTAGCAGTATCGATTCACATTTGGGAGTATGTGCTCTTTCTTCCTTGTGTGTCAACATGTGACTGCTCCTTCTGCTGGGGACAGTTAAGGGCACTCAGTTGATGAACAAAGGAATCATGTCCCTGTGGCCCAAAGCTTTAGTTTTTTCCAGGCAAATTGAGGAGTTGTGTTGCCTTTTTGTGGCAGAAGCTGGTGTCCTGCAACCCCAGATGAAAATGTGGATTGGGGCATCTAATCCGGCTGCCGCCCCTTTGTTTTCAACAGAGATCATGCCTTGGCCCAGCGCTGTCATGGAGTTCAATTTGAACAGCTTTTCAAATGAAAGCAATTTGGCTTTTTACTGTGTATTTTCCTGCAACATTGTGCTGTTTGATGTGATTCCTGACATGCAGACACCTTTTCCGTCCAGCCCTTGAGGATAGGGATGACAAAGGGCCCTCCCCAAAAAACCTGCAGGGATAAAAAGGAATGAATGCCAGAGCCAGCTCAGGTCTGAGAGAAATCTGGGAGTCTCAGTTTTCCTGGGACTGTGCCAGGCACTGCCCAGGTAGCATGTGTGGAGGAGATCCCTGTTTGCTCTGCCTGGTGCAGGAGGGGGAAACACTATCAACTATACAGATCTGATAAAGCCGGAGCATGGTCTTATCTGCCCCACTAAGTTTGACCATACACTTGATGAAAGAAGTTGTATTTATGGGGCCCTTCAGTATTTATAGAATCTAATATAAGAGTAAGAGCTGAGGGAAGAAAGGCAGAAAACATGGATATGTGTTATATGTATACCACAAAATATCTCCTAAGGCTCAAGACTTTTTTTTTTGGAAACCACAGCAGTGGTCACTGTAGAGATTCCTTTATAGTTTCAGTGGCCCATTACAGCTATGTTTAAATTACATGTATTTCTATTCTTAGCCAAATTAATACATCATTGTCTAAATCTTTTCCCAGGTCTAAATCTTTCCCCAGATTTCCCTGGTCAGATGAGCAACCTGTTTTACTAACCTATTTCCACTCTGAAAAGCATCCATTCATTATTAATATTTCTTGGCTCACAACAAGTTTTGCTTATGCCTTCTTTACTTACGTAGCTTCTGAAAATGTCTCTGGGGCAAATGCCATAATAATTCCCTGCTTCCCTCTGACAATACAAAGTAAGCTGCTAAATTAAGTGTAGCATGTGCTCCTTTACTATAAATTGCCCTGGTTGCCTTCTTCACACTGGCAGCTGCCTGAGGCCCTGGCTTGTGTCAGGGGCACCCTCTGTGTCAATATTATCACTCCCTGCCCACTCCAGACCTGCCTCACCTCTCCTCTGGCGCTGAGGCTTGATGCCTTTTCCTAACGTGAGGCACGAGTAGCACAGCCATGGGCTGGCTGGAGATGAGCAGGAAAAGGGTAGCCCATTGCCTGGCAGTAGTAGTCTGTGAGCTGGCACACTCCCAACCCGTTACCCTTGTAAAAAGCACATTTTCACCTTCCAGGCTTCACAGTGTGAACTGACAGTTGTTTAGTCAGTAGCTAAATAGCTCTTCCCTGGGAACAAAGTGTTCAACAAAGGCTTCCTCCACCACAGGGAGCACAGGAGTCCACTGTCCATGTCTACTGTCCTGTCCCTCTTCATTAGGCAAGGCAAGCAGTGCTCTGCCTGCAAATCCTACTGCAAACCTTCCTGGCCAAGCCCTGTTAACAATGCCTGTGTGATGCCTCATGATGCAATGGAAATAATGTCCCTCTGGGAGTTTTGGCTACTGAGACACAATGCTTCAGAGTGGGAAGGTGGGAAGAGCAGTGTTTATCTGGGTGCCCCAATGCTGCATTTTCCTCTCCTACCTGCCGATTCTCAATGTGCAACACCACACAGAACAGAATCACATTTGGGAAAGTTTGGGAGCTTTGCAAGAGCTCCTGCTTATGACCCAAATTCTCAGTCCCCATTAGGTGACACTGGCACTGTTGTTGCTATAAAAAGAAATCTTCAGTGGTTGCCTCTCAGAGCTGTAGCCATCCACCCAAGAATATCACAACAAAGCCACTTTCACATTTTCTGTGGATTTTTTCCTGATTATCAGAATTTAGTCTCCTCCACGATGCTCTGTTTGACATTTCCAAAATGGTGTTAATAACCATGTGGTAAGAAATGTGGGATCTGCTGGACTTGCTGCTGGATGTGGGGCAATTACTCTTTCCTATCTCCCACCAGATATGCCACCTTCTGCAGAAATAAGGATTTCTGCAATGTGTAAGATCTTGACAGGACACAAAGGGGACTGTGAAACATGCACTCTTCCCCCAGTATGAAATTCAGCCCAAACTCCCCTTCCTGCCCCACTGTCAAGGAGAACCAATGTGTGCTGCCAGCCACACTTAAATCAGACAAAATAGGCAGCAGGAACACAGGCTTCTAGTCTCCTGCCAATCTCACCAACGCAGCTGCCTACAAGAGCCTGGACAAAACCAGGACATTGTCAAACTGATAGTCAAATCAAAGCCCTGATCTCCAAGTGGCTATGGCCAGTGGAGAAATACCCCTTGCTGCTGCTGGGTATGCATGCACCTGTGTTGGTTGGTTCATTGCCTCTACTTCTTTTCTTTTACTAACCCTGCATTTCAGTAATTTTCCAGCCCACAAAAAAACCCCCACAAAAAACCAAAACCAAATAATAACCAGAGACAAAAGAAAAAAAATTACTTTTTCTTTCCTCCTCCAATTTCCAGGAAGGCTGGTTTACCTAAACAACACAAATTCTGAAAAATCCCATTCTGAAAAATTCTTGGAAGAAGTGACCAGCTCCTTTGTAAGTGCTGCCTCTGTCCATGGCCAACCTGTGCTGAGGGTCACTGGGGTGATGATGGGAACAGAGACAGTCAGGTCATTCGAGAGGGCTTTTCTGCTTTGGGCTGCTGGGTAGCAGCTATCCTTGGCTGAGGGTAGCAGTTGAGTCTTTAGAAAACCTGTAGAAGATTTTGTTCTGATCCTATCAGGCCTCTCATGCCACTGGCTTCGTCCTTTTCTTATGTGACTTGTGATTTTAGGTCTCAGGTCGATGTTTTAAGAGAGTGGGACAAACCAGGTTTTCTTCAAGCCCAGTTTGTTTTAAAGAAATATCCATTAGATGCTCTGAATGATTTATCACCTTTGGAAAGGCAAGCAAAGATATACTTCTGGGCCAGATTTCTGGGCTGGCATGGCAATTCTGTTTGCAGGACACCATTTTAAAGATATACTTGGTATTTCCATGAGACCTAGAAAGTTCTGACAGCCATGTAGACATACTTTCAGTGTGCACTTGAAGATACAAGTTGGAAACTGACAGATGACCATAAAACTGATTGAACAAAGTGATTTTTAGTGATAGTAATCTCATGATTTAATGCATAATAGGTGACTGTACTCTAGATCCTGTTAGCAAAAGGTACATGGAAAAATGATCAGGCATGTTTTAGACCCAGAGGCTGTCTCTCCACTATAATAAAACAGAGCAGAGACCATTACCTGGCCCTGAGGCTAGCAGACACAGCACAGCTCATATCTGTACTATTAAATTCACTTCCCCCCAAAACTGTCTGTCTCCACCCCAACTGCTGCAAAGGGTGCCAGACACATGCTGACCCCTGACTGTGTTTGGGAGAGTATGGGCAGCTGGAGGTCCAGCATCCATGAGGAAAGGTCCAGTTTGGCCCAATGCTTTGAAGATGCCCGAAGACCATGTGGGCTGTGCATGGAGCTGAGGTGTTATGATCTATAAATGGCCTGCTTAATTTAGATGGTGGCCACCCTGACTGAACTGGTGTGTCTTTTTGTCCTCCCCTCCAGCCTCCCCTATGGCTGGCAAAGTTCAGGCTGCCCATTCATGTGTATGAGCAACGTGGATGCTAAGTGAGACTTCGCTGAGATTTTAATTGACAGTTGTGCTTTAACCTTCCATACCAGTGTAGTTACATGCTTTGGGCTATGTCCGTGAGAGTGTATTTACCCATGGCAAAAGTCTGGAGTGCATGTTCTGCAGTTCACTTAATGTCACTTTCTTGCTACTGTCATAACACAGACTGGGTGTCAGGCAACGTCGCTCATCCATGCATGTTCACCTCAGGCTGTCTCCTAGTACACTGCGACCTTGCCTTGCATCAGATACATGACTCAGGGAAACATTTTTGCCTGAGTTCTCCATTATTTTTCTCAGGCTCCAGCTGCAGTCGGGGCAGGACCAAATTCCCTGAAAGGTTTTGAATGAGTCTGTTATGGGGAAGAACTTCCTAGGGGTTGGAAAACCTCTCAAGTGCAGATTAGATATGAGCTTTTTCCTGTTGTTTCTGTTACAGTGTAGAAAACCCACAGCATTATTTACAGTTGATTCCTTTAGCTGCCTCCTGGCTTTCAGAGTGGAAATTTGTCTGTGTTTTGACACAGAAATAAGAGTTATGGTGTGAAACTGGACAAGGCTCTTGGAAGAACAGTACAAGCTCCCCACTGTGAATATCCCAAATGTTCTAAAAACCCTGCTTCCAACAGCGTACTTCAGGGCGCATCTTCTGCCGTTGTCTGCAGTTGCAACATCATCTCTAATAAGCAGTTTCTAAACGCTGTCTTTCATATTTTCATAAGAAAAAAGAAGCAGTTGCCAGTTTATCTAACCTTACTTGAGTCCCTCAATAAAAACCATTTGGGCCTTCTTTTCTGTTGAATGTAGCTTAAGTGTGTGGAAACAGAAGCCAGAGTGCTCATTTCTTCTGTTCAGAGTGAACGAGTAATGTGAGCATATTCAAAATGTTCAGAGGCTTGATTCAGAACAATGGCAATGAATATATCCTCCATGCTCAGAAGTTCTCTGGTAAGTCGCTTTTCATTTCTTTTATTGAAGCCCTCTTCATTCGGAAAGGAAGAAGCTGGTGGTGGTGTTGTGCTGGGCAGCTGCAGCTGTTTTCTCCTGTGACTTGACCCTGGATGCTGCCAAGGAGGCATCCCTCCCATTGCTCCTCACATGGAGCAAGGAAACAAAAAGGCACTTTTCAAGGTCATCTGGATCATGGGCTGGCCCTGACCGCCTATGCCAACCCTGTGGCAAGCTGTATCGTGCCTATGGCCCTGCTGTGGTGCTAGGCCCAGAAACAGAGAGAGAGGCCAGAAGGGACTGTGAAATCACCTGAGGATGTCTAAACATCAAGTTTTACGCTGTACCTGGTCACCTGAGCTTTGGGAATCATTACTTGTGTTTCATTCAATTAGTTGTGCCAGAGAGATGCCTAGACAGAAAAGGCATGCTTCTCCGATCAGCTCTCACCCCCAAATCCAGCAGGGTCACCAGAGAGAAAAAGGCACAAAGGTATTTCGAAGATGCAACTCATCTCAGTGTGAGGATGAAGTGTCCATTTTAAGTAATACACCACACTGTGGGAGTACCTGTTGTTCTCCAGAGATAGAAAGGGTTTCTAGTTGACATGTAGCTGTCCCCACTGAAGGACATGTAGGGGAATCTTACCCAAAGAAAGGCAAAGAACTGCCACTTCCTTCCATATATTGTGTTATAGTTCATCTTCTGTTAAATATAAGAATTTTTCTGGCTTGAGATGCCTAGCTCTGGGGCTTATCCCTGCTTTGTTAGATTAAAGGGTCTTTTGGGATTACTTGTTAGTCTTATGTGAAAAAACCCAATCTTTTTCCCTTGAAAGCAACCTTTCACTTTTCATGCAGGAAGGTGCCCACAGAAGTGGGATGTTGCCATCACTGAAGCCAGTTTATACCTTTGGCTAGACAGGCTCTGAGGCAGGAGCGCAGTCTTGGGCTGTCTGGATGGGGTCCCAGATGAACTGGATTCCCCAGGAAATGTCAGGGTTGCTGCTGGTTTCTGAACTCTTTTAGGAAAGCAAACACATATTTGACTGAAATAAAAAAAAAACCAAGCCACTGCTGTATTTTTTTCCCTCTGATATTAAACAAGCGTTTAATTTTAAAAAAAAATCCGACAGATGGCAGGGCTGTACCTAATGCTAGACTGAGTACTTCTCCAGTGAATTTAAGGTGGTCTGCAAGAGATTTTAAAAGATAAGGTTTGAGGGATAGATGCATTATTGAGGTTATATAAAAGAAAACCCTAATATTTTTTTTGCTTTAAATTATGCTGGAAAAATTTTCTTCTTTTTTTCCTAAAACTTCTTAGCTTTGCAGTGCAGGGCCATCCCTGGTTTATCCAGAGGCCTCCTGGGTGTGTGCCCAGGTACCTCCAGGATTTCCTCCCTCTGGTAACTGGTTAGCAGGAGAGGCAAGACAAGCTGTTAGGTGCAGTGCCTGCACCCTTCAGCCCTGTCTGAGGTCTCCGAGGCAGGAGATCAGAGCAGTGATGAGGGGACACCAGTCCCATGAATGGTCTGGCTCCAGCAGGACTAAACCTTCTGTTTCTCTCCCCTTTGCCATTTAAATTTCCCTGGTTTTGCTTTCTGCCACTGCACGGTCCCACCAGGAGTCAGCACCATGTCTCCCACCACGTGGGGAGCCAGAATTTTAATGCCGAAAAAAAAGTAAGGCAACATCTCTGAGGTCCTACTTTTGCAGAAGCAATATGGAGAGGTTTGTAACTCTCAATAGGTCATGACTCATTTATAGAAAATGCAAACGAAATAATTCTTTATGTAAAACATACTGAGAGCCTTGGATCTCAGACACATTATTCAGTTGTTTATGTTTGAACTTTCCTGTGGGTTTTTTTGGGTTGGAAATGAATAAGTCAGGTACAGTCATTCACTAGGAGACTTCTGCCTTAATCCCTTCCTGGTTTTTTTGTTTCCCCCACTTCCACCCACATGGCAAATGAGGTTTGGGCAACCTACCTGCCGACTCCTGCCTGCCATCTCTTCTCCTTCAGCTTGTGCTGATGGTGAACCATTACCAATTATTTGGACAAAAGCATTGGGATGAAGTAAATGGACACAGAGGTTGTTGTAACAGTTGTGCAACAGAGGTGGTTGTTTTCTTTTACCCTGATGATTTACCAGGAATTCTGCTGTAGGCAACCAAAAGGAAAGGTAACTATACAACTGAATTATTGAGGTGGTCAAACCAACACAACTCAGCCACATTTTCTCTCAAGCTAGGCGAGCTTGCAAGTCCTCTGGAGTTCATGTGGGGTTTTCATTGGTTTTGATGGGGTTTTGTAGGTTTTGGTGCTTTTTATATAGAGGAAAATTAAAAGGAACCAAACATTAATATTTTCCATAGGTTTTTCACTCTTTCATACAAATATGCTGAGGTGAAATTCTTACGTAGAAACACAAAAAAATTTCACAGTATTCTCCACACTCTTACAATGAAGAGGAATGGATTTTTTTCTCTCTTTGATACCTGAAAGACACAGCCTGAGGACTGGGGTAAGAACTCTCTTATGTCCTTTCCAAAATCTTCCTTTACAAGAGATCCTGAACACAGGCTGTTACCATCTTTGTGAACCCTGGACCTTAGCCAGATCTGATGTGCTCACCCAGCACTTGCTCTTTGGACTCTCCACCACCAGTCCTCCAGCTTCTGCTATTTTTAATGGACCTCTCCAATGAAGGGATAAATCCTTTCAGCCCTGAAACTTGGAGCAGCTTTCTTGTATGCAGGAGGAGGGATGTGGAGGTAGCCTTCATACATGAGGGGAAAGAAGTGAAGATAATTGCACTAGCAGGAAGGAGAGGAGCAGGCACAGCCTTCTTTCCCCTCTCTGGGGCTTTTCTATTTCCCAAGACACTTGCCATGAAAAATGGGCACCAGATCAAGCCAGTGCTCTACAATTTATGTGTGTCTCTGAGTCTGTAGAGAGCATTATATACTTTTCCTGTAGGCCAAAGAGATGAGTTTGTCTTTCGGATGACTTTGAGCCAAAATAAATCTGGAGATAGCAATGTGAATGCACCACTATTTATGTGGGATTTTTTTTTTTTTTAAAGGTTAGTAAAGTAGGTACTGGGAATAAAATAAAACTTAAAGAAATCCCCAATGGGTGGTTTGGGGAAAAATACAACTCTTTTTCTGTGTCTCTCCCACGCCTTACCCTTAAGGATGGTTTGGGTAGGACATTGGCTGAGACCTTATTTTCATTTCCATTGGGAATGTTTTTTATCTGGCACACAAGCTAGATGTGTAAACAGCCCAGGAGTTTGGGAAACTGCTTTACTATTTCCTCCTATAACTAACAATGGAAACCCTTTGAGAACTGTATAAGTCTCAGTGGACATTCGCATGTCTCCTGACATGCGGAATTGGCTGCCCTGCTCAAATATTTATCCTGACAGTGCTTCTCCCTGAGGAGCAGCTGTCTGCCTGCTCTCTGCAAAGCAGGCCAGCTGCGAGGGAGAAAGGTAGGGGAGGCTGGAGCTGCCAGTGTTGGGGTGCCCAAAGAACTGGTCTATGAAGAGAAAAGCTGCTTTACAAATACGGTTTGGGCTGATCTGAGTTTCTTTTGTTACAGTGAATTCAGCATCACACTAAAAAAAGCAGAGCCATTGCACTGTATGCAGAATTGGCCAATTCCAGCATGTAATAGGTTAGCTCAGCACAGTTGCACTTCTTTGCCTTGCTTGGTGGGTTCCCAATTTGTCTTCATTTTTATTCCTGTCCCCATCTTCACTTTGGCCTCTTTTTTTTTTTGCAGGCAGTGCCTCTTTGGATTAATTGCATAGAGCCTGTCCCACAGAGCTAGGCAGAGCACAGACTGATCCAGTGTGTGTATAGATATTTTTAAATGATCTGTTAACCAGAAACATAAAAACTCAGGCTCTCTTTGATGAAAAATATTCAGCTCCAAACAACTGTGCTCCAAAAACACCAGTGGACTTCACTAAAAGGTCTGCTTTCTATTGCTGGCAGCTTGGCCACACCAAGGCACAGACATCTCCCTGCTGGGAGTGGCAGAGTTTGCTCCCAGGCAGCATGGAGTGCCCCAGGTCCTGGGCTTAGCCACGCTCAAAAGTGCAGTGAAGTTTCCAGCTGGATGCCTGAGGCCAGGAGCTGTGATGATCTTTGAGAAGGAATCACCTTCTCAAATTCTGAGAATTCCTTGTTGCACACGGTTGACAGTCAAAGAAAGATGAAACACTTCAGAGTTGTGTCCTTAGGAATACAGACTTTATGGCAACTTTTCTGTGTTTGTGGCCCGTTAAAAGAAAATAGGATATACACAACTACCTGCATAAATGGGAAATTTTTTTGAAAAAAAGATTTTGCAAATGGGACCTATAATTTTAAACCTGCATGTAAATATCTTCCTAAATCAGGCAGCCTGTTATAGCTCAGAGAAGCTTTATAAATTAGTTTGTAAGTAGATGACAGCTGAAATAGAAACAGCAGCACACTGTGGGGAACTCATTGTAGCTGCCCTTGTACAAAGCACTTCCACCCTTCCAACAGTGACCTCAGTGTTGCACATGGCCTTGCTGAAGTGCGTATGCAGGACAAGATGAATTTTTGTCCCACTGGAAGACCCCTGTCAGCCTGAGAGAAGTTCCTTACTCAGCTCATCGAGAAATGTGCTGTTGTTGTTAGTACTACAGGAGGAGAAGTATGGGGCATTTTTGAGTGCAACTTGTGTCTGAAATTCAATGTGAGGAGGAGCAAAAATGACTCAAATTTGCAGAAGTTGAGCAGCTGACCAGTGAAGAAGGAAGGGACCTCACAAGAGCACATAGGTGATTCCTTCTCAAAGATCATCACAGCTCCTGGCCTCAGGCATCCAGCTGGAAACTTCACTGCACTTTTGAGCGTGGCTAAGCCCAGGACCTGGGGCACTCCATGCTGCCTGGGAGCAAACTCTGCCACTCCCAGCAGGGAGATGTCTGTGCCTTGGTGTGGCCAAGCTGCCAGCAATAGAAAGCAGACCTTTTAGTGAAGTCCACTGGTGTTTTTGGAGCACAGTTGTTTTGAAGAAGGCAGCTTCTTTCCAAAGCCTGCCTGAGTAAGCAAACAGCATGTGAGACAGGGTGAGCCAAGGGCAATACATTGTCATATGATGTGCCTATTTCTTTTTACCCATCTGTTTGGTTTTTTTTCTGAATGAAGAGACACGGCCAGTAGGTTTGACTGACTGAAACAGAGGAGTCTCTTTGTAATATCCATGCACAAAGAGTGACAAAACAGGCCAATATGCTAAAACCTTTCTGCCAAAAGGTGATTCCCCAGATTTGGTGTGTGTCTGGTACTGGAACCCAAGTATTAGGAATGACCAAACCCAACCCTGGCTTTCATGGATTTTATCTCAATAATTCCACTGAGCCCAGTAGGGAGTATTGAAAATCCTGGCCCATACAAATATCAGTAATAAATACCTCTGGCATTTTGTCTAAGACTTTGTATCCAGTTAGAATGCATGATTATGTTCATTTATGGGTTTATATTTCATGCTTTTCCATCTCTTATGACAATGGCTTTACATGGCATATTTCACAGACAGGAAGACGATTTTTTGGCACCAAAGAAATATGTGCAGTATTTAGAGGTCACTGAATATACAACTAAATTACATTTCCATTCGGGGTGGTATTAGAATGGCACCACATAGCAGAGCAGGTTTAGTTCAGGAAATGAATGATACTTTATGTAATCAAATCTGCAAGGGAGATTTGGCAAGAAGGATGCATACAGACAAACTACTGCTGAGTCTGCCCATGGCATTAAAAACATTAATTTTTAAGTTGTGGGGGATCACTAAAGATCTTCAGGAAAGGAAAAGGGCATATAACCTCCATTTCTTTAAATCAGAGCCAATACTAGCAGAGACACTGACCCTAATACTCAGTCAAAGCATCAGTGCACTATTTATGCATAGGAGTTAGTGCTGCTGTCTTTGTGGTCTTACGGCTACTTATTATACATGCAGGGGTCAGTACTGCAGGTACTGTAAGGTCCAGACAGTCTCATTTAATGTATTTGTTAGGGAAAGGCAGTGAAGGCACGTTATCGCTTTGGAGACCTGAGCGGTCCCAGCAGGGGCCCTGCTCCTAGCAGGATGCCCTTTTTGGGCTGAAATACACTGGTTACTTTGCACATGTGAACAACCATCCAGACACCTAAAATCACATTTTAATGTGTTCTATCATCAGAATGTCTTCCTCAGGGAGGACCATTCCTCCCACTCCTTCCAAACCCATATTTTCTGTCAATCAGCTTAATTATACTCAAACCTCAGTTTCAAAGTCTCACTCTCTAAAGCTCGAATATCATGTTATCTGCGTAATTCCAACAAAACACACCATTTAAAACCAAAGGTTAGTCCTACAGAAACATCTGCCTCCTGTTTCCCAAGACTGGGGACCATTATCCACATCAGACCAGTCTTTGCCTGCTCACACAGAGCATTCCCAGTCCTACACTGGCCACATGTTTTATTTCTGCAATGCAAAGAGGAACAGCACAGATGAATGCTGTGTGCTACCCTTGCAGTCCTAGGAGGACGAGAATGGATGTGCTAGTCCTCTGACCTTCCTCACTTCCAGACAGGAGAGTGAAAGGGTTATCTTTGGGGCTGCAGGAGAAAACTGTACCTGGAACCTCCTCAGACAGCTGGCATTGCTCTGAAAGGCTGTCAGGAAAGATTTGGCAGCCTCCACCCTTGGAGGTTTTCCAGATCCAAATAGACAGAGCACTGAGTAACCTAGTCTGATCTCAGCACTGACCCTGCTTGGGCAGAGATTGGACTAGAGATCCCCTGGGTCTCTTTCAGCCTCAATTATCTTCTGATTCTATGAAAAAACCTCTGTTTTGATAGTATTCAAAAGAGATGTTTGAGAAACCTGGGTCTACGTTCATAAGATTTTAATGGGAAATGCAAGGAAGACTTGAGTCAGACCCGGTCTGCACTGCTGCACATGCAGAGAAACATCACTGAAATGAACTGATCTGCAGCATCCGCTTGTCACCTAGGTACTGCCTGGACTTTATCTTGAATTATGTGACAAAGTGGTCATGCCAAAGACAAGCAGATTTTCAGTGCTTACAGCTGACTCCTCAAGAGTTTGGAAGGGCAGTTCAGGGTGCATTTGTAACTGCATGCAGAGAGCATGTGGTCCTCCAAATCTGGGAGCAAAACAGAATTTTTTGTTCTGGATTTGATTCCATACTCCCACTACTGCCTCTGTTAACACATGGCTGCTGTGTGAGTGTGGTCTTTGGCAGCCTCCCCTAGTAATGCTTGGGCTTCACAGGAGGTGCCTAAGCAAGGACAAATGCAAAGGAGAGGAGGAGCATTCACCAGGGCAACACCAACACCAATGCTGCAGGGCTGGGGGTTTTATGTTATCCTGGAGACTCTCACCTTTCAGCCTAAAAATCAAGCACATCACCTTGATAGCATTAGGAGGGAGGAAATTTGAAGATTTGAACAATATTGTCTTTAAGTGGTGGCACAGCTGTAAGACAAGGTGCATACTTCAGGGAAAAGTACATTATAGTTTGGGCTTGCCCAGTAGGATTCCATGGAAATAAGCAGTGCAGAACATGCAGTAGCATTATAACACACTATAGTTTATCTTTCCGTATTTAGAAAGCATGTATTGACTGTTAATTTTTATGCAATGATTTTTTAGGCACAATTGATCAGAAATTTCGAGAAACTCTTCTTTCTCTGTCTCAAAAAATGCATGTATTTGGAGCTCTGCCCTTCAGATTTCAGAAATTCTTGTAATATGGATTTAAAGACAATAATAACACTACATTTCCAGCAGCAAGATTTCAAGAATCAGATGTCACCCCATCCGACCTCAATTAAGTCTGGCTGAATCAGCTGGATGGGATCAAGCAGGGTGTGAAAATCTGTATTCTAGCTCTGGGCAGAGAAAAGAAGATCAGTTGGAAATTTCAGTGTGAAGCTAGTTCTGTATGAAGTGGAGAATTTCAAGTGTGAATGCGTGTATGTGTTCGTGCATGTGCTGGGGAAAGTAGGGTTGGCAAGGGAGACAGAGGAGAGCTTTGTGTTCAGTGCTTCCTCTGACACAGCTCAGACTGTTCCCTATCTCTCAGTTTCACTTCTGAATGTGCAGGAACATGCGGTGGCTCCTTGTTCCCACCATCTTCATCATCCCTTGTACGCAACAGGTAAGTTCATTAAAAAGAAGAAAAAGATTTCTCCCTTCTTCACCTTGTTCTGGTTAAAAGTTTTTATTTGCTTAACAACAAATTAAATTTCAGAGAAGCAAATTCCTCATAAAGAATAAGCAGCAATTCCCTACTCCTGAGTAAATTTCATTTGCAGCTTATTTACTGCATCAGTCCTGATTTTGGTAGTTTTTTTCTCTCTGTACATTAATATGATTTAGTGGGAAAAAAAGTGTTAGGGAAGCTTAAATTGCCAGTGACCTTGTGTTTTTGGGTTTTTTTAAATTTAAGCACAAATGATTATCTGATGCAGTAAGGAAGTAAACATCCATGCTCATATTCCATATATGCTCATATTCCATATATCTATGTATATATGTATGTGCAAATATGTATATATACACACAGTGGTCTGACTTCAGGCTAGTTTTACAAAGAGGAAGGCACCTGGGCTGTGTTATGCTTTGTCTCTTATAAGAAAATTTTAAGTGATAGCTTTTTGTGAAGGTATTTGTGTCAAAGCCCAGTTTCATTATTTATTTACTCAATTTTGAAAATTTGTCCTTTACGATCAAGATGAGTGTCAGATGAAGAATTTTCAAATGATTGTCTCCCTCTGCTAACTTTCTGCATATTTAGAGCCAGACTAAGAAAACTGAACATTAGTGATAATACATTGCCTACTTCTGCTCTTTGCTTATTTATGCCATACTGACCTTGTTCAATCTTTAACACATAAGAAAACAAACAACACATGAAGGGTACCTACACAATGGTCTCATTTTCTGACCTGCCCATAGGATCAGGAAAAGTATGCAGGGGGCTTCTGTGATGTGAATAGCTTTGGTATAGAAACTTGGGGAAGCACAAATTAGAAAAATATTTGACCTGTAAACTTGACAAGTAAACTTTACATTTTCATTGTAACTTAATAGATATTTCAAGATTTTTCAGCTAAACCAAAGTTTTCGGTAATTTCACTACTAAAACTGTCAGATATTTGCCTGATGGTGTTTTTTCTTACTGGGGAACTTTGTAGTCTCACACCTTTCAGCTGATATCTTATCCTAAAAAAAGAGAGAAAAATCACTTAGGTAGAATTCTGTAGGTTTAAAGCATTCTTTAATTTGTAATACAAATTAAACATATTGGCTGAAGCACGTAAGATTACTTCCTGCTACACATACCCATTTTGAAATGTGGTATCTGATTCAAGCCACATAACCTCATATAGCTGGCACACGGCTAGATAATAATAATAATAATAATAATAATAATAATAATAATAATAATAATAATAATGCTCTGCTTAAAAAGAAAAAAAAAACAGCAAGGAAGCGTTTCCTGAACGGACCATACAGTCTTGAATACTGCTAAATGTATAGGTACACCTGTGTGTCTTATTTCCATAATGATCCTTCAAGAAGCTTTACATTTCAATGCACGTGTTCATCAAATTAATGTTATGGTTTATAGGAAATTCTTAGCTGCCTAAAAAAAAGTACACTTAAGTTAGTTGCTTCTATATTATTGCTGCATTTAGGTAGAAAGGATTAGAAGAAATCCTTTTGCAAAATTACACATTTATTAAACAATCTTCTTCATGCTGCATGGAATGCCACATGACATTCTTTAATTTTCATTTCCAATAAGAATTGCCTGTGTAAATTAATATCTATCTTAAAAATCATTCAGCCAAAGGAACTTGAAAGCTACTATTTTGGAGCTTCATTAGTAGCTGTGGATTACGATATTGTAAGTATAGTTGTAAATGACCATGAAAAATGGAAATTAGTGTTAGAAAAAAGGCTTTTAAAAGGTCATTTACTGCTGCACGCAATTAGGCCGGCTTAATTATAGTGTGAGAGCTTCCATGGGCTATGACATATGAAATGCTGAATTTTGCAGAGATTTCCAGTTTGAAAGTTGAGCAGAAAGGAAACCCAGCTGAATGACCCCTTCACGAGCTTTCCCTCAGTATCTCTGCTGGAGGTGATTTCTATATCAGTAGAGCCCTGCGGTTAGGAGGAACAGAGAAAAACTGATAGGGTGGGCTTCATGTGCCTAGAAAAAAATATAGACTACACATTTTATTTTTTTTCTGCAAGCTTGATGGTGATACTGGCACCTGATGAGGGGCTGGATCTTGTCTTGCTCTTTTGCTCTTTGGGCAGTCAGAGCTGCTTGACGAGAGTGGCTCCCAGGCCTTATGTTGTATAGTGGCCAAGTGCTGTGTGTGCCTCTACTTCATTATGGAACCTGTCATCTGTGGAGAACAAATATAGCATGATCTGCATTTCTGCTGAAATCAGCAGCAGGAAAAGATCTAATGCTAAGATTTAAACTGTTATGTTTTAGATGTAGTTCTTAAAAAATGCAGATATAGTTGTCTCAAATAGATCCTTTCACACTCTGTGCTGACTTAAATCTCCCCCCATGCCTCAGAAAAATAAACCCGTCAAGAATTACTTAGGTTTTCCTTCACTTAAAAAAACCCCAAACAACAAAACCCCCCATGAATTCTGAGACAGAATGTGCAAAACAGTAAATTCTGGCTAGATCTCGACTTCTTACTGCTGATACAAATCTCTTTGCTCCATAAGCCCTGGATTCAATGAGGACTTAGTCATGCAAATAAATACACTCTTAGAAAGCAACCTATTAAGCTCAGTATGACTACTAGCCTCCCTTATTAGGATTAAATTTTTTTGTGTAGCACAAGTGAATTTGTAAATATTATAATGCGTACTCCCAAACAACTACTTAAATTTTAGAGCAAAAATAACATTCAAAAGAGGTTCATTATTTTAAAAGGCTTTTGCCACCAGAACTGGCACACAGGACTGTGGCTGGTTATATAACTATGTGACGAATCAAAAGTTAATTAATTTAATAAAAGGTTCGTAGGAAGGAATACTTAAATAAAACCACCTACTTTAAAACACTGTTTTTTTCTACTTCAGTTCTACTACAGGTTTTGTTCTATAGAAGGCAAAGGAAAGACCAATGAATTGTGTTTTGTGCAAGCAGTAGGCCAGGCTAACTGTTAGAACACCTCAGTCCATGACAGCGGATGAAGATGGTCCTCTGCCTCTTACCTAAACTCACAGCCTTTCACTTTTCAATCCCATGAGATGAGAAATGTTATGTGTCTTCATCCAATGTGACAGTGTTTTCCACCTCAACTTTATTTTATGCTATTCCAGGTACACATAATACATTCAGCGCTCAAAATATCCCACTGTGTGTAAGTTTTTCCACAGCCCACCAGTGCAGCCTGGAGACAAACCTTCAGAAACTGGTGAAGTCCACCAGCGCAAGGAGGTTTGTCACTGGCCATGCAGATGTCCGCCTGTGCCAGCCTGCACCCCTGGGGTAAGCTTGGTGAAGGATGGCTGTGGCTGCTGTAAAGTCTGCGCCAAGCAGTCAGGAGACCCCTGCAATGAAGCAGACGTCTGTGATCCCCATAAAGGTCTCTACTGTGACTACTCGGAAGACGAGCCTAGGTATGAAAAAGGCGTGTGTGCATGTAAGTTGTTCTTTCACGTTTCCTTCTTGAAATGCAGGAGGGTGGGACCATGTAGGTAAACGGTTTTGGAGGAAAATTCTGCTTGCAGGTGCTGTACAGCTCTGTGCTAAGCAATTTATCCTAATTTAGTTCTCTGACTGCTCAATCAGAGAATCTAAGAGTAGTGCTGGGACTGGCTTTAAACTTACCTGCATATGCATTAGTGAAACCAGTTCATCATGCACAAGCCTGTTATTGGCAGACATGTTGGTCACTGATTTAAAGAGCTGACCACATTTATGGCTCACCACATTTTAGCACTCTGTTAAGCAAGATCCACGTGCTCCTCCCGTGTTAGTAACTGTTGTTCACCATTTTCAGATCTGGTAGCTGTAGGATGTGAGCTCAATGGAGTTTATTATCCCAACGGGCAGACCTTCCAGCCTAACCCACTTTATAAGTGCCTGTGTGTCAGTGGTGCAATTGGATGTACACCTGTATTCACACCGAAACTAGCAGTGAGTCCCTGCACCAGGGTCACGGGCAGAAAGAAGCCTGGACAATCTATTTGTGGCCTAGCACAGCACAAGCAGCTTCAATCAACCAACTACAGACTAATGTCAGGTGAGCCTGGCCACACTGGTAGACTTTTCTGTACATGAGCCTTTATGCATTTAGTGTCCCTGGCTCCAGCAGCCAGGCAGGCAATGCACTGGCACTTTCTCAGTTCTTACTGAAGGCCATTGCCAGGGTGACTGTTCTGTCCCACTTATCCCTCTTACTCTCAGGTCACAGATTCTTTTCTCTAAACCTAATGAATGTGAAAAGCAAAAAGGCTTTTGGCTTCTGTCACCAGGGAATTGGGCAAAGCATCATTCTGCAGAGGTTTATTACTCATCAGATCAGCCCAATTAGAGATGCTGGTGGACAGCCATTTTGCAGCTTGGGAGCTGTCTCACTTTCTCCTGCTTTGTGGTGGTACAGAGTCTTGGTTTTCACATACACAAATTAACATGCTGCAGGCCTCTTCTTCCAATAGAAAGCAGAAAATGATAAAAATTGCCTTAGTGGCTTTCCTGACAAATTTGAGGTCACTGTAAGGACAGTACTCCCCCTTACTTTCTTCTCTATTCAGTCTGATAAAAAACATCCACAAGCTTGTCCATGCTTGTCAACTGCCAGGGTCAGTTGATATTCCCTTTAACTTCATTCTTGCTCTGCTGCTAACCCTGTAGTTTTCTTTTTCACTTTAAGGAAGCACCATGACAGAAGCAGCTATCCTGGCCCTTCCTTGGCCACAGCTGCCTAAGCTTGTGCCATCTCCTCCCCTGTGCATGTGCAGCTTTCCATGGTGAAAGTCATCTTCATCACAACCAATATGGGTACCAGACAGCTAAGCCATTTATTTGGTGGCAGCTTGAATCATGATCATGGATCAATAAAATAAAACTAAAAGGATTGCAAAGCTTATCAGAAAACCTTCAAAGGCTGCTGAGTAAACAGGTAGATGCACAGAGTCAATCTGCAGATAAACAGACCTGCTTACAAAATCTGAAGTTCAGTTTGGACAGCTTCTCACACATTAGCAGTGGTTATACAAGTCAGTAAAAATAAAAAAAGAATCCTTACTTCAAAATTATGATACAATACCTCTATCTAATATCAAAGCCTTTTAAGGGAAATATCCTTAATGTTGTTGTATAAACATGCATTTGGTAAGGCAACTGACTTCAAGTGAAGAGTGATTGCTTTTCTAGAAAACAGTGTTAATCTGATTCAAGAGAGAACACACTGAAAACAATGGCAACCAAACCATTTGACCATTTGACATACAGTAATTGGGTTTGTGGGGAGATAGATACCTGGAGAACAGTATTAAGCCAACATTCATTCCAGAATTTGAATCAACTGTGCAGAATAACTTTGAGAGAAGACACCCAGCTTGCAAATCCTTCCTGTTGGCTCAGTTCAGAGACCTAACACCCTGTCTCTGTGGTGGCTGTACGTGCTGAAGCATGCTGTTCTTTAGGAACCTTCTAAAGAAATACACCTTGAAATTTTTGTTTCAAAGTCTTTCCCCTTCCATTTCCCAGACCAGCAGAAGTATCATGTCAACTTGTGCATGAACTCCATGGATGGCTCAATATCTATTTTGAAAAGTCCTTTTTCTGTTAGTGTGGATAAGTGCTAAGTTTCATTTTACTGCTCTTGTTTTGTTTTCTAGCTTTCTGTTTCAATTGAATTTACCTAATTCAGACACATAAGGATGTAAACAGGTCATACTTTAAAAAATATACCAAGTATAAATGACCATTTAGCTTCTCTTTATTTGTTGCAGTTCTGTGAAAGGCTTTTAAATTGCTTGCTTCAATGAGATCTTTAAATTGCTGTCTACTTCCAGGTATTCTGGAAAGCTGACAGCAATTCTGGCAATTTCAGGTAATTCTGCCTCTGCTCTTACATAAATGTCCAGATTCCACATAGTTTTTTTGCAGACTTTCACCATGAACTTTTCCACTACAATTTTATTTCTTTTTTTAAGTGTACTCCACCTAATCCAGGCATCATCCATCAGAAAAATAGGCTTTTTGGTGATATCTAGAAGTGATTGGAGTATTTTATTCCTCAACACAAACTCTAAAGTCTTCACAGTATCTACAAAGAAATGAACATTAATGTTTTCAGCAGCCCTTTACAAGCTATGTTTGGCCTGAAATAAAATAAAAAAAAATCTGGACATTCCATAAAAATTCCACAAATAACCCTCTCCACTTAACATTTCCATTAAGCGGAACTGGAGAGTCATATAACATATGCAATTTGATAGTCCTTACTAGGATCTGAGTATCCAGTGTCAGTAATGTTTAACAGCAGCTCAGTTGGTTTTTGAATAATGTTATTTATGTCTCATTTCTACGTTTACCTCCAGAAGTACCTTCAGGAACAGAAATCAAAGTCTTATCCTTGTATTTTCAATTCATCCTTTTGGGGCTGTTCTGCTGCATAAATAATATATTGCTGTCTTAGCTTACAGAAGCTTACCGCTAGTCTTGAAGAAAAAGTGCCTTGTACAGGCAACTCCCTGGACACCCTGCTCCAGGACCTGTGGCATAGGCATATCCAGCAGAGTGACCAACGACAACAGAAGATGTGAGATGAAAAAAGAAAAGAGATTATGCTTCATCCAGCCATGTCTGACTAATATGCTGAAGAAAATAAAGGTATTTTCTAATATAAAATTACTTCTTAATAGAAAACGAAAATATTGGAGCTAGTGGAAAAATGGATGTATTAGCAGTTACTAATAAAACATTTACTTCTTTCTTTTTTAAGGGTTTTAAAATAACTCTTATGTTTTCTACATTCAATCTTCAGGCTTCAATAGTAAACTACAGATGTGCAATTTAAAGCAAAAAAAATGTAATGTCCTGATATAGATGTGTTGCTAGTGCTGCCCTGATGCACAGTCACTCCAAAAGTACTTTCTATTTGCTGACTGCTAAAGGAAAAATAAGGCAGTTTCAGACCAAGTTAGTTTCAGACTAACTTTTAAGATATTTCTAAGTAAATGTTGCAACTATTTCTTACATGGTCTGTTTTTAATGCATAGAAAACTCAGGCTTTTCTTTGTTCTAATATTAAAGATTTCAAAAGGAAAAACATGTCAACCAACATTCCAGCTTCCAAGAGCAGAGAAGCTAGTTTTTTCTGGATGCTCAACTACTCAAAGCTACAGACTAACTTTCTGTGGGGTGTGCTTGGACAAGAGGTGCTGCATACCTAATAAGTCCAAAATGATCACTGTACAGTTTGAGTGTCCCAACGAAGGCTTCTTCAAGTGGAAGATGATGTGGATAACGTCGTGCGTATGCCAGAGGATTTGCAGTGCTCCAGGAGATATGTTTTCGGAACTCAAAGTCCTATGACAAGTTACACCACTGACTGTAACACACTGACAATGCAAAAGCACATTCACACCCCGAGGAGTTAGCATAACCCTCTGCCACAGCAGTGTTTATACTGTGGCAGTATAAACAGTATAAGCAGTGAAATAACATAAGTGAATACTTACTCATTTTTTAAATGTCACTGGAAAACACAAGCAACAGTGCATCTTTTTAATGTAACTGTTTTTATATGGGGAAATACACTCTTAAGAAGGATGCATGTAACACTAGTACTGTCCAAACAAGAACTTTTGGTAATTAAGAAAGGCAAAGCAAGACAGCTTCATGCCTCACTGTAACAAGGTGCTGCCCACAAAAAAAAAAACAAACATGCTCTAACCTATTAGAAAAAATATTACCCTGTAGTACTTCATCTATCCTTCCTGATTCTTAAATTAACCTTTTCAACTATGTATCTGCAACAGTAAAACACATCAATGCTGTTTGAAAATGAAGAATTCAACTTTAAACTCAGATTGCTTTTTGCAGCAGATAGTGTTCCTCTAGTGTTGTGAATATAAACAATGCACGTGTAAAGGACTAAAAAGTGGGCGGGCAACTGCAGATAATAGATGCAACATTTCAAGGAAACTACTATTTTTAGAACATTTTCTTAAAAAATGCTCTCCACAAATGCTAGTACAATGTTTTATTGAATGCTTCTGGACGTGTACATTGAAAATTGTGATTACTTATACACCCACTCCAACTCTGCTAGAAGGACTTCAAGCTTCAAGAAATCATTGTATTGATCCATTCTGATGTTAAAACAGTCTTGCTGTTTTAAGACAGTTGAGGCTGGTAAGCAACTGGAAATAGCTGTATGTTCTATTTCGTAAAAGTTCTTACTGTAATATAAAAAGCTGCTTACCCTGATAATTATAAATATTAAAACATCTATTTTACTTGCCTTCTTTCAAGCCTATAAACTCTGTTCTCCAAACACTCGTTATAATTCTTTACATATATATATATAACTTCACTATAAGTGCATGTTTTGGTCAGAGGTATACTGTAGTATCTCATTATCAAGTGCAACTCAGCATTCAGGAATATGAGTCATTAAAATAATATGTTAATTAATACTCCAAGTATAACACTTGAAACAAAATTTATCTTGTGGAATTTTCTGATATTGCCAATTTTGGTATCAACTCAAAATGCTCTAATATAGCTAAGTACAACATAGAAGCAAAAATATTAAAATGATGAACATAGCTTAGAGCATTCTGAAATGTCCACTGTAAAGCTTAAGAAAGCAGTTTCATTAGAGACTTGCTTTCATCTTTGAAAAGACTACATAAGCTTTTCTTTTCTTCGTAGCTGCTTATTAAAAACCAAATCTAGCAATGGTGATCTTTCTTTGAAGCAAGGCCTACCTTTAGTTTACTGTAAAGTCTGAGAAAAGAATTACATTTTTGGCTGCTAAAATCTCTTTTCCTTCTCTTCACAGCATATGGTGTGTCAATTTACTCCACAGTTAGGATTACTGCTCTTACTGATATCAGCTATAATTAGGTGCTGTCAAATCTTTCTTACAGGCAGGGCTTATCACTTAATATGACAACTCTTGAGCTGAGAAAGCCGTTGTCCTGGTCCCACTTCAGAATTACAACAGCCAGGCATGCTGCAAGTCATTCTGGTTAACTGAAGTGGCTGGATGCTTAGGAAGTATTTCATTCTTTTTAAACAAAAAAAAAAAGAGCAGTTCTTCCTTCTTTAAACAGCTATCTTCAGTCTTGATGGGTCTGTTCTAGGCCCACCTTTTGTCACATCCAGTTCATTGTACTCTTCTATTAGATCAGACAACGAGGACACAGCTTCAGAAAAACAGCTTTGCTCCATCCCATCTATTTGCAGATAATGGTGAAGGTGAGCCTACAAGAATAAAAAAAAATAATTCAGTGTTATTATTTTTCTTGGCCCCTAATTGCTTTGGCTCAGTAAGTACCATTTAGCCTGCACTGAAGGGGGAAGTGCAAGCACCGTAGAAAGGAGACTTAAAGACTTGTATCATGACACCCCTTGTTTAAACACTTCACAACTTTAGTAACAATCCTCTATGGAATCACAATCGATATTCCCGATTCCTTAAACATCCATCTTTTCATACTAGTTGGGTGTACCCTAGGGGACAAACAGTGTTATTGGGTTTATGTGGCAAGGTTTTGGCAGCAGGGGGAGTGCAGGGCTGCAGGGGTGGCTTTTGTGAGAAGATAACAGGAGCTGCCTGCATGTGGGACAGAGCCAGTTCCAGCTGGCTCCAGAATGGACCTACCACTGGCTAAAGCTGAGCCCATTAGTGATGCTGGCAATGCCTCTGTGACAACATATTAAGAAGGGGTAAAAAGGATGCACAACAGCTGAGATTGGATTTAGGGCGTTGTGAGAGAAACAGCCCTGCAGACACAAAGATCAGGAAAGAAGGAATGGGAGTGAAATTCTGAGACTGGGAAGAAAGGGCAGGAATGGGGATGAAGGTGTTTGCAGTTTTGGTTTTATTTCCTGCTGTCCTACTCTGTTATTTACTGGCAGTAAATTAAAATAATATTCCCTGTCTGTTTTGCACATGCAGTAACTGGTGAGTGATCTCCCCGTCCTTATCTTGACCTACAAGCTTTTCATTGTATATTCCTCCTGTCCTGCTTAGGAAGGGAAGTGAGAGAAAAGCTTGGTGGGAATCAACATTTAGATTAGATATGAGGAAGAAATTATTTAGAGGGTGGTGAGGCACTGGAACAGGTTGCACAGCAAAACTGTGGATGTCCTATCCCTGGAAGTGTTCCTAGCCAGGCTAGATGGGGCTTTGAAACACTTGGTCTAGTGGAAGGTATCCCTGCCCATTGCAGGGGGGTTGGAATGAGATGACCTTTAAGGTCCCTTCTAACCTATACCATTCTATGATTCTGTGATATTGTCAGGTAGGTACAGATTAATAAGGGATTTACGCTTTTTAAGAAGCAGCGGTTGGAATGGCTCCTTTTCAGGTAACAGAAATAAAAATCTTGGGCTGTTAATTTTAAGCAGTCCCTTTGCCATACTAAGATTTGCTTCCCAATAACACAAGATGCTAATGATTAGTGACTACGGATATTACAACAATAAGAGTTGCACCTTTTTCTTGTAGAGCTTCATAAATCTCTCCTTGAGTTCAATGAAAGTTGGCTTTATGCAGGTGTTGTTTGCTAAAGCCAGAAGTGAATGGGAATGGCCCACGGGAGGTACTGAACACAAACCAGTTTTCCAGCCCTCTTGATTCCAGGAGACAAAGTGCAGAGAAGGTTTTAACCTGTGACACAAAAATTTAGTTACCTAAGGAATGTAAAGAACATGAAGGCTGAGTTTTCTGTCTTAACTAACAATCTGAAAAGGTTAACATTTAAGCTTTCAGAACAAAGCAGGACAGTTATAACTATCATTGTGAATAAGACATTTTAGACTTCAGACTAAACCACTGAGTCTGTTTGAAAGTCAAATTGCAAACGCCAATATTGTTTTGTTAATTTAATGTATCAGGATTTGAAAGATGAAGTTACAAGTACCTATTCCTATAAAAGAGACTGTAAGTCCTCTGAAATTTAGGAAAGGGGCAGCTTAATACTGTGTGGGGACAATCAGTTGACCTGTAGTTTTGAAATAAGTTAAATGCTTTAGCTTCTCAGAAATTTTTCCCATGCTTCCCTGTCTGCCTATAAACTCCCCTCTGTATGTGAAGCTTGCCTGCCTTTCCTGTTATATCTATGTAGCTCAACAGTGTAAAAGGTAGTACCAGGGTGCTAACAATACAGAGTTGTCAAAATAAGGATGATTTCCTATGTACATGACAGTAACCATGAAAGAGAGATATCTTCCGTTCAGTAAAAAAAATAATTTCTACTACAGAACATACTTCTCCAATATCCTTTACTGTCAGGAGACCCCTGGAAGGTTGGGCTTTGCTTTCTTTTGCATTTTTGAGAAAGGGAGGAGCAGTACAGGGATATCTAGTCAGCTTCCTTTATTTGGAAATCCAGGAATGCTGTGACTTATTCTCACTCATTGCATAAGTTAATTACAGTTTCTTCCCTTCTAAAATTCAGAAAAATATTTCTGAGTAAACTGATTTGGTATTGAAACTCTTCAAATGAAAAGTTGGACTGCTCTGGATGACTGACAACAGTTTCCCATGACTACTCTGTGTGGTATTACAAACCTTTCAATATTTCGGCGAAGGTCTGAAACCTGCACATTTCCTCGAACAAGAAGTGCACAGGCAAGGTAGAGGCTGTGCTTTGGATCTGCTTGAATTAGTTGATGATCTCTACTGAATGCATCTGAAAACATCTGATCCAACCTAGGTGAAAAGAAAACAGTTACCTGCTCTTATTAAAGTAGGATACAAAAGCTTTTCAGAACACCCACCTGCAGGGTTTGAAAGTTCATAAAATTCTGGAGATAAAGGTACATCTAACCTGGGACCATAAATTATAGGAAAAAGATTCAAACTTTTACATATACATATGTTGGCATTGCAAGTTTTTAAAAATACACTGGATGCATTTTTTACTCTTCTCCCTCATGTTACAAGCCACTGCTGAGTCAGAGAAGTTGCCTTTATAAAGGCAATTTGAGGTCAATAGTTACAAGGTCTTATGACAATTTGAGTGGACAATCTCACTGTGAAGGATCTGACAAGGAATATCAAAGTGCTGCTGACCCTTACAGAACTGGTTATCTGCCTATTACAATTCATTATTTAAAAGGATCAATGAATCATAGAACGGTATTGATTTGGATTAATGATTTAGAAAAAGACAGACTATACATACTTGTCTACTTATTCTAATTTTATCACGCATGACTGCTGATCATATTCTTTCTCTCTTCACTTCCTTAAGCAAGTTTCACTGTACTGTGGGATATCAAAGATGGTGTCTTGACGTTCCTGTGGACCCACAACATCTAAGCTATTCTTTCCATTTGTCTCAAACTCTCTGCATTCATCACCTCTATTTCTTTTTTCATATCACCTCTGCCACAATCTGCCTATTACAAAAAAAAAACTAAATAAAGGAAACAAAAATATTACTGTTCCCACTTCATTCTGAGACATCCTTGACTGAGCATCTCCCCATAGTATGCTTCCTTCCCCCAGCACTGTACTGTCTCCTCAAGGAATGTTTTCAACAGATACAACTGATTGTCACAACTTTCTATCACAGAATAGGGGTGGTCCTGCCCTCTCCTTTGCTTTGCATACTTTCATCACTTACCTTTAGTTGCTTCTATCATCATTTGGACCTCTAGCTGATTGAACTTAATTCACTAAATCCAGTAAAATCTATTTTAACTGGTTATTTTTCTGCTATGTCAGAGGGATAAATACCTCAAAGAACTTTACAATAGTGTTGGCTTATCATTACAATAAGTTGATAAATAGGCACATTGCACCTCCAGACTCAGTTAAGATGCCATTACTTCCCAAAGAGTCTAGTTTAATTCCTTGTTTGTCTTTACAGTATTTTTTGTCAGTCAAGTGCAAACTGTTAGTCAAAAGAACTTCTGGTGTGGGTTCTAAGTAATAAATTTTTCCAACTAAAACATTTCCCAACAGAGATTAAAAAGATGTCAAGTTTACTGGCTCAACCATTACAGAGAAAAGAGACAACAGATGTTCCAAAAATCAACAGGATGAATTTGAAAATGTGGCAGACTTAAAAGTTTTAGAACTTCCACCCTTAGTTTTGCTACAAAATGGAATTTTTTAACAAGAACTACGGAAGAATCAGAAATTAAGCTTTAAATGTGAAACTCCCATAATATTTTTTTCCTACCTTCTAGAAGGTACGTTAACATCCGCCAACGTATACAGAGGAGTCAAGCTTGAAACCAAATAATGAAGTCGAGGAAATGGAACCAAATTCATACTGATTTCATTAAGATCCATGTTCAGGGAACCTTCAAATCTAGCAGAGCTGAAAATTAACAAACCATTATAAAACTATTATAAACCAAGGAAATCACTTCTATAATGTAAACCTCCATTAAATCTATTTTTCAACTGTTCTGTACAATAAAACAGTAAAACAACACAGCATTCAAGAAACCCTTCACGTATAATTACAAAACTTTCACATCTGGCAGAATCAGTGGTAAATCTTATTTACTTATACTTCTCATTATAGAACAATAAATCATCAAGAATAAGACCTTGTTTCCCAATTGCAGTCTTTAGCACTGTTTTTCAGTATGTGGACATAGTTGACTAATACCAGTTAATTAATACCAGTTTTACTAAACAAGCTATAATAAAACATGTGTGACTTAGCATTCCTGACAAGCTGTTTAAAAGAAAAACAGGCCAATACTCCAGAAGTGTATTTCTTGCAGTAATAGACCATTTAGGAGCAAAAATGATCTGACAGTATTTATAAAGTAATACAACTGTGCTAGAAAGGCAAACCTTTCTGGGCTCCACTGAGCACCTTCTGCCTACAAATTTACTTCAGTTTTAAGACTGTCATGGCTAAAGCAACACCACTACTATCTAAATACTTCCAAATACCTCAGCATTTAGTAACCAATTCTTAAAAAGAGAAGACTCATACCAAACAAAAATCAATTTACATTATTCAAGTTGATCCAGGCCTGCATATTTGCAGCAAACACCACCTCCAGCAATACCACTTTTTTATAGAGGAATAACCTGTAACTTTACCTTGTCAGGTTCAGCAGCAAGTTGGCTACGATATTATTCATTGCATCAAATGGCTTCTCTTGGAGAGTTTTTACACTGCCTGTACTTGATGTTACCAAGCTATTTTGCTTCACGGTTGACCCCAGCTTCCCAGAATTGATCATCTGATTAATTTTATTAACTATATCAAACAGAGACTTTGAGAGAGAAAAAAAAAAAGCAAAGTAGTCTTGAGCAAAGAACTTTCAAATTCAGTACCCCAATTTTTCACTTCTATTAATCTTAAAAACCTGTTGGCTTTTAAGTACTGTTAGCTCAAAGATTATTCCTTTGATACATCTACGTCCAACTTTTGAGCAATTCCAGTTGACTGAAGTGTTTCTAAAAGCCTGTTCCTTACATGTCACAAGTATGTATAAAGCTTGACACAGAAATTTGAATTCTATTCAACTGTTTAAAATCCTTATCCTCTAAAAATGAATATTAAATTTCCATAATACCTGTGAAAGGAAAAATATATTCTCTAACTATATATCACTTTCTCTTGCTTTTTTCATAAACAAATACCAAGACAGTCACCAAAGTTAGATTCAAACGGGTCTAGTACTTTTCAAGGTCAGGTATGCCTATGGTTCTCCTATCAGCCTATCTCCTCATCAGCACAGTTAAGTCTGTTGGGATCTGGAGTGGTTTGTCATTTCTCTTGCAACACTCTATTAATACTATGCACAAAATGATTGCTAAAAGAAGACACTCTGTCTCAGTAAATAGAAGCTTTTCAATGTTTACCTTGAAAAAGACAAAAAAATTCACTCTAGACTACTTCGAAGATGCAGAGCAACTTTTTAGTGATACTCACGTTCATTTCAAAAGCCTGTGACTTAGAACTTTAATTATTACTTTAATTGGTACTCAAATCAATACAGAAAAGGGAGAAATTTGTGCAGCCTAATTAAAAAAAATTGTCAGAAATATAATATTAATTCTTACTTCATTCTCTACTGGTAACACACAGTCTGCATGTTCATTAAGCTCCTTCATAGCCAGAACACTATTATATGGAGAAGTAATAACATCATCTTCACCAGAGGGATAAACTGAAGTAACAAATCTATACACTTCTGGGAATTCGTCCTCAAGCAAATTTAGTACAAAAGTTCCAAGACCAGATCCTGTCCCTAATTATGAACGAAAACAGAATGAGAGAAGATAAAAGGTTAAGGTTCCCCATGTTATCTTAGGCCCTAAGACTCACATATTGGAGACATACAACTTTTCGATTATATATGTTAATGAATATTTTCTGAAATATTTGGCTGACAGTGGAGGCTACTCAAATGTAACTTAAGGCAGGAAGGTTTTTACCAGACAGGAAAATAATTAAGTAAAAAAAGTATTTTCCACAGTATACCACTCAGGATGAAGTGTATAATCTCAAAAATTTCTGCAATCCAAAAAGTCCTATTATGTAACTAACATTTTCCAAGCTAGCATTTCTATTTCTTATTTTAAAATTTTTATTTGGATTTTGAAACAAAACATTTGCTTGAAAGCACTAAACTGCCCCAAACAATTACTTTCTTTCCTTTTAGGGTTTCTTTATAAAGTTTTCTCATTCTCCAGTCAAAACAGAACCATCCCTTTCTACCAGCACACAAGCTTTTTTCCTCATTATCACTAAGAACACAGCAGTGAGCTCAAATTTGAGAACTGAACTGTGATCTTTTTCTGAATTTGCAGCTACATTCTCAGTGGCAGACAATTTATTCTTATGAACAAGACAGCAACTTTCTGCAATAACAGAAACAATATCTGCAGGGTCTCTGAAATTAAGCAAACGGCCACAAAAAAGGCCCTTGACAGAGCTCTTGCTTCATATTTAGAGCTATTTTCTGTGTCTTTTTCCACATCATAGCCAGTTATAATACATGCTGCTCCCAGGTTTCTGGGCTAGGAAGGCTTAGTGGCAAAGGATTCTCCCTTTTGACTTACTTACAAAGCAACTAGATTGGATTCAAGAGAATTATGTGGAAGGAAAACAGAAAAACAAAATTTTTCTAAAGCAACATTTGAAGTCTCCTTCAAGCCTTTCAGAAAACGCTTTCCCCATGATTAAAAGCAATTTGATTACAACAATGACATCAGTGTTCAGAGGCCACTGACCCTTCTTCTGATCAGTAATTCCGAGGAGTTTATTTGTCTTTGGTACCTGCCTTGATCCATCCATTGCGTCATATTTAAAATTTTAGCAGCATTTTTGCTCTGGGTAACACATTAGGGTTCCTTAGTGGTCTAACAAAATAAGAAATAAATCACTACAGGTCCACTGTGGTTTTTTTTTTTATTACACATTCTGAACAATGTGAATTATTATCTTTATCTTCTTTTCAAGATACATGTTTTTCTTTTTCATCTGTGGCTACTGCAACCATACTCACTATAAAGACATTACTTACCACCTCCCATGGAATGAATTATAAAGAAACATTGCAGACAGTCACAATGTTCTGCGGTTTTCCTCAGCTTTTCCACAATGTTTTCCCGGTACTGATAGCCATATAGCTTATGACCTACAGCCCTGAGGATATAAAAAGTACTTTAGAAAAATATTCCAACGATCAATCATTCAATTTTTTATTTTATCTCCTTCTATTTGACAGTTTAGACTTCAGAGTCCAAAGCTGGGTGCAACACCTCATCTGTGAGAGTTTCCAAGCTGTGTCTACATAATGAGAATATGGGAGTCAGGATATGGTTTTAATTTTGAGGATGCAAGCAGCACTAAGTTCACATTTGGAGCATGCACTGTTATTTTGTACCGATGAGGAAATAAACTCCCACACTGGACGATCTAATTGTAATAATGAAATGAAAATTATATACTCCTTAACAATAAGGATACCCCTATGCAAAATGTGTACTGATCTTCCTTTGAGTACTATGCAAGTCAAATGATACCAGTAATTAAAAAAAAAACCCAAACAGCTCATTTTCCATACACATGCCTGCTAGATGGTGAAGTTATGGGATGTTTTATTCCCTGTATTGCCCTCCCTTTTGGCACATTTGCTGATGATTTGCTTTCCAGTCTGTAATGCACCGAATATTACTAGAGGCACATCAGGGTCTCCATGAAAATTTGCAATTCGTTATGTTAATCAATCTTTTTCTGAATTTCTCTTTTTGGGAACGTAGTTTAGACGCACAAAGCCAGACTCTGTGGTGCTTAGAAATCAGAAATGTATTTGTTCATATATCTCATTTCCACAGTAGTTGCACAGTCTCAAACTAGATTATGGCTTAGACTGAGCAATGGAAGCAGCTGAAAACCAAAGAAACAAAAATAAAAAGCATGTTCTTTTGAAACGAAAATCAAAAAAGAGGAAGAAAAAAATAGACAAAATGGTGTATCAGCAAAATTATCCTTCTGTAAAAGCCTTTTCAAAGCCCTCCTCCAGGCAACAGTGACTCCAAGTTTGCTGGTAAAATGCTGCAGCTCCCCAGGTGCAGAACGAAACAGAAAGCTACGGTTATCATTTCCCTTTTCAAATGCCATCTAATTAGTTGCTAAGAAATGTGTTCTGAAGAGGTTCTCACCAGTTGTTTCCTGAACCAGAAACATCTGTGATAAGCTGCTTGCTATCAAACATATCCCTCAATGGTCCCTGCAGAATTTCATTTACCACACCCTCCTCCATGTCAATCAACAGTGCCTTTGAGAAGAGAAAGAATTAAAATTCAGTCAGTAAGCAAACCACCCTTGAAATAACCCACTAAGAAATATAAAATTATTTACAATATAAAAGGTATACTGTTTCTACTCTGCTCCAGAGAAACCTTTTTTTTCCCAGTTGTTAACTAGGAGACCAACTAGATTAACCTTAGCTGATTTGCCAGAAGTTGCTCAATAGGACAGCATTTCAGATAATGAAATTTTGTTAAAATTTTATAATATTTTGCCCTGATAGAAATGAAGACCTTAAAATATTTTGTTTCAAGTTTTCTTGCTTCTTAAATCATTTAAAGTGGCTTAAGGAAACCCACTTCTTAGAGAATTCAAATAAATACTTATTTACTAATATCTGCAATCATTTTATTGGAATTACAATTTAAATTGCTCAACAAGACTGGCAACAAACTGTATTACTTGAATGAACCATGAAAGTTACTATTAGAAATTCTACTATTCAAAGCAGTATTTAAACCTGTATGCAATTTTAAGGACTTTATGAAAATTCCCACAGTTGGACGTAAATATGCAATGTAAAAAGAATGACCTTTATAGATTGCCTTACTCGTGCTTTTAAAGAGCAGATTTTTCCTTTGTAAATACCAGGACCATCACCGCCACTTCTGAAAAAAAACAGTAACAGAAAAATCTAAGCTCAGATTCGTAAGAGAAAATACATAACATAATAAAATTTTCTCTTTAATATTTTGTGTTCAAAGGAATATGACAACGCAAACAAACAGAAACACCCTGAACATACTGCTAAGAAAGACCTCACAATTCCCAGAAGTAATGCAATTACAGGACACTATCTCAGTCAGAAATAGCCTAAGCATTACTTCAAGAAGCTGAAAAGAGAAGTATTTAATGTTTACTCTCAGATACAGTCTCTACAGGAATTCTACAGTTTGCCAGAACTTGAAAGGATTATCTTTTATCAGCATGTAATATGTGTATCTGCATCACATAATTGAACACAGCGCACCAAGCAGCCCCACAAGGTTTTCAGTGGGGGTCATTACGACACTGTACTTCTGCTCAGGTGTGAAACCCGTGTTACTGCACTAGCACAGCACTTACTTTTTGACTTACTTTGCTATTAAGATTTACCAGTTCAGAAATCATGCTGGGATGACATAGCTACTTCTTTCCCAGGATTGGTTGTAATGAGCCAACATAGGAGACTATGCATTGTGCTACAATCATATTTTTTTAACAACGAATGCTTCTGCACTCAAAAAATGAGATACTCCAGTCTGGCCAAACTATACTGAACACAGGGGAAAAAAGGCAGGGATACTGGGAGATGGATCTAATTTTCCCCTCAGTTATTCACCTGATTTGGGAGCTGGCCAAGCCTAAAGTATGTATTAGACCATTCTACATTCAACCACAATAATATTCCCAAAACATCAGCTAAAATTTGCTACAGTGCCAGTGTTCTGACCCTACTCAGTCCCATTAGAAATGAGGGGAAAAAAGTGTGGGGCTGCGCTGAATTCCTCCAGGATTTTCCATCTTCTCACTCAAAGAAGCTCTCCAGACACTTCTCATTCTCTTCAGGGACTAACAAAACTCAAAGAGGAAAAAACTCAACTCCAAAACAACACTTCTTTTTCTTCCTGTTGTCTTTGTGATCTTTCATGAGAGACCATTCCTTCAATCACTTAGATTCAATTGCTGAAAAAAAATCTCCATGTTCCTAGAATCACAGAATGGTTTTGGTTGGAACGGACCTTTAAAGACCATTTAGTTCTAACCCCTCTGCCATGGGCAGGGTCACTTTCCACTAGACCAAGTTGCTCAGAAAGAAAACAGATGATTCTATTGCAGTCAACCCCCCAACTAAAAATTTGATGATTTCATTAGGCTTGTACAGAAACATGGGCATTTTTTACAATCAAATTTTCTTGGTTAAAAAAAAAAAAGTTATTCCAGGAAATACCCACAAGGAGTGGCAATGATAAACTTCAATGCATTTGCATTGTTCTTTCAAAGAGGTAAAATAACCTTGTCATATGATGGAAGGAAAAAGAGGTTGGTCAAATCCTTTTTAATTAATTTAAAGACAACAGCAATATCCAAGTGCATATTTTATTCTTCCAAATTGCAAGGATTTTTCTAACTAGACAGATAAGAGATGACCGAATGCTCTTAAGATATGAATTGGTTAATCCAAACTTTCAACATCTTTAACAACTGAAGTAAGTATACTTAAAATGGAAGTTTAGAGAAGAATACAAAAAAGCAAAATCTTTTCCTAGCACAAACTAAGTATGACTTGAAACAAAGAAAATTATTACTTAGGTTAAGAGAAGACACTTGAAGTGTGGATCCACTTTGTTAAACTCATGAGCTTCTTGATAAGACAACTTACCTTGTATCTACGTTCCTAAAGAAGCTGCTTAAGGCTTCATCATAAATTCCTTTCTAAAAGGAAACAACACAAAATGATGTGTAACGTCAAAAATTCTCAGGGTTTTTTCATAAAATAATTTAAGTTGGAAGAGACCTCTGAAGGTCACTTGTCAAACCTCACCACTCAAAACAGAGTAAACATCTATGCTGAATCCAGCTAGCTCTAGTCAGCCCTAAACAGAACATTTCACAGAAAAATCAGGTTGTTATTAAAAACTGACAGGAAGACATAACTAGAAAATTAATTTTTCATCACAAGATTAGACAACTGTAGTAGCTTACTGAAGATCCCAAGGCAATTATTAAATCAAATAGCTGCTGTTTAGCTGACTCAGTTCATCACTTACACAATACTCAGTTCATCATGGGCTCAATGCCCATGAAGTTCTGTGAAAAGGAAAGCATATCACACTGCATCAGTGATTCCAAAAATCCCTGCTGAGAGACAGCATGCAAATTACTTACCCCGCCATAAAGCTAAAGAGACCTGGCAAGTTAAAATACTTTAACATTATTATTTACAGATTGCTTACCATACTCAAGACCTGGTCAGGGAGAATTTGGAAGACACTGTTTTGTACTACACTACAACCAAAAGACTCTCCACACACAATAAGAACTTCACCCACTGCTTCTAGAGAAGGCATTGAAGATTCCTCATCACTATCTGTTAATATATTGTGTTAACCAGGAAACAGTATCTTTATAGTCACAGCAAGGAAAGTGTGATTTTGTTCAAGGTACTCAGCACAATCCTATGCCCTCTTCACAGTGCTATTTTCTTTAGCACAGCTGTATGGCAAAGTTTACAGCACAAGCTAAAATGGAGAACAACAGTGGAATTTGGGGGGCTGCCCTTCTGCTTTACTGCCAGTGGCAAAGAACTCACACTGAACAGTCCTCTCTTGTCACTTACTGCCTCAAACCTGGTAATGCCTGGCTGTAGGGAGACATCCTGGGCTTTTCAAGGTGGAAAGGCTGGAGAAAGCTGACCAGAATTAGGGATCACAGAATATTCTGAGCTGGAAGAAACCTGCAAGGATCATCGAGTCCAACTCAGCTCTACACAGGACCGCCCCAAGAGCCTCACCATGTGCCTGACAGCATCACACAAATGCTTCTTGAACTCTGTCAGGCTTGATGCTATGACCACTTCTCTGGGGAGCCTGTTCCAGTGCCCAACCACCCTCTGGGTGAAAAACCTTTTTCTAATAGCCAACCTAAACCTCGCTTGACACAACTTCAGGACATTCCCATGGGTCCTATCAGAGCTCAAATCAGTCCAGCAGTTTAATTACCTAGGCAGCCTCATCTCCTCAGATGGTAAGATTGACGGAGAGATAGACAACAGGTTAGCAAAGGCATATAGCACTTTCGGAAAACTCCATAAAAGAGTTTGGCATAATAAACACTTGAAAAAAAGTACAAAGATCAGTATTTACAGAGCCATAGTGCTGTCTACTCTCTTATATGGTTCCGAATCACGGGTCATCTACCGCCACCACCTGCGTCTCCTAGAATGCTTCCATCAACGCTGTCTCTGTTCAATCCTAAACATCCACTGGTCAGATTATGTGACCAATACGTCTGTTCTAGAACAAGCAGCAGTCACAAGTATTGAGGGTATGTTGCTGAGAACACAGCTGCGATGGGCAGGACACGTCTCCAGGATGAAGGACCACTGCCTCCCTAAGATCTTGCTTTATGGTGAACTTGTCACCGGCTGCCGCAAGAGAGGAGCCCCGAAGAGAAGATACAAGGACTCCCTGAAACAACATCTCAGCCTTGGCCATATTGAGCAACATAACTGGTCTACTCTGGCCTCAAATCGGGAGGTCTGGAGACACACCATCTATAATGCTGCTGCTTCCTTTGAGAACGCATGCAGGCTTGCTCTCGAAGAGAAAAGACAAGGCAGAAAGAATCGTGCCTTGCAGAATATACCACCTAAGGAGTCTTTCTGCTGTGCCTTTTGTAATCGGACATGTCTGTCTCGTATTGGCCTTATTAGCCACCAGTGTGCTTGTAAGAAGTATGGATAGAGCCTTTCCCAAATCTTCGTTCGCAAAACCTAGCCATGATCATTGGTCACCAGAGAGAAGAGATCAGTGCTTGCTCTGCCTTTTCGCCTCATGAGGAAGCTGTAGACCGCAATGACATCTCCCCTCAGTCTCCTCCAGGCTGAACAGACCAAATGACCTCATCCACTCCTTATATGGCGTCTGTTGCAGACCCTTCACCATCTTGTGGCTCTCCTTTGGACGCTCTCTAATAGTCTAATGTCTTTTTTATGTTGCAGTGCTCAAAACTACACACAATATTCAAGGTGAGGCTGCCACAGTGCAGAGCAGAGCAGGACAATCACCTCCCTCGACCAGCTGGTGATGCTTTGCCTGATGCCCTCTAGGACACGGCTGGCCCCCCTGGCTGCCAGGGCACTGCTGATTCATATTCAACTTGCCATCCACCAGGACTCCCAGGTCCCTTTCCGCGGCACTGCTTTCCAGCCTCTCATTCCTCAGTCTGTACACGCATCTGGGGTTGTCCCATCCCACATGCAGAATCCAGCACTTTCCCTTGCTGAAACTTCATACGGTTGGTGACTGCCCAGCCCTCTGACTTATCAAGGTCTCTTGGCAGTTAAAACTCATGACTAGTTAAAAGGTACAAGAACCTGGGGGTAGTTTTGCTCACAGTGAAGCGGCCTTAGTTTAATCAAACAAACACAGAGCTTTGCAGTCGCAGGACGAAGGCGGAAGGGAGCGCAGGGGCACCGCTGCCTCCCCACGGCGAGGGCGTTCGCCCCGGGCCAGCGGCAGCCGGAGCCGCGGCGGCAGCGGCGCCCTTACCTTGTTGACGGCGGCGTGTTCCCGCAGCGCCAGGTCCCAGAACCGGCAGCCCACCTGGTTCCCGCACTGTCCCACTGCAAAGGGGAGAGACACGGCTCAGGCACGGGGACGGTGTAGCGGCGGGGGGCCCTGGGCACCCTGACTCCTTACCCTGCACCACCACCGACTGCGTCATGGCGGGGCCGGCGACGCTCTGCCGTTTCGAAGTGGGCGCCCGGAAGCCGCGCCCCCTGAGTTCCTGCGGTGGAACGTCCCACCCGTTGCCTTGGCTGCGGGCGCCCGCCCCGAGTGGAACATCCCATTAGGGACCGCCGGGGGGTGTGAGGGGATCGGGGAATTGTGAAGGTGGTGAGCTGACCCCCTGTAGTGACGGTGAACCTGTGAGGAGCTGCAGGGTCTCAGACACAGGAGACTCAGCAAAGACCTAAAGTGAAGTCCTTGTGTGGGAAAACAAGTAATCGAATCACAGAATATCCCGAGTTGGAAATATTTCCATACAGTACAGTTCATTACCTTTTATGGCTGAAAGTGGTGCGATAAGAAGCATTTTATTTTCCCCAAATTCATAGTTCAGGAATATGGTGTGAAATGTGCCAAACGGTATGAAAATACAAATTAAAAATTAAGTGAAAAAGTGGTCATTCAGAAATGCTGTCGTAATGTACCTTCCCACCAGGCTCGCACGTTATGTTTTTCTTTAAGCTCAGTTTCGTATTTCTTGTGCATATAATTTTCCACAGTGCACCTGGGAGGTGCTATTGCCCATGTGTTTAACTTCAGGAATAAAAAAAGGAAAGAATGAACAATGTAGAGATGCTATTGTCTCAGCACAGCAAGACTGGTCTAGAACAGCTAAGCTGCAAAAGCATAGAACCGTTTAGGTTGGAAAAGACCTTTAAGATCATGAAGTCGAACTGTTAATCCATCACTTCACTGCCAAATCCACCACTAAACTGGTAAAGAATGTGCGATAAGCAAAGCAGTCGCTTGCAGAAAGCTGTCTTGTGACACAGATGGCATTTCTGCTTCCTGTGGGAGAACAAAAGCACTTCCATGCAACTCAGTTCATTAGGTTTTATGGCTAAAACTATCCAACAAAATAGTCTTTTCCCAAATATATTATTTCTAGTGCTGGTGTGCAAACAAAAATTTGCTAAATGAAATTCCTAATCCTTTATTTGCTCCTGGACATGACCTAGATCCTGTAGAGATTAATTATAGGTCCACAGGAAACTAAAGTTATAGCAAAAGACTATTTTGAAAAACCTTCTTGGAAAGATTAGGTACATACTGCAGCAAATAAAATATTGTACAATACAATCTAATAATGTATTGTATACAAGAAATAGATATACACTAGTTTTTTAAAACTTAATTGAAAGAGAAGAATCTATCTATTGGAAATTAGTATTATTCTTAAGAAAAAGTACTGAGTGGCCCAAGGTTACTCAAGTGTCATGTATGAAGTTGTAAAGGACCAATAACTTTAGTGTTATAGGCATGTTTAGCATGAAAAGAGTAATACTGTCTCAAACACTTCTTTTATAAACTAATAAACAATTTAAAACTACATGAATATTAAGAAGGAAAGCAGGTGATAATTTCTCTCTGGACACTCTAGATGTAACTTATAGCTTAATTTTGTTCCCTGTGATTATCTGAACTGTTCTAGCTATTCAATGTCAAACTGTTTCTATACTTCTTGCCTACTATCATGTCCTTAAAGTCTCCCTTCACATGCCTTTTTGGTCTTACTTAGGCTAAAAGCAGTACAACATCGCTTATAAGCATTCTGAAGTTTAATTTAAAGTCTGCGGAATCTCTTAATAATAATGTATCTGGCTTGCTTTCTTCTTGTGTAATTAGCTACAGTTTCTACTTGTTCTTTCAGTTAGTTGTAGGTTTTGTGTTCTATGTCCCATCAAGATTCAGCTTAATGGGATTCATTTCACTCTGTTGAATATGAGATTGCAGAAAGACACTGTGCTTTGACTTCCAGTATGCTATTAAGAGGTCAGTGCTGGCAAATGTTAAGTGATTATTCTCACTGAGCTTGGAAACACTAAATCAGAGATGCAATTGAGATTCATATTCATATGGGAATATTTTTTAGCTTCCAGGAAGCTGATGCTTAATAGCCAGGTTGGCTTGATGAATATGCCCAGAGGTTTAATGAAACAGTCAGCTCAACTATACAAAAGAAATCATCACACACTGACTTTCTGTTTTGTTGTAGATGAAGCCCTACTTCATCTACCATGTTATAAATGCACGAATCTATACAGGTCCCATCAGAGACTTTTTGTCTATGTTAATCATTTAATCAACAGACTTATGTTAACGTGTGTTTCTTACCCAAATTTCTCAGTAACTTTGTGTTGAAGGTGTTATATGGGAATGGTGTTCCACAGCCTTGGAACACAGATTGAATAATTGTATGAATAACCTACTATTTTATTGAGAGGAAATGAGTTGCCATGGACCACAATGAATCTGCAAATAACCCTTAAATACCAACTGTAACAACAGCCAATAATGCATAACAAGTTAAATATGTGTGCTATGCTTTCAGCATCTTTTTAATAACAGTCATTTGACTATTTAGGCCACATGCTGCTGTAGGGAGAATACACTGGAATTCGAACTAATGCTATCCCTTGATTTATATCAGGTCTTAGTTCACATATGAAGGTTTGTAGTTTTGTTTTTCTGTTTATGGGGGGTTGTTTTTTTTTTTTCTGGTTATTTTTTTTTTAACTTAAAATGTCTGGCTTTTGGGGAATTACTGTAAGGCTTGTAACATTCCATCTTTAATTTTCCTGTCTAGGCTGTTGTCCATACTCTTGATCCTTGAAGAGAGGGGGGATCTCAGATATAAGAGATGGAGGGGCCAGAGATCCTATTTAAATACTTTATTTTGAAGCAGTTTGAAGAGTATTTCATTTTGAAATTGGATTCTTTCTTATATATACATGCAAAGGCCCAGTTTCAAAATATTCCATGATATAATAACAGTGCCCTGATTTAGATAAAGGCTGCAACAACACTTATTAAAATGTTGAAGGTGGCAGAGAAAAGTTATCATTTCTTAAGGTCAGTGCTCTTTTTTTTGGTAAGTTTTCTGCAGAATTGAGATAGTTATACTCATATTGAAAATGCAAATGGATAATCTGACAATGTAGCTCAGAATGTGAAGGTTTTTCCCAAATCTTTGGAGATTAAGGGTTTTGTACTTTGAAGCTAAAATTTTTAAGATAGATACAGAAGACAAATTGAATTCTGGGAAGATTTCTCCTTAGGCAGTCACCTTCTCTTAAACACCAGCAGCTTTGAAATGAATGTGGAGGTGTATGTAATATAATGCATCACATACAGACTTTCTTTGGTGCATATGAAATGGTAATTTCAAGGTCTATGTGGATGTTGGGGGCAGGGAAATTTGTATTATTTTCTGCTCTCTCCTGAGTCTGCAAGTATCCTCTGGTTTATAGTATTTTTCTTTGGAAACCCTTTTCTGCACAGGGAAAACCTACATCTCTGAGGCCTAGAAAGAAAAATTGAGGAAGATATCCTCCATGAATACTGCTATGTTTGATTAGCTGATGATATAGTAAAGAGAAGTAAATTGAATGGTAGCAGTTTATGAATTTTAATGTGGTTTTTATTAACATATACTGTTTTAGTGTATTTTTAGTTTTCCATATATAAAGTATGCAAAGGACTGATTAATCAGGTTCACAGAACAAAACCAAATCACATTGCAGCAAATATGGCTAAGAGAAATATTGTTTATTGGATGTGGATATGAGAAAATATGCTTTGGTTTGAAGTAGGTATAAGACAGAAAAGCATTCAGAGTATGTGAGTACCATTTAACATACAATGCTCCACTTAATACCAACATTCACTAAACTGTGATGCTCTTAGGGGGCACAGGCATATGCTATTCCTGGCTATCTCTGCTTAGCAGCTGCAGGCAACCTCAAAAGGAATTTCCGTAATCCTTGTAACAAACCTATCAGAGCAGGGAATCTGCTGTTCTTTTCTCTCCAGCAATAGGGTCATGGAGAGTAGGGCCTGAGGAAGCTTAGCTCAGGTTGTGGTGTCCTGAGCTTGATTGAGCCAATCTAACAACTCATTAGCACTGGAAGGAGGGAGACTTCCTTTTTTTTACCCCTGCTCCCAGCTACACTGCGATGACATCATGCATGGCCTCTGCTACCCACTGGGAATCCAGCACACTGATCTGAGGACTTTCCCCCTCAACACAAATTCCCAAAACAAAAGCCCTAAATATTTTCTGTTCTGAATCTGCCAGAAGCAGAAAAGAGTTGAGTGGGCACAGTGGTTTTGGTATCTGAGACAAAGATGGCATTTGAAGGCAACTGAATTCAGGAGAGACCCATGCTGGATTCAGAGAGGCTGCAAAGGTATACTCTTAACTGCTTGCTTATAAACAGTGGGCTATGGAGTGATGAAAGGAGGAGTCTATATACCACTGCCAGAAGTACGGGGCCTCCATAAGGAGTTGGAAAGGAAATCAGTCCTAAAGCACATTGCCTGAGAGTTCCAGGGAAGGGAAGTGGAGACATGTTCAGGAGAAGGCAGGTGGAACAGGCATGGGGACTGAAAGAAAGAGCAGAGCTGACAAGGCTGATGAAAGGAGAGGCAGTGGCTGCTGGAGCCATGCTGTCTTCTCTCATCCACCTACCACCCAACACTAGACTCTAAAGACAAATGGAGAGTCAGTGATGGGGTCCCAGCTGCTGGAGAGTTCCTGTGCCAGTGTATCCAGAGCTTGCAGTTCTTTATCCAAAGTAAGCCAAGCCCACTGCAATCTGTCAAAACCCTTTCCCCACCAGGGGTAAAGTAGTAGGGAAGCTGCTTACACATGTGTCTTATTCTGGTGGTTCCTCCAGCCATAGATTCAAGATCTTTGGATTCCAGTTGTCACTTGTGTGTTTTCCAGATGAATTCCCAATCAATTTTCAGTCTCTAGGCTGTTGTCCTTTATTTTCGCCTTTCATACTTTCTGCTTTGCAGCTGATCATCTTTTGAGTTGGTTCCAACAATAATTTTCCCAACATTCGTAAAACTTTCTGTCAACAGTACTTTATTCTTAGAGAAAAGAAACCTAAATGGCTTTAATGCCTTTATGTGATCACTGAAGAGACAAAGTTTTGCAAGTGACTTGTGTTCAAGCCTACTGTGAGTTAAACCCTAAAACTTCCATCTACCTTCTATGGTTATAACATAGCTCAGATTTGCAGCCCTTTGCCTTCTGTTTACATCTTCCTGTTTCACTCCCAGTTCCTCTGCAGCATCATATCTTCCAGAGGAACATGTTCTTTGAGTATTACTGCTATAAACTAAAGTCCTGCAGCAGTCTTACAAGGAAGTGATGAATTTGTAATAAGAGAGTCAACTGAAATTGGACCATGATTCTACTTTCTACGCTTCATGTTTACTTGTGTTACATCACTGCAAATGAAATCACGAGACTGTGAATTTAGTGCTATGTTTCTATGTAAGTGCATTTAAAAATTCGGAGAAAAAACTTGGAATTTGGAATTTTGCCTCTCCCTTTCTATGTAAGGCAAGTATTATTCTAAAACTGCCCAGTTTATGTAAATGATCAAATATGTAAAGCATCTGTGTTAAAAGATATACATCCTGTCTTTACTCTGTGCTAGAACATATCCATGAAGTCTAGAAGTGGAATAAAAATTTTAATTTTTCATTGTTTGTAAGCTTACATAATTAGTATACTCTCTGCCCCCCATTTTATTTGAGGAATGTAAAATTAAAAATATACAGTAAAATCTTTTAACAGTTATTTGTGATGTAAATCTATTATCTGGCTTTATTCTTTAAAGAGCATTAGCAGATGCTTTCCTGTGAAACAAAGGGTGACTAAAGTATGGAGTGAAATGATGTAGAGATCTATCTTGAAATTAACATATTTAATATAATTTTAATTTCTTTTATAATCCCACATTTTCATGTAACAGACTGGCCACACATACACTATAAGAAATGGTAAAGCTCACTCTTGTGGTATAGTAAGAGAAGTGCAGAAGCAACAGCCCTTTATTCTTCAGTGATTTTTCTTTGCATGTAAATATTAGACGTGACCCTTAAGCATGCTGCTTTCTGTAGATGTAGTTGTGATATTTTCATTCTTCTTCTCTTGCTGAACATGGTTACTTTTGTTCTATTTTTCTTTCTGTGGTCTAAGGAACTTTACAGGATCAATGCAGTGCGCTATCAGGCTGCTGGACAGGTATTAATGCTTACAGCACCACTAACCAAAGCTGCTTTACTAAAACTCACTGGCTTTTCATCAATCATGAAGTTACGAATGCAGCCAATGAAGGAATTGCGTGTAGTCAGGCTCGTTGTTAGCAGAGACTCTGAAAGAAGCATATAAAAAAATTAAATAAATAAAAATTTAGAGCTCGCGATGACCAAAATCATCAGTTCGGTGGCAGAATCTTTTAAATTTGCAACTAACTGCAGCTCTGCTGAATCTTCAGTGAGTCTTTTAAAACACCTGGCTTACTGCCAGTGTAGAGGTCATTAGAGTAAGTATGGTTAGTTATCTACAGTTATGTAAAGCCTTGATACCACATTGTCAGCAGAGAGAAAAATTGCATTTTTTGACAACTGCATTTTCTTTTAAGTAAGAATAGATGAATCCCCTTGTCTGTTTTTGTGATTATATATTACATTACTGTGTCTGATTTGTTAGTTTGCATCTAATTTGCTGTATTTGCATGGTCATCATCATCACATCATCATGGCTAGGCTTCGCAAACAAAGATTTGGGGATTTGCATGGTATTATTTAGTATTATATCTTGTTTGGTTTTGTGAAGTTCTATGTAAGATTTTTCTGTGCCAGGGTGATAATAGTGTTATAGAGCCAATGAATGGCATTACCTTAGTATTCTATAATTAATGTAGAAATAGAAGGCTACGTTATGAAGCAGAACAGCATTTGCAATTACCCCTTTATACTACCTCTCTGGGAAGAGTTCTGTCCTAATAAAATTCCAGTTTGGATTTAAAGATGAAGAGGCATCTGTGCATAGGTTTTATTATTCCTCTTAGGCTCATTTTACCTCCTGGCAGTGTGGAATGGGTGTGAACACCACACACTCCAGCCACTAATCCAAGATAAGCAATATAATGAATTTTGTAGTTAGAGCTGTTCATGATTGACATGCAAGGCACAGAGAAATAATGCTGCATGTTTTCAATGAGAAATGTACAGGAGTTGACTTAAAAATTGAATCACGTAGTGTTGATTACAGTTTGTATATGAACCCCAACAGAGTAGCTCTGTCTGTTGAATAAGGGAAGTAAATGTAGTAATCTTGGCCCACGCTACACAGATGGTCTGTGAGTCACAAATACACATGAGCAGACATCTGTGCAATAGAAACAACTAGTCAGAAAAAGAATCTCCTTGTTTTGTCTTGTTTTCAAAGATGCCATTGCTTGAAGATAAGGAAAGAAGCCTACCAGCAACTAAACCTTGAGACTCCAGTGACAGTGACAGCGAGTTTCCAATCCCATAAATAAATAAATTGTTTCTTAAAAGAACAGTAAACCCATAGTGGAAGGTAAAATAGAAAAAGAAGGATTTTTTTTGTATCTGGCTGACTTCTCTACTTAGTCCTTACTGACCCTCCAGCAGCTGTGAATGTTTTGATTTCAATGCAGCAGCACTCTCTTTTCTTTGAGAACTTGAGACAGAACATTTCTGATCTGCTCTTGTGCCTTTGAATTTTACCAAGTTGTTCACATGTTTTGTTATTTTTTGACACGAAAACTAAGTATGCTTTCTCTGGAAACAGTGTTGAAATCTGAGAACAACATACCACAAAGCTGTGAAAAACGTACCTGGTACACCTCCAATAAACACTGGCTCCCTGTGGTCAATTGCCTTTGGATTTAGTGGCCCTACCACATGGTTGACTTCAGAGTCTACATCCAGCTGCACCACATTAGCATCTCTAATAACTGAAAGGAGAAGGAACAGGGATCAATAAGAAGTAGCACGAGTTTTTTATGACAGAAGGGGATGATTGCATTTTACTGACCTGCAATTCGATGCCACCTGCCATCACAGAGACTCTGTTTCAGTGTTACTGAAGTTGAAAAATCCCTGATTCCATTATTCAATTTCACTGTAACCTGGGGAAAATAATGTAATTGTCACTGTAAACACCCTCCTTTGCTCTTTTTAACTTCAGTTATAATAATGATGTATTCCTCACTCAAAATATGTCAAGTATCCAAGAGAAAGGAAAACATGATTTCATTAAATTCTTCAAAATAAAGTACCTTTTTTAATCCACAATTTAGGTGGGGGTTTTTTTGTTTGTTTGTTTTGTTTTGTTTTGTGTGGTTTTGTTTTTAATTATTGTTCAGATACAATAGTTCTGAGACATTTCTAATTTAACTCAAGGAAGAGTTCAAAAAAAAGATTTAAAAATAACAGCTAATTTCACTCATTTTCTAGTACCTCTACTCTATAATTTCCTGTATGGTAAATTATTGTTTAGAAACATCAGATGATGTTTTGACATCTTTCTAGCCACTTAATAAGGAAAACAGTAATGAAAAACCCAAGTATAAACAAACAGAAAAGATGTGAGAAAGGAATAGGTAGTGAATTTCAGAATGACTTTTAAGTTACTTTTTCAAGTTTACCGATAAATCTCTGGCAGAGCTAGAAAGTGAACCTAATTCTGAATTTTGCACCTCTGCTTTAGATAATGGATTAGTATCTTTCTGCCTGGAAATGTTACAGCAGCAGCAGAGCAGTGTTGTGCCCCTATTGAGGGACATGAGATTCCCAGCGAGAACTCCAGACTGAGTTCAGCCACTCAGGCTTTTCAAACATCGAAGTTGCCCCTGATCATGCTGACATGGTATTGACTGAAAATAGCAGAATCATAGAATGATTTGAATTGAAAGGAACCTTAAAGGTCATCTAGTTCCAACCCCCCTGCCATGGGCAGGGACATCTTCCACTGGATCAGGTTGCTTGTAGCCCTATCCAACCTGTCCTTGAACACTTGCAGGGATGGGGCATCCACAATTTCACTGGGCAACCTGTTCCAGTGCCTCATCAACCTCACAGTAAAAAATTTCTTCCTCATATCTAATCTAAACCTGCTCTCTTTCAGTTTGAAGCCATTCCCACTTGCCCTGCCACTACAGGCCCTTGTAAATAGTCTCTCTCAAGGAAAGAACTTCTATTTAATTCTAGAGGGTCTCTGATATAGTTGTAACTAAGAAATTTTAAATATTTTTTTTTTGCAGAGGGGCACCAGCAAACACAATTGAAATGATCCTCATGTTCTCTTTTATCCACCCTTGAACAAAACATATCGATTAAAGCAAGCAAAGACTCATGAGGGAAAGTGACTCCTTAATAAATCACCCAGACAAGCTGTACTGATAGAGATGTGTACGTTTAAAAAATGAATTAAAATTGCTGATCTTATTTGTCCAGCAAAACTGTTTTCACAAAGCAAGTCTTTCATAATGCATTCAAAGGGAACAGATAGTTAATGCTAAAGAAATACAAATGGTTACTAAGAATGTACTGGACTGCTGCAGTGACAAGCAGGGACAAGCTGCTTTTTCACAGTGAATTTTGTTTATGAATTGCATATGCATTGTACAGGAGGTGAGGTTTGAAGCAGTAAGTGAGACAGCATCTTTTGTTAGACCAACTGATACAGCTGGGAAAACCAAACAAGTTTCTAGACATCCAGACCTCCAGTTAGAACTTTACATAAGAAGTACTAGACTGGACCAGTTGTATACAGATTCAGCCTTTAAGTGTGGCATGATACGCAGCAATGCAGTGTACTTTTACAGTTTCTTTGTTGGTTCACCAAGAGCTAGCTACATGGGTAAGGATAACCTTTATCTTACCTAGTTAGCTGTCAAAAGTTAGGTGCCTAACTGAAAGACCCATTGTTCTATTGATAACCAATATAGAAAAATAGGTTCTCTGAATAATAGCTCACTTAGTCACCTATATTAGACACCTGCTTTCACCATGTTCAGCTGTCCACTCAGTCACTCTGCTGTAGGTTCCTGCTCTTGTAAGAGAGGTGACAGCATGGTTCCTCAGGTGTTGCATTTCTCTCCCCATCACACACATATATGTTAAAGGAAGAAGAGACTGAGTGCAACTCAGACTTCTCTTTTAACAAACAAGAAATTAAAATTCATCAGCAGTTACCTTACTTGCGACATTTTTAATGTGTAGGTGAAAGAACAGCACCAAAGAGTCAGTGCTTTTGCTTCTTTTCAACTGCTCATGAAATATTTATAGTTTGTGCCAGTAAAGTGATCTGATCTTGTCTTAGGTGTTATCTTTTGTATTTTAAAATAAAAGTCTGGATTGCCTAATCTAAGCAGTTATCATATTTAGGAGAAAAATAAGAATCAATTAATGGCAAATTTGTAAGACAGAATTGCATGTAGCAAAGCCCAAATAGGTGGAAGAGAAATCAGTCAAAGCAGTGGAGGAAATATGACCTTCCTTATACCTGTCCATTTCTCATGTGCATATTCAAGTACTCTCCATTCACACTGTGACCATGCAGTAGAATTCCTGAGCTGCTTCGGGGACGTATTTCAAAAACAACTTCAAATTTCAGGCCTAAACTGAAGGATTCATCTGTGAGGTAAAAAGAATAACACTGTTTTTGTGCTGAGTTAGTGATGAAATTGGGCATTTATTCAAAGTCAAAACAGAAAATCAAACCCAGAGTAGAATTTATTTGTCCTTAAAACTATTGAAACTTTAGATAGCCTGTCAATGACCCATTTCAAGTTTTGTTTTGATTGTGTTTACTTGGAATACTAATGAAGGTTTATTTATTTTTTCTCATTATTTAAAAACTGTATTTTGTTTAAAAATTTCTCAGCAATGAAATGGACAACAGGAAGTAAATGATCTGTATTTTTTGGCAGTTTCTTACTGTGCAATTTGCTAGACATTCAGCAGTCATTATTGAGTGAGTGGGAATCCACTTGAGCTTTGATGATTCAGAAGGAGAAACTCCCTTTTTCAATCTGGTGGCAGGCCAGGGAGCAAATGAGAAATACTGTCTGATTCTCGGTGTTGCCAATGAATTGGGTTATGCAGTTTTCTTTCTTGTTCAGATCAGAGCCTATGTGACCAAATCACCCTTAATAAAACACTTCCTGAAACACAGCAGGACTAAATGACAAAAACATGTGTTCTTTCATGCTGTTCTGCATTAAACATGCAGAAAGCATTTCTGTAGGACTTTTTAATTACATGTTGTTTTATTAATTAAAAAACTTAAGGGGTGCCCATTTGCTGGTGTACTTGTCTTAGCAACATTGACTTCTACGTTAATTTTTACCATATTATAACCAGTTCCCTTGTGAAATTATTCTAATTATTTAAATACATACACACAGATGTGTTTATGTTAAGTTTCACAGTGACATTGGGACCTGTCAACATCAGCTGCTTACCACAATAATGATCTGTATCCTTACAGCTCACAGCCTCAAAAATTACTATATCCTTTAGTGAAATATGCCATTCTGAAGCACAATCTCATTATAGGATACATTTGTTTAGAAATGTATTACCAAGGACGACATATCCTCCTTCTGATGAAAAGTATGTTCCTGCTTCTGATGGGCCTTCAAAGCAAGGCGTTACACTAAATGTCTGCGAAGCTGAAGTAATTGATCTTCCATTGAGCTGTAAGTTGCTGAGACAGCCACTGAAACTGTAGACAGAATTAATCTGAGGGGTAAAAAAAGCATGATTAGTAGATAAACTGCTTGTGGAAGGAAATAAATTCTCCTGTCCTTATTTTTACTTGTTTATAAGCTAAGGCTGTAAGGCTGTGATTGTCTGGCTCATTTTAATTACGTGTTGTTTTATTAATTAAAAAACGTTAGGAGTGACCATTTACTGGTGTACTTGTCTTAGCCACATTATTCTACAATAATTTCCCTTGTCAGGCTCATAACACTGAAGATTACCTTGAAGTAAACTTTGTTATGTTCATTTTTGCTTTAACATTCCTAACAAGATAGGAAAAGCAGACTGAAAAAGCAGACCCCTATCTTGCCTTGATGCTGTGAGGTATGTATAACATCGCCCTGCTCTAGTTGTGTTTTGTTTCTCACAGTTCAGTAAGGACTCTTTGAGAAACAACACAACCTGGAATTACCTTGAAGGCAAGAGAGACATGAGAGGCTACAAAAAGCACTTTTCCTGCTTCTCTTCTCTGGAAACTGTTCTTAATTAAAATTCTAAAGATGACCTTGAATGAGACTTTGTTATGTTCATTTTTGCTTTAACAGTCCTTTCCATATACTTCAGTACCAAGCTGTAGAACAGAATCCTGACTTCTAGGTACTGTCTTAAAACAGAGATACTAAAAGAAAATTCAGATCTCTTTGAAACCCATCCTACATGTCAGACTTCAGGGTGAAATTGATCTTGTGTAACTTTACCTGTGTCATCTCAGCTTGGATGTTACTAAGATTTTTCTGTTCCTTGTGAACCACTGGCTTTTCAGTTGCTGCTGCTGCAAGTCTGTGGAAGCCTAGACGAGCTACCACCAGCCCAGTCATGTGGGAGCTTTGCTATAGACTTGAACTGAGGTGTTTGCTCCACAGTGTGCCGAGGATTCAGATCTTAATCTGCTTTTGGCTGAACCCATCCCTACAGTCAGCTTTTGTATTAGCTGTACATAGAGGTATGGGCTGATTTAACAGGTGTCTGCTTTACCTGGATATTTTTTACGGCTTTTCCGGGAGCTACACCTCCAATATAGAGTGGTGCAGTGACTTGCCAAGCATTAGTATTGCCGCCAAAAGGTTCTTCCAGTACTCGGAGACCATCAATTATCAAGTGACCAATATTTTTGCCTCTAGTAAATATCACCTAAGAAGGGAAGAAAAAAAGTGTGGAAGATTACTTTCCTTTGTTAAGGGGAGTCTCCCACTCCTGTGCAGTGGGAGAAGATAAGATGTTTGAGAAGAAAAGCTTGTGAGTGATACTCTACCAGCCCATTTTGTTAACTGCCAGTATTCTTTGCTGGGCAACCCTCTTTTTTCACATTCATGTGAAAGCTAGATAGTAAAACTGCTGACTTTCTTACGTTTTGATGTAGAAGGCAGAGATAATCAAGGTGTGACAAGGTCTACTGAGATCTAATCATCATATATCCGCATACATGATTTGTTGCTACCTATCACTGTTGGCATTTTCACAGTCTTTACTAGCTTTATGGTCTGGATTCATCCAACTGGCTTTAAACACTTAAATGCCCAAGTCAGTAGCTTAGTAACTGTAGACTTCCTCGGTAGTTAGTGTGAAGAGAGATACCTACAGAGGGAAATTCACCCTGACTCCTAAAATTGTTTTTTTATTTTCATAGACCACAGAGGGAGCCCAAGACAGCTGTGCTTGTAGGCATTTCAAAGACATTTGCTGAACAAAATTATCATAGTTATTTCTTTCCTAGCTCACTTAACTCTTAATTGCCTTACTGTTCTGCTTGTTTCTATCACTTCTATTCAGCTGTTAGTGTTGGGATTTGCTGGATTTTTATAACTGACTCACTTTCCTGCCCTTAATTAGTGACTTGATAAAATGCAATGTGGAAGATTTAAAAATATTGGTGGAAGTTTCTCAACATATAGGTGTGTTTATGAATACATGAATGCAAACTCCCTGAGCTGTCACATTAGCAGTGTCTTTACTGCAGCCTTGATAGGATGTGCCATCATAATGATTGATTTCTTTTACTTACATCGTGCCACAGACCATCATTGTATTTCTCTTGGCTCTTAATCCTTATCTTCTGATGACCAGCATTAAACATAAAAATGAGTCGGCCATGAGCAACGAAAAGGGCCATGAAGTTGGTCTCTTTTTGATCCGAAACGTAGAAAATCATTCCATGAGATGAGTGAGTTTTCAGACTGATAGAGAACTGAGCTCTGGCACAAAAAAACCCAATATTAAAAATAAAGTAGATATACTTGACTTAAAACAAACATCAAGCAGAGGAAGACTGAGATTTTCCTTTCATCCAGAACAATATATATCTCCTTTATGGAACTAGTGTTTCTGAGAAACATTCGGTGCTGGTTGTTGGAGTAGAAGTCAAAGTTGAAGAAGAAGCTGCCTTGCAAGGAACTTGTTTTAAAAAATTAAAATCTCTGGAGTGAATAAATTCAATGCAGACCACAAAAACCTGACACTATATACACTGCATTTCCATTCCTGTTGAACAGCAGTGTTGGGGGAATTTTTAACTGTGATGGCATAGAGGCTTGATAGTTCACAAATCTTTAATGCTATTCTAGACTTGGTGCTAAGCTTCCCCTTCCTTGAAGTTCCTTGTGAAGTCCATGGCAACATGGAAAGTTATACACTGTTGGTTTGACAATGTCAACAGTGAAAATTTCTTGAGTGATTGCTGTTATTACTTTGGGTCTAAAACATGTCGAAGTTGTATTGGTGTAGACAGTGCCAAAACTGACTCCTCCTTCTTCTCAGTTAACTAACCTAGCTTCCATTCTTCATATTATCTCAAGAGTCTCTACGTTGCCACTTGCATGTGTGTGTACATGCCATACACACTTAGGTCCGTGCCAATATCAGTTGATTTGAAACCACACAAGTCATGTGTTTTTTTTAAAATGCACATTACAAAGATGAAGATTTAATAATGGTTGGAAAATATGTGTTGTAGGGATGAAGATGGGATGAAGATATTAGAGTTTGGGGTTTCCTTCATATGGGCACCATCAGGACTGCCCTAAGTAAAACACTATTGAATTAAAATAAGCATAGTGTGTTTTTTTTATTTAAATTAGGAAATAGCACTCTTCTGAGTTAGTGGTCTGGTATGCTTCCAGGAAGTGCTGTGTTGTTGAATTTATAGTCTTTAATGGAAATTATTAAACCAAAATCCTCGTTGATCTTAACATACTGCATGACATAGTCTGTGGGAGTATGAAATGTCAACAGTATCTGGACTCATTATTACTTGAATTTCCATTGAATTGGACATAGCTTTATGTCCTACTGCACTGTGTAGATTCCTAACCATTAAACTGCTGACATGGTCCACTCAGCATGTAACTGCTTCATTTTTTGGTGAGCTTTCATGTTCTTTTCCACCTCTGCTCCACTGTCATTACTTCTTGGAAAAGACACTGATTGTGCATTGCTTATACAGAACTAACATCCTCAAAAGCTTCATATAAATAGGCAAGGAGACACATTTTGTTAATATACCATGCAGATGAAGACTCCACAAGAGGGATGTAACTGGAAACATTCTATATATTGCTCTTACTCAACTGAAGCACCTTTTAATATAACCTAACAACATCCTCGATGCAAAATTTGGCCTAAGATATAAAGGAAAAAGCCAGGGTAACAGCAGAAATGTGTCCCTTTTAAAAAAATTTGAAATACATCTTTCTTCTGCTCCATATATTTAATTTTCATTTCTAAAGTCACTTTACCTTTGACTGAAATCCTTTGGTATGTGATCAAATTCTTGCCGGCTGTTTGCTGTTCCTCCAAACTGATATGCATGTTCGGTTGCCTTGGGATTCATGGGCAAGTGGCACTGAGGGTCCCTTTGCATATTCACTTGATAGAGTTTTTTGAGGCCAGTTGAAGGCTGTGAAATCTTGTCTTTCTCTCTTTCCACCTTCACAGAAAAAGAACTATTAACCATAATTGACATAATAAAACAACAGTATCATTTATATCTAAGCTAGTATATTTATATCTAAGTAGTATATTGTTTCCTTACATAAATTTACCAGGACTGTTTCCAGGTAAAATTTTCCTTGAACAGATCTAATATAGATGCTGGTTTAGGACAGAAGAAGGGATAAACAAAATACATGTGTAGCTAACATAATTACAATTCAATTCTTTTGCAGTTTTCCTACTTAAATCTTTTCCTCTCTGCTTTTGATGGTATGAGCTGTACTATAGGCATAAGAGGACATGCTTGAACTAAAAATTCTGCATGCCGAAGGAAGCATTTGTTTCACATTTATAATAGTGTGTGCTAATTGTAGCCAGTAGAAAAAGCCACACAGAAGGAGCTGAGAACAGAAGCAGGTTTATTGCTTTTAGAGTATAGAAGAAATCAAGAAGGCTTTTTTCTGCAGTACTTTTTTTAAGAAGTTCTAGCAAGAGAGAATGATGCAAGTGTAGGCCAGATAGATTGGGTCAGGGCAATCATTTGCAGTGATGGGAATATGTAAAGGAGCAGGATACTTCCCTTTATGTATGTGAAATTGTCTTTATGCATTTTGGATCCATGATTTAGAGAATTTCCAATCATGGCATTTTGGAAAACTCTAGGGTGGTACTGGGGCAATTTGCAGCAAACCTTTTTATTACGGTTTCCTTTGGCTTTTGATGAGTTTTTTCCTTTCTTATGGAGAAGAGCTACTGGAGGAGATTCAACAGGGCATCCATACAAAGATATCTGAACTTTCTCGGAGTACTTTTGGAAATCTTCTACTTCAACCTCTTCATCCAACCTGTTTCAAAGAGGAGGTGACAAGAACACCTTTTTTTTTTTTTTCCCCAAGTGTTGGAATTGTCTTCACAAAAGTCACAGAATTGTACATTTGTAGTTTAAATGATGTTTGAATGGGTATTTTTCATTCTTGGATCATGGATAAAAATACAGATTGACCACTCAGTCTTTGGGTAATGTGGACAGCCTATACTACCTCTGACTGTTGTTATGCTAGCATAAACAAAGAGTATCAATCTGCAGCATCAAATTAACTTTAAAATCTTCTATATAAGAACATTTCATAAAGCAGTTAAGATCAACATATTCTGACCATTTTCACATGACCAAACTCCTAACTTCCCCAGCTCCTATGAGCTGCTTTAATATAATTTTGTTTCAAAGGCAGAGCTGAAAGCTGCATAACATAAATGTAAATTACAGCTATGCAAATTATACATTGCACCAGCAGCATTAGCAGGTACAGTACTGAAAGCTGATTTCATCAAGTTATTCCCACCTTAACAATATCTTAATCTAGCAGGTCTGTGCCAGCAGATTCCATGGCAAATAAGGTAAGAAACTTATTCACACATATTGTCTAGCCTCACAAAATGAGACAGGAATTTTTATTGTGACAATAATCACTTCTCTTGACCTACTATTCAAGCTCTTAGGCAATGACTGCTTGTGTTCGGGAGGAATTTGCGTACCTAGTGAAGTAAGCATTGCTTATGCAGCCAGTGAAGTTGGCTTGCTGCGTTCTGAGGGGAGAGCCACCAAAATAAAACTTCTTGATGCTGTCTGGGCTTTTCCCTGCTCTGTCCTTTGCTGGATTCTTCTTGCTTTGTTTCTTGTCATCAACAGTCAGCTCATACCTGCAAAGGCAAAGCATACATTTGGCAGGCTAGTTTTGGAAATGTCAGTGCCAGTGGTTAGACAACATATTACACGCACCCAAAATGCTCCTCTCAGTGTATACATCTCTGAATTGTAGTGCTCAAAGTCATGAGAAGACCTTCTTGCTTTCAGCTGTGCAACAAGTAACAGTTCAATAAACCATTGACAAAGTTGTGCACAGAGACTCATGGATTTAATATTATCCTGCGGTTAATTGTGAAGTCCAAAAATATACAGTTCACTCAGTGAAGAAGGATAAACTAAACAATTGCTGATAAATGGATGGAGCCACCATTTCTGTAAGATAAGATCTAAGCACACGCTAATCCTTCTTGTTTATGCCTCTATCCCTTTTTCCTTATCTTTCATCACAGAACATTGAATTTTGAGCTTATACAATGCTTTTTGCCTGATCTGATTTTGCTACACAAGCCAGGAAGGATTCTATTGTTTTAATAAGAAACTGAGTATAACTAAAGCATCAGACATAGATTTTGGTTGACAAGGTCAAAATTCAGCACACTCAGGGAAACACGACAATCCCCAAGGCTATTTCAAGGCACCTTTTCACACCATCAGCTTTTCAAAATATGATTCTTGGATGTCAGAAGTCATAGATACAAACCTCCACTTCCATTAGAAAAGAAAGAATGACCTTCTTGCATCTGCATAGACAAGATTCTTGAAGAAAGTTGTTTTGATTATTTGACCTTCTAAGAAAATTTTAAAAATAGAAAACAACAGTAAAACATACTAATAAACCAATGCTTTCAAGCTTTTTAAGAAGCACAGAGAGAGACTTATTCCCTAGTGCTGTATTTAGTCTTACATTTGTGGTTGTCAGTGCTAAAAATATTTTGAACATGTTCCACTCTATATATCCCAAATGAATGCTTTATGTGAAGATGCCTCAATTACTTCAGAGTCAATTGGGAATTGCTTTAACAAATTAGAAGCACCAATCCTGCTGAAAAATGAATCTCATGCTTGTCTTGAATTATATTAAACTGCTTTCTTACCTGATGACAAAAAAAGGACTAAGCTTTGAGAAAAACTATTTTTTCGGTTTTACTAAAAATTCCAATCATCTTGGAACTGGCCAAGCTGGCAAGTTTTCAGTCACCGAATTGGTCAGCTAAAAATATCACTTAAAAAAAGCACCACTTACATGTCACTTTGAAAGTGAGTATTAAATGATAGTGTGCTTTACAAGAAATATTTATTTTCTAAAGGTAGGGACTAAAAGATGCTGGACAGCTTTACCTTTCTGGGGTGATAGAAGTAATGATGAAGTGGGTTTTTCCATCATTGTAATTTCGGTCTGATGACTGAATTTTGGTTCCACTTGCATTTAAAACAACAGCACCTCTGTCCATAGAGATGGATAATACATCTGACTGAAATACAGACAAAAACATTTTCATAAGCAAGTATAACACTGAAAACTTATCAATTCTCTGCATTTTCCTGTTGTATTTATTTTCCTTCCTGCTGTTTTCCCCATTTTTGCTTAATTTGCAAAAAGTTACACTCTGAGAAGCAAAACAGGAGATGATATCATTATAATTTAAATTCTTTCTGGATTCTGGGAATTTTGCTGCTCATTATGTCTCATGTATCTGTTACATGAGCTCCTTCCATCTGGCACGAATGTATGATGTTTACATTTCTGGTAACCCAGTACTGTATTGAGCAGCTGTTACTGTGAGATTCCTGCTGTCATAGGAACAAGACATTTTTTTCTTTGCCTAATTCCTCCTGATCAGACCTTTTCAATCACTCAAAATTATCTCAGAGATAAGATCTGCTATCTGGGTCAGGCATATAGGATCATTGTACCACTAGCAGGAATACTCTCAGTTCCATTAGAGCAAGCACTGTCACTGTGCACTGGTAGGAACCATACTGTCTCATTCTCTCAAGTGCTAAATAGCTGAACTTCTGTTTATTAAGTAGGGCACTTGGCACCTCAAAGGATTAGAGCTTTTGAGTTAAAACCTGAAGTGGTGTGTGTAAGGCCTCATTTATGCAAACGATGTGGATAACTGACACGGTTACTGATTTCAATTTAAGGTAATACTCCAGGCTGCAAAATGTGAAGTGTTATCAGTGTCACACAGCCTTCCCTGCTGCACTGCTGATGATATTCTGCAAGGATAGCAGAACAGACATTTGGGGGTGGTTGCAAATGTTCTGTCATCTGAGCTCATGCTTGCTGCAGATGCCAGTCTGAGCCTGCAGGATCTTGGGATTGCTTTGTCTCACACAACATTTTGTGTCCGTATTTCTGCCTGTGTCACACTTCTGAGGGGGTATTTAGAGCAGCCTGGCTTCCCATAGCTGCAAGGAGCTCTTCTCAAGTGCAGCTTTCCCTGTCACACATGGAGGCCTGATTACCATCTGGGAATATAGGCAGCTTTCTGACTGATTTCTGTCGAGTCAGCAATGCTCAAAATACTATGCCACTAATTCAAACAAACTTTACTTCTAGGTGGTTGTCTCTGGAAGGCAAATGTCAGGTCCTTTGCCTTATTTTTGCCTTAGTATTATTTGTACATTGGCAGCACCTACAGGTCCAAATAGGGATTGCAGCGCTGCTGAGCACAGCAAGATACACTGCGCAAATTGAACAATGGTGATTCTAGGCATATGATCCACTTCTCTTTGCAACATCAAGATAATGTCTAAGAATTGCTAGTTTTCATCTGTAGATCAAATGCAAACTGTGAAAATGAAGTCACCAATGGATACTTCTATATTGCAGACTGCTTTCTCTATTATGAAAGCATGAAGTGAAAAATTGTATTATTCCCCTAGTATTCTCCTGGGAAAAATGCAAGTATAAAATAAAACTAACTGTAAAGAAATAGATACTCACTCCCTCAGAATAGTAAAACAACAGCCCGCTGGGCTGCAATGTCCGGAAATTAAACCCTCCTTCAAATTCAGTAAAAAGGGATGCTTTTTGGCTTGATGCAATGAAGCTCTCTCCATTGAAGTATGCATTGCGGGACATCTGTGTATTAAATAAAACAAAATTACAAATAAATATCAGAAAACATTTCAATAATAAAAAGGATGAGGTTATTTCTTCTTTTTTTTTTTTTTTTTTTTTTTTTAAGGTATGACCAGTTCAGTTCTAGAAAATCTTACATTTTGCCTCCGTGTCTTAACCTAATTTATATAGGCTTTCCATCACATGCAGGGAAAATCTGAAGAAAGTGTAGCAATTTATTCTCAGTCTCTTGGGATCTTGGCCTCGTCCTAAGTCTGCTGATGTTAGTGAGCATGAAGAGTGGAAGCAATGGGACTTATGCCCCTGTGCGAGCTGTGTGGCACTGAGTCACAATTCCAACACGTGATGTATTAGTTTGTGTGCTGCACCAAGTGTTGGGGTGGGGTGGAAGGTGTTGGACATGGTGGTCTATAACCCTGTGAGTCTCAGGAGCAATACTGGGTCCAAGGTAGGACAAATTGCATATAGTTTCCTTGTTGACAGAGGGTGAGATTGTGTGAAGAGTTCTGCAAGTGGTGGGATCTTCTTCACAGGTTTGTATCATGGCTTTGAACAGACATGACTGCAGGATGAAGACTCCAAACACTGTTTAGATTTATCAGCCTTGCATTATTATGATGGAAGGGATCAGAAGCAAAATGGCAATTTTCTCAGTGCTATTGCTCTGCAGTGTGTGTGTGTGTGTCACAGAGGAGGAGCTGATCTTGAAGGGTGAATGTTTTGCTGTCTTTTCCATTTCATACATCTGTATTAGGATGCGAGGACAATTCTCCTTGTATCTTTAAGAAAAACAAATTACATTGCAATATTTCTTTTCAAAATATAGTACACAATTTATTTCAGGCCTAGCTTTCACACTGTGATTTCACATATGAGAAGAATATCAAGTGAAACACCTTGTGCTGTAATTCAGGGTGAAAATTGGGTAGTATGTCTGCAGACTTAGCAGACACCTCCCCCCACACCTCCTCTGCCAGTCAATGATCATTTCCCTGGTTGAAGACTGTTCTCCCATCGTTTGGAGTAAAACTCAAGCTCACAGCTATATCCATTGTCAAAATTTTGTTACTATGTCACAAATGATATCATGCTTACCAATGAATCCTCTGGGCACCCATAGCTGATTCCCAGTGTTCCTGGTTCTTCCAACAAGTTGAAATCCTTCTTTTGGAACTGGAAACCCTTCATGCAGCCTTTGAAGCCGATACTTCCTGCCAGATGTGAAATAATGCTGCTGGAAAACAATGCCAAACAAGCTGCAGTTAGATAGCCCTTGCCTTTCTGGACAGACTTTTGTTGCCAAGATGTTCTAAAGGGCTTGGAAAAACTTTGATCGTTTGCTTCACTAGTGCCCAATTCTTGCATCTTTATGTAAAACAACTAATAAGCCGCATTATATGTTTTGAAAAGTCATAATGCACCAGTTCTAACAAATTTTATGGGGAGAAATACATGAGAGTTCAGAGAGGGCATACATATAGAGTAGCTTTAAAAAGATAAAAATGGATGCTGAAATAAACTGAAATAAACTAAAACTAAAACAGATTTATTTTAAAATGTATTTCTACCCCTTTAAAGTGAAAATCAATGGATTTTTATCTCCATTTTTCTAAAACTTTAGAAAAATTCTGATTTAGTTTCCTGTCTTGCTTTTACTAGCAAGCTCTAGTCTTGCCTTTGGAAGCAAATGGATCTCTATTTCTTAAAAAAAGTGTCAACAGAGGTCAGGGAAGTAAGAGTAAATTCTACTTGCTGATTTGTGGGTTTACATAATTGTAAATGTGAGCAGTAGGTGAGCTTCCAGGATCCTTTTTATGTCAGATTTGAGGTAGACAGCAGTTGAGTGTATCCCAACTGTTCCTACTCATTACTGTCAGTTTTTCAACTCCACACCTTAACAAGATATCACAACGTTACAGCATAGGGTGAATATAATTAAATTTGTCCTCACAATTCTCAAGGTGTAAGAAGAAGTAATTTGTGTAAAATCACAGTCTTTGACAGGGCAAGGAAATTAGATGGGATCTACTGGGTACCAGTCCAAGAGATAACAAGGGAACAAATACACCGAAGGAGTGAATGTGAAATCCAGAGTTTTGACCTGGCTACCTGGAAACAGTCTTTGTTCTTTAAGCAATGTGTGCCTTAGCAGTGGGATTCTTTTCACTTCACGTGCTATGATACTGTTGACATCTGCTTCTGCACTAGATATCTGTGAGTTATCTTGTAAGGTAGACATTGGAAACCTGGCAGATGAATCAAGCTCTTAGAATGCTTATTTTTACTGCTTTGGCAAAAATGGACCATCAGGTGAAGTAGTGCAGGTGTACTTGTACAAGTCTGAAATAAGGTGAGAGGAGGAGTGCTGTAGGGGCTCAATTTGCTCCTCAGTGAAACCAGCAGGAAGACGAAATCAACAGGAAGGCTTCTGCCATTCTCACTGAGATTTGGATCAAAGTGTGGGGTATCAGTCTACCTGTATAATCTTTACTCTGACCATGTGACTGAATGCCACAAATCTGCCTGTTAAATGCCATTAACCTAACAACATGTTCTAGCAACAGGAACCACAGAAGATAGGCTTTCACCTAAAGAAAGGCTTCTGAGTTCATTTCTGAACAGTTCTCAGTGCCCCATGCTCCCACGTCCCCTTAGCTTTCTGCTTTACGCAGTGACTGAGGTGGAAGAAAAATAATGTATAGTGGTACTTCTAGATTCATTTATTTGGAGAAAAAAGGCAATTGACAGAGAAAAGTGCATTTGAAGTGAATGAAAAGACACTGCTTTAAAAGAATATGAAATTTCTCCTCTAAGGCTAAAGCTAGCTTCCCACCCTGCTGTTGCTCAGCAAAGTCAGTAAAATGTAAGTCTGTCTGGAAAAAGAAAGCATAAATATCAGTAGTGGATAGCAGTAGTAGAGAGATAGTAGTACCTCATCAGTAGAATATTAACTTATGCTCCTGATGAAAATGGGATGATATCACCACATTTGGACCATATTTTTTGCTGTCTACCTTTGCCATGAGAATGAAAACTGAGTATAATATCAGAGACAAAGCTGAAGCTCTGCTTAAATAATTTCTGTATATATTTTTCAGCATTATAATCGATCATATTTTTACAATGTCTACTTTTTTTTTCTGATATAACTTTTTAATTGAGATGTTATTTTTCCTGCTTTGAGAGTACCTTCCAGATGTGTACAAGAATAACTACAGTCTGCTCAGGAAACTGCAGGCATAATTCATGTGATTCATCTTCTATCCTACATTTGTGAACAAGTCTTATCTGCCATTGAACTACTCAATTGCATAGATTTCTAGGTCCTTCTGGGCTTTTTCAGTGTTCTTTAGGCTTGATTAACCAAAGTAATTTTCACCATCCTTTTGTACTTTGTTCCTAGATCATTAATGTATTTAATACCAACTCTAAGAGAGATCCTTTGAGCATGTACTGTAGACTTTTTATATTGCGAAAATTGAAGAGTTAGTACCATGTCCTACTTTCTCTTTCCCAGGTGCTTGCTAATCCACTGCAGCTTTTCCCCTCTCCACTCCACTAGTTTTCTTAATAGCCCTTTATGACAGACCATTGTAAAGAACTATTTGAAAGGACAGATAAATTATATACTCTGTTTCTCCCTTGCCAGCCACTTTGTTCACATGTCCAAATAATTCCATGGGATTGAAAGGCATCATTTTTCCTTACCTTATATTTGTCCCTATCTTCAAAGCTTCAAGATAAGGTATTATATATATATATATATATATTACATGGAGGATATTTTAAAGAGAAATGGTATTCCTGTTAGTAGTTGTGACACTTGAAACAGCAGTTGGAGCCCTTCTGAAAATGCAGGCCTTGCTGTCTGATCCTAGGAATGAATATTGCCTATCAGAAGAGCATACTCTTCTCCAAACAGCCAGTCTGCTCTCAGAACATGACCCTGGGGTCCGGCAGATTCCTACTGCAGGAAATTAGAGTTAAAAACTCTACACAGACTAAACTTGGCTTCTGTCAAATGGCGCAATGGGAAAATGAGACTTTTTCTTTTCTTCCCACGCCTACACAGAGCCAGCTGACTTGGATCTAGAGAGAACCTGAGATGGATAAGAACTGAAATGCTTAGGAGGAAAAAGATCATCTTTAGATTTGAAAATGCAGTTGTTAGAGGGTCTTGATCCTGCAGCTAGTGCATTGCTATTTTACAAAGATCACTTTTTGCAGAGTAAGGAGGAATAGCAATTTTATATAATCACACGTTCTTTGAAAATGCCTTTTTATTTTAAGAAGCCAACTGTTTCTGTTACCCTTACTAAAACTAGGCCAGTTTCAGTAGAATTTAACTGACTGTAATGGATCAAGTCTTATCCTCGGTACTTCAGGGCTCTGAGACAGAAGAATGTCTGAGGGGTTGTTTTACATAAGGTGTTGATGCCAAAGAAAATGTTTTATTGTTAGCCCTTCAGCAAAGGTCATACAACAAAACTTAAATATGGTAATCACTTGAATATAATGATTGAATCCCAGTTGTAAACCGACCTGGAGTGCAAGATCTCAGCAGGTGCTCCTCCAATGTAGATATCTGTGAATGGCATTGCTGTTCTTTCATTGTCCACACTTTTTATATGTCTCCTGTCTACTACCAAGATCATCTTCTTAGAATTGTGATAGATAATAGAAATCTGAAAAGAAAAGCATGTGTTTAAAAATGTCATCTTTTGTAAGTCATCATGGTGATCTTGCAAAATTGATTGGATCTTTGTATCTTTTTGTTTGAAAAACTCCTCCGATTTATCAAAGAAATTGTTTGTAAAAGATTACTACTAGGAAGCTTGTTTTGATTGATCACAATTTCTCTGATGACTGAATCCTCAGGATATTTCACTTATGAATAAATCCACATGAAAGTACTCCTGTCAAATTCTGCACTGCGGCAAACAGATAAGCTCCATTAACCTCAGAATGCTTTCTTGATTTATCCAAGAAATTAGGGGATACTTCTTAAAAAACTTATTTTGTTGTGAAAGCATAAAAGGCATAATTGTGCTGTACTTTAATATAAATAGAACTATAGTTGGGGGTCAGGAATCAAGTTGAGTTTACATCAGATAAATGGCAGGAGAAGCAACTCACTAAGGGAGATTTGCATAGTCACAGTTACACTGGCTTAAACCAAATTCCTGGAAACCAAATACAAGTAAATATTTTACATCTGCCAAAGTCCAAAAAATACTGTGCATATATAAAAGGATGCTACCAAATCAACTATCTTTTCAAATGAAATGGGAAATGCTATATTTTTTGTACTACAATACATAGCAACTAAGGTGGTGTCCTAGTTAGAACAGCTGGGACCAGTTCATCACTGTATGGGTGTAACCCAAAACTGTGTATTCTATAGCCTTCCATGCCATTTCCCAGAAACTGTTATCAATAGCCCATTTACACTGTCTGCCCAGAGCAGCCTGACTTCTCAGGCTATAAACTGGGTGTTAAGAGGCCTCCGAGACAGGAGGATGCTCCTGTCCTCACACCCATTGTGGAACTCCCTGCTCTGAGGGAGGCACTGGGCATTCCTTCCTGAACCTGAGGATATATATAATCTTGGAGTCTTGGGACTTTTTTAACCACTCGTGGGAAACAGAGAAGGACTGAACCACCACTCTCAACCAGACTGCAACCACCACTCTCGACTGGACTGCAATCACCACTATTGACCAGACTGCAACAGCACTCTCACCAACAGGTTTTTTTCCCTCTCCTTTTGCTTTGGACTCAGGGGGCCCAACGAACACCACTCTGTTCATGCCCCAGGGTGCTGGGTTATACATTTGGGTTTTGTGGGTTAAAACCAATTGTTTGTCTGTATAATCGTATTTATTGTATTATTTTATTAAATTGTTATTCTGACTTATAATCACTCTTTTGAGTTGGGTTCATTTCCCCTGCCAGTTTACCTTTAAACCAGCACAGGTGGTCAAGTTAACATAATGATATGATTTTAGTTGAGGAGAGTTGTATATTTGAAATATAGAGCTGTCTTTGATATAATTTAATTTTGACTTAATAACACTTTTTCTCCCATGTGAACTGTCCTGTCCTTGGCCAATAGTACACAGAATCTGTCTAAAAGCATCGATTTATGAAGAGGAAGGGAGAGCCTTCCCTTTCCACTGCTCAGTAGTGGTGGGACTTGTATGCACTCTACTCTTCTACCTGTTCTACTATATCATCACCTGGACCCTCATCATGGGTGTTGGGAGCAATTATTGCTGCTTCGGAGTTTCTGGGATAGCTGGTTATGATAGTAACCACATCTCTACCTCATGAAATTTAGCATCATTAATCTGAGCCTTCTTCATGGAGTCCTCCAGAAGCACAGGACCATTGCTGAAGCCAAAGTCATAGAGAAGGTACAAGAAACCATTGTGCATCTCTAAGCTGAAGAACATGCTCTGTATAAAACAAAACAGCAGTCAGAAAAGCAGTATGTGGCAGCAACTAAAAAAAAAATAATAAACAGTGTTACAAGAGTGACATTGTGAAAAGCATGCTAGGAAAATATATTTTTATTTGCAAAACTATAACACAGTTATATTTTTATATTTATAATATATGTGTATATATGTACATGCACATGTAATTGTTTTATAAATTATACTTATTTGAAGACTTGGTGAACTGTTTCCCTATAGAAATAATATTTAGTAGCACAGTAATGGCAATATTCTTTACCAGCAAAGTATTCCTAATGCAAACACAACTATTTACTGTTGAAGAAATACCACATGCCCTAAATGAAAGATGTTGGTAAAAGCAATGTTGTGCTAGAATGGCTGTATCTGCATTAGCAGCTTCTGTCACAATGTCTGTAATGTCTCAGGTTTTTTTTGTCTTTTCAAAGACCTAATCAACACTGATATATTTACTGAAGGTTGAGCAATAGCTAGAGTCTATTTACTATGTATTTGGTTTTTGGAATTCCTGTCAGTTTCTGCTTTAGCTTCTATTCTGTGGCTGGATGACCTAGATTTTATAAGCAGGAACTATACTTTAGAAAGTCTTTAAGGAGTGCTTGAAATGAAGGTCTGTACCATGGAATTAGCCTTGTTCCAAAACTGAACATAAAGAAACAGAAAGGGCAGTTTACAGCATAAGTGCATCTGTGTAATGTTTTTAATGACAATGCTTGTCTTCTCTCCTAGTGTTCATACTGTTGTTTCCATGCTTAATGGAAACATGGGAACAATAATTCTCAAAACTCTACTGGAGGCCAAGAACTGCTGTCTTTGACATAGATGAGTCCACTTTCAGAAGTCATTATTTAAAGAAGTAAGAGTAGGTTTTAATCTAGTACTTTTAAATGAAGCTGCAGCGTGGCTTTGTTCTGAACAGCTTAAACTTGAAAATGAAACAGGGATTACATTCAGAATATTTATGAGCTGTCTTTGCAGAACTGAATAATGGACTGGCTTACACAGACTTTCTAAAAGTGCTTGTGAGAGGACATGGTCTCCCACAGCTGACATCCAACTTGACTGCAGCTTCCACTGTCAAACACAAAGTGCATATGTCTCCAAAAACCTCTAGGTGCTTTTGCTTGGAAGAAAAATAACTGGCCTGCAATAGAGGCTGTTAAAATTTTAACAGCAGCTGCTTAGTCAAAGCCTCCTAAGAATGAAGGTTAGTGGTAGCATGAGTAAATTGCAGCAGAGTAAATTGCTTCCCACAACTCTCCTCTGGAAGTTACTCTAAAGACAAACATTAGAGGGTTCTTCTAATGAGAGTGGATTTTTTCCCCTTCTAAATGCTTAATGCAGTGTTACATGTAGGTGTCTAGACAAGTGTCTGTCTGGAGACTGCATCTGCGAAAGAAAAATGTTTTCTGTGGCTTTCCCAGGTTGTAATCCACACAGGACTTGGGAGCTTGATGTGGAGATGTCCAAAGACAAAAAAATCCAGTGTCTTCAGAGGATATTTTCATGTGGAGTCTACTTTCTTCAAACTCATACAGAGATTGCATCACCCTCAAAGTTCAGAAAAGCTGCTGACATTTGGATCAAGCATTTTTATTTGGAGTGCTTTCTATTTTCAGTAACTTAAATATTTAACTCTAGTACACCCTGAGGCACAGTTATAAAGTGGCAGATACCACAAAGTGTCTGCTTTTTGGGAGTTACTTCATAGAAATTTCGTATCACTTTGATTGTACATTCACAGTTAAGTAAAGGTACAACTACTGGGCTTAACTGGAGTCTCTCTCGAAGTATCATCACAAGGATACGACCAGTTTGAAGTCCTGACTGTCTCTGGATGAAAGCAGAGTTCAACTCAGGGCCTCATCTTTCTGAGACCTTTTTAGAGCAAGTTCCAGTTCCCTCCTAACGTATACATGCACCAGACGAATACAAAATATTTCCTCTTTTCAGAAGTTAAGTGTAAGGACATAAGCAATTTGGATTGGGGAACTTATGATGCTCATGGATAAAGGGTACCAGCAGGATTTGGTACTCACCCCATTTATCATCAGCAGGATCAATCCATTGTCCGTAGGTGTTCGAACTTCTATGTCAAATCGAGTTACCTGGCTGAATCTTCCCCTTCTCTCAATGTTTCTTGCCAAGGCATAGCCAGAGCCATCAAAGAAATAGCTCACAGCCCGGCTCTGAGTGAAAGCCAATTTATCTCTATAAAAGAACGAGATGGGAAGGATCAGTTGGTATGCACCCATTTTAATTTGGGGAATCTTAAAGACCTTTACATACTTTATTGAAATAATTGTTCTGAACTTCTGCTTCTTCCTGGCAATGGTGAGACTGATGACTTTCTTTCAAATTTTTTTTCTATGAATTCTTTTCTGAAAAGTAGTGTGTAGCTTCGGAGGTGTATCTAACTCCTTCATCATGCTTTAATCCTGTGCTGTATGTAGAGGACAGGAAAATTCTTTGCTCATCCTTGTAAAGTGACAGGCCCACAGCACCTCCTCATTATAAGGATATACATATATTTCTATTAAGAGCTTGCCCAGTTTGTGCAGAAATCCATTTGAATTATCTGAGGCCTTTAGCTGAGCATGGACTCTGCTGGGGAGCCCAGGAGTAGCAGTTTGCGTGCGCTGTCGTGGAGAGCAGCAGCTTGCGCTCCCTGTGGGAATGGTGTGGAAAGCCACCATTTGTGCTATCCTAGCACTTCCTGCATTTTTTCCCACTGCACGAGGCAAATTTCTCTCCTTTCTCTAGAGAGGTTCTACTGTTGCTGCCTGTTGTGTAAGAAAATGCCTGCCTTGTCTGTGCTAAATGACTGCTACAGTTGACGTTCACTTCTACTTTAGGAGCTGCATTTCCCAATTTGTGAAAGGCTTATCTAAGGAATTTCTGTTGTGGATTTAAGAGTGTATGGCAGAAAGATAACTTCAGTACAGGCTTTGGTACCTGGGGGTGGGACTGCATTCAAGGTTACCAGACCCAGGAGAGCTGACTGGCTGTGGCTGTATGGCTGTATCACTTGCAGCAACATAATTTGAGTAAGGATCCTCCCTGTCCTAGACAAGCAGTCAGGTTAGGAGCGACACGGGACATGCTTCAGCTAAAATGACAGTTCCATTTTGGAAGGCATGATCAAGATTGTGAGATAGATAGTGGAGACTACAGAAAATTATAAAGTATCTCAAGTTAAAAGGGACCCATGAGGATCATAGAGTCCAACATGTATACATACACATACATACATATACATACATACATATATACATATAAAAATTAAACTTGATGCAATCAGGAGCTTAAAGTGACCAAGTTCCTTCTGAACAACTCAGTGTCACCTTCACGTTTGTAAAATAAAATCAGGACTGGTACTTGAAACAAACCGGAGTAGCAGAGTGAGGACTGGAGTGTCCCCTACCTGGCACAAGGTGGCGATGTGGTGGTGTCGATGTTATAGACGTGCTTGAAGTTGTACAGGCTGATCACATCATTGTTTAGGGTAGCCAGTTCCAGACAGCCAATGAAGCCAGGTAGGTTCAGGCTAGGAGGGAGCTGTGCAGAGGACAAGGAAGAGTAAAAGGGGAAAGGTCACACTCTAGTTAGGTATTGGGAGATCATTTGTGCCTGGGATCAGTTTTGTCCCTGTGCAATTTGTATTTTGAAAAAAATGGGGTGATACTACTGTGAATAGTCTTCACAGACCTTATCATGATATGGTCTATGGGCTGTAAGTTAAAAGGGAGCACATAAATGGTCTCACAGTGAGAAATTAGGCCAGGAAAGGCAAATGCAAACAAAAGCTTCCTTTGTAGTTTTGAGTGGAGCACACTTGGAAAAGGGGGGAAAGGGTTAAGATTTGACTAATAACCGATCTTACTCAATGTATTTGAATCTCTCAGTAGATAATTCATATCTAATGTATAGACATTGTTCACCCCAGAAAAATAACTTCTTACCATGATGAAAAGGGAGAGAAATGAGAGAGCTCTTTAAACCCAGGAGACTGGGATTCAAAGTCTGTACCAGTGGGTAATCCTCAGTAGGTATTATTTTGAAGAGTTAGCAGGATGTAGAAACTTTTTCTTTTAATAAAGGTCACTGCAAATGGAATTTAAATAGCCACACTGGTGAGGGGAAAATTCCAAAGAATAAAGCTGACAGAGCTAGTGAATCATTCTTTTTATATTAAAATATTCTGCCCTGTGGAACAGGTGTGATATTAATAACAGCTCTTGTACTTCAGAGTTTGATCACTGTAAGTTCATCTTCTCATTATTTCCATTTTGCTTATGATATAATAGTAATGGTAATACAGCAATGCAGAATATATGTAGCTGTAAAAGAAAATCAGATTCTTATCTGCAGCACAGATACATTTGGTAAATGGTTTCCCCCCCCTCTGTTTTGTCTACTATTCTGTTTAATTATGTTAAGGCTGAAACTTCCAATGGTTAGAAGTAGGTGGTACATTTCGTATTTGCAAAGTATGTAACTGGGAAGCAAAGGCAAAAGCTTTTAGCAAATAAGGCAGTATGCTAATAAATGAAAATGTGAGTTGCCGTTTTCTAAGGGGAAAGAGGCCCATATGCTGATTAAATAATACCATGAATAATTTTCTTCCCATTTTCTTTCACTTTTCTCTTTTGTTTTTCCTCTGCCCTGCTCTGGAACACACCTGGAGGGTTCATTTACTGGATGACTTTTTTGTGTGTGTATGTGTTCTATTCCCAGGCAATTTGCACCCAAGGCTCAGTAATCTAGAATTTGGATCATGGCATTATCTGGTAGTCATAACAGTGCAAAGCTCAGGAATACGTAAGTGTATTGAATTAATCTTTCTTTGTTTTTATACTGTTAGAAGAGCTGCTTGTGGATCAGTATTTGGATCTTTGTAGCACCTGCTACAGCTAGCCTAAAGAATTTAGCATTCTCTAAAGCCTTTCTAGTTATGATTTTATTCAGCCATGCAATTTTCGTAGCTAAGATAGTTCATAGCAATTTTTAAACACAAAAAGAGGAACTGGTATGCTCCTGGAAGCAGGTAAGTGAGGTGCTAATTCATTACGCAGTAGGCTCAAGCGTCTGGCACAAGTCTTCAGACATATTTTGCACAGGGAACTTTTCATGCTGTTATAAGGCTGGATTTAAACCAATGATAATTTAAATTCAAACAAATTACTATATTGCTAGTTTCCCACGTTGTCCTGATATTAACAATACATTACTTTTCATGTTTGTGACAGTTGTAAAAGAGAAATTCTAAGTACCAAGAACTCATTAACATGGAAAAAAACTGTTAGCCTGCAAGATTTGTTAAGCTGGACTAATAGACCTCATTTATGCATGCTAGTAAACAATTAGCAAGCCTTTCTTTGGTTAAATTTCTGAAAACTTGAACACCGGCTATCGTCAATATGATCATCTTACTGTAGGACATAATATGCAAGAGAAAACTGTTTTTGCCATGGCTAAAAGATGAAGTCCTATGATAATAAATGACTAAATAAGGAAATTTTCTTTATTTACGATTTCTATGTTTAAAGGGAAGTCCAGCAAGATAAGTTTGCACTATTTAGTTTTGAATACAGAATATTTATCTGACCAACCTTGAAGCCTGGAGGCACTCCACCGACATAGAAAACAGCACTTTCAGGTTCCAAATTAAGGAGAGAACCAGGACCAAGAACCTCTCCCTTTTTGATGAATTTTTCTTCATCTGTGCTGCTAAGACTGGGCACAGTTAAAAACACTTTGCCGTGTCTTCCAATCCTGTAGAAAGGAATTGTAAGAGAAGAGAGTTTCATGTTGGCTGGACTTAAAAAAGAACAAGAAAGCCTTCAGCTCCAGGAAGGGTTTTTATTTCCTTACTAGAAGACTAGTAATCTGGGGGAAGAGAAAGGGAGAAACTGCAGACATTTTCTCTTCCTCCATGTGGCCCCTTGGATCCTGGTTCTCCAAAAGCAAAGGGAATTTCCATCTATTTCAGAAGGAGTAGAACCAGGCACTGAAGATTCCTGTTGGGCAGTTCTGCCACAGCCTTTTCTGCTTGATTTTATTTTCCTACTGTTTGATTTGGGGAAAATGCACATAATCATTTTACCTCTCAATTTTGATGATGCTGAAGTAAGAAGGCCAGGTGCTGACTGGCTTGGCATCCAGAGGTATCTCCACGTCTTGGCCCCCCAGATTATAAATGTACACAAGGTTGTCATTTTTAATTGCAAGACCAATGTAATGTTTTGCCTAAAAATACAACATCAAAAGAGATTTAATGCAGAACATTAGTAAAGGGAGGGCTTTGATAAACTAAATGACACCTTTTAATATTACTATTAACAGCTATTTAAATATAAACAAAAGCTTCATTCTCTAATTGGTTGCTTTCACCAGATAAAACTGTATAGAAAAATCTCTTGATATTTTACTTTATATCAATTTTCACTGCCTTAAATACAAGGTCAGTGAGATGTCTGCTGACCATGAATTAGTCATGTTCAATGGGAAGCTATTCATCAGTATTTGGTGTGCAGTGTCATGCAGGAAATAGTCTAAAGCCTAGGTATTATGCTGCAATTAAATATTCTGTCAAGAGCGGTTTCACTCGATTTATATTCAGTAGTCATTCTTTGTAGAAAAGCTTAAAAATAAAAGACTGTCTCTTTACCCTTCCGAGGTAACAAATTGCCAGGATTATACCTGGCTTGTGAGGTGTGATTTTTTTTCTTTTAGGAACCATAATTTAAAGAACAGCTATTTCAAAGCAGTGATCTACAGAGTATACAACAGCAGCACAAGCCACAGATAAAGAAAACTGCTTATCTTGTGGGCCTCTGACCTCAGAGATTTGGAATTGACACTGTCAGCAACATAAACTGATTAAATTGTATCTCACAAAAGCCAGGTGGGTGACATTAACTGCTTCAGAGCGCCTTGGTACTAGCAGTGGAGATAGCAAGTATGGCTTGCATCAGTGTCAATCAAAGCAGTACACTCAATAGGCAGTCTAATTTCCTTTTAAGAGAGAATCCTTCATTGTTTGAGATGAGAAGTCTCAAGGACAAGAGTCTCAGGAACCCTTGCTCTTTGCTTGTCACAAAATCAATGACAGTCATATAGTAGACACCTCTTATTTTGAAACATGAAGAAACAGTGAAAGGAAAAACCAGGGGCAAACAAAATTCAAACCTATTTCAATTTTCATTTTTTTTGTTAAAAATATATGTAAAAAAAAAAACCTGAATTGTTCTCTTACATTTTTGTTTCCAAGGTACAAAATGAATCTATCTGGAGATGCTGCCAGTTGTGGATTGTCTTTCTGAAGCTTTATGTACAAGCTCATGGAAGTGAAAGATTTCAGTTCCTCCACGTTGATCTTTGGATTGACTTCAACAGATGATTGGCCTCCAAACATCATGGAAACTTGGACCTGCAGTTGCAAGTGTGCTACGTGAGACAGATTATTGCTGCCTGGGGTAATTACTTAAGGTTAATATGCAAGAATACTTAGGCAAGTACTGGCTTAGTGTGAGAGTAGAGTTGGCACCTATATGTTAGCCATGTAAAATTGCATGTTTATAACAATCCTTTCTGGAAGACGCTGTAAAGAACATGAAAGAAATTAATTCATGTAGTAAATCATATATCAGTGGGAGACATATAGTCCTAGTTGAATCAGGGCACATAACGAAATCCTTACATAGCTATAAAAATTCTACTAATAACTTATTTCTTTGCTTTGGAAGGACCATGACCAATTTTCTATTCATGAGTAATCCTGTTATATTACTGATTCTACAGTGATGTTTATGAGATGCTAATAAAATTGTAAAACCTTTTCATTTTAGTTCAAAATGCCTTCAACATGACTGAAGTAATGCTTTCAAATTGAAGCACAATATGCCTGAATGGCAAAATACATTTAAAGACCAGTCAAGCACTGCACACATACTGATTTTTCCTTTTCTTTTTTAAGTAATATATGTGGACTGCATATTTCAGCATTTTGAACATACAATAATGACCTGAATTTTTTATTTCTTTGAATGAATTCAAATACACTTTTAATTTTTGACATTGGTATTCTTGTTACAGAAAAAAACTTCATTATTTATGAAATGAAAATGTTTTTTCTCTATTAAATATGTGCAAGCCAAAGGTTCTCTTACCCTGCAGAAAATTAATTAAAAAGAAATACTGTTATCTCAGAAAAGTTTACATTAAATTGCCATAATTACTATTCATGATAACTAATACTGCCAGTTGAGTAATGATCTATTAGTTTTAGCTTTGAATGGTTTTGTTGTTGAGGCCATGTCATACACTGTGCCAATAACTTTAATAAAGTTCCCAGTGCAGTAGCAGTAGTCTACCCCAACTGCCATGATAATGTTGACTGCTTGCAAAATAGCAACTGTAAAGATTTTACTGACCTCCACGGTGCTTTGTTTCTCTAGTTTTAGGGAGGTGACAATGTCCGGATTTGGACTTCTAATACAGCCCAAGGAAATGGAGGTTATAGTAAGATGCATTTGATTACTTACACTAGTATCCAGAAGTCCCATCCAAAAGTTTTACCTTGCTTGCTACACTCCTGGTTTGTGCAATTAACTCTCTGATCCGCTGTATACTGGAAGAAATATTGTTTGCTGGTGCCTTCTGTTCTACTCTGCGCAGTTTGTCCAGGAGTTCAGGAAAAACTTCTGTAAGTTTCTTCACTGTAGTTAGAAAAAAGCGACAATGCGGTTTTTTTCCTCTTTGAAACACTGATTTTGCACCAGGAAAATTTCTTATTATCCTCTTAGATTAACTTACCTGTCTCCTTCTGCTTTAAGAACAAGTCCACACTGTAGTGTATGAGAGACAGTGATTTTAGAAAGAGTAGTGAATTATAAGAATCTAGTATTGCAAAAGGTTTTGGGAATAAGTTTGCACAAAGGAGACTGTGTTTTAAGGAGACTCCTAGGTAATACTGTGGTGAGTTACCTCTGTAATATTTTCCTCAAGGAGCTCTGCAAATGTTAATCATTTTAACCTTTTCATCTTCCTTCAAGGCAAATATATGTTAAACCCAATTTTACAGATATGGCAACTGGAGCAGAAGGATTATTTGCTCAGCATCTCGCTGGTTATCTGTGGCTGACCTGGGAAGTGCATCTAGGAGTTAGGTTCAAGAGCTCTTCAAATTCATTGTAGGGGAGATGTATAGATTGTTTTCCTCAGCTTTCGTCTGTGCATCTCTCTGAAAGGTCATACCCAGATAACAGCAATGGCTGCACAGGTGTCTGCATGTGGTTCGCAGCCCACTCTCATAATAGGAACACTGCCACTTTCAGACTGTGGTAACAGGCCTGTAGTGTACAAAAATAGAAGGCCTTAGCTGATAATGTGTGTGCACCTAAACTGTACTTACTGCCTGCCCCAGCCCTTGTGATTGGTAACCTCTTCGGCTTTCCTGCCTACATCTGCCAGAGGTCGTGAATGAGAGTCCAGGACCTTTGGTCTTTTGCTGCTGTATCTTCTGGTGGTACATGTACAAGTGTCATTGTTATCATTGGGAAATACAGGGGCTGTGTTGTGTTCAAAGGGACATAAGTCCTTTTCCAAAAAGATAAGCAGAACAAATTATCAAGAAAGAAAAATAACTACCCTTAGTTATAATCCAGTTTCATCACATCACATTCCAATGACATGTTGCCCTTTGAAGGATATTTACACATCGCATCAGTTTTCATCTTTAATTAAATGTAGGTACAAGTAGCTGAGTATAATGAAATGCGATTTTAGCTGCAAGCTACGTGCATGTAAGAAAGATCCAGCATTCAGAGTTAATTTTTAATGACATGGATTGCCTATAAAGGTTAAACCAGATTTGTAGGGTTTGCAGTTACATTTTAGGGGTTGTCAACTTGCTTCCACCTGCTCTTGTGTTCTTCCCTGCATATTGTTACTCTTGTCTGATAATCACAGAATCATAGAATGGCTTGGGTTGGAAGGAAACTTAAAGATTATCTAGTTCCAACCCCGCTGCTGTGGGCAGGGACACCTTCCACTAGACCAGGTTGCTCAGAGCCCCATCCAGTGTGTCCTTGAACGTTGCCAGGAGAAGATAGCAGAGAAGGCAAGTAGAGGGGCTAATCATCAGATATACTGAGACTGTATAAAAGGTAAGAAAGGAGAAGTAGACTCCCATCACTTTTCTATTCTTCCAGTCTGTATTGGCTAAAGACTGAAGCAGCTCTCAGCTTCATTCAGATCAACACAGAATATGAGAATATCCCATGGAATCCTACAGGTCTGCTTCTCTTTGGACAGAGCGAAAAGCTATATTTGCCTCAGTCCTGTTCTCTCTCTGCTTGGCTGTTTTCACTTGTCTTTTACTTTCCAAGTTCAGTGTAGGAGTGGGCCATATAGAGTTTTAGTTATTACAGTTATTCCCACTAAATCCTGAAAGTCCCTTATGTTCTGGGGTCAGTAATCAGATATTCTATATAACATCTACTGTATATTAAAAAGCCATTATTGTTAGCAAATTCTCGAAGTAACACAGTAATTCCTGAATGCATTAAAATTAAAAGACCAAACCCAAATGGAATGATAATCAACTTATAAAAAGTTTTCTCTGCCTTTTGAAATGAATGTTACACTGCATTGGAAAAAAGCCCACATTATTTTTATAGGTAAAAAAATTAAAAGCTCAGAAAGGGATTTAGCAAATTTCAACCACTTTTTTTTTTTTTTTTTTTTTTAAATAATCCACAACTGAATTGGAATTGTGTTTGATCTGATATCTTTTAAACCTGGATTTTCACCTGTTTGAAATTTGGTGTACGAAAATTGAAATGCTATTGTAACATGAAAATGCAAAGCTAACATCTATTACTACTAGAACTGTTATAAAATCTCAACATAAATATCTTTCTTTGGTCCTTTATAATGGCATTCTTCAACACAGAAGAATATTGATTTTTGATTTTAATAATGGGATGAAGGTAAGAGTGGAAAAGGAAAACTAGTCTTTCTAAGTGATGAAATATAAAAAAAGAATAGAAAGGAGACTGTCAAGGAGGATATACCTTGACTGTAACCTTCCAGACACTTTCTCCTTTCATGTTTCTCTTCCCAATCTGTCCTTCATACTGTCTGCTGAAGCCCACCAGTTCCTGCACAATGGAAACAGGCAGTATTCTCAGATATGCTCTCGCCCTTCCAAAAATCAAGTTCAAGCTTTATTCAAAGACAATCCAGATATGCCAGCTTAGAGGCTTCAGCTGCTTATGGTAGTGCTATCGGTATGATGATCAGGTGTTTTAGTGTTTCAGAAACCCATCTGAACATTTGTTGTGACTTTCTTTTGGACTTTGGTGGACATTCCTCCTGTCAGATCAGCCTCTCCTGGCAAAATACACAGCTGATCTGGGAACACTCCACTGTGCTTGGTGTGTCTATATCTGTCTTCCCAGGCAGTGAATCACAGTCACATCTGTCTGGAGCACTACCTGTGCCAACCTTCTATGTAGCACTGGTCTCTCTTCTCAGCTATTTCCACCTGATCTTTCTGGCAAAAAAAGAAAAAAAAGTCATGCTGCCTTTGTACCTTAAAACAAGCAAAACAAATGCCTTCAGACACAAAAATGCCATGAAAAGCTGTCTCCACAAAAGTACTAGGGCACACTTTGCTGTAGTTTGCATATTAGCATCTCTTCAACAGTGAGTTTGTGGTCAACAGGCCCTCGAGGCACTTTCATATGAATGCAGTATTTTCAAGGTGACTCCCTACCTGCAAAACCACAGTCACAGAGAACACATTTTTGCCAGGCACATCACATAGGAGCTGAACTGTTCTTAACAACTGGTGGTGCGTGTACCATGCATGCCTTTTTGAGAACATAACAAACTAGGAGAGCTGGGCCATCTTAACTCTGTTCACTCTTACGGAGCGTCTCAAATGCCACTGGAGATATTTCTTCCAGAACAACAGCTAGTACGAGCGGATTTTTTGAATCCTGACTGTCTGCTGGTGTTTTGAGCATGAAGAGCCAAATGTAGTCTGTGTTGCTGCTCTATCTGCTAAGCTGGCACTGGTAAATGTTAAATGTAAATCAAGTGTAAAGGTGAATAAAAACAAAAACCTTCATGTGTAAGCTACAACAGACTGTTTCTCTTGGATGTTTTTCATACTATTCCCTCCTGAGAGGCCAATCATATCCACATTTACATTATCTTAAATGGGAATTAGAGCCTATAGCCCATAGCCTAAACTCTGCTCAGTGGTAATCAAAAATATTTTACAGCAATGCAACACAATTGCTGTTAAATTAACTATATGCTTATGGAGCTCTGTGCAGTGACTAACAGTGAGCTTACCTATTCCCAAAAGGAGCAGCTCACTGTTTCCTTTAGATGAAAAACTCAGAGAAATCTGAGATTTTCTCCAGTTCTGGAGACAGAAATTGAGTTATTGAACAGCTCTGAATTTCTTCTTGCAGAGGGAACCACTCCTAAACCAGTTCTTGGGAGCACTGGTTTCACTTAATGAAAAATACTAGTATAAGGGTCTTATTCATTACTGAATTCTGAAAATAACATGACCTTTGGGTTTCCCTGACCTAGAGGGAAGAGTGTGACTTTGGGACGCTAGAAGCAACATTGGGTTTGGTACTCATTTGGTACTCAACACCATTTGCAGTAAAATGACAGCTGAGTTGCCAAGTTTCTGACGGACAAGGGACTTAGGGCAGCAGATCTTAGATTCGGACTTTCTGGATATAGAGTCAGTGGAGTTATGGACCTTCTCTGAGGCACTTGCAGAAGGCAAGACATCACTGAACAGTGTTGCAGGTGATGGTATCATCAAACGTATGAAGGAAATTATTTTATGGCAAGATTTCCTTGCCATAAATACCTTGAGATTAGTGAGCCTCCTGAGCAGAGCCAGGAATACATTGAGCAATAAATAGTGGTGCTTGTTACCAATTTTTTATTCTGAATATTTTAATTTCTAGATTGATTCTTTTCTTTCGCAATTGTTCTTTTCCTTCTTTCAACAGTCACTTCATTTCAGCTTCACTCTCACTGCCTTTTTTCCACTCTTGCCTATTGTCTTCATTTCAATTTTGTAGTCTGCCCTAGGGTTTTTTTTTTGTGTTTTTATTTATGTTAAATTTTTCATAACAAGTTTTCTAATGTTTACTTTTTCTTCTTCCCCAATAATAAAAGTGGAATTAATGTGATGTTTACAAGCTTTTCCAGCAATCACCCTGCTTAAATATTTTATTTCCTCGTTGATCCTCTTTGCCCCCTTTGTTTAGACTACAAGCTCATCGAGTCAGGACCATTTCTCCTCCATGTTTGTACTACTGAGGATGAAAGGGCTCTGTTTTGAAATGCCTACCAATGTTAAAAACCAAAAAAACAAAACTAAATCACCAATCATAATAGCAAGAAGTGTTTAAACAAGCTGTCTACCATTCAGTGTTACTTTGGTACCATGATAAAAATGACTTAGAAGCCAATAAGTCTTCATCACGTAAGTGTTTTAAGTAATTTTTGGAAATGCACAAATATCTAACACTTTTAAAATATAGTCAAGACTCTAGACAACCACTAATTTTTGAAATGATTTCATGGAGGTAAAATGTTAGAAGATTATACGCAATGAATATGCAATGTAAACAATTCATACAACACGATGTTATGGTGATTCCCCGACTTTTTAATGCTAAGGAATGGCAAAATTCAAGTCACCATACCTGCATCCCCAGCTGAATGCACAGCATTGTCGTATGCCTCTGAATTGTGCTGGAAATCTTGCAGATTTTGAGACCATAACCTCACGTTCTCACCCATGGGGGTCGTAGCCTCTGTTACTGTCATGGTAGCACTTACAGCCTCTGCAGTCTTCTGTTTAGCTTGCTCCAAACGCTCTCTGGCCGACTCTACAAAGAAGGAGTAAGGAGAAATGAACTCTTGCAAAGGTTCAAGTGTGTTGTTTGTCCTGTGCCCACCCTCCCCCCCCCCCGTATGTCCTGTCCCCACCACCAACTCCCAGTGTCCCCCTTCCTTCTTCCTCCCAGTTCATATACTGAGCATGATGTCATATGGTATGAAATACCCCTTTGGTCAGTCAAGGTCAGCTGTTCCAGCTGTGCCTCTTGCTAACTTCCCATGCACCCCTAGTCCCCTCCCCAGCGTGGCAGTATGAGAAGAAGAAAAGGCCTTGGCTCTGTGTAAGCCCTTGTCAGCAACAGCAAAAACATCTCTATATTATCAACCTTGTGTTCAGCACAAATCCAAAACACAGCCCCATACTCACTGTGAAGAAAGTTAACTCTACCCCAGTTAAACCCAGCACAAGGATCAAGAAGAATGTTCATAATTTCAGGTGGCAAAACATTTATTTCATTATGAATGTGTTAAAGCTGGGTGTTTGCTATCTGGGTCTACTAGTTTCAGTCAAATTCCTTTAGGCATCCCTAGTACTGAAATCTTAATAGTAACTTCATAGGTCATACGGAAAGATAAATATATGTTCTTGAATGTACGAAGATAAAGCATCATAAAGGTTAAGTTCCAACCTGGGTCTGCTGATTGCATTTTTGCAACGGCTCTCATCAGTTGGTTTCGCAGAACATTCATTCTGGCAAAAGTGCCATTAACCTGCCAGCTGGTGTCTGCAACATTATAATCATTACCTGTGGGGGGAAAATAGGAGGTAAAGTTGAGCGGCATCAAAGTGACGTTCAAAAAGGTAAATTTAATTCTGTGGAGGTGTGTTATTAGGCATTTAATACACCACAGACCATGGCCTCTTTTAGTACAGGACATACTAGCACTCTCGACTTCATGTAATCTAAAGGAAAAAGCAGCCTTGCAGCTCCCAGCCACTATTTGCTTGCCACAGGGTGTCTTACAAAAATCTGGAGACCTGTATCTCAGTCAGTACTCTCTCTCTTTGCTTTACCAGAAGTGCTGGGAATAGCTGCAACAAGTATACAGGAGAAGTTTTAAGGAACTCAGAAAGTCCCAAAAAATTGAAAAGGTAATTCTGCAATTTTAGAGCTTGCTTTCTTTCACAGTGAACAAAGACCAAAATCCTTTTAGATTTTGGTGAAATTGGTGAAATCCAGTTTGCTGAACACTTATACTGCGATTTGCTTTTAGTTGAACTACTAAACTGAATATATTTACCAGTGAACAACTGTTTGCAGGGTCACATATTTAAACAGTGATGTGCCTTAGTGCCTTAGTGATGTGCTTTTAAAATTTACTTTAACATGCATGCCTTTATGCTGACTGGGAAAGTAGAAAGGACGTATATTTACTGTCATATGCTGTCCGTTGTAGCTGCATGGCTCGGATGAGAAGTTCTTCACTTTTACCTTTATGGTAGATGACCTGAGTATCAATTCCAACTGCAGCCTACAAGTATGTTCCAAAAAAGAAAGTCAGAATAATGTTTACCGAATGTTCTGCTTTATCATGTTCAATTATGGACAACATATTACCTGCATATAAATGCAATTGCAAAGTCACTGCAGTTTCGTTACCTTTGTTAACATTTAAGATTGGCAAAAAAGACTGAAAAGCAGAATTTTTTGTTTTAAAAACATTTAGAGAAATGTGTGGTTTTCCAGACAACACTACTGAATAACAAAGGTTCAGAAAGCACAAAAGTCCTCTTAATTTATCAGCTCCAGTTTAGTCAACATGACACTCATGCTGCATGTTAGGCACTGACTATCTGTCTCAGATAGGTGCTGAATGTTCGCACTGCATGGGGAGCTGCCTTGCAGTCTGCAATAGCATGCTGGAAACAGAGGGCTGGACTTGAAATCCCACAGCTCTCTGGGGTTCAGGCCCCTTTAATCTACCGAAGTCCTTTTGCTATCCCACTAATAAATTGTTGGTAAATAGCATGTATACAGATTGGAAACTATATATGTACAAAAAATACTTATAAAGTATTCTAGAACAGTAAGGCCAGAGATAAAATTAGCATCCTTATCCTTACGCTGAGTATATGAGTGGGCTTTGTCCCATTTTAACTTGATTTTCTATGAGAAACAGTGGTGCTTCTGTTAGATATCCTGACCACCTTTCCTGCCACATGGCACTGAGTGAACTAGTAGGACTCAAGCACTAAATGCCAGCTCAGGTTCCCACAAGGCCAGGAAGTTTTCTGGACTTTCACAGAAGTGTCTCAATACGATTCACAACACAGAGCAGCATCACTCTGTGATGAGATAGGGACGGAAGAACCTGTTGGATCTTTTTGAATATCAGGGAACTAGACTGGCAGAATAATTAACCACATAGGATTTAATTCAGGAAATAATAAAGGGAAAATAGATGTGCAATGAGAAGTTCAATGCTGCCAGTTAAGCTACATCTTGTTTTTAATTTACACTTACGTGTCTGAAGTCCTTGAAGCATTGCAAAGTAAAAGGTGATGTTATGAAAATTACTTACATCTTTAACCCGGTTTGTTGTGTTCAGTGCCAGCAATGCAGCTTTATTAGCTTCTTCAATATAACCAGCAATGTTTTCATACACATTTGAAGCATTGATTGCCCTTTGTACCAAACCATTTGAATCAACGCCATACAAATTCCTGTTAAAAAGAGAGTAAAAGAAGAAACCAAGCTGAATCAAAGTAGTTTCAAATTGATCAGTATTCTCAACATTATGACTACATAATCACACACACAAATATACTTAGCCTAAGTGGTAGTCTCTTCATTGTGTATGACCAATCTGGAACAGGTGAAAATTATGTGGATAGAAGGTACTTCCCAGTCATTTAACTCCGGGCATTTTGCACTTAACATCTATGTGAGCAGGAACACGTGACTACTGAACTTTTATCTTTTTTTAATCTAAATTAGATATTCCATAAATTAACAGAATAACAGATCTATTGGTAGTCCTTCTTTAGGAATAACTTCTGGCCATGAATGGAAAGACCTTTGTGTGCCAGTGACCAGGATAGATGTATCACTGGCATGTTTATATTTTCCAAAAGTAGGTGGGAAAAGAGAGAAGATCAGATGAAGAACTACTCATGGTCATGAAACTTTGCAAGAAGTTAAATTTAAAAAACACAAGACAACTTTGATGGCATGGTTGAGCTTGATTTGCATATTAGGTGATAACTGGGAGATAAGGAGATATTCCAAATAGCAGCTGGTTCAGGGCTCAACCTTCAGCTATTAGCAATTCTGAATCAATATTATTTTTTAGTGTTTTAGTGATAAGCAGATTTCACAGTATATATGAGATATAGATTTAAATATAAATATACATATTTGTATGTGCGTGCATTCACTTCAAAGTGTTTGCACACTCAGGGATTGCTAAATTTCCAGATTCAGTGTTGTTGCAAGAATTTTCAGCTATATTCCCTTAAGGCAAAAGAATAAACTTTATCAAATAAAATCTTAACAGGCTAATAAAGCAAACTTATAAAACCAAAATGATTTGAGGTCAGGCAAAATGTTTTAAAGGATTAAAATTTCACTGCAGGACAATCTTCTTAACAAATAAAAGAGTCAGCATATTTCTCTATGGATATTTTGTAATTACTTTTGTTTCCTTTTTGTGAAATTCCTAATGTGTTTGACTTGGTAGTAGTTTTTAAATTATTTTGGCAAGTGAGGAAGGCTAGCCGTATGGGGTATTTTCTTTCAAGTGATTCTACTGCCCCCAGTTAGCTGATCTCAGACTGAATATATTGTTTGGTTTTTAGGTTGTGTGTAGTTTGTGTGGCATTATAGAACAGTTTCAGATGTCAGCTTTATATAATTGTATAAAAGAAAACCATCTGTTATTTTTTTCTCTATTTTAATCTCCTATATAGGGCACACTAATATTAAGAAACAACTGGTATTAGGATAACATACTTGAATAGTAGTTTTAAGTTTATCTTCCAAAAGCATATGCCCATGATGTTACTTAAAGCAGAATTCAGTGACATATTTTATTTAAGAATTCATTTACAGCAGTGATTTTTCCATGTGTAGTCCCGATTGCAAATAAGGTCATATTTGAAATCTGTCTAGAATAATAGATTTGTACTAGTAGTAAGTTAGTAAATTGATGCAATGTTGATGCGTTTAGTATCTTCCAGCAAGATAAAAAGACTTACAGTAATTTTTTTTATTACTGTGGGCCAGTTTCACTGGGACGCAACCTATTGTGAATCAGAACTACTCCATCTGTAAACAAGTTCTTGAACAAAAATTATCTCAAAGCCCATATTGTGTCCTGTAATGCTAAATGTTTTTTTATGTGAATGAACTTACTGACATGAACTGTTTCTGCCTGTATTGTTTTACTTTTTAGTGATCTACCTTTCCTATTCTTTTGGTATTGGAAGAGAATGTCATGCAAGATATGTGTTTATTCTTTATTCTTTAAAAAGTTTCATAGATTTTGCTTAGCTCAATTTGAGTTGTTCCCTCTGGACCATGACAAATCCTTCTATACGTGACTTAACACTGTTTTGTGTGGTGCTTATTTATGGTCATGGTGTTTCTCCTTGTCTTTTAGTTCATTCAGCTGTTCAGTAAATAGCACTTGTATGAACAGAGTCTGCTGAAGTTAAATTTTACCCGTCCAGCTCATCAGCAAGTCTTCTTAGGTTGTGTGTATGATGCATAGCCTTTTCTACCAAATCATCATCAAACAGAGACAGATTGGCTATTTTTTCTTGCAATTCCTTTTTCGCTCCATCTATTTCTGCGTAGAACCCTGATGCATTCTGAACAAATTATGGAAGAAAGGAAAGAAGATGAAAACTGTAAAAAATCAAGTCTGTATTTTGATTATTATGTTTTATTTTACCCTTTTGTATTATTATCGTGTCCCCTTTTTTTTCTGTAAAGTTGTTTTATTTTACATTTTTAAGAGCAAAAGAGGAAAGATCTAAAGGTGAATGTCAGTATGGAAAGACAAATGCAGGACGATAAAAATCAACCAGAACTCCAGAAATCCCTTAAGAAGATATTAGAGACATATGCATAAAATACAAAAGAATGGTGAGAAATGTCTTACTTTATGTCTTGTATGTTTTCTCCAGAATTGTGCCAATAACAAGTCTTTCAAAGTGAAGTGTTAAGAGATGAGGTAATTAAACCTGATCTTTACAAAAATTCCCTCATTGTGGTTCTTCTAAAGCTGGCAGTTGGGACCCATATTTTTTCATTTTTTTAACCTCTTCTCTGTGAAGACTGCAGGCCAGAAATTAGGTTTTGCAACTTCTAAATAATATCCATAAAAATGAAATAAATATTTCCGTGGTTATTTGTCTCATGTGTCATCCTGTTACTGCATGGGCCCTGGCATTGTTTTGGCCCTGGCTGGCTTCTACTCTCCCAAACCTGCCTCCTTGGGAGTAGCGTGGGAGGGTGACTGTGCCCTGGCTGACAATTTGGCAATTGCTGGAGAAGGGCAGATAGTTTAATTGTACAGCTGTGAGCTGTGCCACATTGTATAAAACATGCCCCGGCCCCCTTTCTGTCCATGATATCCCTCATGCTAAGACATCTTGGGTAAGTCTAATTTGTAAATCAGTCCACCTAAATACTATCTATATGTATGTATAGGCAAAGAGAAGTAGTATCCCTTTGCCTTAGCCGTCTTTCTTATGTGAAATAGTTGTGGGGAAGACCAAATGGGCTTCACTTTCTCTCCAATACACAGTATTGCTGATGTGTTTGAAGATTATAAATTTGGCCTCAAAATACATGAAAAAGGATGAAATGGAGGGAGAGGAAAAAGTATGAATGAATGAAACGTGAGAGTATTTATTGTTGATGAGGAAGAAAGATGTATGATGTTTGCATACTACCGTCCCTGCAGTGTGAACATCCTCTATGTGTAAACTTATCCACAGCAGTGAGGAACACGAATTGATAAACTGCAATAATTTGTTTTGCACAAAACACAGGAAAACCCCCCCAACATACTGCTTGATCACCCACGGGTGGTTACAAAGGAAGCTTTCTGTTTTCTCAAGTTATCTTTTCAAAGAAAAATTAATGACTTTTGATATTTGCTCTTGTGTTAAGAATGGGCAACTATGACCAAAGTGAATTCTTGTAGAAAATTTTAATTTCTCTTAAATTATTTCAAAATTTTAAAATAAATCATGAAGAAAAAAACAGCTTTCGTAAATATTTCAGTTATCAAAATCCTAGTTTTATTTTCTTCATCTTTTCATAGAAAATCCAAACCCCTAAAATTTCAAAAAATTTCCTACAGCACTATGTCTCATTCAAAACACTGGATAGTAATCTACAATTCCAGAAGAGGATTTCTATGAGACAATATGTTTATATATGTTTTACACATTGCCTGGTTTTAACTCTGATATCTGGGACTTTTAGTCTTCTTCCGTGCTCACTGGTAGGTAATAGAAAAGGAATTTAGCATATAGTGCAGTCTTTTACCAGAGCATCTTTTGGCATCTGCTTATAATGAAATAACTGAGAACTCTAGGGCAAAGTCTTTCATTAAGCTTTTTGTACAGTAAGATGTCCTTATAATAGAATTATTTTTTTGAGGCAGTAAACTGTAATTACAGAGTTTTTCATCCAAGAGTTATACTTTTTCAGGGGATATTAATCAGTATTTCAGTGAAGTAGTATAAAAAGAAGAGGTTTTTGATTAATGGTCCAAACACATCAAAAAATCAGGACATATAATTTAAACAAGTCACTCAGGCACCTACCTTTATTACTTCACTTAAATCAGAGTTGACCTTTTGTGGTTCTTCCAAAATAGTTGTGGCACTGAGCAGAATGCTCTTCACTTCATCCATTTGCTTTTTTACTTTCTCAAGTTGTTTCTACAAAGAAACCCCAAAACATAAATCACATCCAATACCATTTGTGCATTGATAAAATACAGTGTGAAGTTAATTCAAAAGATAGTGGTGAACTAAATAGATTTTACACATATCTGAAGTCTGATTTTCCCAGACATCTGTAATAGCTACATATTATAATGTGACTGTGCACTTTTTTGGTTTTGTAAAAGAAATACTGAGTGATTTTTTAAAAAATTTATTAATTTTATTTTGTATTACGGCATAACCAGTTATTGGAATGAAACATTATTCAGTGCACTGCCAGCAGAGACAAATTAAACAGCAATTTTTCATAGTGATCTGGAGATTAGTTTTTTCTGGAGTTTTTTAAAATCTACAGTAGAGTGATCTCTTTTCCTTGTCAGTAGTAAAGCATATTCCTTCATTGTGAGGAATAATGAAGATCCAACTGGTTAAAAACAGTGAACAAATGCAACTACACACTTCAGGTTTTGCTTCATAAATGTGAGACAAGCTGCATCTTGGCACTGTAATTATGAAACAATGGAACAACAGAAGAGGCTTTGTACTGAAGGATCACAACCTCTTATAGAAGGATTCATGAGAGCAGCACACCTGATTTCTCTATTGTATCATTAGACCTTCCACATCAGCATGAACTTCTATCACTGTAAATTTCAGGAGCTCAAAACTCAGCCTCCGATGCTATGAAACCCAGAGGTTGGCCTGAATTTGCAAGATTATTCTTCAAATCACAAAACTGCTCCCTAACCCCCTTCTGCTCCAGAATCCAAACGAATTCAGCCACTGAAATGAAAACAGTTTCCTTCAAATGCTCCCAATTCATTCTCCTTGTCATTTTATTCTTTGCTGAAAAAATAAATGAAAAGTTTTACATGGGATATTCTGGTTTTGCATTCCTTAAAGGAAACTTAGGAAAACGGGGAAAGAGTCATAGAACCGCTGGGAAGAGAAAAAATACTTTTTTTATATGGTTGATGGATTGGGTACTTTCCTGGGATAAGAGGCTTGAAAATTCAATTTCCTCATCAGCCATATGGGATTTGAACCTAATACCACCACTTAGAGGCAAACATGCCCCACTTCCATGCTGTAGGGGACAGATCTCCTCTGAGCTCTCCTCTGGAACTATTTATTTGAACAGGTCATAGGGGAAAACTGCTGTATCCTTACAACTAATCTGTTCACCCAGCACGTAGGAAGCCCAATTTCAAGGTACCTATTGTGCAGCAGTTAGACAATGGATTTATGCATGAAGGTGCAAGGACCACCATCTGCTCTTCCTGAAAAAGTGGTGATGTATTTTGTTTAAAGAGGATCAGAGAGAAAGTATGGGTGAGACAGTATGAATGAACTCCGACCAGGGCACAAATGCAGCGCAGAGTCTTTATAAATAATTGTTTTCATAGAATATAATTACTTTTTTGAGCATGAGGTTCTTTCACATCATAAGTCAGTACATAACAGGTGAAACAATCCCAGCACAATATTTATAGCAGCCATGCTACATGAAATTTCAAGCTTCCTGTGTTTTACTGTAATATGTCTTCCAAGGGTAGGCATAAGTTTCCATCTCTTCCTTGGTCTGATGAGACATGACATGCCAAAATTTGTCATTTATTGTCACTCCACAAATAAATAAAAGTACCTTGAACTTTCAAAACCTGTTTCTTAGAACTGAAGAGTCAAACTCATCCTGCTGACTGGTCCAAGAAATTCTTTTTTGGTGTGGTGATTCCTGACTTTAACTTATGTTCAGTCTACTACTTTAAGCAATGGCAGAGATCAAGCATTTGCAGACAAGTTGTGATAAATGTACTGCACAGTACCTCACGCCTTTGGAGACTGGCTGTGTTTTCCTTATTTATATCCTCCGTTTGTAGAACATAGTCAAGTGCCTGGTCTAATGCCTCCTCCAGATCTGACAGCTTCACATCCTGTTCGCTGAGCTGCTCTAGCACATCAGATACTAGGGATCTGGTGTCATTGTACTTCTCATGAAGCGCTTCAATTTGCTGTAGCACTAGGAGAAAAATAACAGGCCAATAAATCCAAAGCTTGCATGTCTGACAAAACTTACCTATACAACAATTTCTGTTGCTATTACTCAGGCAACAGTAAAACACATTTTGTAAAGCTCACTTTTAAGATCATACACTTAGATTTTAATTTTCTTTCCTCTTTTGAAAAGGAAAGATGCCCCTCATTTCACTATCTTATTTTAATCCTATTAATTTCCCCTCTGAAGTAGAAGTCCTTAAAAGAAACTAGGTCTGTCTTTCCTTGCTTTTTATTTGTTTTTCATTGTCAAAACCTAGGCAGACTATTCTGGAGAAGACAGTCCTTAAGCCTCACATTCTGACTTATGTTCACTAAGCTGTGAGAACTAGACTGCCACTCTTTCCTATGCCAGCAGTTTTTCTCTCTCTACCGGAGTTTGCTGTCCCCATGGCAGAGCTGGAGGGGAAAAGACATTCACATGAGCAATTCCAGTCCTGTCATGAACCTTCTCTAAGCATCTCTTGTTGAGGTGCTGCAATGCACAGGCACACGTAGATCTTTTTCTCCCCATTCTGCCATGGGGAGCAGCAAGCATCAGCAAACTTGGAGCAGGCATTTGGAAGCAGCAGCATGTCCACCACCAACACCAGTTGGTGCTTGCCAAATGCCTGTCTGTTCTCCCCAAGGGCTCAGCAGTATGCCCAGAGCTGCCCACCCCGTGCCAGCTGTGCAACATGTGGGTGAATGGAAAAGACTGAAAACTTACACTTCTCTGCTGCATTTTCCTCTTCATCTGCAAGTTGCCTTTGATTACTGAAAGGCTTACGACGTTTGATCTCCTTCAGCATCTCCTCAGCCACACTTCGCTTCTGGGCAACTTCTTCAGGGCTCAGCTCTTGTTGTTGTTGAATTACGAGGTATTTTGACTTGCTGCTGATTTCTGGGGGGAAAAAGGAACAGATGGTCAATTCACTGTGACTACAGAGAAGTAAATAATGTGGAGTACTTTTACTTTTGTGAATCCAGATCATGCTGTAGGCAAAAGAAAGTTTTAATTATCTTCAGCTCTATGGTAGATAATTATTATGTTTAATCCAGTTTTAAAATTAAAACTGTGAAAAAAATCACACTTTCTGGCATATGTGGAGGTCTCATCAGAAGAGGATGAGATTAAGCAGGCATGGGATGTGTGCATTATTTGGCTTGGCAGTTCTCATAGGCTGGAATCATCATTTTATTTTGAGTTCTGTGGCATGTAGCTAGCTGGAGCTTTTATCTGGGATTGTGGTTTTTAAGTGCTGCTGCAAAAATGTTATGTGTATTAAACAACAACTATGGTAAGGGGAAGTGTTATGTTTATTAAATAACAACAGTGGTAAGGAGACTGAAGTAACTTCTTTTTCCATCTACAGAAGTTTGAGGCACCTTATAGAGTTATACTGCCTTGCTGGTTTGGAGATAGATACTATTTCAAGGTTTTGAAACAGTTCAAAACTGTTCAACACTGTTGGATCCCTGCAGCTAAATTGAGTTTACCAATCCCCAGTGTAAGCATTACAAAGTTTACCCACTTCTCACTCCCTGTCCTAGAATACAAATCACCACCTCTTTTGTACCCTGTGATGTGCGTGCCTTTGGCTTGTATTTATCACTAATTTTGTGGATAACCAGAGCTGGCAAAACCAGCAATATGTATCTGTAAGATTTTTTATAAAAGATAGATGTGTAACTGTGGCACCACTTATTCTTTGGCAGAGTGTCTCTGCATGCATTTTCTTACTGGACCCTGAGCCCATTAGTGAAGCTTTAAAGGCTCATACTGAGCACTAACTGATCATGACCAGGGGCTCCATGGATTTCTTTTTCCTTGTGCTGGCACACACACATTCTCTTCAGTAAAGAGTGGTTTGCCTTGTACAGGGTGATGCCTCTGTAGAATAATAGTTTCCATCATGGTGGAAATAATTTTCACCTACTTGTTTCCAACTGTTTTCACTCTCTTTATTCACAGCCATAGATGTTGCTTCTTCTATAACAGCTTAACCTGATTGTGTTATTTGTGTGCCAAACTAGATACATATCTGCCTTATGCAGTTCCTCCTGCCCCAAATCAATTAATGATGTAACAGGATGATCCACAGACATGGATCACAATTGTTTAGTGATATACAATGAGGCTCATGCTGATGCTTATACTCAATAATTGTAAAAATAGAATGTGACAAATGACCAAGCAGCCAACTGTGGTTTAGCATTAGATGTGAAAGGAGGTAGTACAAATGTAACATCCTATGAGACTGGTATTAGCCTGCCTCTTTTGTATGGTGGGATATATGAACCACGTTTGCTGAAATAAAGTAGTGGTTGGAGCACTCATGGAAGTAAGGAAAGCAAGGATAACAGCTGATATGTAACCACTCTTTCTTACACAAGTTGCCACATAGCTTGCAATAACTGCTAAGATAGAACTACTCAGGTCTATTAATAAAATATTTCCATTGGAAAAGGGCTCTTTAACCTCAACTACCAGTCTATTCTATTCTGGTGCCATAGACAGCTTTTGTATACTGTTAGATATGCTGAAGCCTGGGGAAACCCATGTGTTCTATAGCAGGATGGAGGCTTTCATGATGCAGCTGTACAGAGGACAGGGATATTTTTGAGTTTTGGGTTTTATTGCTTTCTGTAGGTATTGAAGAAGAGGCTGCAATTGGTTTAGTCTCATTTTTATATATGAGGCTGATAAGCATATGTCATAGATATTCCAGATGAAGATGATTATCTCTGACTAGGAAATCTTTTTTAAGTGCAGCTGTGCTTGGGAAGTGTTTACTGTTGTCATAAATTGCATACTGTCCTATATATCGAAGGATAAACCCTTTGATATGTAGGACAGTAAAAATTCTTGAAGATTCACTAACACATGAAGGTTTCATTAATACATTCTTGACACTGAGCTGAGCCAGAAAGAAATCTATTTACCTTCAATGTTATCTCTCATGTTATTGAGCTGCTGCACAAGCTGAGTAGCACGGTTGTTGGTCTCTATGGTTTCCTTCTGTACCAATAAGCCTTTGCTGGATGCTTCACTTCCCTATGAATAAAACATATGAAGTAAACATTAGATTTCTTTTCAGATGTGAGGATGAAGAGTATAAACACACATTTTCTTTTCTCCTGATGAGCATGTGGAAGTCCTTTTTATCATATAAAGTGATATTTACAAAGGTGCTCAAAGTGCAGATCGGTCTTGTTGATGTTTTCAGAATTGCAGAGTGAGAGATTAAAAGTTGTCCCATATTTATCCATTATTTGCTGCAATAAAATTTTCATAAATTATGTACAGTTGTAAAATTCCATCTGATGGCTTATTTTGCTGGGTATGGCATCTCTGAGTAGGCATATAGAATGAAGAAGAAGATGTCAAGCTCACAATCATTTGCAGATCAGTGCCTTCCTCAAGTGAGGTCCCGAGAGCTGAATCTTTTTCGAAGTAAGAAAAAGCATGAGGATTAAAAATACTCTGAAAAGCATAGCCACTCTCCTATACTACTGTGTTGGAGGTTGCACTCTGCATTGTGTTCCCTTATAGGTAAGGGAAACAGAGAGCTACCATATCATAGTCACCTTCTTTTCAAGAAGGTTGCTGACTTTGGGAGTCTTTAGACTTAATTTTCTCTGTTATTTCCTAGGAGAAAGAAAACAACATGACCACTGTGCCATCAATGTTTCATGGACCCTTTGGGTGTGGGTGTGTGTAAATCCACACTACACACTTACCAGTGATAAGGTGTTTGATTCACAGTCTCTGTTGGGGCTACATCAGCAAAATTTTCAACAGTAAAGCTGCTTTCTGGGTTTAGGGTGCCCTGATACCTCATAAGGCAGAGGATACTTGGCTGTTGGTATGCTTGCTTTGTATTCATTTGACCCTGCAAGAAGCGCGTTCTGGCTGCAGGTTCAGCGCTGAAATCAGCCTTCTCCCACATTTTCACGTGGGGTTTGCAGAGGCCCCAGGTGGCATTTGGAGGCAGGGCCAGGGCAGCCAGCACTGCTAAGAGGGATGGGCATACTGATAAAACAAATGTAAGAGTTAGTAGTAAGGATTCTGGTGCATGTCTGCCAAACATTCAGGATCAAGCTACGTGCTGTTTTACTCAAAGCTCATCCCATGCAGATTCAAGGAGCTACAGGTCACATTTACTCTTCTCATTTAGCAGGAGGTTTTGCCTGCAGTTGGTGAATTCATCCTGACTTTGGGGTTTAGATCAGAATCTGCAGCAACACCTGAGACATGGGAACATGCGTTTGAAGTGCTCCGAACAGAAAATGCTGCATATCTCTGCAAAATCCACTGAAGGCCCTACCACCCATTTTCCATTAAAGTGCCTTGAAAGAGCATAAAGTTCAATATATTCAGAGTTATTATTGTGCTCTTCCTCCCACTCTTAGAGTCTGGGGCCGTTATTTCCCTGCCTTTGCAAGCAATCACGGGTATTGATGTGGAACAAGCATTAGAAGTAACAAGGGAGAAAAGACCAGAGGAAACACTGAATTTATTTGTTCAAGGACAATAAAATTGAGGAATGAGCTCAGAAATCCCCAGATAGTACTGAAAATGTAATGTTATTATACAAATTCACTAAATATTCATAGAAAACCTAATGCCTTAATCATCTGGCTCACCAACTACATAGAGGGACACTGAGGCATGTGAGCTCTGACAGATATTCACAGATACAGAGCTCTGTGGGTGAGCTGATTTAATCAAAGCTCTCTTGAGCACAGGCATAGTCTGTATCATTCCTAGGTGCCCTTTATACTTAGTTAACTAAACTGTTGACTAAAAACACCCAAACTCAAATTTTCTCTTTTGCTTTCCTTTGTGTTGTTTTTTTTTCTCCCTACTTGCTCCTGTATTTGAGTTTTAGTTTAAGGTATAATTTTAATTTGTCTTGTGAAAGAATTGGTATAGTGAATATAAGGTCTGGCATTTTGCAATAAGCATGAAATATAATCTAGTCCTACTACAGATGTGGTTATCTCTGATAATAGCATAGAGTGATGTATTTTACTAATATATATATATCTATCTTAGCAACAGAAAGATGTTTAATATTATCTTTTTAAAATAGAGAAGCAGTTCTGAACCCTATTTTTTCTCTTACCATATAACATAACAGTATCCTTCTAGGGTGCAATGATAGTGTTGTGGGATCTGAGAGCAGATAACTTTAATTTTATAGCCTGGCAATTTGATCTGGGTGCAACATTTATGACTACAATTGTGTTAAAAATAACTTGAGCGCTGATCAGGTTCTCATGTCAGTGGATACATGAAAAACCTTTTAAATTGGTAGGTTTATAATATATTTTGAAATGTTTAATTGTGGCTAATTTAGTTTTATGAGAGCATACACGTAAAATAGATATAGTACAAATGCTTCCAAAGTCAATCTGAATTAGACAGTGTTGGTTACTTCACTTAACTAGAAAATAAAATGTGAAAGAGAAAGGCAGTGTGTATCTCAGATCAAACATGTGTAGGGGGTAAGTGGGAACCCAGATCTGAGGAGAAGCTTTTTGTGATTGATGTCAAACCTCCAACCACACTCAACACACTTTGGCCTTACCTCCTTCCTTTTCTGTGAAGAAGACTTGATAGGTCATTTATGCTTTTAATTCAGAGTTAAAATACAAAGGTAGAAATAGGGGGTTCTCCCAGCTGTCTTTCAGGGCACATCCACTCTGGTGAACGCGGAGATTCAGACTAGGTGTTAGGTAACATTTTTTTGTCGTGAGGGGTCAAACACTGGAATGGATTTCACAGAGAGGTGGTCGATGCCCCATGTCTGTCAGAGTTTAAGAAGCATTTGTACAATGCCCTTAATAATATGCTTTAGCTTTTGGTCAGCCCTGTATTGCTCAGGCAGTTGGACTAGGTGATCATTGTAGGTGCCTTCCAACTGGAACTATTCTATGCAAGCCTTTTATGCCAAGAGGAAACTATGGCAATGTGCAAACTCTCAGAGTTTTGGCAGGAGGATATAAACAAACCTGTTCATCAAGTGTTGCTGCTTCTCTCAGGAGGTCATTCATTTCATCTGCAGCGTCTTCGACCTGGATAGTCCAAAGCACAACATGGCTCTTCTTTTTGGACATTGCCTCCTGCATGTGGGGAAAAAAAGTCAGTGCATCTGAGAAAAACCTATTTCTCTAGTGAGGGCAGGGATTGAAATTTACAGGAGTGGAGTGGAAATTCAAAGATTCAAATTATATTAAAAAAAAAATGTCATCAATGTTTGTACCTGGAGATGGGTGGTAGTGAGGTTCAAGTCATTCAAGCGCTTTTGAGCTGCAAGACCTGTAGAAATGCTCAGTAAAGTTGATTTGCTTTCATCGATAGCCAGAACTGATAATCGGATGTCATCTGTCAAATCCCAAATACATTTATCGCAGCCTGGTAAGAAAATAAGAAAGCATAATTTTTCTTTAATGTTTGTGTCAATTAACAGCAAATATCCTAAATTCATGTTATAAATTCATTTTATAGTGCTCTTGCACTGTGGCATTCCCTCTCTTTTTCATTGATGGATCCTGATGGATACCCATCTTTCTTTCACTTTCATCCACCTACTTCCAAGGTCCCACAGTACAGATATGATATTTCCAGCTGAGCAGCACCAGATGGAACTGCTCAAAGGGGCTGCCACAGCAATTTTGTAATCAGTAGGGAGAGAGGGAGAGGTATTTCCTGGCTATTCCCTAGGCTCTGCATGTTTGTGGCCTGAAGAATAGCAGATGAGGGTCAAAAAAAAACCCTGCATTTTTTCAGAACCCAAACCTCTGTATTTAAAATTCAGTGGTATGAGAAGTAAAGATGTCCAGCACATGGGTTTTTGACTGCCTATTTGATTAGGAAGGCAGCTTCGAAAACCACAGTTATAACATGCCTGAAAAGTGCTTGTGCAGAACTATATCCTTGTTCCTGCTGAATGATTGCAATGCCACCTTGTTTTTAGTAATATTGGTGTCATCACTAAGCGCAAGAGACCTAGGTGAATGTGAGATTCCTACAGACATTTTTCCTTGATATTCTAGCAGCTCCCAAATGCTTTCCTTCTGGTTGCACTTCAGGCGTATGACCCTTCTTCTCGAGAGTCAGTTTAGGATTAATGGTCTGCATTATACCACAGATATAAATATACTAACATTTAAAAAATATCAGTGGTTAGCAATAGTTACAACATAATGCTCCAGGAAACTCTCCAGGTTTCCTATCAGAATATGGGAGATAGTGTAAAAGCAACTGACTGATGGATATATGTCAAATTGGCAATAGCAATGATCTATATTAGATGTGCTGGTTTTGGCTGGGGTAGGGTTAATTTTCTTCACAGTGCCTAGTAGGGGGGTGTGTTTTGAATTTTTGCTGAACACAGGGTTGATAATATAGAGATATTTTTGTTATTGCTGAGCAGTGCTTACACAGAGCCAAAGCCTTTTCTGCTTTTCGTACTGCTGGTGAGCAGACTTGGGCTGTGTTGGAAACTGGGAGGAGACACAGGACAGTGATCCCAACTGATCAAAGGAATATTCCATATCATATGACATCATGCTTAGTATATAAAGTAGGGGGAAGAAGGAGGAAGGGAGGTGATGCTTAGAGTGATAGTCTTCCAAGTAACTGTTACAGGTGATGGGGCCCTGCTGTCCTGGAAATGGCTGAACACCCACCTGTCCATGTGAAGCAGTGAATTAATTCCTTGTTTTGCTTTGTTTGCATGCATGGCTTTTGTTTTCCATGTTAAACCATCTTAATTTCAACCCATGAGTTTTCTGCCTTTTACCCATTTGATTCTCTCCCTGATCCTGCTGGAGTGAGTGAGTGGCTGTGTGGTACTTGTTTGATGGCTGGGGTTAAACCACAACAGATGTATGACTAGAAACCCATAAATTAAGTTGGAATAGATAAAGTTGTAAGGGTAGTTTTCAGGGCCAAAGTATTATTTTGCAGGCACTGTGGCTCAAAGTCTATGGAAATGGTTTTGGTGACACTTTTCTCCCGCTCTGCAGCTTGTACCTGAACGTGCAGTCTGTGTTGCAGAGTTGGACATACCCATGTACTCTAACAACTGTGTGAGAACATGCTTAAATACTCAGTCTGCAGGTCCTTGTGTATATCCACAAATTTAAATGCTCTGTGGGACCGAGGTCAAAGTGGTAAGTCCACTGGAGTACCGAGCTCCCAAGCTAGTATTTGTAAGCTTCTAAGTACAAGAGCGATATTAATTTTTGGTATTCTCGTGATGATGTTCTTACTGATGGTTGGGCAATCTGTGTCAGTAGAAGCTTCAGGACTGTCTGCGAGGCATTCTCCAGTCTGGCTGTCACACATTCTCCCTCCACAGTTACATGCTGGGGGAAAAAGAAAGGACATTTGAAAGAATAATCTTCAAAATGTACAACTCCCCTTTCCCCTCTCAAGACTAGTGAAATTATTTTACTTAGGACTGTGTATGGATAGTTAAACCAATATCAAGAACTTCTTGGACTGATTTTCCCTTCAGTATGTAGAAAAATATTTTTTTGCACTATGGTCAAAATGAACCAAATGAAATATAAAGTGCAAAACAGAATGAGAACACCTCTGCTGAGATTTCTTGTTCGAAGCCTGGTTACAAGCAGAGTCAGCGAGGCCAGAGTTGCCAAGATGGGTCATTGTGCATCAGCATCTAGAGAGAGTGACATTTAGGAGATGTGCTAAGAAAAACAGCACAACTAAAGTTAATTATTAGTTACAAGTTTCTCCAAAGTCCTGTAGTATTTATCAGCACTGTGTCAGGCTGTCACCGAAAAGGCTTTGCAGCTATCAAGGATTGATAGTGGACTCCAATTCCATCGTCACCTTGAACATATCAAAAAGTAAATATCTCCTGCCACTTACAGTGAAGAATAAATGACATTTTACATTTTTTCAAACTTGAGTAAGTAACATTTTTATTACCAGCACAAGCAGCTTTTTAAAAAGTCTATTTTTTAATCTAAAGTGTCTCTTTCAAGGTTTAATTGGCCTTTTAAAATATGTTATTTTAAAGATTAAAGTATTCTTTGAGCACTTTGATACAATTACAAAAACTCAAGCAAAACATAAGAACAGCCACAACTTTTCTGAATTTGTTTTGTTCTTGTGATTCATGGTTTCAGCAGAATCTCATATAACAAAATATTTTACCATCATTTTATTGCAGCCCATTCATTTCTCTCTATTTCTGTATTTACATTGCACATTGCACATTCAAGGAATTATCAGTGAAAATATGTAATACAACTTCAAAGACAACATGATGCAGTAACGTTAGAATAACTTCGTATAAGTGGACCAGTGTTAGTAGAACTAATCAGTTTTTGTACTATGTAAGAACAGAAATTGGTTATGAATTTTCTCATGCAGTCAGTATTTTGACCTTATCCCAATCTGTATGAACTGGGTGCCTACCAGCTTTTGGATCTACAAGTATTTTTAATTTGCTATTTCTTTTGTTAAGAAGTGAAAGAAAAGTGTCAGTTGAAAGCAGAGATTTCTCTTTGCCTATACCTTGGAAACCAGGTTGCCATGCCCTGATGGCATGATCACAGTTACAAAGTTAAAATTTGGTTGAGATCAGTGCTCAAGTAAATAAAATTGTGTCTTCTTATTTAAATGAATATCTGTTAGTTTGCTACAAAAAAACTTATAGCAAATAAATTTCAAAAGCAGTCCTGACTATTTTTCAACTACTTGTTTAAGAAGTACCACATTTTCAGTAGGGAAGTAAGACTTTCAATGCTACTGTGGTTTACTGGTGGAGAAAGCTTCTGAATTTACCTTTATTCTGAGGGACATTGTGGAGAGTTTTGAAGTGTGGCTAAAGGATGTCTGGTTAAAAAAGAATTATTTAAAAGCAGCTGAAAACTACTGTACACAGCTACACAGGCTTTATCTTTGTACTCCAAAGAAAAAAAAGATGATCTTAGATGGATTGAGCTGTTTGTTCCTTTAAGTTTTCTGGCCTTTTTTTGTTCTAAATACCCTTTGAGATGCTCTGTGGAAACTATATATGCAGATTATCTTGATTCTTCCACTAGTTTAGTTTCCGTATTTTTCAGTTTTAAAGAAGATATTTGTCTCATTTAAGAATCCATTCTAAACAATAGTTTCTAATTGTTCTACAATGCCAAACAAAGTATAAGGTTTCCCTGTAAACTACATGAATAGTTTGAATATCATGGATGTATTGATGTATTGCAATCTATGCAGTACTGTCAAGTGCAGCACATTGTGGTGTTCAGCAGAAATTAAGATGAAACAAGAAGTGTGTAATTCTCTGAAACATAATACTGAAAAATCAGGATTTGCTAGAGTGAACTTCAATATGAAATTCACTTCTAAATAGAGAAAAGCTGTAGCTCTCACAACATATCCAAGTGCCCAAGCATTTTATTTTTAGCAAAGACCAAGTACTACAAGGAAATCTGCTAACAAAGAGAATTACCATGCTCATTTGTAGTCTGCATGGAAAGCTGTACAGAGAAGTCCTGTGCACCTACTTTAGGGCACAAACAAAAGAACTATACTGAGGTGACAAAAATTTGACTTGAGTTTCAAAACTGTGTGTTCAGAGATGCCTTCCAAAATTATATATCGCATGACCTGTTTAGACACTTGGAATGCCCTGTAATCCTCAGATTTCTGGCAAAGCTACTCTTAGGTGTTTGAAGCTTTGCTTTTGCCTATGGCCAGGGCACAATTGTTACAGTTTGCTGATTTGAAGTTCTGGATGGGTTTCTCCTTCCTCATGGAATTCAGCAGTCACAGATTAGATCCTGTAATTCATTCCTTATGGGAGAACTGCAGTTAAATCATCTCAGGTGAGGTGAATTAGGCAGTGAAGTTCATAAACAAGGTTTCCTTTTGCAATCTCAAAATCACAGAGGGTGCCTAGATCCAGATAGGAGGTGAGTTTTGGGGCATTGTGTTCCCTACAGCTGATGTCTTTTTAGCTGGTTTGGATACATGGCTTTGGCTTTTGGGATCACTGTACATGAGCACTATCTCTTCCTGCTCTTGTAAATGGAATTTAAGCACATGACTAAGTGATGTGAGTTACATCCTGGAGATGGGCACTCAACTTCTACCTGTCACTGGAACATAAAACCAGAAAGGACCAATAGTAATATCATATGGGGTCCCCTACAAATGAAGATAGCAGCACAAGGGACACTTGAGTACTCACAGACTCCATCTTGTGTGTCCAAACCCACATTTATAGTAAGTTCGTAAAAAGCTAAGTTCAAGTGGACAGTGAGTTGCAAAAAGGATCAAGACATTGCTAAGGCCCTGAGGCCTGTAGCTCTGTACCCTGAGGTTCTGGAGTGCTTCTGAGGTCCAGATTGGGTGTGTGCTTTGTCTGTGTCTTACTTTGGAGTCAGGTGAAGAGCTAGAAGTGATCTATCTCCCCAGTTTGTGTTCTAGTCCTTCAGGGAAAGACCCTGCCATGAGGTTGGGAGGGAGCTCCAAGGTCCTTGCTCTGAGCAGCTGCATTTTGCGATGGCTATTCCTAAGTGCTTTGAAAGAGGATGTAAACTTGTCTCCCAGAGCCAAAGCAAGGACAGAGGGCATGAATTCAAAGGATTGAACTCAGTAGAAATCAGGAGAATAATTATATTAGAGGAGATAAACCTTTGTGAACCCTCTGTACAGGTATGTTTTGGTAAGGTCCTCTGGGTAGCACTGTACCAGATTCTTAAAATACAGTCATTTCTGGTGTGGAAATACTGTAACCAGCAAGATTACACAGACACAAAGGAAATGCAGAATACATTACCAGTGTGGAAACTAGCGGAAAGTGAGTGGGCACTGGATCAGGGCAGGAAGGATGATCCTGTTCCCTTAAAAATACTTTCAAGTCTTTAACCACCATCAGACTGAGTGGTCATGTTGGGCAGCACATGGTGTGGACAAGCATAAAGGTGAAGTCTCTGTCCAAAGAAAGCTTAGACACCCTTATTTAAAACAAGATTCAGGAGGACACAACAGTGCCTACATTAATCCTGCCCAGGCACTAAAGGTTTTGGACTCTGGGATCTGAGACTTGCTCATGGGCACTGAAAAGAGATATTTCCCTGCCACTGGGAATGATTCAAACTGAACAGGCATCCAAATTATCCCACCAGGCAGATGGCTGGGAACACTGCCTGCCTCCCAGGGCCACGAATATCTTCTAACTGCTTCACATATCTCTGATATCTGGGAGATCATCCATAGATCATGCTGTGCTGCCTTTTGCTCAGCTCTGCTGGACTAAACTGAGACAATACCTGTACAGTTTTTAGCAAATCTGGCATCCCCATAGTAACCCGGAGCACATCGTTCGCACTTGAACCCGCTGGTGTTGTGCAGGCAGTTGCGGCACTGGCCAGTCACTTCATCACAGTCTTCAAAAATCATGTTTGGGTCTGAGTTGCCATTGCAGTCACATTTTTCACAAGTGCTTCCAATTAGCAAAGGGTTCCCATAGTAACCAGGGGCACACCTGAAAGGCAGAACAAACCTGTCAGTGACAAGCAACGACATTCCCATCTCCAGTACCATTTTTTCTGACCATATTTATGTTACCAGGAATTGATGACTGTCAGCAGCTACTAATAGACAGGAGGCAAATTAGGAGCTGTATTTCTGCAGAGATTGCTTTGTACTCTAATCTCAATCTGTATAATTATATATTTTTCCCTTCTTGAACACCCCTGGTATTTCATACACACCAGTCTGCATTGATTTACTTTTTCTGTGTGTCTTTAGCAGTGAAATTATTTGTTCTCTATTGTTTTAAAATCTGTGACAGAATGACCTTGGCAGAGAAGCAGCTATACAGTGTTTATTTTGGTCTCTTTCAGCTTTGGATCTCACCAACTATATTGTGTTATATAGGAAACTGGGGTAAGAGACAGCATTTCATGATGCTGAAACTCAGAGGAAGCTCAGACTTATTTCTATTATAAATGTACATAAAAAGTACTGAGCAGGAAAGATTTATAGAAATACTTCTATGGTGACGTATTGGGGTGGTTTCTGGTTTTTGCAAAACAGAACAGGCACTGAACCAGACTGCGTTTTTCAGATCTGTTTGATGTTGGCCTGCTGGATGAGGGCAAAAGGCTGAGAGCAGCCAGCAGCCTGGGAAGGGAGGATTCCTCTGTTGGTTTTCAGAGGGAGAGAGGGAGGTGCGTACCAAGCACCACAGGGAAGGCCTGAAATGGGTCCAAATTGCTTATCGTGTTTTGGCATGTTTGGGAAGCATTTCAGCTGAGAACTTTCTACAGCTTAAAATGGAAGAGATGTTGAAACTGTGGTGGTTTTTGAGACCCTAGACAAACCAGTGATATGAACCATTCCTGGGTGACCAGTGGCCCTAAGCTAAGAGGTAGTTACATACTTGGTCATCATTTGGGAAAAAAGTGTCTCAGTCAGAGATGTTTCTGCTGATATCAGGGAGTGTGCTTAATCCTACAAGCAAGAGGAGCTTTTGCAAAACAACCAGCGAGGCAAAGAGAACTGGGGTGAGCATGGAGTAGTGCATGGGAGCAAATCCTCAAGAAAGGGATTTGCTGAAGGATCTGGCAGCTGAAGCAGCATGGAGCAGTGTCTGATGGACTGGAGGGATCAGCTAGAAGGACAAGGGCAACCCACACTGTTCATGGTGCTACTGCATGGTGGCAGGAGGGCCCATGACCCATAAGCCTGGGCCACAGAGATCAGGGACTTATACCCCCAAACTGGAAATGAAGAATTACTGCAGGGAGGGGAATAACTAGCTGGTGTAGCGATTGCTGGCTGAAGAAATTGGAGGCTTGGATAGTTGCTGCAATGTCTTAGGAAAGGAGTGCCTGTTGTAATTCATTCTGTTTTATCACCATATTGTCCTCTTCTTCCATCCATGAAGTCCTGTTTAACATGCTGTTTGTTCTGCTATTGGTGGTGGGGAGGGTGAGCACTCAGGCAGTTCAGTTAAATTTTCCCAGCTTCTGGCTGGGTACCTGAACCAAGGTCTCTTGTCTCCTAAAATCTGAACATAGTCACATTCAGGTTATGCCATGTCTGAACAATGAAGATGTAGGAGATCTGATACAAGATTTGAGGTTTGATCTGTTCTTACTTTTGCTGATTTTTTTTTTTTAATAAAGAAAGTAATTTCCTCAACACTGCTTTGTTCATGTTCCAGTCCTGAACACCCACAGTAAAAACACATAAAATTTTAAGCATCTTAATATAAACCACTTGGCTGCCTCAAATACTGCTTTTGTCAATGACAAAGGCTCTTTTTGTATCTTTGCAGTACTGCCAGAATCTTTGGTGCAGATTTTATCATGTGGGTGACCCAGATGTAAAGAATAAAAGTGTGACTGGGAGTTCTGTGCATCCCTTGAAGAACTTTGAATGCTAAACTGCATGCAGAGTGTAATTTATCTGACTTTGGTGAAGTCACTGCCCATTCCTGTGGGAGTTAGAGCAGGCAGCAATGGGTAAAGCTACTATTTAATCATGCCAAAAGTCTTGCTATGATTTGCTGATATTTCAGCCAATGTGAGACTGTAGTATTTTTCCAAATTTCAGAATTTCAGAATATTTATGAAGCTTCAACAAGGAAAAAAAGCCCTCTGCGTCATTGCTGGTTTTTTTTTTCCTTTTTGTTTGTTTTAATCTGTAGATGCATTTGATTTATTATGAACTATATAATCTTGAAGGGTTTGGTTTTGGTTTACTGTAGTTAGGTATTTTCCAAATGATCATCTGTCTAATGTGGCCACCAAGTCACAGAGGCCACTGAGCAGGGCTGGGGCCAGACCAGCCTTTTTCTTACTGCTAGCCAGCATGTACCAAAGACAGTGTGCTATCCTCTTCAGGCCTGCAATGTCTGCCCTCTCACTGGGACAAAGTAATTTTCCCTTTCTTCTTTGCTGATATATACCATTCAATTCACTTGCCAGGAATGTAGTGGACATTTCCTCACATCCTCACAGATACATTTTGTAAGTGCTGCTTTTTATGACCACCTGAGGCACTGGAACAGGTTGCCCAGAGAAGTTGTGGATGCTCCATTCCTGGAGGTGTTCAAGCTCAGGTTGGATGGGGCCTCAAGCAACCTGGTCTATTGGTAGATGTCCCTGCCCATGGCAGGGGTTTGGAACTAGATGATCTTTAAGATCCCTCAAAACTGGAACTATTCTGTGAGTCTATAACTCATTTTATTGTATTTTCTCATCTGGAGCAGCTGTTTAAAACAAAAAGAGAAGCTTTAAGAGCTGAAATTTAGTGTGGCACTTTCCCCTTCCCCTTTGCCACTCAGATCGTCTCATAGGGCTAAGGCACTTGGCCTCTTTTGAATAATGAGTAGCATGTGAGAAGAGCAGAGGTCATTGACGGAAAACATACTGGTCCATCTCTGCACTTTATGTCCTGCAAAAATTTAGAGGCCTGAAGTAAATGTCTTTTCCTACATTGTATCAATAAATTACTCTTTGTTGCTAACAAGGGATGTTTCCTCTCCCATAATAAAACTGCTAAGCTATCTTTGTTTCATTTTGCAGCCGTAGTTTCTTCCTGTAATTACTGGTGAATAAGAAATTAACTTCCTCTTCCCCTACAATGCCAAAAGAACCTTTTTAATCTATTTGCTTTAGAAACTAAAGTGTCATTTTTTTGGTTATTTTTTTAACATCTGAGCATTAACAAAACCTGCATTTCATCAGCTACCACTCTCCTGCCTTATTACTGAAGTCCAGAAGAAAAATTATTAGTTCCTAAATTTCAAGTTGGGAAGCTGGTTTTCTCAATTCCTAGCAAGGGCCTCTGTGAATTCACAGCACCATTTCCTGACAAACATAAATTGGATAAGTTCGTGCCAACCTCTAGAGCAGCACAAGAAAGCCTCCTACACAAATGCCGGAGGAAATGGAGCAGGTTGCCTCCCTGTGAGCTGTTTTGGGGATCTCACATGCTGCCTGTTGAGGGGGGTCCTGTAGCTCACTGTAACAGGGTGCCTGTCACTGACTACTGCAGAGAGCTGGGAGGGAGAATGGTGAGCAGGGTGTAGCCTTCCTCTCCCTGGGGACAGGATTGGCTCTTTGAGCTGCAGGGAGGGACAGAGGCAATGACCCTTCTCACTCAGGATCTCCCAGTCCTCCTGCCAGAAAGCTGATGGCCCAATAGCTGCGGTGGGAGTAGGGCGTGGTGACAGTAGCTGGAAGCGTATGTGAAGTAGGGACTTGCTCTTTAGCAAGTGGACAGAGACAAGCAATGCATCATCCATCTTTGAAATACTTTTTGATGTTTCTGACACAAGTGGAAGGAGGACCAGGAGCCTACTAGAAGGCAAGTCTTGTCTGTCACTGCTTGCTGCTTACCCCAGCAATTAGCCAAGGTCTTAATGCGGTGACCAGGACAGGCTGATTTCTTTCTGTAGTTTTTTCTACACAGCTTTGCATTCCTTCAGACAGATGTACTGTGTCAGGCTGGGTAGTGGCTATTAGAAAACAAAGCCAATGTTATTTTCTGCTGTTCCTATGCATCTGCTGCCCATTTCACAGGATTTGTGTTGCTTGTAGTCTAGGCTGACATTTAAATAACCATTAAGAAATCTCACTGACTTTTTATTGTCTGTATTATCCTTTTTGTAAAAATCTGACATTTTGGAAGAACAAAAGAATACAACCATGGGCCTGTAAATAAGGGTGGGGTTTTTTTTATTTGTGTGCCATCTGTCTAAAGGGCTTTCACTGTTGCTGTCACCACGTTAGTGATGTGGAGGTAATTTACTGATGTTTTTGCATCATCTGCAAGGGGAAAAACCTTCACTCATTTGTTCACCTTACCTTTTTCATATCGATTTCTCTTCGCATCTTAAGCATCCCTTTTCTCCCTTCTCTGACAGTTACATTAAGTATCATTTGAATTCAAGACGCGCCCATTAACGACAGTTGACTGAAGACTGAAATACTTCAGACGATTTAAGGGAAAAAAAGAGATGTTCAGGAAGCCAGTGTCTGAGCCATCCTATGCTCTTCAGTCTTTGTGTTAGAGCTGTTTTAATTTATTGGCTGCTTAAGGACAATTCCTGAATTATAATCAGGCATTCATTGAGACATCATCCCTGTGTATTCATAGCGAGTAAGACAGCCTCTTACAGGACATGAGGGGTAGTTATATTTCTGTTGTATAGCTCCATTTATTGGTGTAATTTGTTATTTAGAAAATATTTACTGGAAATTGTTTATGGACATGAAAATTTGAAATGCAACACTGGCCTATGGTTGGTTTGACTTTATTGAATTATGTCTGTGAAGTGCATTTAAAATGTAACTAAAAAAGCTGCATCTGCTCATTAGGAATTTGACTCAATAATGGATTTTGTTCTTTGTCTTAGAAAAATTTATTCGGTAGAAGCCTGCTATGTGTTTTAGAGGGGTAAATTTCAAGAGGCATCTATGTGTTGGTTATTTTTCACTTCAGCTGCTGTTTCTGATTTGTATTTTGTATTTTTAAATTACATTCATTTTAGGAAGATCACCACATGAAGGTACACAAAGTGCAAGAAATAGATCAAAATACATCAGATGTAAATATCTGTCTTATGCTGACATGTCTCCACAGCAAGTTTTAGTGGTTTTTAGTAGAAACTGAATGAGATCATTTAACAGACATGATTCAACCTGATGAAAACAAATGCACCAGGTTTCTCGACCATGTGGGAAGATTTCCTTAAAAAATTCTGGACTTAAGTATTGCTGACCAGCAAGTCATCCTAATTTTTTTCTTACCTTTCACAGTTGGGTCCTGCATAGTTTTCTTTACAGACACAACGCACACTTCCACTTTTTCTGTAACAGGAGACTGCAAAACTGGAATTTCATTGGAATGAATAGTTAGAAGAGCAGGCAATAGCAAACACTTGGGAATGTTTTTTATTATATTATGGACATTTGCTGTCAGTTTGAACTCTGGCTTTTGATGACTCTTTGCTGAATAGGTATTAAGCTCCTATTATTCACATTATACCCTCTATTTAGTAATTTTAATTAGTATAGAAAGCACTAATTAGTATATAGTACTATGGATCTGTATAAATACATACATACGCACATATATATATATATATACACATAAATAAAAGTTCTTGTCTTGCAATGTAAATCACACACCCCTGCAGGTTTTGATACAGACATTTTAGATAAAGGACTTAGGAAAATGTCTATGTCACATAAACCTAATTGCTTCCTGTCTCTTATTCTAAAGGCTTGTGAAAGACACTGCAGTGACCACTTCAGGAACTGAGATTCTGGAATTGGTGCAGCAGTTTCTTATGCAAATCCAGTCTAGAAGTACCGAGTGGTGAAAACTGACCTCAGTGATGCTGTCCTCATTTACAGTAACTGAGTTTACAGTAACCAAGGCTGCTCTACCATCTTTCAGAGTAAGCTGGAAAGAGTCCGTCGTCTCTTCGGAGACCAACATGTCAAGCAGTGACGCTGATTGCAGTGATGGCTTGGGCAGTAATTTTTACTGCCTTGATTCTGAATCATGGATTCCTTTGTTTTCTTATGTTTTCAGCATGTAACAAATGATTAACTAAATATGAGATTCAAAGAACAGCAGTAGCCAGATGTGGAAAGTGTAAATTGTATATACACTTCAAACACAGTGGTGGACATGTCTTAAATACATTTGCAGAAAAAAAGAGATACAATCCTAAAGATGTTTCTAGTTAGTTTGCAATACATGTGAATAAATTTCTGCCAGCACTAGAAAGCAACCAGAGCAGTGAGTGATGCCAGCTGCAGGCCCATAGTTGCTAAAACATAGCTCCTGAGTTACAGGGTGTTGAGCAGCTGTGGCTGGGTTGCATCCCTTTCACACTGGACAAAAGACTCAGATCAATGGGAAAGAGCATGAGCCATGCACTCCTTGTTCCAGGAGTAAACAGAATTGAACGGTGACAAGAATTCCTGCATAATTTCAGTTCCTGTCAGCATTTCTCAGCTGGTTGAACAACTAGAGACAAATAAATCTGTGTCTGGATCTATGGATCTCTCTGCTCTGTCTCAAAATATTTCACATAATCAGAGAGAACATAAAATGAGATTCTACTCATAGAATTCACAAATTAACTTCTGTGCAGCTTTTACAAGAACATATTGAGAAAATCATAATTTGGCAGGCTTGCACTTCTGTTACGGAGACTAATTTCTTCACGTAGTTGAAAAAACCACATTGTGGATCTAAGTTATGAAATACAACTGAAATCTCCTGAAGTTTTATACTTTTTATGATCTTTTAGGGAAGAAAAAAGATCATATAATTCTCTTGAGTTTGAAAAGAAATAACATCTGCTAGACTGGGAAGCAACCTCCATCCCCCTTTTTGTTATTCCAAAGAGATGACATTACATTTATGTGTGCTGTCCAAAAGTTACTCCAAAAATTCCCAGGATAGCAGATATGACCAGATAGCCTGGTCAGAAAATCTAGAGACACACATCTGAGTTCCTGGAAAAAATATCTATCTGATGAGTCTGTCAGTTTACAGATTTGGTCATTTTGCCTAGTATGAATTCACTGGCTATTTCCAAAATAAAACACAGAACAAAACAGCATCCTTTGAATGGCCTTTAAGACATTTAATGCTTCTTTGACTTATGGTAGAGTTATTATTTTTCCTTACTATATATGGAGTAGGATTAATTAAGGAAAATTGAAAAAAACTAAGAAAGAACACTTTTGCTTTGAATTTAGTTATACAAGGCTTAATGGAACTCAATTATTATTAGCCTTTTCCAGACCCAGATGAAAACTATTTCTGTGGTCAGGTCTCTCTCATGCAGGAAGCTGAACAGGCAATTTCTGCATGTTATTTAAATAGGGGTATGAGGCAAATTGGGATGGGATATTGCTTTAATTATTGCCTTCAGTACTTTTCTGAGGGAAAACTCTGAAAAACTAAAGTAGATTTTTACTGAGGCAGTTTTAAAGGGGAGACATATCATAGAACATCGAATATTCTGAGGTGGAAGGGATCCACGAGGCTCATCAAGTCCAAAGGCTATAATTGCTGCTAATGGAAAAGCATCTGCATTCAGGCATTGTGCAACTTCTGTTCTCCCTTCCCAATCCCATGCTGCTGTCCTTTTGGCTTTGGGGTTTCCTTATCTCTAGTGGTCTGAAATAGGAGAGGCATTATGTCCCTAGCAGAAAGGCTAAGGAGCATGTTGAAGCAGGGAATGCTATTTGGCCTCTGCTCCCATCTCACATAGACTGGCCAAGATAGGCTGTAGGTCAGGTCTCTGCTAGTCCTGCTGCACTGAGCCCTACTCAGTGCCTGGTAGACTGACCAGTTCCCTGCTGTCAAGGGGCACTGCTGAAGAGCCCAGTGGGCTGCAGGACTAGGCAGGGTGTGGGTGAGTGCAAACCTAGACATGCTGCATGAAATCATGGCATAGGGAGGACAGATCAGACCTTGCTTGGCTGACTTTGCTTAGTAGAGACTAGGTCTTGTGCTGTAGTGCCTCAGGCATGAGCAGCCCAGGATGTGGTTGAGAGAACAGCTTCTTACACTGAAGCAGCTCCTCTGTGCCTAGCAGGCTAAAAAAAATCACGTTGCCAAGGGTAAAGCACTACTTCTGACTGTTCCTATTTTTTTCAGGAATTACAGCTGTAACTGAAACTGGAGGAAGTAGTCTGCTTCATCTGTGAGCTCACTCACTCCTAAGCCTTTCTGTAAGTGAGCAAAGCCAGGTTCTTCCACTGTCTCTGGAGGATTTTCTCTGTAATCCAGGCGTAAACTGAAGTTTTTCAACATAGCTGTTCTCCACCCCATGGCCCTTTCACATGTCTGCAGCTCACTGCAAAAGCCGGAGTTGTTTTGCGGGAATTTGGCCAGAGTGATTTTGTTCCATTGCCAGGTTGAGCCCTGAGCAGCTAAGCAAAATGCAGCTTATCCCACCTTAAGGCTGTGTGAGTAATCCTATGGCAACAGCAAACAAATACAGTGAGGACAAAATTCCCTTCACTGAGAAGCCCTGCTGAAAGCAGAATGGAAAACAATACAAGGGGAGTACATAGCTCCCTGAGAAATAGCTTCAATCTATCGGCAACTATTTACTAGCATCTCTTCTGTGCACTATGGTGGGATTTGCAGAGATGCCTCTCTCCCAGAGCATGAAACTTGAGCAGGATGAAGTTGATAATTTCTTTCAGCTGCATTACTGATGTGCCACTCACAGTTTCTAATGGCTGCTCATAGTTTGTAGGTTTTTTTTTTTTTTTTTTTCTGAAGGCACAAAGCAGTCAGCAGCTGGAGCTCTTTGGCTTGATCTTTTTCTGTCAGGCTTCAGAGTTTCTTACCCAAAAGTAGCTAGGCATCAGCTGAAGGGGCACCGTACCTATCACAGGGTCCTCTGGTCCTTTAACTGTTACTGTATTAACCAGATCCAACCGCTGTTGACTCAGGAGACTGACAGGTTATGCTTTTTTGTGATTGCTTTTACCCTTCAGAGGACATGAACTGACCTTTCTGTCTCTCTGTCTCAGCCTCATAAATCCCTGATGACACCTTCCTTGGGAATTGGACTTTAGGAGACTCTTAAAAGTAACCAGACAACTGAATAATCTCTCCTATGTAAAAGAGGGTGAACTTGAATTTGCTCAAATATTTTCTCCCCCCTCCTGGTAAAAATTTATATGAGCACTGAAGGATACTTTACACCTTCCAAGTGAAATGCTGTTTCCTGTGGTTATAAATGTGAGCAGCTGGTATTCCTCTTATATTCCCCCATTTGTCAAGAGCAGCAGCCTTGTTTCCTGCATCAAGGAAGGGATGCTGACCCCACCTTGGGAAGGGTCAAAGCCAGCCCAAATCAAAGAAAAGCAAAGACTCTTTACATACTTAGAATGTGCTGGCAGAGGACAGGGGCAGGGCTGGCAGAACGTGGGCACTCCTCTGACAACATCACCAATGAAGCCGTCTGGACACTGCTCACAGTGCTGTCCTGTTGTGTTTCTCTGACAGTCCTTCAGTGGAAAGAGAGAGAATGGTGAAAGTTAAACAGAGGTGCTGCCTAATTCAGAAAGAAATTTAGCTGAAGACCTGGCCAAGCAGAACAGTGGCTGATGCCAGACCTAGACCCTTCAAGGTACTGACAGATGTAGCCAAACCAGCTAGCACTCCTGAAAATAAAAATGCTATAAATGATTACACTGACCAGCAGCAAGTGTTGACAAGGTGTGATACAGGATAAAACAGACATATGTGCCTGGCAGGTGCTGGAGCAGAAGCAGCACTACCTGTTGTCAGAGATGTAGGAGGTACTCAGAGGTAGCTGGCAGCCCTATTTTGAACTGGTATAGACAACAGTGCAAAATCCCTTTTATTGATATCAAGACAAAATAAAAAAAATATCTGCTGGTGAATACTGGCAACAGACTTCAGCCCAGACACAGGTTTCAGCAAGGCTGCCGTGGTGGAGGGAAATAGTTTTTCCCCCTGCAGTTATAAAATGGTAAGACCCCAGGGGGTGGTGAGCCTTGAAGTTTTGAAGTTTTACCCCATGAGCGCTTCTGCAAAATATAAACATATCACACTCAGAACGGAAGAGAAGTGGTAGAAGTTTGGTGGTAGAAGTGGTAGCCATGTTCTGAGGCCACGAGGAAGGGGCTCGGAGCCCCTTGAGGCCTCTGGGCCCCCCCAGCCCCTGGCTGGGGGTGGCTGCAGAGACTTGGAACAGCATAAGGCTGGGCTAAGTACCTGTAGCTGAAAGCTAAAGAAGTTTTCTCCACTGTGAGTGAGCAGAGACAGAGCAACAGCAGTGAACAGAGGCTATGGCTGAAAGCCAATAGATAAGAATTGAACTGGAGAAGCAGCAGAAATAGCATGCAGCTGAGCAAGGAAGACACAGAGTTGTCTGAGAGAGCCGAGGGAGAGAGAGAGAGCAGCAGAGAGAGAGGAAGTTGGGGTAAGAACTGAAACCAAAAGACCCCAAACTCCTTGGAGACCCCTCACCTCCTAGAAGGGAGGGGTGAAGTGCAACATGCACTGCAGAAGAGCTGAGAAGCTCAAAGCGTCCTGGAAAGCTGGACCGGGACAGAGAAGGAATGCAGAGGGGGTGACCTTGGCCCCCCCTGCTGCTTGAGACAGAGCACAGAGCTCTGTAGGGGAACTTGAATCCCCTGAGGAAAGGGACCGTCATGAAGATCCCTGAGCTTCGTGGTATGACGTGGTGATGCGAGCTTGTCCCTGCTACGCAGTCCACGGAAGAGAAGAGCCTCGCTTTAGACGATGGGCCACGAGGGCTTGGATACCCCTCGTGAGTACTGGCAGAGATCCAGTTACAGCCGCTGCATAGAGACAGAGAGACCTGCTGCCTTAGAGACATTGCTGCTCTGAAAAAAGGATCTTTCCTTCTTCCTCCTGGACTTTTATTTGGAGGGGAGAAGAGATTTGATTCATTGTAAATACTTATGTCATGGTAGAGATAGCTAAGATTGTATATAATGTATTGTAGTATTTATTTGTACAGTCATTTTAATATATTCCCTTTCCCCCATTTTGAGTCTCGTGTTTTGTCTGGAAAAAACATCTCACACTGGGTTGAGATGTGGGAGGGGGCTTGGACTAGGGAATTGGATTTTTGGGGCTCTCAAACCATGACAGCTGCTTCTAGGATTTGGTGACTGGAGAAGAGCATCCAGAGAATCTGCATGTAAATGCTGCCTTTGTCAGTGGCTCTGAAATTTTTCTCCTGAAATGAAGTATTATAGCATGAAGGGTTGTGTTACCACTAAACTTGGTTTTCAGTCTTAAAGAGGTCTACTTAAGAAGGTAAGAAGCAGGAGTGTTCTGTAAGTGGCCTATGAAATACTGATCAACGGGGCAAAATGTCACTCATTTTATAAGCAAGTTTCCATGCTTTAATGTTTTTAAGGAAACATGTTTCCACATGCAGAAGAAAATTGGCCACCAGCTGAAACTGTTGGTGCTTCAGGGAAGTAAATCAAGCTGTGGTAATTCATACAGAATATATGTTCCAAAACATTTTATTTTGCTAGGTACAACATTGGGCCGCTCAGATAATACCTGTAATAACAAAAGCAGTCAAGGTTTGCTGTCGTCATGGCTAGGCTTTGCGAACAAAGATTTGGGAGGTTTGCTGTAAACAGTTCTAAATAGAACTGGTAAGTCATGTAAGCTTAAGAAGCCATTATTATGTTTTTTTGTTTACAAACGGACACACTTGGATGCCACAGATTATGTGGACTTTCCCCTAGGTACATGACAAGGTGGTGGGTCAATGGCACAGAGTTCATGACCAGTGCTCCTGCACACTGCAGGACTTCTGCAGATTCCCATCTCCCTTTCCACTTCAGCAAATATCCAGAAGTTATCATCAAAACCCCACAACCCTCCAAATTCTAATTGTCTCACAGAATTACTTTAAAACAGTAGGAAAGGTGCATAAAGACTGTTCCATTCTTGCAACAGTGCAATGAGTTTTGCAATGTCCCTAAATCAAAACTCTCCAGTTACAGCACTTTGTATGGATAGGAGGCTTGAGGCAGCAAGAAAACAGCTCATTGGTAGAAATATGTGGAGATCTATCAGTGCATATTTGCTGTGCATTTGGGTTAGCTTCCTTGATTCTTTCCTCTTCTGAGCTAAAACAGGGATAATGGAAACTGCAGACTGATAGATATGATTTCCATCCCTGGTAAAATGACAGTGTCTATAATAAAGAAGAAGATTTCTGAGTACATGAATAAGAATCATCTGTTCCAGGAACTTCTGCCTCAGTAATCTGCTGTATAATGGTACAAATAAGCAAGGGTATGAAGTGGAACCAGAGGGTGTAACTTATCTGGTATTTCAATAAAGGCCAACTAAGTTGTCAAGGTACTTGAAAAAAGTTTCTTTTGCAAACTGAAAGCTGATAAAGGGCAGGAAAATAAAAGCAGGATATAACAGTTATTTTTCAGAGTGGGAAGAGTCACTATTCAGATCACCTAAGCCTTGGTGCTAATATGAGTTTTGTTCAGTATTCCCCAGTGTGCTACAGAGACCAAAAATGTAGGGTTGCTCAGCTGGGAGAGAAAGGCAGGAGGGTGTGTTTGTATAATTAGAAAGCTGGTAAATAAGTTGAATGCAGTACAATAGTTCACCCAAATTCTGCAATATAAGAACTGAGGGGCACTGAATTGAAAAGGTACTTATCTACAGAGAAGATAAACTTCTGCAATAGTACTTGCAGAGACAAAAAGGTATTTCCTAGAGAAATTAATGGGCAACTGATTCATAAATGGATATTGAAAGGACTCAGGAGGTATATACCCTGTAACATACTCTAATATAGCAATTGTGGATACTGGTAGAGCACAAAACATAGACTTCAGAAATAGGCCAGTCTAGGTGCCCTCCTTGCCTGGACCTCCACTGCCACTGCTGGAGACCATATATGAGCTGTAGAGACCTTCAGTTGGGTCCTGCATGAAACCTCTTGTGCTAGGTTCCCCCAATTTATTCTTCAGCAGCCATTTAATCCCATCACAGGAGTTTCTATCTTGTCAGCATTCCATGTAAGAAACAGAGAAGTTGGATGTGGGATTTCAGGAGTGCTCAAAGTGGGGGGAAGCTCCCTAGCCTTGGGCAAGGGGCACTGTGGCTGAAACTTCTTTAACAGCAGCAGGCTGGTGATGGGTGAGTTCACCTAACCAATTTTTTCACCTGAGGCAGTCTCTACAGATTTGAAGCACACTGTCTACTCCAAACATCATGTGTTTGAAGAAAAGAGAAGAGAAGAGAAGAATACAATTAGGGGAGACATAATGAAAATAAATAGTCAGGTTTCATTTGCACAGGAATTACTAAATGAGTTTTGTATCCTAGTATTGTGACTTTGATTTAGTGGCAGAATTTTGTCCTGGCGACACTGATGTTTTGGGTTTTGCTTGGGCTTTATTTATATCATCAATATGCATTGAAAAGCACCATTTCAGTAAAAATTCTCACCCTTGTGAAAACATATCTGACTTTTTTTTTTTTTTTAGCCAATCTTTCTTATCTGAATTCCATTATAGTCTCCTGGTTAGGATTCACCATTTTACATCAGAGTTTTGATTCTAGAAGACTCTGTCTTGCTGCATGTTTTATGGTCTTAGAGAACCCATTGTACAGGAATTATTTATTTCTACAAGACTGTGATTTGGCTGGAGAACTCTACAGTAAGTAGAATGTGATAAGAAAAGGAAAAAAAGTCAATTTTTATTCCATAGATCTTTAAATAGATTAGGCATCAGTAGTTTTAGAGCTAAAAGTGTTTTTTTCCTAGTCTTATTTGTGTAAGGAAGAAAATATTTAGTATACAGAAAACCAGGAAGTTATTTTAACTGAGAAGCAAAAGAGCAATCCTGTGTCTGAAGCACTGGCAGAGGCCTCAGGTGGACTGCACTCAATTGTAGCCTTCACTGTGCTCTGTGTTTGATCAATTCACATTGTTTGTCTTCAGGTCTCCAAACAACATAATGGTATTAACAGAATAAATTTGTTAATGATTTCCAAAGCTCGGACACCATTGCAATGAACAGAACAGGGCAGCAAATGCTACTTCTTAAATCTGTAGTTTTTCATCTTCTAAACTGAAGGGAAGTGATAATCGGCTCTTTTACCCAAAGATCCCCTTAGCTGAGTGATTGAAGAACTTTCATAGTTTTTCTCTGGTTAGTGATTATGACTTTATCTTCTTTAACAAGTCAGAACTCTTCTGAGGATTTTAAACCGTATTTTTACAGTGATAGAAAAAGTGTCCTTATATTTTATGTTCCATTATTTTGCAATGAGATGCTGAGTGCATTAAGCCTGGGAGACATCTCTGAAGGGAGGGAGAATACCCTCCCTGAAGCTTATGGGTGACTCTCAGCGTTCAGTACACTGGCTTGGTAGTTTGAGAAAAGTGTTTTGCTTCTAAGTGGATCACTTTTGACAGAGAAATAATGAGGAAAAAAATTAAATTCCATTTATGGTGATTTCTGTGAAACTGGATTTCAAATAAGTGCTTTGCTGTAAGAGTCGTAAGGGTTACTCTTGGTTCTGGTATTCATACATGTTTTAGAATGAAAGGCATCATTTATGGTTGATATTATATGTCAGACTATGTATGGGATTGCTCACAGCTCCCCCCATCTCAGTGGTTAATTCAAATGTGCATGTAGAATTGTAGACATATGTTTACTCATATTGGTGTCTACTTTTTCAAATAAAGAAACCCAGTATATGGTTTTTCTTTTGGTTTCCTTTGAAAAACAAGCAGAAACCTCTAAAAAATATGCAGTAACATGTGCCTTAGGACATCAGATGCTGAAGTTTAGCAGAAAATTGCTGCCTGTTTTTGTACAGGACAGAGAGAGAAATAGCAAAGGTCAAGAATACAGGTACAACCATATAGTTAGAAATATCACAACTAGGCTTTATGATACTCTATTTTTTGTAAACTGTTTCAAATTACAGCCAGTTAAAAATCTAAGCTCAATTCTTTTCATGAGCCCATGTTAATACTTTTCCCTTCCTCAAGAACACTTCAGCTTCAGCAGAAATAATCCAATATAATAGCAGCCTGGCTTCTAAACGCTTCTGTGTGAGTCTACAGCATATAATAATTCATTCATCAGTACACCAGCAGCAGCTTGTCAGATGACAAAGTGGCTGGAGTGTATTTGCTTGTGGAAGAAAATGCCTTAGCTTGTCCTACTACTCTGCTCTCACTGAGTGCCAGCAATCAGGGTGAGCGTTTCTACCTATCTCTTACTGAAACTATCTATATGCACATGAAAAGAACACAAGATGGTGCTATGGGGAGGGGGAGTGGAGGGAGGTATAATTTGGAAATGATTGTCAGCACTGAGCTCCTGAACTCATTTGCTTAGAAAGTATGGATGAAATAGCTGTTTTGAGACCATAGAGCACTTCATGTGATGCAGTTCTTCTCAGCAGATACATTTGTGTATAAATAATAATGAAAAGTTTGTTGATTCTCTTCAGGCAATGGTACCAGGACAAGTTTCTCAGCACAAGATAAACATGCTCCTGTAAATGAATATAACTGAAAATGAGAGTTGGAAATCTGCCCCACCTTAATTTAGGAACATGAACTTACAAGAGAAGAGCTCATTCTAATGGTCTTCAAACGCACCAGCTTAATTAAATGTTCCATTTAGGGAGTTTTAGGGAAATTATTTCATCAGAAACAGGGTTTACATTTCTGTGCAGTTTGTTTGTGTTTATTGCTGGGCCAGTAGAGATTGGCCTGAGGTAGATTTAGACTTCCTAAGTCATATATGCCCTAATATCTGAGGTTACAGAACTGCATAACATTCCCAATGTCAGCACATCAGAACTTGCTACTGTCCCAAAATAATAATATTAATAAATAGAGTATAGTATAATGCCTTGAAATCCAAGAAACGCACATGCTTTGTCTTTTTGATCTATGAGGTTTATGATTTCAAACCTTCTCTCTCCAGCCACTGTGGATAAGATGTAGTGCTAGTTTTCAGAATTTTGTATGTAAGAAGGAGATAAGGCACTAAAAGTAAACATAAGGTATTGTGAAATTTTTACTGAAATAAAGATAATTGTCTACCTAAAAAAATTAGAATAGAAAAAACCCTCACTTCCTGATATAGTTTGAGACAATATACCCCCTCTATGTCAAAGTTTTGATTTGTAGAACTTGTCCTTTATCAGAGAAATGGGAGCTTGTGTTGGGTCTCTGTGACCAGGTTTTTGTAGTGGGGGTGCTACCCCCGTAGCTTCTGCGAGAAGCTGCCAGAAGCTTCCCTCATGTCTGGTAGAACCAATGCCAACCAGCTCAAGGGTGGACCCACTGCTGGCCAAGGCCAAGCCCATCAGGAATGATAGTAATGCCCCTGTGATAACATATTTAAGAAGGAAAAAAATGTTATTGGGCAAGTGAAAATTGCAGCTGGAAAAGAGCAGAGTGAGACCATGTGAACAGCTCTGCAGACACCAAGGTCAGTGATGAAGGAGGGGGAAGGAGGTGGAGGACCTCAGGTGGAAACCTCAGGCCCAGGAGCTGAGGTTTCCCTGCAGTCAGTGGTGCAGACCATGGTGGAGCAGCTGTGTCCCTGCAGTCTATGGAGGACTACGGGGGTGCAGAGACCCACATTGGAGCAGGTGGATGCGGGAAGGAGGCTGTGAACCCATGGGAAATCCATGCTGGAGCAGAGTCCTGGCAGGGACTGCAGACTGGTGGAGAGAGGAGACCACGCAGGAGCAGGTCTTCCTGGTAGGACTTGTGGTTCTGTGGGGGACCCACGCTGGAGCAGCCTGTGCCTGAAGGACTGTACTCCTTGGAAAAGTGACCCATGTTGCAGCACTTTATGAAGAAGTTTGTGAAGAAGAGGGGGGACCCCACGGTGGATTAGGGGAAGGTCTCCTCTCTCTGAACAGGGGCAGAAACAACCTGTGATGAACTGACCATAATCCCCTTTTCCGCCTCCCTGCGCCGCTGTGGGGGAGGAGGTAGAACTTAGGAAGGAAAGAGGGATGGGGGGAAGGTGTTTTTAAGATTTATTTTACTTCTCATTCTTCTGCTCTAATTCTGTTAGTAATAAATTTAATTAATATCCCCACTTTGAGTCTGTTTCACCCATGATGGTATCTGGTGAGTGATATCTCCCTATCCTTATCTTAACTCATGGACCCTTTTTTATATTTTCTCTCCTCTGTCCAGTTGCAGAGCAGAGTGAGAGAGCAGCTTTAGTGGGTACCTGGCATTCAGCCAGGGTCGACCCACTACAGAACTGACACCTTGTCTCCCACCTGGCCTCCTACTTTCTCAATCTATCATCTGTCTTAACGAATTGTGGCAAATGTGGCCGAGCAGGTGTGAGAGCAGCAGCAGCCCCTCCTCCCAGTCTTGGCCTGACTTCCTTTGTGCCTCTTACACGGGCTGTGCAGGGAGCCGAAACAAATTGGTTCCATGTTGGGGGTCACTGTTGCAAGTTTTCAATAGTAAACCAGTTAGGACAACAAATACTCAATTTAAAAATAGCTAAGAGGGAGGAAAATGAGTTGACTAACACTAATGCTTTTGCAACTACTGCATTCTAAAACACTCTGGAGAAGAGAAAGGCTTCATTTAGCACAAGACTGTTGTAGTTCTAGTTAGCTTTTCAAACATATATCACCAAGGTCACTATAGATAGCTGAGGTTCATCTTTATAGAAAGAAACATCGAGCTATAAGCAACAAGGCTCTTTGTGAAGCCAGAAGTACCTAATAAGCTGGAGAATTTTACTACCTTCCTAACTGCTTTTTGTTCATACTTGATGGATGGTTGTGGATCCACTGGCAATTCTCCATACCAGCCTTGGCAATCATGTGGAACATATTATCCTCTTGGGCAGAACTGCCAAATCTGTTCCAACTGTTCCACTCAGCTGTAGACCCAAACACTTAAACACAAATCACTCACGCTACAATATGCTCTATTGTAAAAAAGTTCCATAAAAGGCTGGAAAAGATACCAGTGGATTTATCCTCTCCACTGTTATGATCATTTGCTCTTTCTTCTTCCATATTTATTCATATTTATTTATTTATGAATACTTGGATATCTTCTATAAATACTAATCAAATATATGGGATTGAGATGGTAACAAACCACTCAGAGATTTTTAGGTAGACAACAACAAAACTACCCTTCACCTTCTGCTATAGTGCTCTCTCTGTCTTACTTGTTCTGCTCTGTGTTTTCATGTGTCTATGAAGATCTAACCTCCATCAATAGTTGAAGCCACACAAAGGACACTGATAACTCAGCCCAACAAAAGTTTGCCTGGATGTACAGCTTGGTGATTTTTAAATCTTTTCAACCTTTCAATCCATTTTGTTGTGTTTGTCTGGAATCACTGCCATAATATATTGTAGTCATCTCAAGCAACTTCCTTCCCTGGAGTGTGCAATCAAAATTTTTGGTATGGTAAATCCCTGTCAATTATATTACTCGCATATTATATGACAGCTTATTACTTTAGACAAGCTATTTCACCTCCATATGTCATTCATTTCAGAGCTGACCATCACTTCTCTGATGTCCAGTCAGTTGAAGCCTGCCCCCACGTCTGAATTTTCAAATGTTGAACCCTCTGTGGAGGTGCTCTAAAGAAATAGCCCTGCTGTAGGTTACTGGTGGAATAGGGTCAGGGGGATAGTGAAGGAGGCAAAACATTCCCTTCATATCTTCCTAGCTTATTAGCAGCAAAACATGATGTGCTTTATGCAGGAGAAATGCACATCCCTGGGTCTGCAGACTACTACTTGCAGCTGATGCAGTTTCACCCATTTAACATCACATATATGTATGTTTCTAAAATCAAAAGCTAAAGTCCTAAGTGAATTTATTTTCTTCTCTTAGCCAGGATTAAGAAAATGATGTTAAAAGTCTAAAGTCTAAAATCAGCACAATGAATTGACGTTTCTTCCCCTACTAGACTTACCTGTATCAACAGATAATGTCTTTGAAAGGAAGCATTATTTGACATCTCAATTTTATTATATCATAAATAGAGCTTACACTGTGTTGGATGTTCTTCCTTTAACACTTGGACGATTTTCCATCCTAATATGATGGACTGAGTGTCTCTTCAGTTTTAATCACAGGACCACATGACTGATTTCATCACTGGTTTTATGTGGACATTTGTGCAAGAAAGGCTCTGTCTGCAGTAATTTCTTCTGTCTGGTTACCTAATGAGTTTGTTGATTCATTGATTGTGTCATTCAATAAGCTTTTAATGACTTGTGGATTTGATTTACACTCTATGAATAAGCTGTGAGAAGTTTTGAAACAGAATCTCAAGTTATATATGCTGACAGAAATTAAAGATGTGAGCACTCTACCTGAAGGCATTGCTAATAAGGGTTTAATTTTATTTGATTTTAAATTCAGGGCACAGGCCAATGAAAATTTCATTAATTTGTATGCTGTGGGAACTACATTTGCCAAATTGATTTGGGCGATTTGCATAATATGATGGTCTCAGAGCTTAGTATGGAATCTGACCCTTATATTTCATCCCTTTTGAAGCAGAGTACTTTTTCCTTTTCATACTGTCTTGTCCATTTCACAGCTTTATTCGGTTCTTATAGCTTAGTTATTACTTAAACTATAAAAAAATAATTATCTACCAACTGAACACAATGTTATTACTACTTTCATGTTATTATTACCGTCAGAATTGTTAGCAGAGTTAACTTTAAAAAATGATGAGGTTTTTTAATGCTTAAATAAGTCTATTAAAAAAATTCCATTAAACATGCAGATATAGAAAGTTTTAACTTTGGGGAACATCAGTTCTTCTCAAGATCTTCTGCTAATGACATTCTGTGTCTATGGCTCATGTTTACAGTAAGATATGGTGGCAGTGAAGGGTCCATAAGTGATAAAATTTTAGAACAGTGCTGCATCTCAGGGAGATAGCAGGTTCATACTGATAGAAGTGGAGGATGACAACAATAATAATATGGGATAAATATAGATTTATTTTTTTCAACAGTCCATTAAAAACTAACTCAGTGCAGAAAATCTTACATCGTACTATCATATGTGGTGCAAGAATTATTGGATTAGTTTCCCTAAAAATTTGAGAATGGAGAAAATGGTGAGCTCTCCATACCATGTGGTGCTATCTCTTTGCAGGAACTCCCAGCTATTGCAAGTATCTACTCCCTTCTGCACCAGCCCCAGTCCCAGCAGCCTTTGGCCAGATCCACACATGCGCTTGTCCAGAACAGTCCTTTTGGAAAGCTGCTTTGTCCACTGATTCTAATACAAATCACGTTACCAAACATCAAATCACTTTTTCCTAATTTAAATTAATTCATTCATCTGACATGCTTCTCCTTGCTGTAATTCAAGTTACTTCTTTCATTCTCCAAGCTTTCCTTCTCCCAGACTTTTCACTCACATTTGGTGGTTTACCAATTTCATTAGTCTTCCGAACTTGCCTGGATGTTTCCAAATGCTCAGGAAAGTCCTGTTACTGCAGTCCCCATGGCCGTCTCTTGTTCTGTTTTATGCTATCAAACTTTTAAAACTCCTTTTCATTCTGCTCTATCCGTCTTCCTTTCACTCTTATTTCACTTAAGCTTTTCACTGTTCCCCTTTATTCAGAAGTAAATGACGTGTATTTAATGGCTTCCTAAATCATTCAGATAAGCTATCAAAGGGCTTACTAGAACTCAAGTAGAAAATTGGTGTTTGGATTTTCGCTTTATTCCTTACTACTGGGCTAATTCCAGGAGTTTAGTATCCTGAAGAAATACCAGTCAGGAATGGACAAACACCTTCAGATTTCCTGCTAATACGGTAGCTTTGCTGTTGTTGTTGCTGTTGTTTTGTTTTGTTCCTGAACCCTTGACATCAGGCTTAGTTTGTGGAAGATAGGAAACGGGTCTTCTGCTGTGTTTGTAAACTGAAGATATTACACTTCCCTACCTCATATATTCTACTCCAGAAGCTCTCTGGTGACCAGGGTTACCAGAAGCAGACATTTGACAAGCTCTCTCTCTTGTTCCTAAGTCTTCTGTCAGAAGTTTCCCCTTGGCATGGTCACTTGGCACTAAGGGGACAATCATCCCATGAGCAAAAGCCTTGTGCATGTGAAAGAGAATAGCTGTGAATGCCTAGCAGTGTAAAACCACTTTTGAAAATATAGTATTAAAACAGTAAGCCAATATGTGTTCTGCAGAAACCAGCCAATTCTAAGCACATTACAGTGGCCAAGCCATAGTAATTGTTCCTAGGCTGAACAGCTGCACTGTCTTCTTCCCACAGAAATAAAAATGGTAGGAAATAGGCCATGGAGCATGACTTTATGTATTTATATAACTGAAAACTTGATAGTGGCTGCAATGATGCAAAATATGTGAATATTATGAGGCCATTTTATGAAGAGATAAACTGAGGGCAAAGGTTTATGATTTGTCAAAAGTAATACATGCCAGAGCAAGGAGTTCTGGGCTCTACTGCTTTACAAGCCTGCAAAGAGTATACTAGTGCCTAGCTCTTGCTATGTGGTTTAGATACATTACAGTATTAACTTCCATCATTTTTATTAGTGTATTAGTGCTCTGATTGCCCACTAGTAATTGGGATTAGTTTTACTGAACTGATTTTTGCTCTGGAGCTACAAATGTTCAATATTACTAACATGCACCTTTCTGTATGAGCTGATTCTGAGTGAGATTGAACATATTGGAAATTGTAACAGTACCTTGGAGTTCAACACGATCTTCCCTTGGTGTATTATTTCAACCTTCTCATGTTGTTCCTTCACAGCAGGAGGCTGCCATGCAGCAGAATTGCTATGGATAACACATGTATATACACTCATAGGGGTTGCTCACCATTGTAAATTGTTTATATTATATACAGCACTGTATTCATAAGAGGAAGAAAGAAATGTGCTTGAAATTATAGATTTTTTTTTTTCTCCAGAGGTATATAAAACTCTTAGCATATTTGTGATGGACTAAACATTTTCTCCAGCATACCAGGTCTCAAAAATACAGCATGCAGGAAGTGTTTTGAATGTGCAGAGATAATTTATGTAGGTGAGAATGAAATTTGGTCACGATAATGTTATTAATGTATTGATCTTGGCCCTAGTTATGATCAATCTTCAGCAAAAAGTCCTGTGGTAAAGACACTGCTTTTGCTGTGTATTGAAACTGAGCACTGGTATTAATTGAAGAGTCAAACAATCAGAGAAGACAGAAATTCCTTACCACACAGATTCCAGATCCATCAAGGCATCTGTTTGCATTACCATTACAGTTGCAAGGAGAGCATTTTCCTGAGCTGGTACGATAAAATCCTTCTTGGCATCCCTGCAATGGAAAAAAAAAGTATTTCCTAAGGTTTGGTGGGAGGAGCAGAAAACAAGAACTATAACTATCAGGTCTCCCCAGAGCACACTGCTCAACCCAGTCATAGCAGACCACACACACACACACACTGCTGAACTCGAGTCTGTTCTTTTACTCTCTGTCCTGGTGCTTGCTTTTTTGCCTTAGAGTATTCAAGCTGTCAGCATTCCTGCCCGTGTCCTGTCCCTGACCAGCAGTGGGTGTGGAACTGGCAGATTCTTGCTACATTTTGTACTAGAGGATGAGTTAATCAGAAATGATAATCCTTCTCAGCAAAGAAGGTGTATTTATAGGAAAGGAATTCCTTTTTACTTGAAAAAAGGAAAAGCTTTAGAAAATTTACTTTCCATCAAAGCTTTGATGAGGTTTGGATAAATAATCTACAGGAGACAGAAACATACCTACAGAGATCAAGGTCCTTCTGAATAAATGTGTGGCTGAGCTTGTTCTATATAATTTAGTATTTTTGATAACACACCAAAGCTTACCAAAATTAAGCAGAAGACTGTAAATGTCTACATTGCCTAATTAGAGCAATGGTATAAGGAATCAGAAACACAAGGCTATTAAGATGCCGCTCTAAGACTGAAAAATAAAAAGAAAATTAAAGAGGATAGCTTTCATTTGATGTATTATGTGTAAATTCTTGTTCTCCACTGAAGAACTTCTCCCTCATTATACAAAGCTGGTAAGACATGCACAGGTTGACCTCAGGAGCAACATCTCTTACTCAGTCAGCACTTGCTCTCCCTGTCCAGTCTCCCTGTGTTACATGGATTATGTTGGATCCCTGAAAACTCATGAATTTTTGGATCCTAAATATCTTAACCTTATCTAACTCTTGCAATATTGTTGCAGAGGTGATGTGAAAGCATCAGCACATCATTCAGCTTTTAAAAAAATTATTTACCACATCCTGTTTCTGCTATCATTTGCAAATAGCACCCCTGAGGTGGCTGTCAGAGCCTGAGGTATGCCAGGCTCTCCTGGCATAATTTTTGTGGCCAGCACTTTTTGTATTCTGTGGATCTTGAGGACCTATCCTTGCAAAAAGTGGGAAGAGTGGAAAGTTCAAGTGACACAGAAGAGCATGAATCTTCTCATACAAAGAGCATTTTTATGAGCTATGAGGCTTCTTATTATATGGTACTGATCAAATTAGGATTAGATTTCCTTTGTATCTCCCTCTTCCTTACTTTCCTGGGTTGCCCTGAAATCAAGGATGAGTTTTTTTTTCTGCACTGCAGCAACCTTTGCTTCTCATGCCCACTGTAAGCTATGGCATGAACAGCAGGTCTATAGTATCAAATCCAGCACCACGCAGCGATACTTCCATTAGCTGCAAAAGCTGGGCTGTGAGTACTAGTGCTAAATATCCCTGCTGGTGGCTGGGGCTACCTAATCCTGGCATGGTGCTGTGGCCCTGTCACGTCTGGAACCTGCACTTGCACGTCTTCATGGTGGCAGTTGTAGCTGCGGAGCACTGGGTAGCAAAAGACAGCCGTCTTGAGTCTCGTCTCCATGTTAACTTCCATTCTCAAGTGTTGGTGGGCACTTCAAAACAGCCAGATAAGCTGCTTGTTTAGAAAACAATGTATCTTGTGAGATGACTAACAACACGCTTTAAAAAATGATGTTTAAAAATGAATCATTAATCCAGTCTTATCCCAGAGAGCTCTGAGAAGCTCAGATGAACATAAATGGAAATCACAGTTGCCTTTACCCTTCTTATGCACAATATTTTATCTGGTTTGCTTTGGAAACAGTTTATTTGATAATAGTTCCTAGGAGGAAAAGTCTTCATAGCACAGCCACTTTGGGACAGCAGAAATACTGTCTATTTGTACTGCTTGTTTCTTTCAGTTGTTTAGTCTTAACACAGAGCAGTAGGACTGGCTCCTGCCAGACTGAAGGTTGCAGAAGAATGATTACGCCACACACTGTGGAAGGGAGACAGTTAGTTTCTAAATTGAAAACAGATTCTTATCCCAGTGTTTGCCTTTGCAATATTTATTTCCGCCTATACAGATCTAAAGCTTGTTATACTCTCTGATGCCCCTCAGCTGGAGGGTGGTCCTAGCTGGTCCTTTAGTGTCTGCCCAAAAGCTTTCTTGGTTTTGCAGGTCTAAGCAGAATAATTTTTTACTTGTGATAGTGAATATAGACAATGAAAATGTAGGGATATGTGTAGAGGTGTCCGTGAAAATCCTTTAGTCAGCCACAAAGATAATCTTATTTTTAGTTCAACTAAGGGCATGCCTGCATTGCAGCCATGAGTGAGCTTTCATCTAATCCACCCATAAGACAGAAAAAGTCAGGTGCAGTTCAGTGCAACACTGCTGGTTCCAGCGTATGGGAAAGTGTTGCACAGTCTTTGCTAAGGTCCACTGGGAACCAGCTTACCTCCTATTCTGAAAAGACAAATTTCTCAGTTCCTCAGGCCATCTGCCTCAATTTTGTGTGCCTCTGCTATTTTCATTGTTGGAGACCCTCTTGAAAATGAGATGAAGGGTCCCAAGTCACCTGAGTATTTTTTTGCAACATTTTTTCCCCACGTTATTCAATTCATCACAAAAACTTAGAAAGTGCTGATGTTCACTATTCTAATACAATACTTTAAACCATGGGTTGCATCAATGTAAGCCAGAAATGAGGTATTGACAATCAATGCTATGAAGGAAGAGGGAATGAGGGGAAAATGGGATCCAGATTGTTTCCTTTGGGCTAAGAAGTTTTCTCAGGCATTCTGAAGTATTCTGATATATTTGTGTTGCTCCTTGCCCTACTAGTGATAATGGAGTGATTGGTTGGTTGTTCCAGGATGTGAGCCAACATCATATTTATAAAAAGAAGTGTCAGAGTGTTGAACTAATTGAGGGATTCAAATTGCTGAATGTTCTGGAAGCATAAAATAATTGCACACAAAGCACAAACAGGTCTGGAAAAAAATAAAAATACCCTCCCCGAAAAATCATTATGTAGGCAATTGAGTGAGGAACATTTTCATCCACTATCTGTTCCTGAACGGTGAATACAATTAGTGAGCCAAAATGTTAGGTCTGCATTAGCAATTATGTCTTCACAATTATTAAATTTCTTTTTCCCCAAGGGAAAAAGTTTGTTCCAGTTCAAGCTGAAAAGTCCAACTGAATGTTGGTCTTGCTGATCTCCTGAAAATTTTTACGCCCGTGGGGCATTTATTCCCCCCCTTCTCACTTTGCATCTGGATTTAATTATTACATTTCCCAAAAACAAGAACCAGCTGCATGCTGAAAGTGCTGTGGAGCCTGTAGTCATATTCTGTTTCTTCAGACACTTCTACTGGTCTGGGCGCAAGATGGGACTGAAGATGGAAGACAATCCACATATACATGGTATGAATTTACTCTCATATTATATTCAACCAGTTCCATTGCTTTCATCGCAGCTGCTCCTTATCCAAACCTGCATAACTAAGGGCAGAATTAAGTCCACCGTTCCACCCCGAAGTAGTGGTGCAGCTGTGCTGGGGTAGATATGTTTGCTGTGACCCTGCCTCCTCTGGTTTGCTTTTCCCAAAAGAAGAGTGCTGTGCTGGCAGCATGCACCAAGTGTCCTCTGTGACTGCATCTGCACTGTCTAGCTGAAAGGCAAGGTGTAGTTTCAGGCCTCAATTTGCTCCTTGACAGATTGTAATTTTCCTGACAATGACCAGGCACAGCTCAGAGCACGACATTTGTTAGGACGTGCTCCCATGAGGCAGTCTGTATGGGACTGCTCTTCTCTGGGCAAACTCGGAGAGCACTTCAACACATGGACATGGGCTGTGTTATGCTATTTGACTAGGAGGTCCCCACACTGCTTTATTCAGTAATTCAGATGTAGCCATTGACTCTCTCATCTAGTGGTAGGAAAACATGGCATGTTTCTTTAGTTAGTACTGGAACTTGTGACTTTCCTGTGAATATATAAACATACAAAGGGTCTCTGTCTTCCAGAATAAAAGGCTCCCTTGGATCCATACCAGTGTTTAGTATTTCCAGAGTTTTCTTTTGAGTGCTAGGGTACATGAAAGGATGTGTATCCAGGGCTAAATGGTCTACATTAAGACATTTCAGCCTTTGTTATATTCATTATCATTGTGCCTACCAGTCTTGGACCAGGAATCCCGTTACAATCTGGTCCAAAACAAACCCAGAAGAAAAAGATGGTGCTTGCCACTAGGACCATTGTAAAAGAGGAGACAGCTGTTGCACTTGGGGAACTGAATCTGAGGAACAGCACTCAAAGTAGTAGAGATGGCACATCAGCTGCTAAGTCACTGCTAAGTATAATGTCAGTTGAGCCTTGGTTGTAGCTCATCAGCGGTGTTATGGTCTTTATTTCTAGAGTCCAAAGGTGTGCTTCCCTCCAGATCTGAGAAGGTTCCTCAGGGGGCTATGTGGATGTTCAGGCATGAGGGCAACGATCAAACATTATGGTATTAGTAAACTCTCACTTCAAAGGTCTGCTCAGGATAGTAAAAGTGAATGCGAATTTTGTGTAGAAGGGTGATTTTTGATGACAGTAGGCAAAAATGCATATTTTTTTAGTTTCTAACAGGTCCCATGCATTACTTCTTTATATGTCAAGAGTTAAATAAATGACTACAGCATAACTTATTGTATGCTACTCAAGTCATAGTAACTGTCCTGATCATGTTCTTTTAGCCTTCAGTGGAAGAGAATTGTTAATTCTCATTACCTGTCCTCTGGTGACAGACAAGTACATACATAGATAGCTATTTCTGGTTAAGCTGACATATCACAGCTCATTCACCTGCTTTACGCTGGTGATGTTGCAAGTTCATTGCACATATAGTTTAATTTTGAAAATATATTTGTGCATTCAAATTTTCATTTTTCTTCTGTCTGACCTGTTCTCTACAGGTGGTAAAAATATTGCCAGAAGACGATTCCCTGAGGGAATCGTAATCTGGGAAGTGAGAAATTTGGCATGACCAGCTATCTCTCAATCAAAAAATTTATAGAGAACTGTGACACATACTGTGAAGTATTTGCATAATAATATTTATCGCTTGACATAGATTGATCAACAGTTTTGGAACTGTGGGACCCTCAGAAGTCCCCACAGTCTCTTGTGAAATGAAAGAAAAGAAAAAAAGAAGAAAAGAAAACAAACTCTACTTGAACATTATCAAGCTTTGCCCCAGAACCCATGAAAAAGAAAATAGAAAAATGTTGCTCCTCTGATATAACAGGCATCATATCAGCCTTAGATACCTGTAAAAGTAGGACGTATGCATAAATTAAGTCCAGGTTTTTAATGTGCTGATGAAAACAATCATAAAAATTGAGTGGAGCAATGTCCCTTCTTGACAACTTCATGCCAATGTGTAATGTTTGTCTGGAAAGAATTGTTTAGACAAACAGTTTAGGACGCAATGTAATATCAAATCCATGAAACTCTGTTATATCTTCTGCCATACAGGTGTGAGTGAATACCCTAAACATCCTTCATTCATTTAAAATCCTTGTGTCTAAAACAGAGAACAGTTTGCTGGAAGTGCATGGTTTAGCAATGGAAACATCAGCCCTCTTCTTCCTGAGGACATTTCCAAACCCAATCCAAACATGCTTGCTTATGTTTATTTTTCTTTATGAGCAGTATTTGAAATTGGCAGCCACAGTTCTGAGACCTTTTTGAAGATTGTTTGCTTAGGCCAAATTGAGATAAATATCCTACTACCCTTCCTAAAAATAAAGATGTTTTCCTGCTTGAATATCTCCCAGTACTTTCATTTATGTCATTATTTATTAAAAATGAGAACATTAGAGAAACAAGTCTGAAAAAGCGGTCCCCTACTGTACATTTGATGTTATTTCAGTTTCTCTGGTTTCCTCAGAATAGGACTCTTCTCAAAAGAGATTCCTGTTTTTGATCACCTACAATAGGGTCCTCACTTTCAGAAATGCTCAATCCTCAGCCGAAAGCTCACAGAAATCTTGCCAAATATTCAGCTTTCAGCAGGTCTCACCCGACATGTCTATGTCAGCCCTGAAGACAGTCCCGGGCTGAACTCCAGAGGACCTCTGTGCCCTAGGTGCAGTGCTGCGCTAACACAGCTGTGGCTGTGCTAGCACGAGGGTATCTTGGTCAGCATCCTCGGCAGCTGGTCAGCCTGACTGGCTGTGGAGGAAGACCAAACCACAACAAGCTGGGAGTCATCAACATGGAGACATCCACATGGGAAGAAGCCAGCAGGATGCCCTTTGTATGGTTTGATTTCTTCTACACTGAAATGCATCTAAATTAGGTCAGCTGTGCCTGTTGCTGTCTACTGATTGCAAAGGGGGACTTGGAGGGCCAGCTCACGTGTAGGTGCCAGCACTGCATACAAAGTCCAGGGAGATGGAACCTATTGTACATGTCAGATATTCTGTGCCTTGTAGAAGTGTCCAGGCTGCCACAGCTGTGCTGGATAAACTGCTGAACACCTTGTGCCTTTGGAGAAGTACAACGGCTCCTTAGAGTCTGTTTCACCAGACAGTATATTCAGGTAGAGAAAGTGGATGCATCTAAAGGAAATCTTCAGGTCTAACAGGCCCAAGCAATTCCCTTCCTACACTTCAGTTAAGCTGATTTTGGCCAGTTCAGAGCATGATCATGGGATGTTTCCTTTTGTCCAGATAGTGTCTACTCTGATATTTACAGGTAACTTTCCAAGGGAGCTGTATTATATCGCTCTACACTGGTGCCACCTTCCCCATTGCAAGCTTGTGCATTCAAAAATCTACAAACAGAATCTTTTTAGCCCCCCTCTGAGATATATTTGGTTTTGCTTTCAGAGGCAGAGAGCATACATATATGCTAGCATCTTTAGTAAAGCTATAATTTTTAGGGAGAGTTTTAAAATATCACTAGACATTCACTAGTGGAATGTGATTTTATTGCTCCTAGTAACTCAGTCCTTCTTCGACTTGAAGGCTGTGAACAGCAAAGAGCATATTTAGGAAAGGAAACTAATAAATTATTATTAAGACTTTCTATTGTCATCCAAAATACTTGGTACTCACTGCAGTGACTTTAGTTCTAATACATGTCTGTGAGATACAAGATTATCCCATTTTACAGAGAAACAAAACTAATGCTTGACATGTTAGTGCTGCCATGTTCATTCCTTGCTCAAGCTGAATTTAAGCACTGCAGATACAGCTGGAAAGAAGAGCAAGAGCTCTGATGCTCTTAGTGACTTTGACACTTTCCAGACCTGGTGACTGGAGTAAATCTCCCCACATAACCATGCAGGAAAGATCGAGCACAGAAAGAAGTATGGCCCCACTCTTAAGACACCTTCTGGTTCCCTCCAAAAGGCACACTTTTTCTGCACTAAAAATACTGCTTTGCCAAATTGGGATGTAAAGTGTTTGAATCCATAGACATCCTAGCTTAAAATCACCCTGGGCAGGCACAAAATCTGTGGCTTATCATGATTGGAAACCATTAACTAAAAAATTATCTTATTTACCTTGGACAGAAATTCAAATCTTGTTGTGTTTCATTCATCAAAAGCTACTGAGCATGGCAACATGACTTCTACATCTGCTCTTCAGCTCAGGTCATAATTGACTTTCAGTTCATTTAAACATGGATTTTTAAAATCCAGACTTCCAGTTGTAGACTGATGGTCATTGACCATTTCTGGCTCCCTGGGGCAAACTAACAGACCTTTCAAATTTCCCAGGTCAAAGACAAGTTATTCATAAGCATAGACACAAAGATTTAGTTCTTCTTCAGTCTACTGGGAAACTTAATGCGAAAAAAAAGAGCAGTGATAACACTGCACTCCACTCTCCTGACTTTCCTGCCTTTGCGGACCTGCAAGAGAAATCTTTCTCCATTTGTTGGCAGAACACACAACCCAGCAGATATACAGTAAACACTGTGTGCAACTGTAGTTCGGTTCCAGCCCATGCCACTGGTGTGCAGCACACTCAGAAGCCCTGGGCCCTTTGCCATCTTACACAGCTACTGTGCACTTAACAGATAACTGAGAAGGTGCTGAACCGCTGGAGGTTAAATTTTGGCTTTAGAATTCAGTGTGTGTAGTTTTTAGGAGTGTCTTTTGACTGCATGGGCTTTCAAAAGTGTGTGTGTACATGAGGATGGACAAGGGTTAAGTGGGAGAAAAGGATATATCTACCTTTGCACTGTGGGACCCTGCTGCTGACTGAGCCATGATGGTTGCTGCCTTGGTCCCAGAGGACTGGATGGACTTGCATATTCACTACAAGACCTATGAACTGCACTTGCTATGTAGGGTCAGGAGACTGGAAAACCCGTATGCACTTCCCCCTTTTCTGAATGTGTAGGCAGCTGCTTTGAGGCCATTAGAGACTGAGTTTACCAGACTGGTAAGGTGTTTATTAATTAATGCTCTGTTTGAATGGTCCACATGGACATGCCTTCAAGTTATGGAGATGCAGCCCTATATATGGTGGGGCATGAACTGCCAAAAGCTTTTATGCCCATCTCACATCTTATCTAGCCAATGTTTCACTCATCTAGGCAGTTTGTGATGCTTCAGTGCACCTCACACTTAGACTTTTCCACTTTTGTGGGTGAGGAGCTCACTGGTGGTAGCTCTCCAGTTCTTGCTGAAAACACTTTGGGACCAAATATTGACAGCTGAGAAACACTGTTAAGTAAGTTTAGGAATGCATTGGAACTATGCTGTTTTTATCTGTGCCCAGGAGATAGTATATATTTTACAGGTACATGTATGATATCTGAGCAGTGTGAGTCAGCAGGTAATCTGTCTTTCTTATTTGGCTTACCTAACCATGGAAGGCTGATTCACCACACTTCATAACTAGGAGATACCAAAACACTGAACCCAGTACCAGATGATGCCAATGCTTCTGTATGGTTCCTGATTCCTGTTTTCCAAAAAGTTAGGCCCATCAGAGATAACTGCATTAAAACAGTGCTTGTAATATTATTTGCTGCTTTGAATATTATTTGTCATTGCTTCTGTTCTTCACAGCTTTTATCCTCACCTGTTTGATACATGAACACTACACTGTACAAAATCGCCAGCAATGTGTAATCAATAAATGCAAAGCAAAGCTCTGCATTTTTTCACATAATAGCTGCTAAGGAAGAAGCTTCAGAGGGTGGTATCTGTCTCTCAACAGCTGAAATTGTTAAGATAACAAATGGCTGTGTTGAAACACTTTGATTCTAATTACTACTCCAACAATTAGATTTGATCTGACTATGGTAGGCCATGTGGAGAAAGGATCTGAGAAAGGCAACCTGGTCTAGTAGGAGGTGATTTTGCCCATGGCAGGGAAGGCTGGGACTAGATGATATTTTAGGTCCCTTCCAACCCTTAACATTATAGAATTATATGATCTGATGTATCCTATGTGAAGTGTTTGACTTGGGGTAGAATTTGTCTAATTAAATTCTCTCTGCTTTGTTTTGTTCTGATTTTTTTGAGGCACAAGATAGAAAATATTTCTAGAAGGTGTCCTTGGCCTCTTTATATACAAGTACTTGATGACAGTTCTGATGTTGTCTGTCATTCATATTCCTGCCACTTTTTTACAATTATAACTGTATAGTTGCAAATAATTTGTTTATTAATTTCTTCTAGATCTTGTGTCCCCCAAATTTGGATGGATTTGAATTTGCCAAAGGAGATAGAATACTCATATGGATAGAGATTTGTACAGTTACAATTTCCTCAAAAGCATAGTGAGTACTTGTAGCAATGAGAGGTTTGCTACAGACAGTATATTCCAATAGGCCCATTTATATATAGTGAGACATTAATTAAATCCATGGCTCCTCAGTTTGTATTTATAGCACACTCTAGCTTTTATTTATAGGTTACCATTTTGTGTTGTCTATATTATATGTCTCTTTTGTTGGCAACGAGACTTGAATGTTATTTAAACAGTCTTACAGCAAATGCCAACTGGATGAGATGATTGTTCATTGGCCCTTCTTCAGGGAGGCCTCTGTACTTCTCTTGGGCTGTATCTATTAATGGAGCATCTGAATGTTACACTTATGGGTTATGGATCTCCACCTGCCCTCACTGGCTCCCACAGCCGTTCTTTTGTTGCCTTTTTCTCTATTCATGCTTGTGTACTCCCTGTTCTGCTTTCCATTTGTTCTCCCACTCCTCCACTTCGACTTTCCCTGCACCTGATTCTAGTCACTTACTCACTTTATTACATACCCTTTACTTCTAATGTTCAAACAACTCCACAGCAATAGTTTCATTATATTGTTTGAAATTAACATAAGGAAAATATTCCTTCTCACTGACCAGCTAAGAAACTCATCACCTTATTTCCATGCACGAACTTCTCTGTCCCTAATTGTGTTCATAAGGATATTGGCACTCAAGAAAATATATTCTTCTGCTCATGTCTTGTGTGATGATGAACATTACTCTTTCACTCTGTTTCTTGATCTGTAAAATGGAATAATGACCACAGCCACTCAGAATCACAAAACAGTTGAGGTTGGGAGGGACCTCTGGAGGTAAACTGGTCCAACCACTCTGCTTAAGCAGGGCCACCTAGAGCTGATTATCTGGGTCTGTATCCAGATGTATCCAATGTAATCCACAGTAGTGTATACAACAGAATCCTAGATTACAGTGTCCCAGATGTACCCAGCAGAAACACAACTTGACAATGTCATGTCTTTTAAGAGAACTAGTCAGAACCACTAGGAATAATGAATATCCTCACATGGGCAGCCATTTGTGGTAGTCATGTTTTGCTTGTTTCAAACGCCTGCAAGGAATATAAGGCTGTTGCCGGTCCCAAAACTTCCATGCTTCCTTATACAGTGCTGAAAGAAATTTTTTGGTTTCCAGTTAGTCAGCTATGTTTTGAGGACATTTTGATACATACACAGCACTGCTTGGCATTGTGTTGCCTTTCCCATTTTTTCTCTCCATCCTTTCTAAGTGTTAGACCTCACTCTTGTATTTGAGGGTAACTTTTATGAGAGACCTGCAATGATTTAATGCAGAAGCATACCAGCTATATGAAAAGGATTAGTCAAAGAGTGTAGCGAGAAAGTGTTACATTTCAGTGATAAGATTTCCCATGAAAAGTTGAAACTAACTTTGTAAGAGAGCTTTTAAGATATTTAAGGAAAATCTGTTTTTTTCATAAGAGGAAGGAAACATGAATATGGAAATTTTTTTTTGATACAGAAGTTGTTTTTGTTAAAGTATCTTTCATGCCATTTGTTTTCATTAGATACAATGATTAAAGCATTTTTGTCTTCTTGGAAAAACAAATGAAGTGTGTGAGCTCTTACTCAAGGTACAAATAACATTAGTTCTGCTGGTAGCTTCCCCTTTAACCTGTCCTGTTCATTTCTCATAATTAACTATATGCATCTTCCTAGATCAGGTCTTGGCTTCCTAGGAGACTTCTGTGAGTTCTTCCACCATTGAGTTAAAATATAAATAATTTTTAAAATAAAATGCCCTGATGATGCCTTTTTGCAGAGCTGTCATACTTCACTCTGTTGCCACTTCAAGAAATAAATGCATTTTAAATTTCCAAACCTTGAGTAATAGCATATTCAAGATTGCCTTTGTACTTGAACCTATAAGTCCCTGTAAAGTGACATTTCAGAGGAATCTTTGTCTTCCTCTAAGTATGAGGCCCTCAGAAGTCCTTAACTGACCTATTCACCAGACATGCTCTACCATCAAAGTAATTGTAGAGAGACAGACAGCAATCCTGCTCTTCACCATACAAGCAAACTCCACAACATACAAGCAGAAGTGGATGTCTGCTCTGCAATTTTATTTCTTCTCTGCTGATTTTTGCTAAGTTTATCAGGTTTGAAGCCTCACAAACTAGAGAATTAAATACAAAGAAGCTTGCTCACCAGCTTCCCCCAGGCCTCCAAGCTCTATTTATAATTTCTATAAGCCTTCATTACCTCTAGTCTACAGTATCAAATTCTTCTGAACTAGAAAGGTCACATTTTAATTGTTATTACTGAAGAAATTCATTCAGTGTGTGACATCATAGCTAGACAGTTAATTACCAGTTAATAATTAATGTAATAGGACGCTTTGTTAGAGTACTGTCTGTATGCAAAAAGCCACTTTATAATATTTACTGTTTCAAGGCCAGAAACCTTATGCAAGTTAGCAATTTGCAATTTCAATTGTATTTTTAAAACTGTAAACATTCCTGGGAGGAACACATTTTTTAGCTTAGTTCTCCAAATCAATGTCCATGATAGTTTTATAATAAGCACCCTGGTGTAGTACGTTAAATCCCTATATTGTTCTTTTAAATTTCTAGTGTTGTTAACTGTGAAATATTTATTACTTTCACTGTTCCACTGATGTTGTAAATTAGGAATTAACCAGAAGTTGGTGAACAGTTTTAGGCACAATGCTGGTAATCTTTTTTTATCCACTTATCTTGACAAGTAGCTCAGTTCTAATTGCATTTAATGAGACCGCAAACTAAAGCAATTATGTGAATTACACACTAACAAGCTTTCTGTTTTGTTATTTAACTTGCAAATGTAAAATCAAATTCTTTCCTGACTAAATAGTCATTCAGTGGAACCCCGTAATATTTTTGCATATTCTTATTTTTTAAATTAAATTCTACAATGAGATAGGTTCCATGAAAAAGCCTCAGTGAGCATTTGCCATAGATCTGGGAAAATTAATATAATAATGGGGTATTCTAGGTAAGTGATATGAAATGCTTATTAAAGCTGCAGCAGTGTGTTTTTTGAAGCTCAGCAATATGAATCTTCAAACATTAAAAAGTAATAAAAAAGCAGTGACAGTGTTTGTGGATCTGTAATCTTTTTCAGTAAATGAATGTTCTGTGCATGAATCTCAATATTGTTCCTTTATGCCTGCATCCCCCAGTGATGCTCCCACCTCAGAGCACAGGGCTATGGCTGATCTGGAGCCATGCACACCATGCCTGGCCAGTCTGCAGCTGTTAAACAATATATCTGATGACTGAATTTAGTCTGGTTTTCCAGCTGTTGTTGTGTTAAGCAACAAATAAACACTATAAGTTCTCCATCATTTATATATAAAGAGGGGTTGAGCTTGCCTCAGAATTTACAGAAAAAGTTATGGTTGTCTTAAGGGACACAAGACAAGATCCTAACTTAATAACAGTCTAACTTGAAAACTTCACTTGCTGACTTATTCATGACAATTGGGATTATTTATGTATTACCTGAGGAGTTATCAACTCCTAAGCTTCCAAAACAGAACTTTATTTTTTATGATAATAAAGGACAGATTACGATGCTGAGGAAACCATCTTCCCAGAGTTTTAGACACAAAGCTCAGGGACTGCTAAAACTAAAACTAGCAAGACTGAAAGTAGTTGCTACAATTCTAGATAAAACCTGACTGGTAGGAAGACAGAGAAAAATTATTACCTTTATTTCTCCCTATAGCGTATTAGATAGAGATAGTAGTCAGAGAGAGAGAGAATATGGCTAATTGCATGTGGGTAATCCCCAAACCAATAAGCAAAGCAGAGCATGAGCAACAGCAAAAAATGAAAAGGAACCTCTTTCCGAGCCCTGTATTTTCTGGCTCCTTGAACAGTCCTGTGTGTGCCTCCACTACAGTAGTGACAAGACTGATGGTGACTCCCACAAAAACAAGAAACAGCTGAAAGCCAGATGGCTTTATGCTGAAAAACAACATTATCTATTACCTTGACTAAGTAATTGTATTAAATTTTTAAAAAATTTCCTGTGCTGAAAAAGTTTCCAGACTGTTATCCCTTCCCCAGTTCAAGTGGAAAACAAACTGCCATTCAGCGACAGAGATGGGGTTGGATCCAACATAAACATATCTCAGCTAGGCATTCTCCATAGAACTGCATAGTCATTTTTTCCATATACAGTGGGAAAGACAAAGCCTCTGCTTAAAAGGCATTCATCTCCTAAAAGGGGGAGGGCTAAAATGTTTTAGCTGTCTGGAAACTGGCTAAGAGATTAATACCAGCCTCTGCACTAATTTACTTATTAGTACAGGCACCGAGTGAAAAACTTACTTTTCAAGACGCTCACTGTTGGAAATAGAAAATCTGCAGTTGAAAGGGTAGCTAGTTGATTTTCATCTTCCAAGCAAAATGCCAACTTTATTCAATTTACAGGAAAAGGGATAAATCTGCATTGTTTCCTTATTAACCACTCTCCACCCAGTCCCCAAAAAACACTCAAATAAAATGTACATTCTGAGTCATACTTTCTTCTTGAGTCCCTCAGATAAGTGAAACATAATCAGTTGATAAACTCCAGCACTCCCTGACAGATTTTCAGAGAGCGACAAAATTTTTCAAGGACGAGGAAGAAAAGTAGACTTTAAAGTGGATATGACTGTGCTCGTGAGACATTGTTAAAACTGAGGGTAAATCCGAAGCTTCCTTTGATTTCCCCTTTGCAGCAATTTTCCCCCCTCCTGAATTCTAGTATTTCCTGGTTTGATTTTGCAGTTCTCTGAAATGCTGGAATCACAGTAGAGAAAAACAGCGATCTGCTTGACCAATAGCCATAGCATCAATTTAAAAGCCTGTTAGAATGAAACACAAGTCACCATGAAAATCTTAAAAGATGAAGAGAAAGAGATTTCACCCATGTCTGCCTCCCAACAGCGGACCAACTATGAACAAGACAGGCAGCCACTGGGGATGGCTGATGGGAAGGTGCTGTTCTCAGGAATGGGGCTTCCCCCTTGACTGTTCCAGCACTCCACAAGTGCGTGGGAAGGGAGTGAGACTGCTACATAACTTACATTCAGAATGAAGCTGGGCAGAGGCTGTGCTCTGAAAGGAGAGAGGAAAAGTCAGGGTTCGGGAGAAGGGGTAACCTGCCTTGATCTCTCAAAGTCTCTGGTTTGTTTCATGATAGGTATAGTCTGATAATGAAGAAATTAGTTTCTTGTTGGCTCAAATAGGGGGAATCATAGATGCATCAAGAGAAAAACCCAACAATTTGTTTTCTCATACCTCACAGAATTCCATCACCCAAGCCCCTGTTTCCAGCTGATTTAAACATAACTAACTGGTGCATCAGAGACCCTATTGAGTTTCTGCAGACAATCCTTGCCATTAACTGGAAGAGAGCCCCAGGAAACCACAAACTTGCAAAAAGCTGAGTAGAGCATGCAAATTCCCTCTGACCTTAAACCACGTCTAGGCCTTCAACACCTGTCCACTTCCCTCTGAATGGATCTGTGCCAGGTACTGGTGCTCTGGAGTCCTTGCCAGTCCTCAGTGGGCCAGGCTGTGTTAACCTTTCTGGGGTAGGAAAGATTTTAATAGCCAGGATAGAGAGGGCTGGGGCATGTTTTGCTCTGTCAGCTCTTTTATTATTATTTTCCTTTTTGGATACTGGATTTGGACAAATGCTTGCTTCTGCAAAGTGCTTTTGAGGAAGGGTCCCTGCAGTCAGGAATGAGGAGAACAGCATAAGGGAGTCATGAATGACAGGCTCTCTGTGGCTCTCTATGGACTATCATCAAGGCTCAGAGGTGGAAAACCACAGTGGGAGACTGGCAGTGGGAGTAGGACATACTGTCTTTGAATTAGCCTTGGCAGAAAAGTCTGCTAATCTCTTGCCACTTAGAAGGCCTTTCATAAAACAGTGAAAGGATGCATGGTAGGATACTACACAGCTCAGAAATTATCTGGTTTAGGTGCTAGTTCTGTGTATCTACTTTTCCACCTGACAGCAGTAGTGAAAGGCTGAATGAGTTAACTTTTATTCATTTTGTTGGACAGAGTCAAATAATGATTCTCAGCCTTACAGTTTTAGCTAAAAAGGCTATTTTTACAAAACATATTTGAAGTTGTTTATCCAGGTAGATACTTTTTATTCAGTAATTATTAAATTATATTTCAAATTAACATTCAAGTGTGCCAGTTCTTCTCAGGCTCCCTGGCTCCCATACGTCATGACTTAAACAAGAAAACTTTAGTTGCTCTTACGGTCTTCTAAAGTTGGAATAATAACTTCTGAAATATTTTTCACAGCCCTCTCTCATTCTTTGGCTTTTGAATGCTGGGGGTTTAGCACTGTTTCTTGCTAGTTTGTCATAAAAGAAAAAAAAAGGAGTTCTAGTATTTATGAAGTGTTTATTTCAAGGAAATAACTACATAAAGAATTGCACAATGCAGCTAAACAGGAACGACAAAGCCAGATCATATTTACTACATTTTAGTCAATCTCTGAGCGCATTGTCAAGTGCACACTGTAAGTATCCTGACAGATAGGAAAATCTTTGGAATTAATTTTACGATAAATAATTAGATTTCAAAAACTGTGGAGCTCTAACACCTTTATATATAATGCTATTCAACAATTGTTGAATCTTGCATTAGGATGCATAACCCAAATAACCCCAGCTCATGGTGGTGTGTGAAAATGGACTGGGATCAGATCCAAACATTCAAGAGGACCAATTAAAATACAAACCCCAAGGGTGTCTATATTTTGGTGTTTGAAATCTAAGTCCAGAAGCAAGTTGTAAATTATCAGTGGCTGGTTATACATTACTCAGAAACTAGACCTCTTTTATACAGCTCTTGAACACTAGAAGCTCCAATTGTTATCAGTTTAAATCAGGCCAAGTTCTCTTCAGAAAGCAATTCTTTTATTTCTTCCTGGGCGTCCTGGAAAAACCGGACTTTTAATTCCTTCCTTGCTTCCCATGTTATGAATAAGAGTGGGCATGAAATGCCTTTTATTGGTTTTCACAGCCCTGAATAAGCTTTGGGGCACTTTGCTGGTACTTGACCAAAATTTTGTGGGAACTCACTGCTGCGGAGTTTAAATTGTATTTTCTGGTGCTTTATACGTCTTCTTGAAATGGAGAACATTTCCCACTATCCATCCACTCTGTCCTGTGCTTCCATTTGCTTTAGTTTTCTATGATTTAAAAGGTTTGGGGCCTGGCGGCACTACTCCAAGCAGCTGATTTTCATTAAAGCTTTGATGAGAAACTTAAGCTGGAATCACAAACATCTGCAGTAAAACTTCCTCCCCACTAATAGATGTTTCTCGGAACATAACCTTGTTATACCAGAAAAAAACAGCAGCTAGAAATCCAAATTGCCCATTATGAGAGAGAGTTAACCTAACATAACCTCGAGGGTCTGTAAAGATCTGCATTTTTAAAGTAGATGGAGTTCCCACTAGCTTAAAAGAATATAAAGGTTTCTGTCAAGCTAAAAACCTTTTTGGCTCACACCTCAGGATTAGGTCTTCTGCTACTTTTTGTAGTACTAGTTTCTTTTGAACAGACTAATGCCACAAGAAAGGATCAAATTGTGGTTTCTCTCAACAGTTTGCAAGATTTTCTGTTCCAACCTTTATGGGGGAAAGGGGTAAAGATGATTTGATGATAGTTTGAGTCTTAGAGTCTTTGTTAACAAGTGGCTGTGACTGCTCTCTTTTCAGATATTTAAGTGAACCATTTTAGAGAGGCAAGTTCGTCACTTGCCCCCTGCTGATTAATGCTTATCATTTAGAGAACCAGAAAGAAGGCACCTCAAATACTGTTTCTTGCTTTTGATCAGCAGCTACTGGTAGAAGTCAAATGGGAAAAAATGATTGTCAAACATGTCATTTTAATGTGCAAGCTCCATTAGATAACTTCTGCTTCTTACTTTCTTTTATAGTAAATGGCTAATTTTGAGTTGACTGTGAAAATTGTTTTCTTTAAAGGACTTTTGCCTCTCTGCCTTTCCCCTGAACCAAAACCACTGATGCTGGAAACAGTTTTCCTCTTCCATCCATCCAACAATATCATGCCTTCCTTCACTCTGGGAATTGGCTTCCTGCCCTATCCCAACTACTTAATTTTTTTCTTTACTCTTAAGTCTCTTGATTATCTCATTCTTGCTCTAATTTTTTTCTCTTCTTTTTTCTTCTTCCTGCTTTGGTTTGCTTCCTTTCCCACTATTTGCTTCCCTTCTTTCCACAGAGGACATTTGAGATTATCTTTTTTCAACTTGGCAAGTGTCTCCACAGAATGTCTGTGTTCCCTTTCCCTAATCCTTCCCACGCTCATCTCCTATACTGGTCTCTGAACTGTAGTAGTCATTTACATCAGAATGAAATGAGTATTTTACTGGATGCCACCTTACATTCATTTTACATTAAAAAAAGTAACTGCACAATGTGAATCACAGGGAATCATTTGCCATACTCTCCAGTAATTTGAAGTCTGGTACTGTTGTTTATTCTCACCTTAGACTCTGTAAGGAACAGTCTTCCTACTGGGGAACAAAATCTACCCCTATAGCGTAAAACTAATTATGTCAATGGAATTTATAAATGCAAATATTGACAGTGGCAGGCTTCAGACCCAAATAGTAATGTAGGATCTGCCTCTTACTTTAGAGGCATGTTTTTGATAGTGGGATATAACTGTTCTCACAAGTTACTTCTGGCTTTCAGTTTTACCCCTGCGCCTTACCAAAACGGGAAGTGTCTTACCATCCCCTTTCCTTCTACTGTGTCCAATCTAGTGAGTGAATGCTGAAACAAACATCTCTGATGTTTGCCACTTGCTTGTTTGCTTTCATTTGATATGTGCAGTTTTAAATGCTATGCTTCCATCTCTGATGAATCTTCCTTGTAAAATATTTTAATCTATCCTTATTTGGAAAAATTAATCTTTGACTTCATGCCAACAACTGCTTTTGTGTTGCAATGATGAACTGGATTTGGTACTCCGTACCCACTCTTTTTCTCACTGTCTCCCCACAGACATAAGAATTTGCCACTGTAACATGTTCCCAGCCTCTTCTTATTGTCTTTGTTAGCCAAGGAACTTAGTTTTCCTAAATACCACACAAGCAACTGAGTACTTGAGACTGCTTTTCATATTATCTGCCCCTTGATAGACAAACCAACACAAATTAATAACATCTCCAGTGCTAAATTACTTTTGAAATTAAAATTTGTAACTAACTTGTAGTCTCAACCTGGTCACCTTCAGTTTCCAGTAGTTGCATATGCTGAGACCTTCATTTGTTAGACTATTAAGCCTATTATTAATTTTTTTTTTGCCTATGTATGTTCTTACACAATAAGTTCAATTTTTTTTCTTAACCTCCCTCTGAGCTAGGCAAATTGGATTGCAGAGTCTCTCAGATATCTTCCAATTCCTAACACTGTAATCCTTCTCATGATACTTTTCTGAATAATTTTCGTCAATTTTTAAGCATTTTCATTGAAACAAGAGGCAGAGAGTTAGGTATTTCATGGTGGTCACTAACAGTGCTCCTTAGGTAGGTTACACAACATTTTATTATGTAGAATCTAGTCCAGTTAATTTAAACATCTACACTTTATGCCCTGGAATTTTAGCTGATTAATAAAGCTGTCCTGAAGCAAGCATCCAACAAAGTCCTTACGGAAGAAAAGGCTCCTTTGAGGGTCTCCTGGGAAGACCACTAGGAATTAGAGGCTTAAAAAACCTAGTATCTCCACTACTGTATGGGAATTTTGGGTTTATACTTGAAGACAGTCCATGATTCTGATTGAAACATCTAGGAACAGTTTATGTGCCTGATTTGGTTAGGTGTACTGGATTGCATAATTATTAAGAACCAAGGCACCAAGGTAGTAGATGTTGCCTGAAGTCCAGCTCAAACCTATGGTCCACTCTATGCACAGGTACAGCATAACAACATAGCCTTGAAAATGTAGTTAGTTCTCTTCTCTCTGCTTTTAAGAGGTTTTCATTCAAATCCAAGAAAAAAAGAAAAAAAAAAAAGGAAAGGTTCCACATCAATATTAATTCTGATTTTTTAAACCACTTCTCCCAGTTCCTCTCAGTTTAGGGTTGCCAAACATGGGAAAGGAAGAGGAGTGGAAAGCTGAGAAATATTCACTATTATGTATTTACAATAATTGTAATCTCCTGTTCTTCTATAGGTTCCTAAGATCAAACTCTTAGTGGGATTTCAGCTTAGAAACTGCCACTGATGTGTTTCATGTTGCAGCTGAATTATACCACAGACCACAATGAAGCCCCATCCATTGTAGCTCTGCCTTATGAAACTGCCCCCTTTGTATAATTTGGCACTATTTGATGTGACTAACAGCCTCTGTCTGCTCAGGAGAGCTGTAGGCCTGAGTCAATATTTAGACGAAGGAGCTGAATCAAACCATGCCGTGTAAGGGAGTTTACTCTGCGGTTCACTGTTAGCTGTGGGTTAAGAACTCAGGCTTCGAAAGAGGCTAATTCAAACCTACTGGGAAAAACCCTGTTCCCAAGGCTGAGGGAGGGGAGGTGACTTGTGGGAGAGAGAAGCTCCCTGAGGACCAAAAGAAATGTTCCTTCCTTGGGTGAGAGACAACCAGACCATCACTCTCTGGCCCCTACATCAACCTCCAGGCTTAGACCCTGTTCCCCAGATCCTATTATCAACCACATGCATGGATCAATGGATAAGAACATTCTCACTGTTACAGAGCTATCAATCCTATTCCAAAAGAGCATACTACTGGGCAGCCTTGGAGATTGCCATGGGGGTGGGTCCTGAAATCTTCAGCTACCAAAGGGTCCTGAAATCCTTGCTCCTTTCTCATGAAAACACAGCATCCTGCAGGCAAGAGCCTTGACATGACTGTGTCAGGCACAGTCATCCAGTTGTAACATGGGATCCAGAGTCTAAATGCTGCCATTGCAGGGGCTGAAGTAAACTGCCAGGGCAAACACCAGTTATCGAGTCTATTAGGCTGGACTGAACAAACAAAACTTTGGGGAGGATTGAAATGTTTGAAGGAGACTAAAGTGTCATTCCCCTGGAGTGTCCAGTATATCTCATTGCACTTTCCCAAGGTAAAGTCCAATATATTTGAGTGAAGCAATGTGAATAGTGTCTTTGGTAAAACCATACTACACAATCATATCAAGAAAGACTAACAACCACTTATGCCCCTTATCCTGCAAAAAGCAGCTATAAAGCCCATCCAGCTCTTGAATCAGGCTGATTGGGACTTTCTATGTTGTAAGCAACAGGTGGCAATGCAGCTTCCCAGGGCTGATCTTAGGCCAGAGGGAAGATCTGAACATCTCACGTCGTGGAGCATGTCCAGGAACTGGGTTGGCTCCTTGTGCTGAGCAAAGCAGGGTTTAACCTCCACTTTTCTCACACAGGTCATGCTTTGTGTGGAGTTGCTGGCAGGGTAGGCAGGCATTTCCTGAGCATGTCCAGCTGCTTGGAGCAGGGAAATGAGTTCTGCCCAGCCCTGCAGCAATCCTGGCTATCTGAAGGGCTTAGGAACTTATTTCCATGGCTGTGAATTCTGGCAAGTGGCGTGGAGATGGAAAATTAGCCACATGATATCGGAGATTGAGATCTTGATATTGTCTCAGTGACACAGCTGTGCTAATCTCACCTCATTTTTGGATGTTATGCTAGAAGAACTACTCTTTCCCTTCCCATGACCTTATGGAACTCAATTGGCCTCCTACTTTGAATCTTCCACGCGTGACATATTACTGTGTCGTGTCCCCCATTCCACCCTCCCTCCCCCCTCAGGGCATGCTGGAGTAATTATTGTTTCCTGATGCTGTATTTTTGAGTAGTTCATTCCCGATGCAGCCTTGCTAGAATGAGCAGTATCAATCAATGTCAAAACACAAGGGTTGCAGGAAAATTTTCCATCATCAAATTGCTTCTCAGATCTCTCTAATTTCATTTGTCACTAATCCCAACCTCACACTTTCTGGAAATCTCTGCAGGTGTGTTCTCTTCAGGCAGTTTCCTAGTTGCATTTGATTTATCATCTACTGCTTTCACCGCAAAAACAAACTTCAGATTTTGAAGGCGAATGGCATTCAGAGGCAAAAGCCCACGCTTCTACAGTACAGAGTTTACCATCAAAAGACAGACTCTTTCAGGAAATTGAAGTGACTTACAATTGCAGGACTTACAACAAGGCAAGCAGAAAAGTCTTGTGACAATTAACTCTTGTAAAATAACTGTTTGGACAGGCCTATTTAGTTATGTTGGCAGGAAAGTCAGAGACAAGCTAAGCAAGCTTCACTGCAAAGTACAGCAGCTATCTGCTCACAGCAGGCAGGGCATGTGTACATTTTGAAGTCTGACTGTATTTCTCCAGTCTTGAAATGCAACATCTCAGACACCCCCCCTCCCTATACCCGCCCCCCCCCCCAACCCCTCCTGTATCGCTTTAAGGCTCGAATGATTAAGCTAACGTTAACCAGATGGGAGCTTTGATACAGACAGATGAAAGCATAAAAGTGCAGACACTAGAGAGAGAAGGGAGTTACTGTACCTCAGCAAAAGTCACCCAACTTCCAGTAGCTACTGCCTGCTGCTGCCCTCTGATAACAGTGGCTTCTTGCGTGCTGACCGCTGAGCTACCTTCAATGTCAAACTGAAAAATGCTTCCCTCACTCGAGGCTGTGCTGGAGGACAAGCATCTCAAAAAGAATAATATAGGAGAAACGAGGGGCCAGACGGAGATCAAAGCCATTTCCTCCCCTTACATCCAGCAGTGGTCTTCTAGCGTCTCAGTAATTGTTTACCCTCTTCTGCAATCAGCCCCCCTTGGCTTAGTGATGCCTCAGTTATTTTAACTTTCTTTCAGCATTCAGTTTCCAGATGTGGCACTTCAAGGCAGTCTAACCAGATCCCGATTTAAAAGCGGGGGAAAAAAAAAAGAAAAAAAAGGAAAAGAAGGGGAAAAAAAGAAAAAAAAAAGGAAAAGAAGGGAAGAAAAACGCTTTTGCTGCCTCCCTCGTTCACTCTCCGTGCCTGTGGCTCCTCTTTTTCCCCAGAGGCTCCAGCACAATAACATACAGATGGGCAGTGCTTAAGCAGAGAGTGTCAAACAGAGATTGTATTCCAGGAAAGCACCGCTGGCTCCCCAGCCACCTTATCTCCCCCTGTCAGGATACAGACTGACGCTCCGTTCAGTGCTCTGGCTTCCTTCATATGTTCACATCATTCCCTTTTTTACCTTTCGTGTTGAGACCCTCCCACTCAAACTTTGCCGTTCAGAAAGTGAGGTCACTCTTTCCTCCCCCTCTACACTTCCCTCCTACAATTCTCTCCAACCTCTCCACACAGATCATTGACTCTCGTGACTGTTTATTTTTTAACATTTCCAGTTTATTCAGGGGAAGGCAGAAAGGTGCCAAATGTATTAAAAAAACCTAGCTAGACCAACCTTTCCTTGCAGCATGGGGGAGGGGAGGCTGTGGGCGGGAGGAGGAGGAGGAAGAGGAGGAGGAGGAGGAGGAGGAGGAGGGAGACAGCCTGGCTGTGTCATGGGCTAAGAGGTCTAAGTGGTTTCTCTAACATGCTTCATTCAGTTCTTTCCATCAAGCCCACCTCTCAGCTTCTCTTTGGCTTGTGAAAAAGAATATCGTTCACTGCGATTTTGGAAAATGACTTCATTCCTCAGACTCATGAACTTTTATTTACAAAGAGCATCTTGTATTCCTTTTTCAAGAGATGCTTTGTGAGGCCCTGGTAACAAGGCTTGCAGTGTGTATATGAAAGTGAGCTGAATATGTTGCCCACAGCTCACTTAATTTTATGGCTACAATCTCAAAAAGACAAGACAGTAACCCTTGCTAGGTTTCGGGATGAAGTCAGGGAATAATTATACTAATGTGCACCACTCCAGACAAGGGGGCAGCAGGCTGTCCCTCAGAGGTCCTGTGTGCAGGGGGTGGTAGCACCCTTGGCCTGTCAGGCTTCATTCTTAAATCTTCATGGAAATCAGCTTATTGGGCTTCATTCTGAGAGTGGATTCCTTCTTTTTCCCTTCCTCCATCAGTTTCTTTCTCATTGAAGGTATTATCAACTAAAGAAGCAGCCCATCGAGAATTAAGGGTAAAATTACGTGTTTTGGTGATCTGTTAACTTCCATATACCTGTAGACACAGTTTTGGGCCCACAAGTTTTTTACAGAGAGATGTAAAGAAGTTCACCATGAATAAACTCTGCCTGATTCAGAAATAGTGTAGATGAACAAGCAAGGCCACTCAAGCTCGTGGGACAAAGTATTACCCCAGCAAAAAAGAAAATGGTGTGAAACACAAGGTTCTCAGGTTTGGGACCAAGGTTTGTGGGAGGAAATAAAAGATATTAAGGGTAGTTGCGAGTCTCTTGGTTAGTTGAACCTGATGTGGTGGCAAGAACACTGTCCTTCAGGAGCCTGAGGGTGAGACATCATTGAGAGCTGCCAGGACTTTTCTAATTCTTTCTGATAATGGCAGTCATGGGAATGGCCCGTAACAGGTCTGAAGGCTCAGGAAGTATGAGACCAGGGAAGGCCCAGGCAGGGACTCCATGAGCCTCTGATTAGGCCTCCTGCTGCAGTGACAAGCTTGAGGTGTAAAGATAACATTAAAGCAGGGGCACAAAACAGAACAAAACATCTTGACAATAAGCGACAGAATCACAATTCCCATGGTGGCAATGGAGATTTTTAACCACCCAGTGACTTGTGTGAAAAATTACTGGAATATGTGTGAGACAATTTTTTGAATACTCTTTTTTGGAAACATGAACCTCTACTCGAACTTCTCCATCTTCTGCAGGCATTTGGCAGCAGGCTGGCCGGCTTGGTGAGGCATTCTTTTAACTGAAGGACTCAGGGGGTGGCATCCAAAGTGCATCCTCTTGCACTCCTCCTGGGAAACAGGCATGCTCAATTACCCCTCTGAAATGCCTGTACACCAACACATGCAGTGTGGGGAATAGACAGGAGGAATTAGAGATTCCCGTGCATTCATGGGGCCATGATCTCACTGCAATTACAGTCATAGTTCGCATGACTGGAACGCTGTCATGGATGTCCATGTGTTTTTAAGAAAGACAGGCCAGCAAGGTGAGGTGGTGGAATTACTCTTTATGTGAGAGAGCAAATCGAATGGATGGAGCTCTGCCTAGGAGTGGATGAAGAACTAGTTAAAAGCTTAGGGGTAAGAATTAGGGACAGGCTAACATGGGTGACACTGTTGTGGGTGTTTACTACAGACCACCTGGTTAGGAAGAGGAAGTGGATGAGGCCTTCTACAGCCAGCCAGAGGTAGCCTCACGATCACAGGCACTCATTGAGGACTTCAACCACCTTGCTTTCTGCTGGAAAGACAGCACAGCTGGGCACACACAGAGGTTCTTGCACAGCACTGATGATAACCTTTTGACACTGGTGGTGGAGCAGCCAATGAGGAGAGGTGTGCTGACAGACCTTGTACTGACAAACAAGGAAGAGATGGTTGGGGATGTGAAGTTGTTTGGGGGCAGCCTTGGCTGCATTGACCATGAGAAGGTGGAGTTCAGGATCCTGTGTGGAGGAAGCAGGGTAATAAGTAGGATTACAACCCTGGAGTTCAGGAGAGCTAACTCTGGCCTCTTCAAAGATCTACTTGGAGGAACCCCATGTGTTAGGACCGTAGAAGGTAGGGGGGTCCAAGAGAGCTGGTTAATATTTAAACATTACTTTCCCTAAGCTCAAGATCGGTGTATCTCTTTGAAGAAGAAATCAAGCAAAGGGGGCAGAAGACCTGCATGGATGAGCAAGTAGCTTCTGGAAAAACTCAAATGAGTAAGGAAGTTTATGGAATGTGGAAAAAGAGACAGACCCCTTGGGAAGAATATAGAAACATTATCAGAGTATGCATGGATGTGAAGAGGAAGGTTAAGGTCCACTTGTAATTAAATCTGTTATCAAGGATAACAAGAAGGGCTTCTTCTAGTACATCAGTAGCAGAGGGAGGGCCAGGGAAAATGTGGGCACTCTGCTGAATGGGGGAGAGTTACTGAATGGTTTTTGTGCTTCAGTCTTTACTGCTGAGACCAGTCCTCAGGAATCCCAGAACTTGGAGGCAATAGAGAAAGTCTGGAGAAAAGAACTTCCTCTTTGCGAAGGAGGATCGGCTTAGAGATCATTTAGGCAAACTTGACAACCACAGATCCATGAGGCCTGATGGGATGCACCCACAGGTGCTAGAGGAGCTGGCAGATGTTATTGCTGAGACATTTTTTATCATCTTTGAAAAGTCATGGAGAACAGGAGAGATGTCTGAGGAGTGGAGGAAAGCCAATGTCACTCCAGTCCTCAAAAGGGCAAGAAGGAGGACCCAGAAAACTACAGGCCAGTCAGCCTCATATCCATCCATGAAAAAGTGATGAAACAGCTCCACAGAAGGTTATTAGGAGTAATCATCATGGATTCACCAAGGGGAAATTAATCTTATAACCTTTTATGATGAGGTTGGGTAGATGAGGGGAGAGCAATGGATGTTGTCTACTTTGACTTCAACAAGGCTTTTGACACTATCTCCCATAACATAATGATTTTGAAGAATTCAAGGCGTACATGTTTTTACAATTAGACTTAAGTAAGTAATTGTATTAGAAACCTATAATAGCATTTGGAGGGCAGCACCTGTAGGGTATCCTGAGCCAGTCTAGCTAGCCTGGTAACAGATGGAAACAGCCCACAGTGCCGCAAAACACGGCTCCACTGCTCAAACAGATGTTAGAAAGGACAGTAGCTGCTGGAGTAGGAGATACTGGAGGAGAGAGAGAGAGATGAGGGTGCACTAGGAATACATAAAAGGAAACATATGAGGATCCAAAAAGAGGACTCATGAAGAGAAATGTGAAGAGATACATTTTGAAAAATGTAAAGGAGGAGATGTGGTAGGGAACATTGCTGGGGAGATGGCTCGTGATGCAATCTTGGAAGGACACGCTTGTTGCTGGGTTAAGGTGCCCAATGGAGGGTGATCCACACCAGGCTAGGGACACCCTGAGGGAGTGCAGCCTGCGTGTGACACATGCACATCAGGGAAAGCCCTGAGGATGAAGAGTAGAAATGGGCTAGGATGATCTTGGACAGAAGTTGAGTCTTCAGAGAGGGAAGGAAGGTATTTGGGTGTTTAATAATCTGTTTTCTTGCTCTTTTCTAAATATTTGAACAAGTGATTAAACAATTCTGTTTATTTATTTCCAGTAAAATATATTATGTGAAATGTCCTGACTCAGGACTGTTTTGTCTGCAACAGTAATTAATATAGAAGTGTCGTGAATGAAGTTCTGAATGAGAACAATGGTGAACCAGAACAATGGTGAGCTTCGTGGGCCTTGCTCAGCACATCCAACTGACCATCTGTACCCTGCACATTCCATTAAGGGACTTTCTTCTTCAAGTGTTCTACTGATTCACCAGAGCAAGAAATACCATTAGAAATATCATTAAGGAGGCTTGTATTACAAGTTCTTCAAGTAAAGCCTGATATGTATTGCACATATGTAGCAGGTACCCAGATGGACTTCAGAGTATGATGAAGGTGTCTCACCTAGTAGGTCATTAATAATGCAAAACCCCTGAAACACATTTACAGAAAACAGAAAATACCATTCTTGAAATGGGCAAAAGTTACCAAGTGAAAACAACATTGTTACCCATCACATTCCTTTATGTAAACAGCAAAGATATTCATATCCCTGTAAAAGAGTTCACCATGCTAATTTACAGCCCTTTGAGAGAGGAAATATTGTAATTACTCCTTAGATCAAAGTCCTAAAAGGAGAAATATGTCTGCTTCGTGTCTTTGGAAAATCCCAGACTGGCCCAAGGCCTTAGAAATCTAAAAAATCTCATGTTATGATTCTGTATAACAAAGGAAATATAGATAACTTCAAATGGTAGAATTATTAAATAATGAATAATTTATTCTAAAGAAATAGGAAAATAGAATAACTCAAGAAAAACACAGCTCACTAGATCTAAATTTCTCTGCAAATGTATTAGTCCCATAACAGGAAAATTATAACCAAAATATTCTGAGCAGAAAATATAATATATATATTAATTTCCCTAAATATCACTGTACAATGGGACCGCTTGTTAAGAAAAACCTGCTTACAAGAGCAGTTTCCTGCATTTAATTTTAAAAATTTTCAAATATTGTATTCCTTTTAGAAAACTGCAATTTGTGTAAAATTTTTGAAAAATTAAAATGATGCATAGAGTGCTTATAAAAATACAAACCTCTCAGTATAAATTTATGCTGTGATGGATGTCCAGTTTCTTTATCTTTGGCAGAGATGATGTGACTGTGTTATGTAAGTAGACTGAGATTTGGAACAGGAGTTCTTCAATATGGCAGGGTACAGAAACAGGAGTTTCTCCTTCTGTTCTCACTGTATCATCTTTTCTTTTTACAAATTTCTTCCCCAATCTTTAACATTTGGTTTTGATTCACTGTGATAGACAGTAGGACTGGTGAAAGACAAAAGTAAAAATCCAATGGAATGCTTATTACAAATAATATAGTCCAAATTAACCAATCTCAGGCTGTTGTGTGTGGGCCACTGGTGGTTTGTCAGTTCCCAGTGGGACATCTGCAAACAGCCTGTTAAGCTCTAGTGCCAAATATTACCAGTGAAACATTTGACAATGTTGCATGGTGGTGCAATGGAAATGTTGACAGTCAACTGATGTTTGTGATCCAAAATGTGTTCAAAGGACCTTTGTAAAGGTTAGAAAATGTTGGAAGTATATCTATGTATCATCAAATGAATTAGCTGTCTACATTGTGTACTAGAAACCTATGAAAATCAAGGTGTATTAAGCAATAATTTGTCTGTTACGATTTGTGCCAGAGAGAGATGCTAATAAAATTAGTTATGCAAATGAAACATCACTTTTGTTAACTTATTTCCCATGTTTTAGATTACATCATACTAGGAAAAGTCTGAGTTTGCAGGTAGAAGATAGAATTTATTCTGTAGGGTTCAAGGATGACATACCATCAGACTTCAATTTGTAGATCTGGTGCAAGGAGACATACGCATGTTCTTTGCTTCTTTGCCGTACTGGTTAAGGGCATAATCTGTTTATTTTCCCTCATAACAAAACTTCAAAGCCAACAGCTCTCATCCCTCATGGTATTAGTTACCAGCAACACTGGGATCTGGCTCATTCCAGCCTTGTTTAATGAGAAAGATGTCTGAAGGTTTCCACTTCCAGACTGCAGCAAGAAAACAGCTGCCTGACTTTCTTTCTAAAAACATTGTCCTTGGGAACTGTATGAACCTTGTAAAAGTAGTAATGAAGCACAACACATGAAATACTGAATAACTTACTTGAAAAATTCAACCAAGCTGGTTGCTAAAAGTCAACTAGATTTAGAATAGTATTTTTCCCAATCCAATGTCCTCTCCCCAGTGGTAACTAATAAGTAATAACATCATTTTCATAGCTTTTCAATACTTCTTTCAGGACTTCTGGTCATTTTTGACATTTGTATCTGAACCTCCGTTGTGAAGGAGCAGGAAGCAGAGTGGGAATAGTTCCAGGCATGGAGGAAGATATACAGCAATTGACGGGACTTTATTATATGGACTTTACTGTTACTATGTGGTTTCAAATATGTGTGTTGCATTGTATCCACACTACACAGTGCACAGCTTGGGCATGCCTGGGCTTGCCACGACTTTGCCTGCTCCCTGTTTCCCCGCTCCTCCCTCTGAGTAGCTGAGAAAGCTGCAGAGAGGAGACAATTACCATTCGCCCTTTCCTTCCCCTGGTTCCTCCCATGTTCCTCCCCCTTTGCCTGTGTCCCTACCCCGATTTGTTCCCCCATTTGTCTGTCTCATGCTCCACCCCATGTTCTAGCTCTTTCCCTGCCTGAACTCATAAAACCCCTGCATACCTCAATAAACCATTCCATTTGCACCTCTGCCTTGACTTTGGACCTGTCCGTCCTGTGTCACGGCTCCATTCCCCTCCCTCTCGGACCGTGGCACCCTGGTACTCTTGATAAGTCATTATTTCTTTTGAATGGTCTGAATTGTAGAGGGGCTATACTACCATTAATGATATTATATATTTCTTTCCTCACAGATTGTGAGGTTCTGTATGCTTCTGTGGCAGGTTCTTTACACAGTTGCTTAGAGGTGGGTAGCAGGTGTTAACCTAACTTCAACTGTAGAGGGGTACATGAGAAACAAAAATACCACCATCATAGGGAGTGTTGCATAAATGTTGATGTTAAAAAGTGAACTAGAGGAGGTGGGGCTGGTGAGATGAAGGTGAAGGGTATTTGCAGGGATAGAGGCTGTGCTTCTTGTCTTTTGTGGATAAACAGTCGAACCTTTTCATTTTCTGTTACAGTTCTCATGCCATCGTGGTGGCAAGAGGACCACTGTCATATTCCAATCATTCAGTTTGTTCTGACCCGGTGTTTTGCTCTGACACCTTGGCTTGCACATCAGAATGTAATATTTCCAGAATGTCTCTCATGTAAGTCCTGGGCATGTCTGCTTATCTTTTAAGATAAAATTAGCCAAGACAAATCAATTCAGTCTGTTATAGCCAAGAAAGTGATACTTGATAACAGCAACACATCATACAGAAGAAAGTAGGTGGCCCTGACTAAAAAAGTGTCAGCAGCTTCTTTTGAAATCAACGGGAATGGGCTTCAAAGTCAGACTCAAAGGATAGAGATTAATTGTAAGACAGACAAATATTATGACCTTATTTATAGGCAGATAGGGAAACTGATATCTTGTTATAATTAGTAAAGTCACCGTGTATTAGTGAAGACAGAAATCATCACTGGGTGCTCCAGCATAATGAGGAAAGTGTAGGATGTGGATGGTGGATCCTTTTCTGCTGTTACTCGAGTACTCATTTATTTCTCAAAAAGATTACATAGATAGAGAGAAATGGGTTTGCACATTTTAACCAGACTAATAATAGGTGAATAGTGATCCAATTAAGATAAATCCTTCTTTTAAAGTGAGGGCCTGTCCTAAATTCAAATTTCCTTATGTTTTTTCCTTTTGCCCTTCTCCCTACAAATTTTCTCCAAATATCCAGGAAGATACTTCTTAATTTGTTAATCCTTCATGATTTCACTCGTGTCCTCACTGCCTCTGAAAATTTATTGGAGAGTCCTCAAAGCTACAACAGTGCCTTTGTGAGGCTGCCCTCTCAGTCTAATGATTCCTCCCTTTGAAACCTTGGCCACAAGGGACTAGCTGCTCCTCCTGATCAAGGCAGGAAGAGTTTACTCTAGCAACAATAACAAAGAAGAGTAAAGAAAAAAAACTCTTCTTGCTTTATTTCTAAGCCATCATTCTTAACTTGTTTTTGGTACTCACACCCTGATAAATTGGCATACTTAATCACTACATTCCTTCACAGTGCAGTGTTTCCCCTTGCATTATGCTTTGTCCCAAACTGACTGCCTTCCTCTCTATGTGGTGTCTTCAGACATTTCCCTTTCTCTCCCAACTTGTTTATCTAATTTAAGTTGCATATCTCTAGTTTTTTATATTCTTCATTATCCCTCTAGGAAAGTTTCCCCACCCTTCCTCATCAGTTGTTTGATCATAATAATGGAACATTGGCTGAAGAAAAGGAGTTGCATAAAAATCTGCACTGAACTTTACAACCCCTGTAGAAGTACCCATAAAAAAGCTTTCCAAAACTGAAAGAACCCTCACCCAAAAGCCCAGATCATGGGAAACTGTGCTTAACTTAGCCTTGGATATGAAGTCACACAGAAATACATATTCCATCTCACTGCCAAAATGCTTCCCATGGATCCTGCACAGTCGGCACAAAGAAGAAATTGTCTCAGATCCCTTCAAGTTTATCCTATGCACCCCAAGGATATGGTGGTGACCAAAAAGGAGAATGTCACCTACAGCAGACAGCAAAAATGTGATCTGACAGAGCTAACTGAAGCAATACTGAGAACACTAATAGTTTAACCAGGGCAGAAAATCACTCACTGAAGCTCATTTTCTGGCAAGTTTCATGGGTTTTAAAGTGTCTTCTAAATTCTGAACTTACGCTGACATGTCCCTTTGTGCTAGATGTAGTGGAGAGATAGCAGACTTTCAAGAACATTCTTTTCCAACCTTGTGTGTCCCATAGGAGGACATCCCAACACCAGTCAGCTCTGTCTGCTCAGTTATTCCCTTTTTAAGCATTGCACCGGTTTTAAAATTGCTCTGTGCCAGCAGTGCTTGAAAACCAGCCTTCGTTGTCTTGCATAGCAAGCCTAAAATGTAGTCAAAACCTTTTCTACTGTGATGGGAAAGAGAAATGTTGCCCTGTAACATAAACAGTTTGAAAGGTAGATCCAGAATAATTATGTCTTGATTATTGTATCACACCTATTACCGTATGATCTAATGGGAAAATTTTCAAATCCTTGGTTTCTCTAGTACTGATTTATGTTTGTTTAAGCGGAGGGATCTGTGAATGTGTTCTATCTTAGATTATTGGTTTTGGATGCTAAAATTACTTCCCCTAAATGGCCCAGTAAGCAAGGAGGAGGAATAAATTTTGATTGCGCTCTGCCACCTGTACTCCTGACAGCTTAATTTGTTAATGTCAAGTCTGCAGGCACTAAATGAATGCTCATGAAAGTCCTGACTATCTGATGAAGTGCACTGGCTAGTATGATGCAATTAGCTGAGCTCATCGATTATGATAGACAGCTGGAGCTCTCTGAGTTTTTCTGAAAGAGCTTAATCAAAGGCATTGGAATAATAGAAGCTCTCTAAATGAGAATGGCAGTAAACTAAGACAGTTAATTAGATTTTTTTTATATTGTTGTGTTTATTATACTTCCCATTTGTCCTTGACATTTAAGTCTTGACCACGAGTGAACATAACTGTATTGCTGATTTCACTGCAATCAAAAACAGTTTTAATTTGCATAATAAGCCGAAAGTGTTTGTTTGAAACTAAGACCTATAGTAAAGCAAAAAAAAATTTTCACACAATTTTTCAGGAATTTATTGTTCTCTCAAGATCTAGGGTGATGAAAGTCGCTTTCACATACAGTAAAAACTGTTTTTCAGATTTTTTTTGTTCACTTTTTTGTACATTTTTGTTATTTTCACCCTGGAAAACTGATGGATTCAATAGAATAACAACACCATTCTCTTTGACAAGAGGCACAATACCAGCTCACCCAACTAGCCTGCTATTACTGGGGTTGGCTGAGCAGCTGTCCCCTGTCCCAGTGCCAGGAAATGCTGACAGCAACAGCTACACCATTTCAGCTGCTAACTGTTTCCATAGCAAGTTTTGATGGTTAATGAATTGCGTAAGTGCTACCCAGATCTGTCCAGATCTTAGCAAAAGAACAGCAGCTTTGGGATGTCAACTGCTTTGAGAGAGACCCAGCACCACAGAAAGCTCCTTTCAAATGTGTGGGTCAAGCCCTATTTGCAGTGACTTCACCTGGTGTGATAACACAAATCAACCATGCTGCTTTTTCCGATAAAGAATGAAAAAGAGTTTAGGAGATACCAGCATCTTTCATCTGGCACAGAGTGTTTTGCTATGACAGCAGCCAGCCACGATGAAGCCAACAGACAGAGCAGTGTGCATGCATGTTGAAAATTGGCTGATTTAGTTGCTTACCCACACGTACAAATGAATCCTGGTAGCTCCCTAATTGCCAAGCTATTAGCTATGCAGTCAGGCAGCTCCAAGATTAAGCAAGTCTCTTCAATTTTAGACACTTGCTTTCATAACTGTGAGGAAATCCATGTTGCTTTGTCCACTTTTATTAAGCTATCAGAGATCTGAACGTGTACGCATGCAGACAGGGGTTGTGTAAATCTCAGAACAGATCAGTGCTGTGAGGCTACTGCCCTTAGGTACACATGTTGTGTGGATGACCAGAGGCAGCCGATTCTTCTGTGATGTCTTAGGCAGACTTTATCTGCAACAAGAAAAGTCACTTGCCTTTAAAAAGAATCAGAAGCTTTACTTGGTGTCTTTTTCTAGATAGTAGAAAGTTATTAACTTTATTTGCGGATGATCACAAACATGATGTGATGAGTTTTAAAGGGAAATTTGCTGCACATTGCTGAGGCTTGTGTTGATGGTACAAGCCATTGTTTTTGGGGAAAACTGTCCTCGTGACGTCTCCTCAATTTGTGTTGGAAGTTCAGGCCTTCTGGAAAAATCTCACTGCTAGATACCTGACATTTGGAGAAATAGTGGATTGTTTAGATACGTTTTTGAAAAGATTCCACTAAGCTTTGCACTAAGCTCAGATGATTCTCCTGGGCTGGGCTGAGAATACCTTTTTGAGAAGCTTCTCTTCACAATGAAGGTGAAGGATGTAACAAGACCTGGTTTCTGAGCTGAAGGTGTTTAACAACCCTAATAAATGGGTCAGCCTTGTTTGTCTGTCACTGCAGGCTACCAGTCCAGCTGGAATAGCAGCCTTATAAACTATGATGAGCGTGGATGGATGCCACTTGTACTCCAGCTTCAATGGTCCCCTTCTTCTTCCACAGAGCTCTTTGCCTTGTGCTGTGTGAATGGAGCAATCCAGTCAAGCAAACATATAGCTAACACAACATAGATGCAGACAGGACCAGAAGACTCACCCATACAGAATCAAGTGACCTCACCAGTGATTTAATTCTATATAGGAGGTATAGTCAGAATTTTCAGGTTCTATATTTATTTTAAAAGCAACACCAGTGGATATATCCCAGTTCTCCTGATTCAGAGTCTACTATAGCATTCCATCACACATTCTGTGCCTCCACAGCATCAGCCATTATGCTGGAAATTGATGGGAAATCCAAATGAGTAGCCAGTATCATTCTAATAACTCCTGACAAAGCTGCAGAGTACAAAGCACTTTATATATTTTTTGCTTACCACTAATCTGATAGTAGAAAATATACCCTGTCAAACTTCCTGGTATGGAGACAACAGTAAACCCATTAGCACTTTGACACAATTCCCATTGTGGTTTCCAAGAAAACCAACACTTTCTTTAGTGACTGTCACTAGTTTCTATTACTGGTAACTGCCAAAAAGTTTTCTTCACTTCTCACTTAGGTTTTATTCTTACAGCTGCAAAAACTGTCTTTAAGCTCCTATTTTCTTTTCTTGGTTTTCCTTAGTTGGAAAGAACAGGTAGAGATTTAGATTGCTTTCATTTTCTGTAACAATCTTTCTTGATCATTCCCTTTTATTGGGTTTTGCAAATGCTTGAACCAGACAACACAGTGGTTTCTTAAATTTTACTTATGTAATAGTGGTATTCACAGCTGCTGGAGTAGCTGCACTTATTGTATCCATAGCAGCCAACATCACACTTGACTGCTTTGGAAATGGACTCTGTGTTTTCATGCAAATCCAGTGATTTGCATGAGAGGATGGGTTGTTCATACAGACCATCAAATTAAACAAAGGAAATTTCCTTTTTTGGTTGCATTTGCAAAAAGACAAAAGTGATTGCTGTGGGCCTCATACTGTGAGTTCTCAGTGCTTGCTGGTCTAGAGCTGGTTTTCCTGTGGATCAAATCAAGATATCTAAAAGTCTTTTGGTTGCCATTTTCCAGGTCTGACACACTACAGTCTGTTGCCTCTCTCAGAGCAGATGGTTTTAACATTGTTCATCATACAAGATATCCTTTCTTTTTTGATTCTTTTGCCTTCTTATTATGTCAGTGGTACCTGCCCTCTCACCTTCTCACATATCACCATGTGCCTGCTTTGATCTAGGAATATTACTCTGTGCTAAGATACTCCCTTAGTTCTCTTTCTTTGATGCAGCACCAGAAAGTTTTAATATTTTAATATTTTAAGCTCATGAAGTTTGGACTGTTGTCATCTGGTATGAGATGTCCAGTTTTTAGGTTACATTTTTAGATTAGATGCTTTAGGCCAGATTTCACATTTTTTTGACTTGTGGGTTAGCACTGAAAATTCAACTCTGGAACCTCTTGCTTGTTACCCACCTGTTGTTGGCTAATGGTCAATTTAGGCTACCCTGGGTTTGGCTGTGGTAGCCTGAAGTTATTGCTCTAGACCGCAGAAAAAAATTGCAAGCAAACTCCAAAAACCGGCTTTTAAACTTTCATTGCAAATTTGCCATGCAGTTTTAAGGGTGCCATCAGGGACAGAAAATTGTGTCATGAAAGAAAAGAGGAATCTTTCCATAGGCTTCCTTAGAATTTCTTAGAGAATGACTTATAGAACTGTTCCTCTTTTATACAATTATATGGGATAATAAAAATCCCAAAATCTGTTAAAAACAAAAGGAAGTTGCTCTGGCAGGTCTTTTCATGAGTAATTTCTGGACAAACTTACTACATAATTATGTAGCTCTGTTGACAATTTCACGGTGTTTTACTCCAGTAATGCTGTTCAAAACAATGAATGTGATAAGCAGGATACACTGAGTGCAATCAGCAAATATGAATTTAGTCAGATTCTTACTGTGCTGCCCTCACTCTTCTGCCTAACTGCCTTTAAGCCTTATTTTCAAACTCCCTGAGAATTTACGCTGATCTAAGTCCATGTGTTAGCCCTGGCCTTTTTCTGATCCTGTGGTGAGCTGATTCAGGGAGCTGAAGAGGAAGAGAAGTGACCTTGCAAAGCAAAGAAGAGCAAATTGTTTTCAGTCAGTGTGGCTCCCTGAACTTGGTTGCTAAGAGATCAGCAAGTGCCAGTGTTAGTGCAAGCTTAATGAATGCTCTAAGACAAAAAAGCTGTATTTTAGAAGCGTGGTATCCTAAATCTTACCTGATTCCTGGCTTCTGAATGATAACATAAATTGGGATTCACCAACTTCTTTACTAGAAAAACTTGCTTTTCTTTTTCCCAAATGCAGAGTTTGTTGTGACTCATTAAGACATGCTTTGATGAAATAAAAAGCAAAGCAAATAACTGAACTGACTTTTTGGACACCCACAGGTCTGCAAGAAAATACAAGTAGAATGTTTCAAAATATAACAAGACTGCAATCTTTAAACTAGGTCATGTGCATCAGTTCATAGTTCTGCCAAATGAGCAGGTAAGGTGCTGTCTTGACCCCACTGGAATCCATAGGAGTGTTCTGATTTACTCGATCTAGGATTTGACCGCAAAGCTTTTTTTCTTACAAGAGAAAGCAGGAGACTAGAATTTACTGTCTCTGCATTTACAGTGGCCACGCTTGAATATGTAAATATATTTTTTGTAAAAAGGTGGCTCACAAATGCAGAAAAAAATGGGTTTAAAACAGAAAAGAGGGGATAAACCTCTAGAATCAAATCAGAAGTTATTGAATGTGTATATATTGATCATTGTAATGTATAGTCCAAGAAAACAATTGATATTTAGGAGGAAAGGAATGCTTAGGGAAATGTTTATTTAATTTTAATAATTCTTAATAAATTTAGTTTAATAAAACTTAATTTTTCAGCACAGTGCCCTTATATCATAGGCTGTAGTGGGATATATACAGTTGTGACACCTTGAAACATCTAATATTACTGTTTACCTGCTAAAACAATTGTCTCTTTCAGTGAAAAACTTTACCAGATGATTTGTTGGGATACAATACAATACAGGTGATAAGGCCCAGAACTTGCATTCCTATATTCTTACATTTATTTCAAAAAATTACTGGAAGATTCAAAAATGTATAAAGAGATTGCAAGATAACAGATATTGTCTGTTGTCTGACACAGACAGCTCAGATATTGTGACTTATCCCTTTCTCTGATGAAACATTGTCAAAGTCAGGGTATTACTCTGACATTGTTTGGGCAGAGGGAAAACAACCTTTTCAACACAACTATGTCAATTTGTATATGAGTAATATTTATCAGCACTAAATCTGGGAAAAGCTCTCAAATTCAAAGCAGTAACCTGAAATAAAAAAGGAAGAATCAGAGCAGTTTGGCCATCCAGATTGAAAGCCAGAGAACAACTGAGCCTCAGCAAACATGTGATCAATTCTACTAAAAAAAAAATAACAAAAAGAAAAGAGAAAGACTGTTTTAAACGCTGGCAGTACTTAGCAGAGTTTATTGTTCATCCTGGTGTTCACCCTGTATTAATCCATTTCAGAGACTGCACCAGTACAAAATAGTGTTGTTTTAAAAAGCCTAGTGTTTGACAGCTGTTTTTCTTGTACAGGATCATGGAGAACTGGAATTACATCTTTTGCCCCCACTGCCTGAATGCATTCACTTCCTTTCAGCAGTATTGCAACTTAATTCTCCCAGAAAATGGAGGAGTGGAAATGAGGAGGAGGATGAAGAAGAAGAGGAAAATGTCAACACTTAAAAATGCTATGGGTTTAATTTGGACTAGAAAGAGACTTCGCATGTCTGGAAGCACAATAGCTCTTTCAAGGCCCAAATTATCCTCGTATGATGACCTTTTGGAACAGTTTTTTAAGAGGGATCATGTCATGACTTGGAATTTGGATGTGTTTTCAAGTGCAGTGACAGCTTCATTGATAGGATTTTTTCTGCTACTTCTCTCTGGTTCCTGATGAATTCAGATAAACTGGATATAAGAAGAAACTGGAATTTTCCACCTTTTGGTGAAGGTTCCCTCCTCAATGGCTATCGTTAAATGTTTGTGGGATACTGGGATAGAGGACATGGGCTTCACTGCAGTCAGTGGAGCTGCAGTGCTTTACAGCAGTAATGAGCAACAGTAACAGACTGGAAACATCTTTCCTACATCTTTCAGGCAAAAGTGAATCCATCACACTCCCTAGACCGTGGGAAAGACAGAGATTTACAGAGACTATCAGCATGCTAAAATAATCTGGAATTGATTGCATTGTAGATAGTGTAAATATTTTTGACCTCAATGATGATGCAATTCCAAATTGGTTTTTAGTTACTGAGTGTAGTTTGGCTCTTTCTTGTCTTTCTTTGTCAAATATCTCTTCATATTCTTTATAAGATCCCCCTTTCAAATGGCCTAAAGTAAGAAGAGCAAAATGAGGACTGTGTAGACAAATGTTTCCTTAATTTTTATTTGCATTGTGAGGGAAAGGAAAGAAAACATAAATTTATAGTATTTTATCTGTTTGTTTATATGTACTACTAAAGGACATGAAAGGGTTTTTTTGCCGAATAAGAAGCGAACTTTGGAATCTTTGGACTCAAATATACTGACTTAGACATCTTTTGACTGAATGTTTGCTAAAATATTGTGTTTCATGCCTGAGGTAAACAGGCAGGGAAGGAAAGAATCTCACACACATACAAAGATAGCATGTACTCACTAGTTTATTTCCTTGTGTAATGCAGATCTTATTGCTTTGTCTAACTGGCTGTAGAAAGTGCTAGCAAAATTAGGAGTTTCGTAGATATCTTGTGTTTACTCTTAAAATTAAAACCACATCCATTTTAGGCTTTACCCAGAATGGCCACAAGGCTACTAATTACCTTTAACAGGCAAGTTTCCCTGATTTTGTGCTCTGAGTCTGCCTAAAACACAGAAATGGGCTGTATAAAACAAGAGAAGACTCTTATTTGGAGACAGAAGCAGCACAGCATCACCTTTGGAAAAAACTCTGCTGGCACAAATGAAGTCTGTATAAAGTGGTCTCCCTTCCATATCTTTGGCTATAGTCTATTTTCTGCCTGGTCATGAAATATTTGGAGGGTGAATCACTCTCTTAACCAGCACACTGCTGCCTCTGTAACGCTTTCTCAGTTGGAGAAATGCATGGGAATGAATTCTGCACTCTCCCTTTTTCCCCCAAAGATAGTTACAAATGTATTCTCACATTAAGTGTATGTCTCTCTTCTAGGTTAGCAGGCTTTGAGTGGACTCTTCCCTTCTCTTTCCTATGTTGGTAGCTAGCTCTTTGCTCAGTTGGTAGACATTCAGACCCCAGGAATTATGTGCACAAAGACTCCATTAGTTCCACACAAAAAGGAGACTGAAGCGCTGAGATGCCTTTCTGCTCCCAGAGGAAGGGCTGCCTGCCACTGCAGGGCATGGGGAAGAGCCATGAGGGGGGTGGGCAGAGGTCAGACCCAAAAAGGCAAAGGGTACATTCCTTTTGTGGATGTGATGTGCTACTAGTCAAAGGGGAAATACTTTTCAATAAATTGAAAGCTGCCATTTTGTGGTTTCTCTCATATATATAGTAATATTAAAGGACTGCACTATTCTCACAGGGATGCTTGCAGATAGCTGCTGTGAGGTCCCCAAGCTGCCTATGCTCATGTGATGTGTTTGTGCTGTGAAAACCAATCACTAGGGCAACAGCCATGGTGACTGACTGACCAAGGATGCTGGTGCTGAGTTCACACCACTGTGCAGTTACCTGGGTAGCTGCTGCCTCTGAAACACCATGTTATGTCCCTGTGACAAACATATCTACTTAATGTGTGCAGGCAAACTGATCCTTCCACCACAGCAGACAGCTTGAGAAGACTTCTGCCACAGCACCAATGGCTCAGTCCTGGCTATGTGGCAGCCAGCTGTTGGACACCCTGATCTCTGACACCAAAGGGTGTATGCACAGCTGTGGAACTGAATACATTCAGCTCTTAAATGTCTCAGAAATTCTCTCTATTTAGCACTTGAAACTAAATTTAGTACATTATTTTTTTAATAATTCATTTATTACTTTAGAAACTCTCTGAAAAGTACAAACCATGAATATACTACGGAGGAACAGCTCTTACTCTGTACATCCTAAAGCAGTGGGGTTGACTCTGAACTGGTAATGTTATTGTGATAACTGTTCAACATTTCTGCTTTACTGATCAGCTGGGAAATTCAAGACTTAGAGAGAAAAGCTTTAAGAGATACTATAAGTGACTTGTTTGTTCTTCATACTTTCCCCGTTCTTTATTTAATTTATTATGAAGTCTAGTAAGGGGCTTTGAGGCACTTAATATATTAACATTCTGTTGAGGAAAGTGTGTGCTTGATAGTTCAGATAATATCAAAGCTGCAGTGAAATGAATATTGTGAAGCATCTCGTGTGCCTTTCAACTCAAAAATTTGCAGTGATTGGTTAGTGTTGATAATTCAAGTTGCACAGAAGTCAAAAGCTATAAAATGAGATTGATTTTTGACAGGAAAAGAGAAATAGAGAGAGGGTCTGCATTAAGCTGTGAACATTACAAGCTGCAGCTTGTGTTCACCTTCACCAGGTTTGGAGGCAGACATGAGAGAAGACTTTTAATTTTATTATTTTTGGAGAAAAAAATCAAAGAATGTCAGTGAGGGAAAAAAAAAAGAAAAGCATCATCTTCTCGACCTTTTTATTAGCATATGCAACCATTTCACCTGAGGAACAAAAGGAAGAAGAAAGTTGGTGGAAGTGAATCAAAAGGATTTGGGAGAAAAGTTGGTGATGTGGTTAGTGCAGGAACTTGCACTGGTTCAGTTCTTTGTCATTTCTGGTCTTGTGTGGCTTCAAATGAATTATTTCAGCTCTGTCTCTTGTACTTTTTAGTGCAATAATATTTCTTTGATTATTGCAAGTATAGGCAGATTAAATTATGTCTTAGGCTGGGAAACCTGTACGGCCCTTACCTTGGGGATAGTAGAGTCTTTCCCTTGCAAAACTTATAACTCAGTATAATTTTTCTCAGTCTTATTTCCCTCTAGTGTTTAGCATGGCTAGTACATATTCTTAGTGCAAGTCCAGCAGCACTGCACATTGGATTTTCCTGGCTGTTCCCAAGCCTGCACAGATGGGCATGTGAGAACTTAGGCTGAACCCAAGAAAGACGTATCAGGGTAAGTTATAAGTCCTCTACAAATGGATGACTTTTTTCTGTTTTCCAATGTATCACAATTAAACATACTCATCTTGCTAGTAGCATGTTGATAATAACCTTGACTGTTCTTGTTTTGTTTGATACTGTTCTCTGAAATCTGTGTTGCATTACAAATATGTGCGTGCATATGAAGACACGGTCACACTTGCACGTATCTGCTACAAAATAGCCTATTGGCATCCTCCCCATCTAAAAAGTGTTGGAGACATCAGTGTTAAAAATGTCAGCTTCTTCATATGGATTTGGTCACATCCCACTCTCAAGACCTCTGGATTCTGGGAAGCAGGTCCTTTCTGCATGGATCTGCTGACCTCTTATCTCAGTGCTAGGAAATCTTTTCACCAAGTCTTCCCGCAGGCTTCCAACTTCCTCTGTAAAACAGCGTGACCTAGAGAATAAGGCATTTTTTCAACTTCTGTGATATTGTTTATGGTGCAGGGAGAAGGGGAACACATCTTGCAGCTTGACCCTGCTCCCCAAGTCTGTCATTCAAACTTCCATGAGCATCAAGCAATGCTGAGCTCCTCAGGGAGCTGCAAGGACATGGGATTGGAGCTCACTGTATAGAAAGCAGCTTTGCAATGAAAGACCTTGGAATTCTGGTGTTCAAGAAGTTGGCCATGAGTCAACCTTTGAGGCAATGAAAGCCATCTGAATTTCGGGCTATGTTACCACAGACTCTAGATTGAGTGGAATAACTACTAACCCCTTCTCCCCTATTAGACACCATGGGACTGTATGTGGAATACTGTATTCAGTTTTGGACTCCCAGTACAAGAAAGATACTGTCAAACCAAAGCAAGTCTAGCCAATGAAGATGTTTAGGAAGAATACGTGGTACGAGAAGAGAGATCAAGGGAGCAGGTTTTGTTCTGCCAAGGAAAGCAAACTGCTATCTTCAGCTGCAAAAATGAGGTTATGGAGATGACAGAGCCTGACATATCCTAGAAAAGTGCACAGTGCTGGGACTAAGAGGCAGTGGACACTGGATGCAACAAGGGAAATTCCATTATCCATAAGGAAAAAATTTTCAACATTAGGGTGTTCAACCTTTGGGAGATGGGGTCAGAACTGGTTGTGGAATCTCCACCCTTGGTGATATTGCTCTTCTCCAACATGTGTATGAAAGCATAGTAGGTGGGGGAATTGTGCCCAGAGTTTGGCTCTTCAGAGTTTATGAATGTAATATTTCAGAAGCATTGGGATATTCGGACTACATTCAAGTATCAAGATCAGCTGAGTAAGAATGACCATAGGACTCATAAGCAGAGCTGTAACATACTCCATTTTGGGAATCCACTCTGGTTTCTAATGTGAGCAGAAAATTAAATAGTTACCTGACAGTGTCTGGTCATAATGTAACAAACAGCACTGGGTTCTAGCAGCAACTTTTACTGTTGTAGACAGTAAAAGTGAGGCATTAGCATATTTATATTGGACCAGAAATCATTATAATAAGTTAAGTATATTAATAATGAGAATGAATGATCATGCTCCGGAGGCTGGGTCCACACCCTGTTTACTTTAATGGTGCAGATGAATCCTTGGGGATTAGTGTGCCCTGACAGACTTGTCTTTGTATCAGCTCTGTGCGCACTAATCCCATGCTGCCAGCTCCAGCAAGGAGTGCTTGTCAAATCTGCTTGCGTTCAGGCTCAACATGGCACAATCCAATGCAAATGTTGTGCCTGCAGGACATTTGAAATTAAGCCACTGGCTGGATGTGCCCAGTCTCCCTGGTTAGAGAATTTATCTTTACAGTAGGTCCAAGCTTAAATCTTTCCTGTGCTGAAGAATGCCTTAACTGTCAGATGGTGCAGAGATTTTAGTACCTCATAGGCCAACTGTTCTCCTCACCCCAAATCACATATGTCCTGGTCTAACCTAAACCAGGTTATGGTTTATTTCACAACCTGACCCGAAAGGAATGTGCATCAGAACTCCAGGCAAGAAGAGGTTTCTGCAGGTGTAAACCTCCATGGAGTTGCCATATCCTGCTGGACCCCAGGAGAGAAGGGGAAATCTGACAGAAGGGAAGCTGGCAGATGGGAGATGCTTCTATCATCTTGCAGGACTTCCCGTGGTTTCTGAATGTTTGTCATTCAAAGGAAAAATGAAACAGGCAAAGTTTGGAGGTTTTCAAAAGTTAAAACAACTTTTCCCAAACCCCTTTCCACAAAACTTCTCTGCATTACCCAGATTGACTCAAGCAAGCAACAACAGGGCACTAATCTGGAACACCTAGATGCCAGGGGTGGTAGGCCCTTGTTCTAGTTTTCCCTTTGTGATAAGGAACTGCGAGTTGCTGTGGGTTCTCCTAGTTGGAACCAGCAAGCTGTAAAGTCTGTTTGCCTCCTCAGCCCCATGCTTATTTAATGATTTCTAAAATATGGAGCTGCTCTACGGACAGAAGGGTTCACAGGCAGTAGTCGTATCCAAGGTCTTACCCAGACTATGAGATCCTTCCTTATTGTCCTTTGCTTACTCCCAGAAGAATGTTATTCTGGGATGGAGACTTCTCAGACCTGAAATTCCATTCTTATAGGTTTTATAAACCTTTTCTGACTAATTTTTATAGACCTTATGAAGTCTTATATACCTTTTCTGACTAACTCTTCTTCAAAGTCAGCAAATCCTTCCATCAGCTTTTTTCTGGCAGTGACTTTTCTTGGCAATGAAAGAAACAGCATTGAATCATCAGAAAATGCCTTTGGGTCAGACTTTTATTGCATTTTACTTATAGATCTGCAGGGAGTGGAGAGCTGTGTGTAGAAAATTATGCTGATGTTTTTGTTCTTCAAAGGCTCCAAGGATGTATGGCAAAGAAATGCAAAGATGCTTTTCCTAAGTATATATGCTTTGAAATGGACCAAGACATTTAGCATCAAAAATCACCTCTCCCTAAACACAAGGTGACATACTGACATTCAAAGACAGTGGCAACAGATCATTCTGCCAGTATTTGGTGATGGATTCTTAGTTCCTTATGTGATTCATGCTGATAGCTACATGTCAAGTCTTTGCTGCATACCAGTGAAGAGATTAAATACAAAAATAAAAAAGTCTAGTGATTTCTTACAGGAAAAATCTGAGATAAGGATGATCTACCTAAAGGAAGCTACATATACTAAATCCATTAATTTTATGTTATTAGAAGTATTGAATACATGTGTCAGGTTGCATGAAAAGTGGCTGACATTTTCATGGGTGCCTTTTTTCATTTTGCTTTCCAGTTACATGATCAAAAGCTACTGCATTTTTATGGGATTTTGTAGGAAGACAAAGGATAATGTTTTCAAGAGCATAAGTGTCACTGAGGAAACTGAGCTCTGAAAGTTAAAGTCTGTTAATCACCTACATCATTTAGGCCAAGATCTTAACAACCAGAAATATTTGGTTGCTTCTTTGAATTCCAGTGAATACATCATCCACCTTCTGCCAAACATATTGCTATTGGGTATGCTAAAAACCTCCCAATATTTGATACTGCTCTACAGATCCACGTGGAGTCTTTGGCCAAACTCAGAAGGTTTTATTAGGTTCAGCTAGGTTTTATTTAAGAGCAGAGTTAGGAATGGCTGTGCCAGACCAAGACCAATAATCCATCTCCCCCTGTATCCTGTCTCTGACAGTGACCAAGAGCAGACTTGTTGTAAAGAGTATAGGAACAAGACTGTCACATAGTAATACTTCTCTGTGGTATTTTCCTAGTCTCCAAAAATTAGTGTTTGATAGTCTTCTGAGCCAGTGTTGTCATCTTTATATCATATGGCCCTCAATGGATTTTTCTTCCTTCTGTTTTTCTGGTCAAATTTTGAACTCATCTTAATTTTTTGCTTCTTCAGTGCCCTGTTCCAAAAGACTGCTGCCACTAACCATTTGATACCTCCTGAATCTTAGGGGATTTCTTCATTAAAAGTTTACTTATGCAGCTACCTTCCAATCACAAGTGTTGCAAAATCAGCGTATACTTTTCCTGTGGATATCTCTCTATTACAGATTCCTCTTTGTAAAATACAGCCTTGTTCTCACAACATGTAAAGATGCCACTTATGAATCACTGAGATGCTGTGCCAAGCCTGTAGTAAAACCCATTGGGAGAATGAACAGCTGAACAGCATGCTGTACATGAATCCGAGGCCCAGATAGTGAATAATGAGGAGAAAACAAATTATCAGTGGGTTGCTCATTAAATGAACACCATCCTTTAGTGTACTGGACAAGCATAGACAAGCTTATTATCCATTTCTGTATTAGAAGCAGTGCCAAATTCAGGTGACTCACATTTAACTTTGCAGTCTTAAAGGGTTGTTTTAGCGCAGCATGTGCATGTCCCATCTGAGAGGCAACACCTTCTCTTAAAGTGGGACAGCTGCTTGTTACCAATGGGCATTGTATTTTTTGTTTTTAAGTTCTAAAACACACAAGAGATTCAGTTTTGAAAACAGCTGAGTTGGTTTTTCTGAGGATTTCATTTCACAACCTACCCATTTCACTATGGATAAGCCAGTGCAAATATTATTTCTGTAAATGAAAAAGACCTGTGATAACCACTGTGACCTGTAGAGATCACAGGGTTAACTGGAGTGTTTATCAGGCTCATCTTGGTAGTGAAAACCACCTGCTCTTCAGTTTCACTGAGTTGTTCATAGCTAACAGTTGCCATATAAAACTAAATTGTGTTTTGTACAGGGAAACATGATTGTAAGAGGTCCCAAGATGGTAAATACAAAAGGGATGGATTTGGAATCATCTCTGAAGGCAATATTCACTGATATTTATAATATATATATTTTTAACTATTGAGAAAAGGGTCAAATATTGATGCCAGCTGTCCAGCTATTTTAACAAAGAACTGGGAGTGAGCAGATTCAGGACAGATCTAAATAGATTTCTGAAGTAAACTCTTCTTGTACTGTCAGCTGTTTTACTTCTGGTTTAGAGATGACACAAGCTTCCTGGTGATGTTTGAAAGATTGCCTTTTTCCTTCCCCAAACTTGCTTTCCTGTGGGTAAAGCAAGGTATTACTGTTCCACAGGTGTTTGCCAGGACCTGGCAAAAGAGTAGTAGTGGAAGTTAATACTACTGAAGGTGGAATTTAAATGCATAGGCAGATGAAAATTCAAAAGTCCTGTGTCTTATATTCTGTGGCAACTAACTGGGGCAATATTCCATCATGGTCTGGTGTGACCACACTGAAAAACTGATGTGAAATAAATACTTTTGAATTTCAAATTAATAAACAAGGCAGTATAAGGATAAAAAGTGAATGACTGAAGCAAATTCAAGTAAATATAAACTGTGATAAAATTAAATTGTTTCAAGTTTTCTGGATATAAAACAGTCTTTGGACATACTTTTCAGGACAGGCATAAGAAGATGTGCCAGCCATATGTCTAGAATGGCAGAACTAAAGAACAGGAGATACTACAGCCAAAGTAATTACAGTGGTTACTGTTAGGCCACAACCTGGAGCTGAAAATGTGGTATATCTAATTTCTTAGTGGCAGAAGCTAACCTTCTGTGCAACAAGGGAACACATTGAGGAAAACCTGATATGAGCCAAAGCAAAGTCTCACAACTTTGTTTTTTTAGCTGTTAATACAAGTAGCCATTGCTCCATAACCTCTTCCTTGCAGGAGATGCAATCTTCTGCACATGCTGAGGGAGGCAGAAGTGCAGCATAAGTAGCAAGGTCCCATATCCATGCTGTGGCATTACCTCTGCATGGCATTCCAAAGCTGTGCTGTACATCCAGATGCTCTGTATGATTATACTGATGCTTATGGATTTTTTTGATTTTTAGCTTTTTGTAGATTGTAGAAAAATTAGCTATAGTTGTCACACTTCAGCACAGTAGTTTACACATTCGCTCAACCCTACTACCCCACTTTGTATCTAACTTTCTAAGTTCCTTTAGCTTGTTTAGACTTCTCTCAAGGTAGGCCTTTGTTCAGTTTAAACACATTTGCACCCCGGCTTGAACAATAAGATACCACGACAGACAAAGCATCCTTCAAAACTTAGAACTTTGGAGGAGCTCCAAGAACTAGATGTGCTGTGACAAAGAGGAAGATGAGGAAGAGGGGGTCCCTGAGTCCCCTGCCTCAATTTCCAGAGGGGTGTGCCTGTAGGAGGATGGGGGGGGGGGGGGGGCGGATAAATCTAGGATTGGATGGGATAATACCTTAAATTACCTTAACACAGGGGTTCCGCCTGTAGAACCCCCTGGACACGCGCGCCTGTCTCTTGGACCCCTGTGGTGGAAGGCCTTCTATTAAAACTGCTCTCTTATCTCTATAATAATTGTCTGGATTTTCTGGCTCCCTCATCATTCTTTCAGGCAACAATACAGAAGGTGAGGGAGGATGCATGGAGCCGAAAGGAGAAATCCCTGGCAGTGTATGACTTTGGGGGCTCAGTGGGAAAGGAAATCTGCTGTGTGGTTGCTTTGTGGTCCATAGCCTTTGCTTCTGCTCACCTCTTTGTTCTCCTACCCTGAGATAGTAGAATGTGAACTGAATGTACAGTCCTTGGGTACAGAAACTGAATGTCCAATCCTCTCCAGGCAGGGGCACATAGGTTTTTGGGGCTGCCCTTCTGAAATGCCTAATTCTGAGAGGCAATCCTAGTTATGAGACACTTGAATTTTGGCAGCAAAACACGCAGAATGTTGCCTCCCTTGGCTGTTTCCACTACTCTGCTTTAATGGCAGCAGTCTGTCAGGATTTAGTTTTGGCAGTGGGTTAGTACTAGGAGGGGCATTCATAGGCACAAAGTCTACGTGGTGCACTGTGGGAGTCACTGGCAGTGTGGTCACAGACCTTACTGAGAGGGGAATCAAACAGGGGACTAATTCACAACAGAGATTTGTGATAGTTACCAAAAGTTTCATCTGCTCTTCCATCATCACAATAATCCCATCATACCACATGCTGTGCAGATGACTATTTGGTATCTAGCAGTTCTTTTCACTCATTTTTGGCTACTCATTTATATTTAATGTTAGATCCCCGAGAAAATAACAAGAAATGAGAAGCAAGTTCTAGAGGTGCTTTACCACTATATTATCTGGTATTACAGCCCATCTGGGTACATGTGATTAACATTTAGGTTTAAACAGCTTGAAAATAATTTAACATTTCCCTATCTTTCATTTGTTTCTCCTCCTCTCCCTTCCCAATATACTGAGCACTTCAAGAGTGATGTAGTTAAAAATGAAAGCATATTTACCTGTTTTAAAACACCTGTGTCACTTGTTAACATCAAGAGACAAGCTGATGTATGGTAAAATTTTTTATTTCAACATTCCTTTTAATCACATAGGGACAAGAAAGGAAGAAATGTTAGCTTATTTGTTTCCAGGAAACATTAAAAATTCTCTACCCTACCCTGCAGTGTATTTTGTTTTGTTTTATTTTGTTAATAGTCTGTGTTCTGATTGCTGCTTGGTAAAGAATAAAAGAGGATTCTTTAGTCATGGGAATGCAGAGATGTTTATTTCCACTTTGGGAATATAACATACTTTAAAAAAAATTCATCTGTTTTCAGAGTTAGTTGCTGAAGCACCTGGTGTCCCACGCTCCACCCAAGATTATAAAAATATTTGAAACTGCAGGAAGGCAATACAGCTGTGCAAGCTTATATGGGGTCTTGTTGATTTAATTAAGTTCAGAAAAAGCAGCCATACCAATAAATGTGTAGTTGCTTGAAAGAGAGAGGAGCCATTTGCTAAAATACAGTTTCCCCCTAATTATCTGATGTTTAGTTACACATTACAGTCTCCCATCATTTCTCTGGTGCTGTGGCATAACCAAATTCTGTTCTTTGTTGAAGTCATGTGTCAGATGATTGTTTTTTAAGGGTAAAAATGACACAGTGAGGAGAACTTCAGCTCTTGCTGTTGATGTTTGTGGCAGTGCAACCTGCTTAAAAAGAAAAAAACAAAGCCAAAACAAGCCAAATTAAATTTTCTGCCTTTGTGTGGGATCCTCCTTGGCAACAAATATAGTCTCCTGTATGAAGGAGACCTTCATGCCTTGATTTCCTTGGCAGTTGTACAGTTACAGGAGAGAGCCCTGGCTGAAGGATACCATATATATGGGGCAAAGAGCAATGAATGTTTCATTGGATGGAATTCAATTCCCGGAAGGGTGGATGTGTCACACCTCCTGTTGGTCTAGCTGGGGGAAAACTCCAGCAGTCATCCTGAAAACAGGAACAGTGACACTACATTAAATGAGGGAGGTGCTAGAGTGATGTTTAACATTCATGAATAAATGAGGATATGGAAAATGATACCATGTGTAAAAATGTATCTACCTTTGATAGATTATGTTGAAATCCAAAAGAAAAGCTATTTCTTAGAAATGAAATTTTTCTGCAAAGTTTCAGTGTATGGAAGAAACAGGGAATTTTCAGCTTTCCCCAAATTCAAGAATCCCAACCTATTTGGAAGAAAAGACACAAATCTATATAGGAAGCTTCTTGCAATTTCCTTCATTACATACTATATGTGGCAAGTTTCCAACAGTTAAGTGTAACAACCATAAATCATTATGTGATCAGTTAGCTGAACATGTATTGGTACAGGGGTGTGTTTACCACTTCAGGGTAGTACATCTCCACTAAGGGCACAGAAGGTGAAACAAAGATCATAATTTCATTCACTGGTCTTTAGTGTCTTGCACTGGAAAATCAGTTATCATTTGAATACAATAAAACATTGATGGGAAATTGTTTTCACGTATTTGCTCTGCATCCTGTTTGAAGTGTTCCTGGCTAAACTCAATAGCAGTGCTTTCGTGTGGTAATTCTGTATTTGCGTATTGCCAGGGAAGGACTCTGAAACTTGAGAAATCTTCTAAGTGAGGTTTTAATATAAAAAACAGTGACAGAAATTCTGGAAACAGAATATACCAATGACTGAAAAAAAAATTGCATTGCTTAGCGTATGCAAACTGATTGGAAAGATGGAGTATAGCCATCCTTTTGTTACGTATTTTTTCTTACTAGAGATGCAATTATACCAGAGATGCACTGAATCAAACCTCATTTGACTGGGTGATCAATGAGGCTGGTGCTTCAGCGAGAGAGATCACTGTAACTTCTGTGCTGGAAAGCATATGGGGTGGGTGAATACGAATTACTCTGCAGACTTAGGCATGGTTAATGCAAGTGTTGAGGATGTTACTGACACATACTCTAAAAGCTGTGTAATGTCACTCCAACTCTTCACATGCTTCTTCTCTCTCTGTCTCCAGTGATTAAATGAAAAGAAAGCTAAACTGATTTGTAACTATTTCACTTTCAAGTACTTAAAAGCATCCTTGCTAAAGGTGTTTTCCTCAGCTTGCTTGACTATCAAAAGCTGCTGCAAAGTCTGGTATAATCATTGCCTGTGACTCAGAAGCACCTCATCATAGAACCTGTGCCCGAAAACATGGGTGCTCAAATTCATGTGTGAAACTACTTTTCAGGACTGGGTCTGCACACTTTCCTAAGTAGGCATGGTCTGAATGGATTGGGACAGTGTTTTGGGAATCAGCTCAGCACAATGCCGGTCCACACCTACTGAGCCCTTCAGAGCATCACTGCAATAGAAATCACTGCGTGACATCCCATGCCATTGAAATGCGTGATGAAGGTTTATTAAGCATATGATTACTCCAGGGCTTTCTGTTGCACTTGTTACTCAGGAATCTGTGTTTTTCAGAGTTAGTAACTGTGCTTTTGTAACAATCTGGCTAGATGAACCATGTCTTCTGTAAATGGGAAACAACTACAAAGGTTGAGATGGAAATGTCTGATTTTGGGTGGACAGTCAGAGGTGCATAGTACCAATCTGTCTTCACATCATGGAGTTAAGCACTTTCTTCTGTTCTACTTAGACCCAGCCAAGAGAACCAATGAAAGTATAGAGAAATCTGCTTCTCAGATGAGGTACCTGGACCAAACCCAGAGCAGCTCAGAAGTGCAGTTTTATGCCTCACTGTGCAATCTTCAGATGTTTTAGCTGCAAAGGTATTGATCATGCACAAACTGTGCTTTTGAAGGGTCTGTAACTTGCCTGAATTTATTCAGCTTTTCACTGAGCAGGAAAAACAATTACTGACAGACAAGCTGCACTGTCAGCTATGAAGTATGTTTTAAAGTTCACAATTTTGAAGAAAAGTTGCCAGAATTTACCAGAACTGAGGTTGTTTCTCTTCTTGGTCCAGTAAAGACTGGGAGGGATAAATCCTAAAGCCATACCATCCAGCATGCAAAATTTGAAACTCAAGTGGTGATTGTTCGGGAAAGCCATAAAGTGAAATGTAGGCTGCAGAACATGAAGCTGTAGGCTGGTAGCATTCTGGACTTCCAGCCTGCTGACATATTTTTGTTATGCACTTCTACTAAGTTATTTTCTTGTATTTGCTGTATTTGCTACACTTAGATGCTTTTATGGCAGGAATGTATTTATCTCTATGTATTTTTCCATGAAAAAGTGGTCTATCTGCATATACATGCAATGCAGACAGATGGAATATAATCTAGTCTTTGTCATATCAACAAACTATGCTCTTTTTTTTTTCCTTTACATTTAACCTAAAGTATGTTATGAATGCCACCATCTGCACAGCAGTATGCCTCAGCAAAGCCCACTGTTCCTAAAAGCTATTAACTGAAAAACTCTTCCTAATCTGAAACAAAACCATCCTACTCACCCCTTTTCTCAATTACTCAAGGAAAAAAAGAAAGCAACAGTGTCATGAGGCAATTTTTATTATTTTAGATAAATATAGTTGGGAATTCTAAAGCTGTAACTTCTTTATATCCACTCCATTAATTAATAAAATTTCTTAAACATAAGTTGGTCACCCATGTAAATGTTTTCTTAATAAGTTTCAGGATGGGCTCATGAGCATGTCTGGCAAGCAGTCCTTTCCCACACAGTGCCTCGAGTTTCAGCTCGGACTCACTGGTTGATCTCTGCTGTGGAGATGAGTGACCTGGGGACAGTTTTACAGTGGATGGATTTAATTACAAGTGCTATAATTTGAAAAGATTTTGTAGTTCAGAAAAGCTCTTAAAAATCCTTGCTGAAAAACTAAATAAATGATCCTTTATTGCATCTCTTCTTCTTTGTGTGGCTGCAGGGAGTTTAACAAGGACCTCTGCTGTTCATTTAATTTATTACATCCCCTTACACTTCACATTCCTCTAAGTTCTATTTTTTTTTTATGAGTTCTTGTTTTGTTGGTCTTTCATAACATTTTTTTCAAGCCCCTTGTGTGCTTACATGAACCAACTCCATGTCACATAAAAAATTGCAAATCCTCCAATAACAGGTGGTGAAGCTAATAAACCTGTAACTTTACCCTTGTTGAACTATGTCAAATCCCTGTAACATCTGGCATGTTTTAATTTCTATGCTTTGGAGGGTTGAATTTTTGTATAAAACTCCCAGATATGGATCTGTCAAGAATTTCTGTGCACTGTAGCTTCTTTAAGCTCCTTAAACTGCTTCTGTAAGTGTGAAGACATTCAATCAACAGCTGCCAAATATTTATAGATTTTTTATTTGTTTCATTTGTCTTATTTCTTTTGTCTTTTTTTTTTGTTTGTTTGTTTTGCTTTGTTTTATTTTTTTAATTTTCTCTTTTGTTTTCCTATATGGTGAGTAGCCCAACCAAATGAATAATGGAATGCTATTTTTCCCTGCTTAACTGATCTTTCTGTCTATGCTACTGAATCTGTACCTACAGATTCTACTTGAAAGAGGAGATGGGCAGTTTTGGACAAGGGGAAGCAGTGATGGTTATGTTAAAAATACAGTTTTTAAATCTCTCCTGCTCTGTCATGTGAGATTTTTGTAGCATGCCTACTCTTAATATTTTTATTAATTCCGAATTTATGCCTTTTTCTACTTAATGGTGTTCTCCTTATTACAACTGGATTTCAGTAGTTCTTTCCCACCTTTTGTACTGGGCTGGACACACAGGTCAGAATTAACCCTCCAGATGTTATACTTGTATCCTCCTTAGTCTCAAACTCCTGCCCTCTCACCTGCTCTCTTACCATCACAGCTGCTTCCCTGTTTTTAAACAACAATCTTGTTGAGGAAGATTTGCTGGAGTGTGTCAAAGGGTTAATATATTCCTCTCTCTCACTGCAATTTAATGAGTCATCTGTGTCTTTGATATTAGCTCATCTGAGACTACCCCAAATGATATATGATCTGTTTAGGCACTTCAGAAAAACCATACCATTAGCAATACTTCCACAGCACTCCCTCAGCTGTGTGAAAGACCAATTTGAAAGACAGGTTAACACATTTTATTGCTTTCACAAAAGGGATGAATTAGGGGAGAGAGAAACAAAGCAGAAATGATGCTCAGCTGAGGCCTCACTGTCACCACCTCTTCTCCTTGGTTCAAGGTTATGGGGCTGCACACCAGCTCTGAAATTTATCCCTCTCTTTTGGATAGATAGATACAACAGTATTAATATGAAAATAAATCACTTTACCTCTGGACTTGGTGGAAACCTTTTGCTAGAAATGGGTATGATTCTTAATAGGTTTATAATGTAATAAAGCAATAGGTCCAACAACATACTGGAAAGAGCCATCAAAGCAGTTGACAGTCTGTGCAGACTGGAAGACCTGCTGAAAATAAGCCACTGTGTAGCTATGTGAAAGACCCACCCAGTGACTGCAGCTTGAGGGCTAACTGGCAGCTGGAGTGGTGTTCAGCTTCTTCGAAACATCCCTTCTGGGCAGAGTGAGGGAGGGTTTCATCATATGTGTGATTTGCCATTTGCAGTGTAACTCACACCAATGCACAGCTTTACTGAGGGGAGAGGGGCATGACTACAGTTAACCTCTGTCTGGGGATTCCCAGGGAGAGGGTTATGTGTTGTGGCATATGTACAGGCAACATGAAACTGAGAGAGTGCCAGAGCTGCAGATCATGGAACACAAGTGCATCAACACCTGCTTCACGGCAGCGAGTACACAGAACCATCCAGAAGACTCAGTGCTTCGTGGCCTCTAATACAGATACCATAAACCACCTGATATTTCTGGATGACCAACTGCCCAGTCTAAGCTGTATGTGCCTGGAACTGCGAACTGTTGAGGAAATCCCAGGCCCAGGTATGCCATCCTCTCTGACCTTGCTGAAGGAAATTTGGACATGTAATAATCTCAGTGGAGGTGAGGCATGTGCTTCTCCCACTACAGAGCAAAGGCTCTGTCTGCATTGCCCTGTGTGCTGGATTAGCACAAACCCTGAAGGGAGAACACTGGTCTACAAATACAGTTGCTTACTAAAATACCTATTAATAGATACCATAAATTAACAGCATATTTAATCTATTTTATACAGTGCAATGAAACCCTGCCTTTTTCTTGGCTGTCATGTTTATTGTCAGATGTGCCAATATGCTTTAGGAATGGTAGTGAACCTGGCGAGGGTCATTTATGAGGCTGAACTCCCGCTGCTGTCCTACACACGTGTCCTGGCTGTACGAAGGACCAAGAAATAAGACCCTTGTGAAAAGGGAGGTAAAGGGAATAAAACAATTCACTGTTTCTAACTGGAATTTGAATTTAGAAAATGAATCCCTTTCACCATGCTGAAGTGTTAGCACTCCACAGTAGTCATGTAGCTCCTAGGGATAACCAGTTACAACAGTGTGAAACAATTGCCTTTCCACCTTTGCCTTTCCACAAAGTGGAAGCCTTTGAGTTGGTTATCTGACTTTATATTTCACATTAATCGTGAAAGTTTTAAGGCTTTAAAAATAAGCTAACATGACATAATTCCTAGAGAAAATGGCATAATTTTGATCTAATGCATTTAATTCACTTCTCTGCTTTCATGGGCACCCTGGCATGGTGCACACTTCTGTATCACTGGTACCACTGAGCTTGGAAGAATGCCCTCTGTTTTGGCAGCTGCACATTTAATGTTCAGCCTCTCCCTTATGTACAGGTCGTTTATTGTAAGGGAGGGGAGGGTCATTCTTTCCGTTGTGTGGTTATGTGAGGTTCATGTATGATCAAATGGTACAACAGCTCTGTTGCCTTTTGTCAGAGGAAGCCAAATGTTACCAAGCCAATATGACTTACCATGAGTTCTGCATCAGCATCATTTTAAGTTCACTGATTAGTTCATGTTATGGTTTAATCTTTTGGTGTGTGCTCACATACACATAAACACTAGTGGAATTACAGTGTGGCTCTGACTCTGCAATACTCTCTTCATCCAGCTTTCAGTGGTACCAGCGTATTACAAATCGAGTGCAACATTACCTGAATCAGCTGGATGACTATGTCAGTTTATACTTATAGTCTTTCATGAAGCTTGTATAATACTCTTGGTTTTGGGACATAAAACACTATTTGGTGCAATATTCGAGAAAAAGGTGAAAGCTGCATAGAAGCATTATTTTACAGTGTTTTGCTTTATGACTTGGTAAGTCCATTGCATCGTTTATTTTTCTAATCTCCAAGTAAATGATGCCTTGAGTGCTTGCTAAATTAATTCATTCTTTGTTTGCATAAATGAATGTATAGTTCTATCTTATTTGGACATTCTGTCAAAAGGAAGAGAAAATTACACAGTGAATATACTTTCCCCTGTTTATTGAGCTTTAGTGTACTTTTATATTTTTTCAAATTGTGTCGGTTCCAGAGAGTAGCCAGTCTTGTTTTGAAGATAAGAAAGGATGGAGAGTCTTTCTCAAAAACAATTTGTATCTAACTTCCGGTTGTTAATTCTCACCATTCCTTCCTTTCTGTTGGTTCATAGGTCCATTCAGTATGTGATTTGTCATCATGAAAATGCCTTCTGTGGTTAAGCCAACTCAGTCTTCTGGGGCAATTTTGTTAGCTCCATAGATTCAACATCTTAGGTTTCCTACAAGGGATATTTTTTTAGTTCTTAGGTTATTCTATTAGTTTTTAATCTTTAGCCTTCTCTTTTTTTCTCCATTCTTTGTAAAATATGTATACCAGCTTTATTTTTGCAGCGCAGTATTTTTGCACATGCTGTATGCAAATGTAAAATCACTTACTACATTATTCACTGCTATCTTTCCACAAAGGGATCATAAAAATCACATCAGTTTCATACTGGAAATTCAGAGTTTGGTCTTGAAAAAAAATTATATTAGCTTGATGATTCTCTCCCTATTGCCTCAAAAATCTTGTTTATATTTTCCTGTATTTATCTTTGCATGACACTTAAGTCAGTCATTCTACAGTTATTTTTTTTTCCTTCCTCCATTCTAAGAGATGGGCACTATAATGCATCTTTTGCATTTTTCTGGTACTTCTCTTTTTCTCCATGAATTTTGAAAGGTGTAAAGATTAGTTCATTCAGGTCCCTAAGTTTGCTAGAGATGGTGAGAGTGGAACTAGATGTTTCTGTAGCGTAGGTAAGTAATGTCTCACTAGTCTTCCTTCTAGCCTGAGCCCTTACTACTTTATCATTGATGTTAATTGTGTCAGCTGCCTGAGTCCAGTTTACTTTCTTAATGAAGATAGAAGCAGAAAGACTGAAGAAAATAAAAAATGGTACTAATTGAATTGTCCTTCCAAAAACCATCTGCTACCAGCTTTCTTTTTCATCTGGTGGAGGACCAGGTTTGTTCTGATTTATCATATGTAATCCACTTCATATGTAATACATAATCATATGTAACCCTTCCTTTCTCTGCCTCAAATATTTTCCAAATGTTTTATTTTTACAGTGTTGTTTGCTCCATATTGGGCCATCTTTTCCTCATAGTGAGGAGCCTCTCAAAGGATTTTCATTTCTGGGTGAAATTCATTTATTTTCTTTTAGCAATGTAGAGCTTTTTTCAGAATTATGGTTTATGGACATTCTTCTCAGGTGAACTGCCCACAGCAGTGCTTTAGGAGTGCAGTCAAATGTCACTTATGTGGTAAAAAATGGTCTCATATGATTTTAATCTGATATTCAGTCTGTCTTCTTTATTTGCCTCTGATGAAATGCCCTGAAACTTCCACAATCAAATTACTTCCTCACTAATGAAAATTCCTAATGACCTTTTACAAATGTCTCAATATTACAGCACCTAATTTTTCCTACAGATCTTACACAAATTCAGAAATTTAATTGTTGCCCTTCAGAAAGATCTGAGAGCCTTAATAAAATTTGTTAGAAAGTGACCTGTTATTTAAAGTCAGCTTTGCTGACTCAGTACATCTCTCAGTGCTGCAGCTATCAGCAAATCTAGACAGTCAATGTCAGTGTTCACCTAGCATGCAAGTGACTAGCTGGCAATGAGAGCTGGGATAAAATTCTGAGGTATCCCTGTGCAAGATAACTTGGCTGGAATCTTACAAAATAGGATGAATGAGAACAATAGCAACTTGATATAAACTGAGATCAAATTTCCTGTGAATTATGTTGCAGGAGGTCTGACTTACCTCCCCTGATTTAATGTGGGATTGATCTCAGATCAGCTCTAAGTCTCAGTACTCAGACTGAAGCTCTGCAACCCTGAATGTGATTCTCCAGAATCATGACGAGTGTTACAAGTACAAACCTCCCAAGCCTCATCAATAAAACTTCTAATACAACTTCTAAAGCAATCTTAAACTCTTTTATTGCTTGAGTTTTCCTTCTGGATTCAAATGATATGTCACATGGATTTTATTCTTTAAATTACTGGAGCACAGCTTTGCATGTTCCCTTGGTATGCTATCATAGTCACCTACAGAAGTCTTTGATCTTTTAAGAAAATCCTCCTTTATCTGTGGGATAAAAGAACCCACCTAAGATGCTGCAGGAGTTTGAGTTCCTCCTCCGCCTGATTTGGAACAGGATTTATTACTTCACATGAGACCTTTCTTAAGAAGGATTTGGCTGCATATCCCAAGGTGACCCACTGCACTGTCTTCAGCTGAGGATGTTCCATCTTTGCAAAATATTCATTCCTGAATCAAATGTAAGCCAAGAATCTGATAAACATATTGCCCATTGGACTGTAAGTTTCCATGTTTGTGGCCCAGAGGATGTTCAATAAACAAGACTGAGAAGCACTATGAACAACTGGTAGGTAACTAGCAGATAATAACCTGATACTGTGTGAAGAATAGTATAAGGAAACAGACTTTTTATTTAAAATCCTAACTGCAAAAGATTATGTATAGTTTTACCTGTGCTCAGTGGAAATAATAGTCAACAGCACCTGTTGTGCATTGTGGGCATATCTGAAATGACTGGTCATACTCTGAAAATGCCTCGCAGATTGGATCCTGGGAAACAGAAGAGGGGTCACAAACACTGAAAACCCTTCTGGAGCTGTTGTGGTTTAAGCCCAGGTAGATTTAACTTCCATGCAGCTGCACCCCTCCTCCCACCCCCTCAGGTGAGAGAGACAGAAGACAGAGATTACGGGTTCAGGTGAGAATGATTTACTGGAAACAGATAAGAAAACAAACAGTAACAGCAACAATGCTAATAACAACAGTGTATAAAAGAGGGTGACTACATGCAAAATGCTCACTGAGTCTAACCCCATGCAACCACAGCCAATGCAACCACAGCTGGTGCCACCCTGCCACCTTGTTCGCCACTTGCTCCCCCAGAAAAGGAACAAAATGGCCATGGACACTCCATGTGGAACCTTTTTCTTCCATCTGAAGCCATACTCCCTTCTTCCTGGAAGTGAGAATCCCTTACTTCCTTCCCACAGAGATGACTCGGATGATATAGAGTGACAACTTGGACATGCCCACGGGGCTCCAGGCTCTGCTCCCTCTTGGCCACTGCGAAAAATTGAACCTGTCCTTGGCCAAAACTAGGGCAAGAGCTCCCGGTATAAAACACAGTGGCATCAGCTAGAGTCAAGCATATATGCTCCATGAACAAAACTTAAGGGAAGATGTTGAGTAAGGAGTGTTTTGAGAAGGCAGTCTCAGTATCTTGGTAGTTATGCAGTACCTAAGTGTAGCTATGGATATGGACAACTAAAACATCATTAGGATTTTAATCTGACTTGTGGATCCTGCCTAGGATCAGGAGAAATAGTGTTCATAGTTTGCAGAAACCACAGGAGTATAGATCTCCAAATATGGCAAATGCTCTTGTGTTTCTACCAGTTCTGAAATGCCTGTTAGAAAGTTTGTTCTGTTCTTTTTCACAGAGCTCAGAATATATTTAGCAAGGATTTAGTCTCCTTGAAAAGTGTCTGCAGGGACTTAGCCTGTTTTGCCCAGGAAAAAATAAAGATAAATAAATTAATAAAAATAAATTTTGCAAAATTGGGTTGATGCATTAGCTTCAGCAGGGTGCCAGATCGAACATCTACACAGAAACAGCCTTCCGTGACTCTGACCTGGATTGCAAATTGTCTGTAATTTAATAGCGAGTGAAGCTTAGTGGGAGCAATTGCTTCAAATATTTTCTGCCATTAGCTTAAGGGAGAGGAAATGAGAGGAATCCAGAAGTTTTCATTTCTAAGTGAAGCAAGTCATACAGCACAGCACAAGACCTTTTTAAACTGCAGTATAGCATCATATTAAATAGAACCCATCCTTTGGCTTTCTATCAGTTTACATTTTTTCTTAGATGTAGTAGTAGCAAATGTCAGAGCTTTTTCATCCTCTCCTGTAATTCAAAATTAATATGTGACTGTAGGTCTCTACTTCTCAGCTGACCCATTGCTGCAAACCCTGAGCTGCTCATCTTCTCAGAACTACTAGCAGTAAACTTAAATGGAGACATTGTGTGAAGTAACTCTTATTGAAATGTTTTACTGCTGTTAATGAAATAAGAGAATAGTAATTAATGTGAAATGATGCCTGAAAATGAATGGCAAGCACTGGCAGATACTGTTGGGCTAGGTAGTCATATGGGCCATTAGCACAGTATGTGGGTAGACCTGGGTACCGGGGAGGGATGTGGGCTGTACTTCTACAGTGTTGTCAGCATAAGAGAGGAGACTGGGGCTGGGCTGCCTGAGCAGGGATAGGGGCTATCAGGACCCCTCAGTATCCCTGAGCTTGAGTTGGACATCTAGGGTAGTGGGGCCTTGAGGTCTGATCTTGCCTGTCTGGGGAAAGAGAAGGGGCAGGTGGTTCCTGCTGAGCTGGTGGTGGTGCTGGAGGCCTGGGGAAGGGAAGGGACCTTGCTGGGGACAGCATTAACCATTAACTGAGGAATGGCCTGTGATTTTAATGGCTGATTCCGAAGTACTAGTTGTTTCTTACTCTTGTAAGTGAGGATGTGAGCATTTAGATTAAAAAAGCAGGGGATTGTGACAGTGGAGATGAGAGATTGATATGCTGCTGCAAGGGCATTGAGGCATGAGGCCATGTGTGCCTGAAAGCGAGCTCCTTGCATGCAGCCTGAGTCTGCCAGGGCTACCATCTTTCATCTCTCCAAGGACTGGCAGATTTGGGGGCTGGCAGGGAAGCTGCGCTGAGATGTGCTGTCAAAGCTGTCTTCAAGGGTCTTGCCAGAATGGGCCTCTGAACTGGACCCTGTGGAGAGCAGGCACAAAGAGATGAGCTCTGGAAATATGAGATTTTGATGATTCCTGCAACTTAAAGACTGCCTGTTGGGTTTGTTGTGAGTGGGCCTTTGTTTTGAAGGGCTTCACTGCCGGTGAGAGGGGAGGAGGATGCTTTTGATAGCCAGGAGTGGTATGGTTAGACATGATCCCACTTCTGACACTACTTTGTCAAGCTTGGATTCCATCTGGCAGTGAGAGAACCAGGGGAAGGTGTTTGTGATGTGCAGAATGCTGTTTGCATGTCAGACAGTGGTGTTCTGGCTGGAGTGTTTCAAGGGATTGCTGGGATCCTCCACCACCAGTTTGCAAGGGAACGAATGCAAGTTTTCAGGTGTATAAAGTGGGATTGCTCTTGTTGAACTGCAGCAAGTCATCTCAAGACCAGTATGCAAACTGTTTCAGATGAGTTCCTCTCTAGAGGCACCTAGGTATTTTTCAGGGTGTGAGTCTTATTGATCATCTCTGGCACTGATGTTGGTATTCTCTGTGTTCAGAGGGAGGGAACTGCCTTCCACCAGCAGCAGCCTGTGGAAATGACCTATTGAGTCTGTCTGCATCCTACTGCTATAGCTGTATCAAATATTCTGGTGAAATATATCAATCTCTTTTATGAGATTTTTCTCCTCTGTTGATTCCAAGTCTATAGTTAATCAGGCACAGCACCAAAGTGGTACCTCTAGTAACTTAAAAGCAATGTGGAGGTTGTTGCATTTTCCCTAGCCTGCTACTCCACTATGTAGAAAAAGATAAAGACAGGATCACTGAACTGTGTGGCACTTGCTCCAAGAGCAAAACAAGAGTGATAATTCGCAAAAGACTCATCAGCGACTCTGACAAAACTAAGCTAAAAACATGAGGAGCACTTAATGTATTTCCAAAATTCAAAAGTTGCTGTACTTATATCTAAGTCTCCATTTTGCTCTCATGGAAGCTGTGGAACATCAAAAGACCAAAGAGAAGCACTGATTTATTTACTTTTTTTAATTTATTTTTTTAAAAGAAATTTCTGTAGGTTTGTTTTTTATAATTAATCTTCTTGGTCACTTTCTGATCCTTCTACTTTGTCATTACACATACTTGTGACAATCATGGGAGCTTTGCACTGATTACAATAAGTATGATCAATTAGATTAGGCTTTTTTAGGTATAAATTTACAAAAACTTAGATGGATCAGAGCCTAGTTAAAAAATCTCACCTAATCTTTTAATTAAGAATTTTAACTTATTTATCTAATATTATATCTGTCTTTTGAAGCAACTAAGATTGCTCATGGGGACTTTTTTTTCCCCAGGCTGTTGAGGCCACCAAAAGTAAAGTAGCAGCATGAATGGAAGAGCCATGAGAATAGGCCGTGTTTCTGTTTTTTTAAACTTATTTTTGAAAGCTTTTCTGTTTTCTTGGTCTGTTTCTGGGTCTTGAGGTTTTCTGAAAGTGTAAAGTCCCATGCAGCCTGAAGAGATTGTAATGTAAGGTTAAGGAAAAATGGCTGTCATACTTTCTAATATCTGCTTAATGATGTAATGCCATGCAGATTAATGCCTCTCCTCCAGCTGGCAAACTCTGGTGAAACTCATTCACACACTCACATGTACATACACATACTCATGCTTTTCCCCTTTTTGTGGCCTTGTAAAAACACCCCAAACATAACCTCACAGAACTAGCAGATTCTGGTCTACTCTGCTGAAACATGATTAATGAGGTATAAACAGATAGTTTTTTTATTGAAGGGCTACTGGCAGATTAAAGTCTGATTAAAGTTGATAGTTGTTTATGTATGAAAGGAGGCAAGTACTTGATTCCTGGTGGGCAGCAGTCATTATGAAAGGCTGTTTGCTTTTGATGGGGGTGAAGGATTGGCAGAAGGATTCCTGGAAGAGTGTAAATTTTTCTCTGAGATGGAACAGCCAAATACTTCCTATGCAATATGTCCCAGTTTTTATATATTAACAGGTATATAAATGCATTGAGAGTAAGGAGGGATGGAGACCTCTCCTGGAAGCACTTAATAAATCATGCATCAGGTGATAAACTCACTGATATCAAAGGGCTCATCTGCTCCTTAGAGATAAGCTCTTATGTAATTTGATACTTATCAAAGACCCATGAGTTTGGAAAATTTATTTAGAAAATTTTCTGAGCAAAGGCCGTGACAAGTCATTTGTGAAAACAGCATGATATATTTCATAGATGTCAAAGCACTAGAGCGGTATCTTGGAATGTTTGAATTTCTTGCTGAAGCACAAGAAACTCGGGAAAAGAAGTAATGGAAGCTCAGACATATGCAAAATATTTTTAAGCTGAGAAGATTTGGCCACTGGGGAACCTTTATTCTGTGTCTCACAGTGCTTCATCAACTCTTACAATCTGCAGTGCCCCAGTCTAAAATCTATCCCTGTGTGCCATGACAGCAGTGATTTCAGCAGTTGCAGCAGGCTTTCATGGTGTGCATCCTGCCTGGCAGCTGCAGTGGATATGGTCCAGCTTCATTCAAGAAAAGTCTTGTTGGCAGCTACCCCCACCTTTCCTTGGAAGCTGAGTTTAAGATGGTCCTTACCTGATCTGTGTCAAAATTGTGCCTGTACCTGATCTTGCACTTTATTGATCCAGACTCACAGACTGATGCCTTGACTTGAGCAAGAGTGATGTCTGTCCAGCTGTGCCCTTTATCTGTGGCTTGCCTTTATTTTCTTCCATTGCAGACCAAACTGCATCAAATAACTGTTTCCCACTGGTGAAGACCATGTACAAGGAAAATCAGTTGCAAGTTATTGCCCTTACTCTTTGAAACCACTCTCTGAAAACATGATCAGCCTCTTTTTGTGTATCTTGTGGTCACATTTTATTTTCCTTTCTAGAAACTACCTTATATCATTATGCTCTTATTGCTCGTGATAAACATAAACATATGCTGGCTAATAATAATCAACAACCATAATTCCAACAATGTTATAGTTTTGAAAGTCTATTTGCAGCCATCAAATGGATTTTTTTTAATGCATACTTTGATATTTTCCTTTAATTTTCTCTGATGGTGTCTCCATAATTTCACTTTCTCTGCAGTAAACATCACAGTAATTACAGTGCAGAGGGACATGAACAGTGCTGAAAAATAGGTTATTCAGGGTTTGTTTTATTAGTTCAACATAACCAGATGAGTTTAAGTAAGTTAGAAGCAACATTTTTGCCTCAGAGAGGTAAAGAGCCAGGTTGCTGTGTACATGCTGAGGATATTTGAAATGAGGCCAGTGACAAAACTGTGAGCTGTAGTTCTTGCCTGTTGTCACAGTGCAGCACCACAACCCCACGCAGCAGCATGCCCTGGCTTGGTAAGATGCAGGAGAGCAGCTGGGCCTGCTATGTGAGGAGAGGACCCACATTGCTGAGAAACACCCTGTGGGGTATCATTCCTCACTAATGAGCTTAAGTAGACAGAGGTGGAGGGCAGAGGCAACACGAGGACAGATTTTGTAGACAGCCCTGGCATCAGCGTGACTACAAATGGAGGTTTCCTTCTTCAGATATGAAATCACTGGACAGCTGAAGAAGGATGCTGATGATCCAAAGGGAAACACGTATTTTTCTTTGCACTTTATTTTGAATGTATAGCAAGGTCTGGATGTATTTTTGTTTGTGGGTGTATGCAGGGTTGGTTTTCTTTTGTTAACCGAAATATGTGTTTCTCATTTTCTCTGTCACTAATTTACACTGTCTTAAAAACTTAATCTATATCCTTCAGGTTCAGTTAAAACCTAGCTGAGAGCTTGGCTTTTGCAAGAGGCTGTGTTTATTGAGACATGAATTTCCACCCTCCTTAAAGGCTGTTATACAGGTTGTAAATAGGCTTGTTGGCTCACCACCTGTAGGCATTGAATTCAACAGTTAGAGCAGGAGCTTATTGTCTTTCTTAGATCTTTCTATACTAGATCTAGAAAAATACACATCTTCATCCCATCTGGAGTAAATTGCCCTTTGATGTTGCCTTTCTCTTTCCGTTCACATAAACCAAGTCTGTGGTGACTCTCTTGGGCAAGAGAGATGAACCTAGGCACAAACAAGGGAGTGTCAGGATGGTATTTGATGTTGACTTGTTGCAGCCATGAGGGGTCCTTATACAGAGGAATTTGCCTTTTTCATGACTGCTCCCTAGGTTGTGGTTCTTTTTTTTAATGTAGCCAACTTCTGCTATAGTATTTTGTATGCTTATTAGAATTCCAGATGGTTTTTTTAACATACACAATACATTAAACCAGTGAAATGCAATCTCTGTGGAATCCCTTTGGATTCCCTACAAATGTTTAGCTTCCACTCAAGCTTTCTAGCTATCTTGTTGTTTCTGTCCTATAATAAGATCCCTTAATATAGCTCCCAGAGCTGTAGTACAGAACCTTACACCTTATAAAAAGGAAATTTGCAATGGATGGAAGGAAATGATATCAGAAATATCCTTGCAAACAGCTTGCCAATGAGTTAGAGATAGTGTTAAGGCTGGCATTATGCCAGCACTGGGCAACCACTGCTTTGGATATTTTTCTAAAGTTAATTTAATTTTTTACATATGTTCTCCCAAAGAAATATTTTTGCAATGCTCTTAAAAAACCAAAAAAATCAATGCCAGCCATAGAGTCCTTAGATGAAACTTTTAAAAACAAAGAATGCAGCACACACACAATAGAATTAAATACTCTGGCTACAAGAAACAGATTTTTTTAAAGATAAAGATTGTGATCAGCAGTAAATAAGACAAAATAGGGCTTTTACTGTGCGGAAAAGAATAAGTGAAGGGAATGAAGAATACAATGTGGTGAATTCTTTGCAGTGTCAAGTCCTACAGATCAAGGCAGAAGTTTCATTACTGCTGAGTTTGGTTACTACCTAAGGTAGAAATAAGAGAGCATTTAATGTGCACTGCAGTTGGCACTTTCAATAAAACCCCCATTGGGGGTTGTCTGCAGCTAGTGTTTGCATAGATTTCACTCTGTGCAATTTGGTACAAATCTCTACTGCAAATATTGCTGCATTACAGGGGAGTTGTTCTTGCCACCAGAGATATTTTTTAGCAATCGAAATCCAAGCAGACCCCTACCTTGCAAAATCAAGCAAAACCAAACATCCTTAACCCCAAAACTCAAAGAAATTGAGCCATTCCTCCCAACATCATAGAATCAGAATCATAGAATGGTTTAGGTTGGAAGGGACATTAAAGAGGATCTAGTTCCAATCCCCCTACCTTGAGATGGGACACTTTCCACTAAATCAGGTTGCTAAAAACCCCATCCAACCTGGTCTTGAACACTACCAGGGTTGGGGCATCCACAAGTTCTCTGGGCAACCCCTTTCCAGTGCCTCATTACCCTCAGAGTAAAGAATTTCTTTTGTATACCTAACCAAAACTTCCCCTATTTCAGTTTGAATCTCTTACTCCTTGTCCTATCACTATAGTTCCTGATAAAGTGTCCCTCTATGGCTCTCTTGTAGGCCCCCTTAAGTTACTGGAAGGCTGCTATGAGGTCTCCATGCAACCTTCTCTTCTCCAGGCTGAATATCCCTAACTTTCTCAGCCGGTCTTCATAGGGGAGGTGCTCTAGTCCTACAGGATTTTCAAGCTGCTTGGACTACCTGCTTATTTACACCTCATTCAATAGTGTTGAAAATCCTCAAAGATGACAATGTCATAGTGGCCCTGAGCACCTGTTCTAATGCTTAACCACTGTCACTGTGAAACCTTTCCCTTACTGCAGCCTGCGCTCATTGCTTTTGCTGGGCAGCTCTAAGTTATCTGACTCCATCTTCTCTACAACCCCATTTAAGCTGTAGAAAGGCTACAGTTAGATCACCTGACAGCTCCCTTCTCTCTAGGCTCAAGTAGACTCAGTTCCCTCACCCTCTGCTTAACCATAAGGGGCAGTTTGCCTCTTCCCGAACTGAAAAAACAAACCCCAGCTCAGCAAAAAAACCAAAAAACTCCAACCAAACAAAACACAACCAAACAAAACCCCCAAAATCAAACAAAAAACCCCAAACAACAACAACAATAACCACCTCAAAAAACCCCCAAACCCCAGAAAACAACCCTAACCAAAAAAATCCTACCCTATTTTGCTCACTTTTCCTTAAAGGCCAAATTTTCTAAGGTCAATGGTTTTGCTCCTCCATTATATGTGAAAGGATGGGGCTCTGATGGGATTGATTATTTACATTTTCCTTTTCTCTCTTTTCTTCTGATAGATAATCAGAAAGACAGTGCTACCTTCAACTACTTCTCAGCCTTCTCGAAATTATCTTTTCTCTTGAGACACTGTTGCAGAGAAAGGCTCAAAGTAGCTTCAAGGTGTCATGTCATCCATCCTGCTGACCTAATGAAACAGCATCCACTATACCACTGATACCTCTACAACTGGTATTTGACTAACACGTTTTTTAAGATTTCCAAGGGTGAAGACTTCAGAATTCTCCAGCACTTCATTATTTTTTACTGTCAAATATAATTTTCCTGTACAATTTGGATTTTTCTTTTTGAAATTTTATCCTCTTACTTCTTGTTTCCTCCAGCATAGGTACAAAGAACAAATTTGTCTCTCCTAAACAGCAGTCTTGTATCTGTGCACACTGTTTTCATGTTCCTTTTCAGTTTTTTCTACTACAGGCTGAACAGGTCAAATACCTTCTTTTCTTTGTCACCGATTAGGTTCCAGACATCATTTAATCATCAGTCTCCTGGGGACTCTTACCAACAAGTCTGAAGTTTTCTTGCAAGCACCACTCAGTGCAGTACTCCAGTTTGACCAGTGCCGTGTAGGATGAAGAGCTGATCCTGCCATTGCTGCAGACTAATTTTCTATTTATTCACCTCAGTGTGATGTTTCTCTTTTTTGCAGTAGCATGATGTTGTTGACTCATGTTCAGCTTGTGATCTGTAGCTGCCAGCTCCTTTTTTTCAGAATTGATTAGTCATCTGTCACCCAGCACCTGTGCATCTGACAGTCCTTATGTAACTACACTCAAATCTGCACGTCTCCTTTGAATAATATTATATTTCTGTTAGACTGTGCCTTTGATTTATCATGATTGTTTTGAATTCTATATCAATCTTTCAGTGTATTCCCATACCTGCAAATGTGGTAAGCTCACTCTCTGTTCCACCCCCAGAGCAATCATGACAATGCTGTGTTGCAGTTGGACTCTGGGTATACCTTGTCGGACTATAGATCCATCCTGATAAAAGCTGCATGCCTTTGGTATGGTTTCCCAGCCCATTTCACACCCTTGGATAGCAGTTTTATGTAGTTCATATTTCTCTAGGTTAAGTGTGATAATGCCATGCCCCACAATCTGAAAAATGTACCAGCATCATAGGAGCTGTTATTGTCCACACGAGGTCATAGGAGTGTCACTAAAGAAACAAACCCACCTGCATTAAGTTATATCCTGGTAAATAATTTTTGATTGTAGAAGACTTCAGGCATTGAGGTGCAAAGACATAATGAAAAAATATTAGAAAGAATCATGAAAATAAAATAGCTTTTGAATTATCACTCTTTCTAACATCGTATGTTGCTAACTGTGTGGTTATTCATCCCTTACTTGGACACATGCTGAAACAACTTTCTTCACATAACCTTTGCTGCCCTGATGCAAAAATGAGATTGAGGACTGGTAGAACCAAGCAGAGTGGGTAGTGTGGGTAAGGAAATTTTGCTCTTCCAGTAGGAATTCTTCTGCTATGTATATCATTACAATGTTCAATTAGAAAAAAATACCATGAAGAAGGTTAAAAACCAGATGGGACTATGAAACATATTATGGAATAGATCCATGGTGGCACATATGGAGAAGATACAGCACCTGGATGGAAAGCAGGCCTGTGTTCTAGACGAACAGATCTTATACCTTTTCCCAAAGGAGATCTACAACATAATGCAACAAGGTACCTGTTTTACTTATCCTATTGAAGTTGGCAGGAATGTGGTAGGGGTGCTAATATTGCCGAGGTTTTCATGACAAATCTTCTGTTTCCTTCACAGAGTCCTGCACTGCACTGAGTCTATGTCTTTTCTCACTCTGCAATTGCCATGTAACACTTTGTGGTCTGCTCTTAGCACTTCAAAAGGCCAGCTGCTCCCTCAGATTATCAGCTAGCTTTTTATCTATAAATAGAGTATAGCTACTGTCTTGGGGAGATTCTGAGCTGGAATAGAAGCAAATGTATTTGACAGGTTTTCTGAGGCTCACTCTTGGGGGTTAACATAAATTTTCATATAGGATAAAAGTCAGCAACACATCCAAATATTCTTAAAGCATCTTATGAAACTGAAGATTGTTCTTGTTTATTTATATATGCTATCGCTCGTTAATGTGTTAATACACATCAAACCCTTCTTTTCAAAAGGCAAGAATATGAACAGTCTCCTTCACTATGCAAAACTTGGGACTTTTAGTGGCCACATGTGCCCTTTGTATTCATTTGTGCATTGGTTTGGAAGAGCATACCCTTATGCAATCTCTTCTTGAAGCACAACGAGAATGACATGCAGTGACAGTTTTGTTTCAAGCTCCATATCTTCCAGGCTTGAGTTTCATGTGGTAGTGTGAGTAGAGACACGGCAGATGGCAGTACACGACATCAATTACCTCTGCTACACATTCCTGTTCCCAGCGGTAATTGTCCAGAGCCGGTGAGATTACATCGGAGGGCATCCCCCACTCCCTGGGTCCGTGTGGAGGAAAGGAAGATACTTCTGTGAACGAGTGTATTCTCAAGCATCACTTTTGCTCGGTGGATCAAGACTTCTGACTCAGCAAAAAATCTGCTCCCAGATTTAAGCAGCTTTAACACCAGTAGGAGACTCAGAAGGCCTCCTACATAGAGACAGACCTCAGCTTTCAGCAGAAGTCAGTCCCCAAGTATTTTTGTTTTCACCCATGGTTTTATCTTCCACAACTTGATTAATTTTCTTAATAGCCTTACTGCTTCAAAATTTAAGCAATTTTCATGTTAATTTTTTTTTTTTATTTATCCACATAGCTCTGGTTTTGGGTGAATGGTAGACTGACACAGAAATAATGATGACATTAAATGAAAGTTCCCTTACTAGATCCTGATATGAACTTGATCTGGGTCAAGGGAGCATCTGAAATAGGAGAAAAAGGAGGATAGAGGAGAAAGGGAGGAAATAGGACTGTCCTGAATGCATAAGAAACTAACACAGGACTGCTTTGATAACAATAACTGGCAAAACAAAGAAGAAAGTCTCCAAATTAGAGAATTTTAAGTGTAAAACATTGTTTTTAACGGAAACATTTAATTAAGACTTGTAAGGAGATGTGTCACTAAGATGATGAAGGGGTTGGATCAAGAGACTGAAAGAGCTGGGATTATTCAGCCTGGAGAAGTCTCATATTACCAATATATATAAATACTTAAGGGAGGGTACAAAGAGGATGGAGCCATACTCTTTTCAGTGGTGCCCAGAGGCAATGGGCCAGGCAATGGGCACAAATTGAAACAGAGGAGGTTCCCTCCGAACATCAGAAAACACTTTTTTACTGGAAGGGTGACAGCTCTGGTACAGGTTGTGGAGTGTCCATCCCTGGAGATATTCAAAAGCTGTCTGGACACAGTCCTGGGCAAAGAGCTATAGGTGGTCCTGCTTGAGCAGGGTGGTTGGATAAGATGATCTCCAGAGGTTCCTTCCAACTCAACCATTTTTGATTCTGTGAACCCAAAGGGATGCCAATTCCTGAATTTTTGGGGTTGGTAGTTGTACAGTTATGGTGCTTTCCAATGTCAGATTACTCATTGAAAGCTGTATGAAGCACTGTTAGATAAAACCAGTGTCTGAAATTATACTTGGAAAACTAGTGTTAGCCAATACCCAAACATGGTCTCAGTATTCAAATTCCAGGGGATTTTCTGAATTCCCTAAGTTACAACCCTAGGGCTACTTTCCCAAATACCTCAGCAAATATACCATGTGCTATTTTTTTCAGAATTACATGTTTTAAATGGATCAAGAAGTGACAGAAATGCTGGGATAATACAAGAGATTGTGTCTTCTGCTAATTACCAATTTTGCACCTGAGCAAGTAGCAGTGAGGTAACATCATGCTTGCATCACCTGGAATTCAGATGAAGGAAGAATCTTGTTATCTTTGTTTTGATTAGATTTTCTCCTTCTTCCACCAAGAGACAGACACTTTCTTCTCTTAATATGTTAGTTCTGATTACCAAAAGTGCAAAATTCTAAAATATGGTAAAAAAATCTAGTTACCAAAATTTGTGAAAAAAATATTGTTTCTTTTCAATAAACTGAGATGCTGACAAAATCTTTTTATGAAAATGAAAAAATCTGCAAGTGTCCTATTAACCTTTTTGGAAGAGCCACCTTTTTTTTTTTCCCCTGAGCAAAGACATGATCAATATGTATAAACCTGTGTGTGGAACTATGTAGTAATATCAATTATTTTTCTTGGCGGTCTTATTCAGCTTGGATTGTTTACCCTCTATCCTGAATAATTTCAGACCAGAAGGTGTAGAAAAATATTTTTATTCTTTATATTACAAGACAAGAAATTGCTTTGGGATCTTTCTATTAAAGGACAAGAAGATTAATTTAGGATCTGCTTCCTAAAGCATATGCTCACTTTCAAGAACAACTAAATAGGAGATAAAATCTGCTTTCCAATAGGTCTCTGCAGAGAGTGTTGATTTGAAATTAGGTCAGGAATCCCTCCAGAAAAAGGTGCTTGCATCAAAAGCTTACCCTGTGCTCCTCAGGGTGTTGTTGAGACAACATTCCCAGGGGACAAATGTCCATATCATGACCATCCACTTATAGAGAGGCTCTGACTTTCATCTCAGAAAAGCCAAAAGGTTAATGAGCAAAAAGACTACATTTTTTCTTTTTCCCTGGGTGCCATTCCTCCAGGAGAAGCTTGAATGCTCAGAAATGTCAAAAGCACTGTGGGGACACTTGCACATCTGTGAACTGGTGAAGCAGCTGATCAGTCAGAGTAGTTGATTTGGGAAACAAGAATACTGCAGTTAATACCTGTTTCAAATTCTCTTTATGGAGTTAGCTTAGGATTTCATATATAACATCAACATTTCAGAGACTCTCATCTTTCTCTAGAAACTGAGCAAATTTTTACTGTAGTCTTTTTACTACTTGTCTCAGAAGATCAGCTATTAAAAAAGGACAACTTTTAGCAGTCCTCATATCACTAATAGTCATCATGCTTGTGAATTTTCCAGAGCAGATGATTTCTAGTTCTCGTGCTTAAGAAACAAAACAATATTAGTGAGAGATCTTTACAAAGTCACAAGAGTGTCCCACCTAGACTTAATTTTCAATGAGATTGGACTTTTTCTTACACAGTTTAATGCCCCTGACACCAGTTCAGTAAGCTTTGTTCAGTGATTCCTTTGTCAGTAGATTTCTTAGGCTCATTTGGAAACAGGGTAACCAGAAGAAAAGACCTGGACTGAATGTGCCACAAAACAGAATATCTTATAGCAAGAGAAACTCACTCCCGTGAGGCTGAAACCCTGCAGTGCAGTTGAGGAACAACAGGAAATGCAAAATTTTCTCCCACTTACCTGAGCTGCTACATTTTCTTCCCTGTCCTGCTACTTTTCTGATTCAGTTTGCTTTGAGTTTGCTGCTTTGTGGCATTCAGGCCAGATAAATTATTTCAGAATCTTGTTTTTCCACTGCTGGCCTCACAGAAAACTGTGATTTTCCTTCCAAACTGAGCCAAGGAGTATGTGAAATTTCCTAGTTTTCTGGGAACATGCTGCTATTGGTTGCTCTTTGTCTACTAATCCTTTGCTCCTGGACTCTGGGCACTGGTTAATTATTATAACAAATAGTCACTCTGGAGACAAGCAAAATAAAAAGGAAAAGTGAAGTTCCAACCTCTACTGATTTACTGTTAAGCCAGAAGAGTAGATCTGCTAGTCTGTATATGTTACCTCTCCAAGAAAGTCTTTAATGGTCCTACTGCATAGAACCTGAATAGGTTTAATAAAAGTAAAGGGAGGGGATAATTTTGCACCAAAAGGGACATGGGTTGGCGCGTTTGACCCACTATTCATTACAATTCCTTCTTACTCATGGGTTTTTTTACTCCTTTTTTTCACTCATGCTTTTACCTTGCTTTTGTTTTTGGTTGAGTTTTGAGAGTCCACTCACAGGAAGAGAGGGACATCTAGTATTCAGCCATTTATAGGCCAGATTTAACTTTTTTTTTTTTTTAGACTAAGTAATTGCAGCTTAAGTCACTGTTATAGTTGTGTGTGTCTGGAGTTTATCAGTCTTGACTGTATCTTTCTTGAGCAAGGGCATCCAAAACTGAACAGATGTTTCTCCCACAATCAAATTCGTTCATAACAGGCATTCAGAAAGTATCGCTGAAATATTCATGAACCTTAAGAAATAACAATGCATGAATACTAATGAATAGTAAGTTGTATGGTGCTTTAGAAAATGACACAATAAAGCAAGTCCAAACTAAATCATCATACAATTAAACATTTCCTTAGCTGCACAGTCTTAGGTGAAGATTTCACATGTATTGTTTTCTCTAATATTCACAATAAACAGAGAAAAGGCACTGAAGAAAAGTACATTTCAGTTTAAAAAGATATTTTGCCAATTCATTTAATCTGCCTTGAATCAAGGAGTCCATGAGACAATGTTTAATAGCCTCATCACTATGATTATTTCTAAATGTATATCTGTGGAACATATTTAAGGCTAATTAGAAATTTTTAATTCATTGTTTTTTTAATTTTAATTGAAGATGATACATCAACTTATCCTGCATGCATACAATCACTACCAGTTAGACCTGAAAATTGTGGTTTTGACATGGGAATTTCTAATATTAATTGTCATTTTTCAGTCTTGACATTTTACCAGAACTTTTTGATGACGCTTCCCCCCTCACTAATTTGATATCAAACAATGATAAATATTTTGACCATCTCAACTGGCAAGCTGTTGAACGTGAAAACAGACAGCAAGTACTTTCACAGTTTGGAAACAGTAGGTTCGCAGTGGGCTCAGGTTATACTGTTGTTGAAACTGGCCATTAACTAAAATCACTTCAGATTTGTAGTCCATCCTCACTGAACATCTCCAGAAGTGGAATGCAGTGGACCAGGCCTGGAGCTGAGGGATCTGGCAGCCCAGTTCACTGGCCACCAACACTTGCTCTTTGAGGTCTCTGTAGGCTTGTGCCTTTGCCCTGATAACAGGACACACTGGCACCACTGTAACACAGAGTAGTGCCACTAGCGAGAATATTGCTATGTTCTAAGTCCAAGTCTTTCTGGTGCTCTTTGACTTTCAGCTGAAAATGGCTCTGTTATGCAAATGCTGCATTTTGAGCCCCTGTGCTAAGGAGGGAGCTGCTTTAGCCCAGTGCACTGAGATGAGAATATCCCCTCAAATATTTTCCAATTTGTCCCATTTTACACAGTTTTTAAATTACAAATTACATTACTCCACCTCCCTGCTGCCAGTGTTTAAAGACTCGTTACCATGGAATTTCAGATGAGATAGAAATAATGATGCTGAGAGATGTTAGCTGACAACCTCAGCAACTGATGAGCTGCAGTGCTTATCGAGACAACCCCTCTCACAATGTGATCAAATGCTGAAAATGCTGGCATTTCACAAGCATGTGTCATTAGGAGATAAGAAAAACGTTTTTTAGGGAGGGCTCAGACAGTCAAAATATCATAAATGATAAAATCTGTGATTTATAGCACAATGGCTAATTCAGAACAATTACTAGTCGTATTTTTATTGGGGAAATCATGTAAGATCATGTAAGGGAAGATGTAATGCAAAAAGAAAATGGAAGGTAATTATAAAAGGAAAGGTTAGGTGTCATACAGGTAATAGTACCTGTTTAATTGTCATATGAGATCATTGGTGGGAGAGCACACAGACCTGACAACAAAAGTGGTGGGGCTCCACTGGCTATTTTAGCCCCTGGAATTTCTCCATGTTTTACTGTCAAACAGGGACAAGTCTTGCAGGGATGGTACCCACATAACCAGCCTTAGTGGCAACTTGGAGACAAGTAATAGTGATGAAGGTATTTCCTGAACACAAGCCATACAAATATAATCAGTTTGGGGTTTTTTTTGCCCTTTGTGGTAATCTCTTAGAATCTGGACAAAATACCAAGCGTTTCCATTTGTATTTATGTTTTCTGAAACACTGACTTCTCTTATCAGTTACATATTTATCATTCATTGGAGTATTAAAAAGGAAGAATTATTCTGCATTAATCAAAATAATAGTAATTACTTTCAAATATTTGTTTACTTCCATATATTCAGCCAAAGGAAATGATAATGTGATGTTTATTACCTTTACATCTATTCCAGGGTTTGACTAAATATTTGTAAAATTGTATTTGTTACTGTGCAAATGATTTTGTATATATCTGAGAATCTTGTTGACCAGGACAGTCTTCAAGAGCTTCACAGAAAAAGGTTTGGAGTTGCACATTCTGCAAATCAGACGGCAGAAAACCATAATAGAAGCATTGATAAGGTTTGAACTTTGCTCTTACCATGTATTTCCAAGATTTTTATGTCTCTCGATTTATGATAACCTCCACATTTCATTGCCTTTCCCTCAATATTTCATAGCTTCACTTCTACATTTTAATAGAAGTTTCTTCTATAAGTAAAATTTATGGAAAGAGCTTGATTCATTTTTTCTGCAGCTCTGAAGTGTCTAGCTGTGTTTTTCATTTCTGTCACCTGTCCTGATGAAATGTATAATCTGCTTGAACCATATGCATCTCTCTGGGATACCTCAGAAGGTGAAGAGGAAAGGAACAAGCAGATAAAAAAAATCAAAACCTTTAAATGTTATTTTATCTTTAAAAATCTGCAGTCTCTTTCTCCTCAGGATGAATATTAGCCCTTAGAACTATATATTCATTTATAAATGTAGAACCAGGCAGGACATGACTTTTTACAGTGTGTGGTTCATAGATTTTCACTCAAAATATTACTTGGAAACAAGAACAAGAGCTGGCCATTCAAGAAGACACATGTTCCTAAGTTAAGGAGTTGAAGGGCTGGAAAATTTATCACGTTCTCTTCAAGGTACTTAAAACAGTTGCTTGGCTTTATCGTTAGTGCTCCCAAAAATGCAAGCTACTGCCTCACTCACTTTCATTATGAGAACGTGAACAGTGGCTTCTTTAACCAGCACATCTGAGAGATCTTCTGGTGCTCCAGAGGGGCCAGGAGATTGCATCTAGACTATGTGACTACAGCACTCTTCAGCTCGCCCTGCTGTCCTGGTGCTCTGAATGTGTGGCTGGGATATACCATAGCTCCTTTCTGATCCAGCTGTCCAAGTTCCTGCTATGGAAGAAATTTAGAGGGGATAGCAAATGAGGAAAAAGGATTGATCTTATGCATGGATGGTCATCATGTGGTTAGGGGGTGCACCTCAGTCTGGATCCACTCTCCAGCCTGCAGGTTTTGATATAGCATCAGAGAGAATGCCTTTCTAGACAACTGGCTGGGTGGCAATAAGCTTCCTTGGATATATGCCAGTTAACATCTAGTGTAGAACCATTCACCCCAATTGTCGGTCTGTCTTTGAATACTGGTCTGTCTACACACATATATTTTGAAGTCTGCAGGCAGGGTGGGAGCTGCCTAACAACTCCTGAGATGTCAGTAGAATGGGGGGGGTTCCACAGAAGATTCTCTGCCTCAGCATCCTGGTTTTGGCAGAGCAAGCTTAGGTTAGATGAGAGAACTGTGACGTGGCTGCACATGGTGATCTAACTGGGCTGACATGACTAGAACCGAGAGAATGTTATTATTTTTGCCGGTGGTGTAGTGATATGTTTCAAGATTATAAAATACCAAAGTATTGCCTTATTTCCTTTCAATTGCACTCAGACAGCAAGTAAGAGAAATACATAAATGCTGTGCTACTTTGCATAGAAATAAGTTAATCCTGTTTACATGTACATGACCTGGCTACTCCACTGTCCCTATTATGTAGGAGCTGCCTGCTAGGAAGGAGGGAAGAGCAGCCCCATCAAATGCTGCTGGAAGCTTCAGAAGTCCAAAACAAGTCTCTCCACCCCTGTGTAGGTTGGCAAGGTGTTTTATAGGTACCTCAAGAGGGTTGCTCAATCACCTAAAGGAGCTGTTTAACATCATAGCTTGGTTTTGCCCCTTTGTGTCCTTATGTCTTGCTTTTGATGACAGACAGGGCCCAAACTGTGCATTTTGGCCGTACACTTACTGAGAGCACCAAAGTTATGGAAAACTAATCGAACTCACATAATGCTGTAGCTCAGGGCCGTGATGATTTTGGAGCAGAGCTCGGCAGGGGACACATCTGCCCAGGGGCACAGGCTCACACAGTCTGCTGCACATCATTTCCTCTACTATGTTTTTGGGTTTGGTGTTATTCCGGCAGTATTTGCCATAGGACGTCAAAGTATGATAAGACACAAAGGCAGTTTTAAATCTTTTACTAAACTATCTCCAAATGCTGCCTAGAAATGATGTGTGTGGTGTTTTAATGGATACATACATGCTCTATACCATTGCCTCAACACCCTTTGCTTTTAAAAGACTACTCTACAAATACATGGTGAGAGGGAAAGTACTTTTTCCCTCATGCTAACACCAGAGTACCAACAGAATAACTTACTGCTAATAGGTTCTATGAAAACAGTGAATAAGAGCTAATGATGCTTGCAACTAATATATGTGCTTTCCCAGGCAATAGATGCATCTCAGGTAAAATCAGAAATGTTTTTAAGTGATCATCATGTCCGGGAATCATGAATCATATGTCCTCCTATATGGGCATAAATGTTTATCAATAGTTTTATACTGAATAAATGTGAACTTTATTACTTTCTTTTCTAGCCGAGAAGAACAATTTTATGGAGATAAGGTGAACTATATAGTTATTGCCTTTTAAATCCATAATCAAACTATATGTATCAGAAAGAATTAGATTATTCATTCAGCCTCATTGCAGCTTTGAAATATGCTCCAGATGCTGGGGACAATGACTTAATATTTAGTTTAAAATTAACATTTTTATTCTTTAAGCTTGTCGAATATCTTAGTGAATAAACTAAGATATTTTCTTTTCCATCAAGCCAGCAGTTCAATTATTTCTTTCAGATAAGATATAAATGTTTCTTATGAAATTTTATAAATTATTTCTTTTAACTTTCAATAAAACTTTAATAAATTTTTCATTATAGACAGTGCAAAACTGCATTTTGAATTCATGTCACAGTATGAGCTACACGTGGTTACTTATAGGGGAAGCAGGATCCTTATGGCAGAATGCAGAAGGAAAGTAGCTAGCAATTAGTAAGTAGCAACATCTGTGAACAGTCTCAAGTCAAAGCAGCTTACCTATAAATTAGTTTCAGACAAAAATTGTAAAAAGACACAAATTTTCCATCTCACTTTTAACATCTGACTATGAGTTCCTATGCCACTTAAATGCTCTAAAATTTCAATGTTGTATAAAAACCCAAAATGTTTTTCAATATTAAGGATCTAAGCAAATAAAATATGCTTTTATTGCTATTTTTAAAGAAGCAGAATATATGGAACTCTTCTAGCTCCCAGAGAGGTTCTTTCCTGTTCATACTATTTCAACCTTAAAAGAATTGGTTAAACATTTACAAATGTTTATATTGTTGACCAAATTTATTTGTTGATTTACATGTCAAAAGAAATAATGTTTTGCAAAGACGTCAAACAACTCTTAGGTAGCCCTAAGATTGTGAAAATCAAGATCCCACAATGTGTTTACTCAAAACATTTCTAAAATTTTGGGGACTACAATGTTTGATCTTTTTTTTGCTTTTCAAAAGATGCCTGGAGCTTGGTTTAACTGGATTAGAAATTCAGTGTGGATAGTCTCTCCTTTCCCATACTAAACATTCATATTAGCATTAGATAGATTTATGCACATATTGATAGGGAAAATGCAAACACGCCACAGAGAAGTTAACAATGACATGAATGATTAATAATGTTCAAGTAGAAATTTAGTGCAAAAATGTGGGCGGGTAGCTAATTTAGCTGCTGTGCTTTCCCTTGCTTTGTGTCAAACTTAGTGTCTTTCCTTTCAAAGCTTGTTACTAGAAAGTTTGTCTGATTAGTTCTTGATAGCAAAAGACATGCTTTTTCCAGTTCTATAGACACCTCTATTTCCTTTGTTGAAGATAAACTGCTTTCACTCTGCCAGGACCTCTCCTTGTGTTGCATGTGAACTGTAACATTTTCTTTATTATTGTAATGATCTTATTTATGAAGCACAGCGTGTTGACAAAGCATAGGCCCAAGAGTAGTCATTTGATACATGGAAAAGAAGAAATGTCACCAACATTGGGGTGCAAATTTCCTTTATCCATTTATAAAGTGATTTTATTCAAGGGATGTCAAATCCAAAGCATAAGCATCTGCTAAGTATATTCTGCTGCTATTCAATAAAAATACAATTGGCTTCATCCTGAAGCCAAATTGCTGTGTTGGTGCTGTAGAAATTTGGAGCTCTAGGCCACCAGACCCTGGTTATCAGCAGGTCAACACAAACCTCTGAGAAGAACTTTAGAAGCAGAAAAAGTCTGGAATAATTTAGGAGTTGGTTGTTCTGGCAGGTTGCCTTAGATGGACACCAGATGCCCACCAAGCTGTTGTATCACTCTCCTTTCTCAGCTGGACAGGGGAAAGAAAACTATAACTAAAGGCTTGTGGGCCCGGATAAGGACAGGGAGAGATCACTCACCATTTACTGTCACCGGCAAAATATATTTGGGGCCCAGCAAGTTGAGGGAGTTGATTCTCCCCCTCTACTTCACTCTTGTGAGATCCCACCTGGAATACTGCATCCAGCTCTGAGGTTCCAAACATAAGAAGGATGTAGACCTGCTTGAGTGTGTCCGGGGGGGGGTGCAACAAAGATGATCAAAGGGCTAGGGTGCCTCTCCTCTGAAGCTAGGCTGAGAGAACTGGGGTTGTTCAGCCTGGAGAAGAGAAGGCTCTGTGGAGACCTTATAGCAGCCCTCCAGTACCTACAAGGAGCCTACAAGGCAGCTGGAGAGGTACTTTTTTCCAAGGGCATATAGCGATAGGGCGAGGGCGAATGGCTTTAAACTGAAAGAAGATAGGTTTAGATTAGGTATTAGGAAGAAATTCTTTATTGTGAGGTTGGTAAGGCACAGGAACAGGTTGCCCAAAGTTCTGTATGCCTCATCCCTGGCAGTGTTCAAGGCCAGATTGGATGGGTCTTTGAGCCACCTGGTCTAATGGGTGCCATCCCTGCCCATGGCAAGGGGGTTGGAACTACATGACCTTTAAGGTCCTTTCCAATCTGAACAATTCTATGATTCAATGAAATTAATTTATTGCAAATCCAGTCGGAGTAGGGTAATAAGGAATAAACCCATATCTTAAAAACACCTTCTCCACCCCCCCCCTTCTTTATGGGCTTGATTTTAAGCTTGATGTCTCTACCTCATCCACCCAGCAGTACAGGGATATGGGGAGTGGGGATTGTGGTCTGATATCAAGGAGGCACTGCTGAAATTAACTGTGATTCCTCTCTGACCCATCTCAGCTGTCTGGGTTTTCTTTCATCATTCAAAAACATCAAGTGTTGACTTACATGCCTTTATCAGTGTCCAAGCAACAAGCAGAGCAAACTTTTTATGTTTCTATTAAATACCCAACATAAAATGCAGTTTTAAATAACACAAACTTGAATTTTTTTTGAGGGAGAAAAGTTGAAATAAAATATAAATCACTCTTCAAGGTAATTTCAGTGTACAGTGAAAATAGGCATTTTAACAATATTTTCATCTTCTGATTGTCGTTCCACTGTGTGCATGGGAGGGCCAGCAGAGTTCACACATTTTAATCTCATTCAAGAAAAAGAGTGACACATTCTAATTTTGTAACCTGTAGCTTAAAGTATCAAATGACTCATTTTGCTTGCATGTTATAAACTGCAGCTCCTCCCCAGAGACTAGGGCTGCAGTCAGTCTGGGATCTTGAATTGATGTGCCTTCACCAGGCTGCAGTGTCTCACCAACCTAAGCTTTAGACCTGTGGCTCTGCTCAGTCTCCATCCTAAAAAACCTTTGCAGAGGTTTTGTTTGCTATCCTATGATAAAGCATGAGCATTTGTGGGAAGGCTGAAGATATCTGTGAAGTTTGAAGTGCTCAGTGGGAGGAGTGGAGTAAGCACAGCTCTTTTGCTTCTTTGTTCCACTTGTAATGACTGGAAGGGCCCCTTGTCTCGTTTTGGAGCAGCTTGAAGCTGCTCAGTGTCTGCACAGATATGGCCCTAAGAGAAAAGAAAGTGCTTGCTGTACACCTGCCTATTCACCTTGATTGTGAAGAGATGGGCACCTTCCTCTTACTCCTTGAAATCTGGGCTATGGTTCCTCAGAATGGGGAACATCTTGCTAATCTTTTTTCACCCAAGTGAAAGAGATGATGATTGCTTATAGAGCAGATCCTGATAGCCCTCTGCAGCAGCTTGTGCGTTGGTTCAGGAGGTGCGATTTCCTCAGTGCTCTTGAGCAGTGCTGCTGTTTCAAAACTAGAAGAATCTCTCCATATTAACTAAGTTCTTGGTACAAGTGTTTTTAATTTTTAGAAAATGTGGAAATGTTTTCATTTTGGCCTGGAATTACTGCTTTTGTCATCCTGTATGTCCTGTAATGTGATTAAATGCTTGCCTAGTTGTGCTGTCACAACTGTGAGCTACTGTCATAACTTTCTGTCATGCTGTCATAGTTATTACAATAGTGCCATCTGTATTTAACAGCTGTAAGTAGTGTGCCTTAGTAATTCTTATGCAGCAAACTCCTATTATTTCGACCAGATGTTTATTTTCTTCACATACATCAACCAAGTCTAATATCTTATAAAAGACTTGAGGACACTGTGAGAGTAGTAAAACTGATGACAACATCCTATTTCTCAAGTATGTCTTCCAAAATCCTTCTTTCATTTACATCATTTACATCATTATACTCTGCTATAACCAGTGCTATCCCACATATGTAGAAAGAAACAGGTGCCTCAGCTTCTTCATTAAGAACAACCTAGTCTCTGCACCCTTCGTGTCTCCCTGACTCTTCCCCACGGGAGCCCACCAGACACCCCAGTATGGTGGTGTATTTTCTGCAGTGGCAGGAGTGGTGAAAGAAGCCTGGACAAGTCAGTGGTTCAATTCTCTTCAGCACCAAAAATCGAGAAATTTATACAGGGTCCAGTTTACAGAGGTAGTTAGGTGCCTAGAAATGCAAAAGGGTCTGGATAGGATTTGCTAAATCCTAAACGGATTATATACTTAACTCCTATTGACCTCCTTTCAAATGGTTTTGATTCTTTTGTCTGCAAAACAAGCTGAAAAATCTGAAACAATCTGCTTCTGAAAACTCTGAACACTTGCTAATTTTGGTCAAGACAGAAATAACACATGAAAACCCCATCCATGAAATGCAAATTCATCTTTATGTGATGTTACAGAAGCCAGGAGATGCAACAGGAAGTGAAGAACAAAGGGACCCTTCATTCCAGTTCTCTCTCCTGCTTTCCCCGTGTCGTTACCAGTTACAGAGATAATATATCAGCAGAGCAACATCGAGTTTCTTTCCAGAGACCTGCTTCTCATCTGCACTGGGTGGGAAGGCCAGACCTGATCTTTTTCATTATCCTGCCCAGCCACTAGCATGGAACTGATAGCAGGCTGGGTCATAAAACAATTGCAAATAAAGAAATGTTTATAAACAGGAGAAGGTAGCTACGCTTGGCACATATTTCCTTGTTTGCATTTATTTATTTTAAATTTGAGGTAGCCAAGGCAAGGCGACATAAGTTGAGCTTATGGGATGCCTTCCCACTCTATCCTATTCACAGACAGTAGTGTCTACATTAAAAAGTTGCAGAAAAAGAAAATTTAACTATTAAGCAGATGAACATGTGAGTCACAAAGGTGACAGGGAATGGTGACAAGTACTTGCTGTGTTTCTATTCTTGAGACCTTCCTTGAGATCAAGGTGGTAAGGGAGGAGGAAAACAAATCTCATGGGACAGCTGGAGCCTTTATCCAGTACCTTGCCTTAGCCTTTATCTACTTACCTCCCGTGGTGCGTAAGTTGTTCTGGGTAGGAGAGAAACAAAGCGCACAGGAAAACAGGCATGAAAGAGGGCATTTTTGAAATGGTCTAGTGCACTCAATTCTTTTAGGTTGAGGGCAGCACACGCTGGTAAGAAATGTGAATCACACTGAGAAAGTGCCAGAAGCCTGAGGTTTGCTCCTACCTAATTGGCTTGTTAAGCTGTTAAAACTGAAAGCACCAAATCCTCGGATATTTCATGCCTGTGTTTTTTTATTTTTTTTTTCTCATGCACAGACGGGAAAAGAAACATATGCACATCTAAGATCTGATATAAAACTGACTTTGCTACATCTCACCTCCTGTGTGAGAACGCCTTAATTCATTTTATTCTGTGCTTGTGCAGCACTCAGTGCAGCGGGGTCTTGAGTTGTACCCGGGGTTTCTGGTAATGAGCATCATCACTGCCATCACATGTGAAACATCTAAACCACTATGAAGTGTGTCTGCTTAGCTTTTCTCTTTGGGAAGTAACATTGTTGTCATTACCACATCACTTCTGTGTCATTTCCATTAGCTATTATTTTTTAGGTTTTGGCAGTACTAACAATGATCCATCCATAAGAGGTCTAAGCAATTTACAGTAAAGAGATAATCCATCAGCAGTAAGTACCCACACAATGTATTGACATAATGCCTTTACTTCATTCCTTCTTTGCCTGTTATCTAAAATTGTGTAAAATTTTGGAATCACAAAACACCTCCCGCCTGCAAAAGTGCCAATGAGCCTAGAAGTAAGTCTTTGTTGGAATTTTAACCATACCACAACTCCAAATTAATCTCCTCAGGCTTCCTGTGTATTTGCAGAAGTGCCTCTTTCTGAATTAGGTACCAAAATTACATAATTTTTTTCTTTTAGTTTAGTTGATGTTCATGGCTGTTTAGCTGTTATAGATCACATGTTATGGACACCATGTCTCTAACTGATCCAGGTCAGAAGATGAAACCAGTTAAGAGCAGCAGGATTCTATGTGAAAGCTAAAATTCATTTGCTCATATTCAAGTGACTTTCTTTCTCTCTTTTCCAGGACCTTTGATAGGAGTATGCCTATTTCCATACTCGATTCTCTCACCGATTGAAAACTGCCTCATGAACAACTTATGGTGTCTTGAATCAAAACAATTACGTGTCTTTCTTCTGTGTACTTCCATAATCATGATTTTCTCATGGATTTTATGCATTAAGAACTGCCATTGCCTGTTGTGTTAATGAAAGAAGAATGCCTAATTCTGTAATAAAAAACGAGACATTCAGTGTGGTGTTGTGCACAGGATGGAGTCTCTGAGAATGTTCAAAGAGACAAAAATGACAGAAAGTATAGAGCTGGAAAATATTTTTAAAGAGTTTTCTTTTTTGTATTTTTATTTCAGAAGCACTTACATCTTATGGACTTGTCAAATGATTTATCATCCTCTTTCTGAGGTTGTCACTGATGCTGTTCTTCAACATCTGATTTTTATGAGCCTTATTCTTGGTTTCTAGGTCACTGAGCCCAAAGGCAGCTCACAATTGGTTGTTGCCTCAGATGCATGCAGGGTGGGGGATATTTTGCTCTTCATCTATTAATGTGCAGTTAATGCAAACAAATAATGAGGCAAATCTGCGGCCTTCTTTTTTTATAAGTATATTTAATGTGTGAAGGCAGTTAAGAATGCATTTAGAGCAGTAAATAAGATCAAACTAAGCCAGAGAGGAATCAATAAGTGATACTGTTTTATAAGCAAATTGTTTGATTATTCCTTGCAGTGATTTGCTAGAGTGGCTGATTTCTTGTTTTCTCAGTAGGAACTGAATTAACAAGTGCAGAACAGCAGTAAAATTCTGACACACATATTTAAGAATCAGTAGTGTATCTTACACTCAAATACTGTATTGTTTTAATCCCCAAACAAAGGTCAGGATCCTAAAGATTTCCAAGTTAATGAATGACAATTTGACTACAGCCTGATGTCTTGGGGCGCCTGGTATCTCTATGGGGACTTAGTAGAGAAAAAAGTCAGTAAACGTATGAGCTGAAAACTTTTATTTAAGCTCATTAAGCTCAAGGTGATCCAGCAATGTGTGCTTGCAGCCCAGAAAGCCAACTGTATCCTGGGCTCCATCAAGAGAATTGTGGCCAGCAGGCTGAGAGAGGTGATTCTCCCCTTTACTTCACTCTTGTAGAGACCCCACCTGTAATAATGAATCTAGCTCTGGGGTCCCCAACACAAGAAGGACATCGACCTGCTGGGGTAAGTTCAGAGGAGGGCCACTCAGATGATCAGAGGGCTGGAGAACCTCTCTTATGAAGACAGGGTGAGGGAGTTGGGGCTGTTTAACGTGGACAAGAGAAGACTCCGGGGAGACCTTATAGCAGCCCCGTAGTACCTGAAGGGACTGCACAAGAGAGTTGGAGAGGGACTTTTTACAAATGCATGTAGTGATAGGACAATGGGTAATATCTTTAAAGAGGGTAGGTTTATACAAGATATTAGGAAGGAATTCCTTATTGTGAAGTTGGTGAGGTGCAGGAACAGGTTGCCTAGAGAAGCTGTGGATGCCCCACCCCTGACAGTGTTCAAGGCCAGGTTGGATGGGTTTTTGGGCAACCTGCTCTTTTAGGAAGGTATCCCATCCAACCGCAAGGGGGTTGATCTTTAAGGTCCCTTCCAATACAACCTGTTCTAAGATTACCATATATGTTAATGTTTTCTTTCAGCTTTTTCAAGACATGCAGGAGGGTTTTGTGTTCAAAAAATTCTCATTTTACAGATTCATGAAAACATTATAAACAAGACACATTCATGGTCAAAAGGAAATTCAATTAAAATGTGTTCAATTCTAGTAATTTATATTCATACTATAATAGAAATTGTGACACAAAGCATATCTCCCAATATTTGTTTGCAAGTAAATGAGAGTTTGTAGGGACTTTTTCTCCACTTATTTAGTATTTGTTGCTTTCCAGAATTTTGTGACTGAATATTATGAGCACGAGTGATCACAGAAAGCAAGTTTTATGCTCCTGTGATCATAGGGAAAATGTGACTTATGTGACTTGGGGAAAATGAGCTTACTTATTAAAGGCAGTGTTTCCTAAAACCTAAGGATAAATACATTTTTCTTTGAACTAAAGAGCCTAGACAGTCCTAATGAGACAATGAAGCACATATTTCTCCCCTGTACTATCAGGTATCAGGCACAAAACAAACCATTCAAGATAGAAAATATAGTGGAGAAAATGGAGATCTGTGTGGAAAAGCTACGTGAAAAGAGAAATGAAATTTGTCAGACTTGATTCGCTGTGGACCTCGCTGAGCTGTGATGCTGAGTTTCTAAATGCTTTACCATTCTAGAATTTGAAGTGAATGATGATGCCTCATTAAGAGATTTCCCTTAATGCTTATTTGTCTAAGCCAATTGTTTACACATGTCCTCGCTCCCTAGGCATTTGCCCAGCAATCCATCTGAATGTCCAGGACATGCCGTTTCCCTAGATGAGTAATGGTGTTGGGTGTTTGGGTTTGAAAAGAAGCGAAGGGAGAGACTTTTCAGATAACTCAAGTGCCTCTTGTGTATGTTCATGCCTGAAAACTGAGGTTATGCAGCTTCATGTTTAAGCCTGTATTGCACATGTACACAGGACCCCTGCATATAATCCCAGGAGCTGTGGCAGTGGCAGCCAGGACCACATCTACCCTCAGAGCACGAGAGTCATGAACTCTAGGTAATGTAAGAAAATACAAAAACAATTCCTAAATCTTACATCTCTGCTTATGATTACACTGAGTACGAGTCTGTTTAGCTACAAACAAGGCATTATTCTCCATATTTAGAGAACTCAAATAACCTCTTTCACCCTTGAAGAAATGCCCCAGCTCTGCTAAAAGTCATCTGCTGGATGGTCTTGCTCCAAATCCCTTTAATTAACTGAGCTGTTCTGATTGTTTTCTGCTGCTACTAAATGTTACAAAACTTAGTGCCTGATGGGACAGAAAACCTTAAAGACATCGGACCTTTCCTGAGACAGAGGCTGGTTGGCTGCTGATGAGAACTGCTACGGATTCTTTATTCCCACAGTGGGGCTAACTTGACGTGGACTTCATGCGAGGATTGACTACAGATCTATACTATTTAGGCATTAGGGTTTCCTCAGACCTGCCTAAATGGATCCAAATGTCCAGCTGTTGTCATGGCCATTGTCACATCACAAGTGTGGCTCCAGGTTTCTTCAAAGTGTAGGCAAGAGGCAATTGGGAGGAGGCAGGGAGACTGGCACCTCCATGAGGCTGTAGTGTTTCTCATCCTGCCCTGCTTGTTTCACGCTGCCTTATTTCTTATGGAAGAGGGCTGGCCAGGACAGACCAAGCCAATTACCTGGAGCTCAGGCACTGGCAGAAATGAAAGCAGCCACTGTTTCACCGCTCCTTCACTGTTTCACTGTTACATGCCCAAACTTGTCCCAGTCCTTAGAGGAGCATGCCATCTCCGTGCAGGACAAAATCCTGCTTTGATTTTAGTAAAATCACACCTTTACTAGGAAATCTACACTTGGGATCCAGTTGTGCTGATAGTCCACTAATCAGCATTTCTCTCAACATGCCAGCAGGCACTAACTATGCATGTTTTTCAAGGCAGTCAGAGATGCAACTTATTAGTGAGAATTAAGTAAATGAAAAGAAACAATCCATATGCTGGTCAAACTCAAAATGTGCCTTGCAGAAACTTTTGACCTTAGTGAAAGTTTGTTTACCAAGCTAAACACTTTGACTGCACATGACTTTACAAGGCTACAAAGCAGAAACCTGAATCTTTAAATCTCTGTCAGTTCCTGTTTCCCAGACCTCCCATTCTGTCTGGATTGGACTAGGGAACAATGGCATCACACATTAAAAAAAACTTACCAGTTTTTGGTTTCAGTAGGCAGCTCCATGCATTCGTTCACTGTTCATAAATACATTGGATGAACTGGATTGTTTCAGTGCTGCAAGGAAGAGGCCAAGGCTTTCATGCTCTCAGCAAATAGATTCTAAGAAGATATGTTCAACCCACAGTAGTTTTATTTTTTTATTTTAAAGGCAGCTAGACTGTGGAGGCAGACAGAATATAAATTTATTCATGGAAGCGTTTCAAATCTTAGCACACACATTTGTAAGCTTGATTTACTAGCATACATCACAGCAGTTATGAGTATATTTTAAATAGAGATTTTAAATAGAGTGTCTCTGAAAGATATGCTCTGTCAGTTGTGGCGACAATTTGTAATTTTAGGCTGCTTTCTTTTTTTTAGTATATTAGTATTTCCATGATATCAGTGAGAACAAATTAGGTAGAGGTAGAAATCTCTGAAATAGTTGTTAAAACCAAACAGTAAGTATTTGTCATGTGATACCTGTAAAAATCCTCTAATGCTATTTTAATTTCATATTCCATTCAGGGGAATGCACAACAATTAGCTGGAATATATCAGAGCAAATGCAATCAACGTAAAGTAAGGAGACAGAAAAAGGCAGCAAAAAGGGTTTGGGGTTTTTGGACAAGTCTTAAACTTTGTTATCTGCACATCAATATTTTGTGCAGCTGTGGGTTGTAAAGAGCATTCGGTTTTTTATTTTATTAAAGCTCATAACACAGTGTCTTAAATATGAATACGCTGGTCATTTTGCAGTGTCTATGCTGACAGTGAATGCATAAACAAATCCCAGATGTTTTCATTTGGTACAATGCAATACTCAGTGGGCACAGAATAGCTAACCACCACCCATGCCTGACCACACTGCAGCTGTAAGTAGCTGTGATCGTATCAAAATATTCCTGTCATTCAGCACACAATCTCAAATGCTAACTCAGCTTATTAAAACTTATAGGACTGTGCTTCTTCTGCCTTGGCAGGGAACATACAGTTCTGCTGAAATAAATGACAGAGCACCAGGAACCAGTGCTGGAAGATGTGAAATAAGTGGGAACTAAAATTCATAAAATCATAGAATACCAGGATGGAAGGGGACCTCAAGGGTCATCTGGTCCAACCTTTCTTGATAAAATCATGGTCTAGACGCGGTCTACATGACACCGGAACCTAGTCTTCACCATTTGAGCAGCTAATTTCTGTCACATACTGGGAAGAAACTTGGTCCATGAGCAGTACATGGTACTGAATGAAGAACAGGTCACGAGAAGACCTGCTTTTTTAACTAGTTTAAGGGTTTGGAGTCTAATAGCAGACATTTCCTATGAGTCTCATCTAGAAGTAATGGAAGGAGTCACTCTTTCCCTCAACAGTTTTGTCTGGTTATGTAGGCAAAATCAAGATATCTGCTGGAAAGTTATGTAGAAGGATACCGTAGTCATCCTACAAACCTAGACCTCCCTGGCATTTTAAGGAGTGAAAAAAAAGAGGTTATTTCAGGTATACTTTGAGCTTTGTAGGTTTGTGAAAAGATTTAGGGGTAGATTAATGTGAATTCTGTCAATTCTGGAAGGTGAATGGGTTCAAGTTGCCTGAGTCCCACCAGACTCCTTGGTTACAAACCTTCAATATACAAGGGCTAGAATAAATGGTGTCTGGTGGTATGTCCTGCCAGGGATTATGTATTATCATGGGGGTTTGAAAGAAAGAGGGATGCTGTAGTGCTTGTTCATTTCCTCAAAGAGGGAAATGTCTTGGACTACAAGGAGGATGACATTGATGTTTGACTTTAGAAGTGGGTATAATGAAAGAGAAAAAGAAAAGATCACTGTTTCAGGATGAGGTATACTAAAAGATCAGTTCCAGAATCCTACCCAGAAATGCATGGTCATCTTAGCCCAAGGACAGACAGAAATTGGGCAGAAGTTAGTGAGGCAGTAGATTCAAGCTGGGAAAGAGAGATGTGAAAGAATTCAAACTTAGAGCTTGAACCCCATGAGAACAGTATCTATAATCCAGTTGTGGGGATCTACCTTTTGGTATGACAAGTGATGCTTCTTTTTCCTCTCTTTCCTCAAAGCTGACCCTGTATCTGAAAGAAGAATGACTCATGCTCAAACAAAGAGAGTAAAAAAATGAAGATTATACATTTATACAAAGAATACTCTGAACATTGTAAGTTACCCAATGGTTCTGTAGCTCCATTTGCTTACTTGTAGTTGGCTAATACACAGCATAACACTGAGACAGAATAGCCCATAAATCTCATTGCTGGAGCTCAGGTGGCATTCAGATTTTCTGAATCAAATAGCAGACTTTTTTTTTTTTTTTAAATTTTATTTTTGGTCACTGTTTTCCTCACAGAATATGGGGAAATTTAACTGTGAGTTTTGGGTAGTGGGACAAAGGGACTGTGAGGCTCACTGATACAGAAGCCAAATTTCCTAAAACCATCTTCTCAGAAGTTTCAAGTGGTTAGTGAGCTCTGTACTGAAATGGAGACATAAGTTCAAGCCCTAAGCTGACCCACAGACATCTCCACTCATTGCCAGAGAGTTCGTCATTTCCTGAGCCCCACTAGTGTAATTTCTGATCTCTATAAAGCTTGAGAAGGCTTTTCTGTGAACTTTTGCCCTCTGTTTGTAAGAAAGGTACAAATTTGAAAGGCTACCCAACAGGGAAAATTGCATTACTATTTCAGTGTGAAAAGAATAGGAGCGAGAAGGAGCGAAATGTGATGCAAGTTGGCCATTTGTCTATGCTTACCTCAAGTGGCATGGGATTTGGATGAAAGCAATCCCTGCAAAGACAGAAATGTTTGTTGGGTGAGAGGGAAATGTATAGTGCAAAAATTGTCTTGTTAACATATCATCTGCTGAAATGTAACAAACTCTGTTTTGTTGGAGGCATTAAACATTGTTCAAATACATGGAAGATGTACACTCTTTTCTGTAAAGAGCTTTGGTGCTTCAGGACAGAAAAGCAGAATATACAGGTGATTAGAAAAGGCCTGTGCAATTGTGACTTCTCCCTCCTGTGTCTGTGAGGAGAGAAACAGCACTTGCAGGTAGGAATATGGAGACTGTCATCCCATTGCTCACTACAGCAAATATAAATGGAGATCTGGAGACGGCTGTGTCTTGACAATACCAGATACTTTTGCTTTTATTAAAAAGATGGGGACTATTATCAAGTATTAAAATCCACAAAATGAAATGATTCACTTATTGGAATATCCAAGATAGTTTCAGAAAATTCACTTCCTTTTTCTGAGGACACAGAAATTTTAAAAATCTTTTTCCACCACAAAAAAACCCAAACCAAACCAAACCAAAACAAAAAACCAAACCAAAACAAAAAAAAAAACAAAACAAAAAAACACAACCGAAAAACCAAAAAGCAGTTATGTGTGTTTCCTTCACTTTATCTCTCTTTTTTAACACTTTTTTTCTCACAGAAAATATAACGTATATTTTTTCTCCTGACTTTCAAAAGTTTTGAACTATTTTTCATTTAAAAATTTATCTTTGACTAATGAAAAAGATCTGCCAAAATGAGAAAGCAATTTCTGTTTTAGATTGGATGGGCTGAAAAAAGGTTTTATAGGAAAACAAAAAAAAAGTATTGTAGCTACAGGCAAAATATTTCACACAGTTGTGTCAGAAAGCAAAAAGAATTGTATGGAGGCAGATTACATGTTTGAAGCCAGTGGCATAGTGGAACGGAAGTGGTAGCTGATGGGAAGATGAGTAGGTAGAGAAGGAGCTTTCTGCATGAGGTATTGAAAGCAATCTGTTGTGGTGAACTTGATGTTTTCTAGGGACTAGAGAGAGAGAAGATATTTTCAGGAGGATCTGAACACTATGACTGATATGGAATAGAAGATCTAAAGAAATAGTTCCACCTGAATACGAGGAAGAACTTCTTTACTGTGCTTGCGACTGTGCATTGGAACAAATTGCCCAGAGAGGTTGTGGTGTCTCCTTCACTGGAGATATTCAAGAACTATCTGAACACAATCTTGTGCCATGTGCTCTAGGAAGACCCTGCTTGAGCAGAGAGGTTGGATCAGATGACCTACTGTGGTTCATTCCAACCTGACCCATTCTGTGATTCTTTAAAAAGACACAAATACAAAGGAATTTAACACTCAGGGATAGATGTCAGACAGAACTGAAGACATTTCCATAACCCAAAGTGTGTCATTCTGTTCATATAAAATATTTGCCTTTTCAGATAGAGAGAACTTGTGAGAACTTGCACTGTCATGGATTGATAGAGGAAAATGGGACTTACTGGAAAGAGGTATTGGCTAGTCTACAAACCAGCATGCTGGCTTCAAGTCTAGTTAGTTATTGATCTTTTAGACCTCTTTTTTCCGCTGATTCACAGATCTTATCTTTTTAATTTACTTGTACAAGTGAGAAAATGAACCCTGAAGCACCTGTAAGGGAATGGGTAAAATATAGTTGGGATTTGCTTTCATTATACATTTAAGGCTGGTAACATCTTGCCAGAGAAGATGTGAAGCTGAGATAGAAAACCCACTTTTTCATGGCAAGATCTGAAAACAGCACATAGCAGTGACTAGCTCAGTAAGAAGGAGTTAATTGGCAGTAGCACAGCTTTTTACACTGCATTATCACTATGCTGAGGAAGATGGCTTCTATACACCTTGTTTCTGACAGTCTGGTTTTCAGGTACATTAGGAGTACATTACCTACTGTTAGGAGATGCTCCAAAAGAGATCCTTAGCAAAATACCCTGTGTCAGTGCATGGTTAGTGCTGAATCCAGCTGCATTTTGTGTTCCATGTGCCACTCCAAGTTTTCATAGTCTGCTCTGACCTCACACAGGCCTCTGCTTTCTTCATTTTTTGATAAAAATGCCTTACCTTCCCATGTAATAGCTTAGATTTGCCTATTGCATTGTGCTCTGTCTGCAGAAAATAACCCTGTCAGATTAGGTTGCTGCACTAGTCCTTTTACAACCAGGTGGGCATAGGATGGATAGCTGTTGGTCAAGGTCATGTGTATTCCCCTCTGGATTTTGAAAATTGAGAATATCTTGTATAGAAATGCATTTGGAGCCAAGATTCATTGCTGTTTGCATAATGTATGGTGGATATTTAGATACCTGAAGGCAAGTAACCTTATGAATAAACTGTGCTGACTGTCTAGATGCCAGTCCCCCTGGACCTGCTCTGTTGTGACCTCATTAAAGTATCATTTAGCTTTCATTAAGGCAAATGCAGAAGTGGCTGTCAATCTAAGTTTATTTTACAATTCCTGGGCCAAATCCTTTTCACCTCACTGGAGGAAGTTATTCCACTGAACCCAGTGAAGTATTTCAGTTATGATTTGCTCTTGATCAAAGTAGAATGACCTGCTACTGGTACTAATTAAGCTTCTCTCTATTGAACCTCAACAAAATTCAACAGATGTGAAACAGTCCTCTTACTGAATGGTAAGTATACCCTGCTCGTTGGAGAACTGCTCAGGCCTCAGATGGGCAAGCCTGAAATGATGGCTGAACCTATTGATTTAGTTCGCTTTAAAAGGGAAGGGAGGACAATTTCTGAAATCAGACTTGGTGATCTCTTGCCATTCTGTCTGCCCCCATGAGAATACATTCTGGTACACAGCCTGACACTGGAGCCTTGCTGGCAGCCAGCTGAGGTGTTGAGTGGAAATCATAAGTGAATGGGAAGATATTTTATACTGAGGTTTAATATTGCAGAGGAAAAAAAATCTATTAAATAGGCTCCCAATGAAAACATGAGCTGACAGTTACAAAGTATTACAAGAAGCAAGTAAAGCAATAGAATTAAACATTATCTGATCTAGTACGTTCTTTCCTTTTGCTTGTTTGATCTGACAATTAAGGTGGTTAATTATATCAAAGAGGAAAATTCTAGTGACATTAGACACATCATGGAAAAACATTGAATCGAACTCGTGGTAACAAGTTGGATGCTATGCTGCAAAGAGTCTAATTTGTAGGGCATTTGGATAAAATGAAACTTAATGCATCATGGATTGCACTTCACGTGCATTTGTGATTTGGACTGGGGAATTGCAATTATTCCCTTTGAATGAGGAATTCCCAGTAAGTGTGCAGCATAAACTTGCTTTGATTAAGTCCCTGCTCTTTGTACACACCACCCATTGCTACTACCCATTGGACAGCTTAGTGAGGCGCTATGTGCCATGCATTATGTGTTACACTATTTATCTGTTCAGAGTAGCTATTCTAAGTGATTTCTTGGGTGGTAGCCAAGTCCTGATGAGATCTTACAACCTTATCACTGAGTGCTGTTCAGGAACTGACAAAAACAAGTTTCCCATTCTGAACTGCTTTCAAGCCAAAGACTCATCTTGCAAATGCATCTGTCCTGGTGTCTTCAGGGTTCAAGCAAGACTCGAAAGACACCACTGGCACACAGTCCATCTCTAGGGTAAAAGCAGAAAATAAGTGCAGTGAACGACTAAAATGCAAAACATGAGAGGGAAACACATGATAAAAGCATATGCTGATGCACAAGAAGTGAGAGAAATGTCATGGGTGAAATTCTAGTTCTGTTGAAGTTAATGAAAGCATTGGCACTGATTTAATTAGGTCAGAATTTCATCAGTCTCTGCTTTGCTTACCAGAGAATCTTGTTATTCCCGACTGTCAGTTTCTTAAAAGCATTAGTATAAAAGTGGACATTGATGGGACCAGAGTATAGATATTTTTAAAAATGTGCTTCATCTATCAGGGATAACATAGAAAAAATGAAAGATATTTGTTAATATAAGTGGAAAAAATGTGGAAGTCAGGAAGCTTCTCAAAATGTATATCTCTTTGACTTGAACTCGGTGATTAATTAGAAAAAAAAAGGTACTTGAAAAGATTGATTTTGAAATATTTTAAAGAAAACATTTTAAAACAATTATCCCATATTGAAATTTTCCTCCCCTTTATTGTTTTCTAACATAAAATAATAGGGAAACAAATTGGTATATTTAGCTTTACTGGTAACAAAACATAACATTTGCCTTGAAATTTGATTCTATCAATTTTGTTAGGTGGTCCCTTGCACAAAAAAAAAATTCTTTTTTTCATATGCTTTGGAACATGACTGGTGCATTGGAAGAAGGGGACACAAAAGAATATTGTGGTGTAGAAAAGCATATGAGCAAGTGTAAAAACTGGAGAGTGAGAGAGATTGTTCTGATTTAAATACCCAGTTACAACAGCTTAGTTCATAATGCAGTGAATTGATTGCTTCATCAAAAGTGTAGTAAGTGGAGCTGAGAAACACAGAGAAGTTAATTGCAATGTAATAGCATACATTTATGTATATACATGTATACACACAAAAAATGTTGAAAGATATATATTTAGTTTTATTACAATTATAATCACATTCTTATAGGTTTGAGGTATGGGGCTTAGGGCATTACAAGAGTTACTGACATCATAATGTCATTTCTAGATGTTTGGACCAGATAAGAGAACACAGAGCCTGGGTCTGCCCTAGCTTTTTCTTTTACATTAAAAGTTGTGTTGGGCAGAATGGGTTTTCCTGCCCTCTGAGCAGTGTTTCAGGTATGAAAGCTTTAAAGGGCTTGGACTGCACTGTAAAAACACATTTGGATTGTGATCAGGGGATGTTTGATAGGGTGAGCATGTTGTAACTGCTCTCATGGTAAGAGAGGGAGAGGGGCACCTTCAGATCTTTTGCCTCCCTCGCATGCTCTTTCCTACAACAGTATCTGTCACTAGTTGAAAGGCTTCTCGTGGACATAAAGACCTACTTACAGTTCCCATGGATTAATCCACTGGCATCCCTAGTGCGGGTGACTACATCTTTGGGGCAGGAATAGAAATTTGGACATGTAAAGAATCTCCTTCTTGTACTGCTTTTGTCAGCAAAACACTGCTGTGGGACACCATATATTCTTCAGAAGGGTTTGGCAATTATACACAATACCTTAGAGTGGGAGCTGTTGACCACACATTCCCATTCATGTGCGGACATAGTGCAGCTTTATAAATTAAATTTGTTCAGAAGAGATGAATCTGCCTTTGAGTTGTACAGTATGCACAGATGATAATAGTAAAAACTGCAGGAATATTTTTTCATTAGTCATGCAAACAGGAAATGACCTTACCTCTCTTACCCTTCCCTCCACTCTTCTGCCAAACAGGAATTACTGGTGGGTGGACAGAGATGATAGTTGTCACTGGTTTGAATAACTGGAATTTGAAGAGCTTGTGAAAAATTGTTCAGAGTTGGCTTTGCTTCTTTTTCTTCTCCAATCCCTGGGAGAACAAATTTCTCAGCAATATTTCCAAGTGACTTCTCAGAGAAATTGTTCAAAATGGGATTTGCTTGAGGGGCACTGTTGTTTTCAGGCCTGAAAAACCAACATCTGTCCGGGCAGTGTGGCTGTGCCCCATGGAATCAGATGTCTGAAGTCTGTTTTGAGATGTACCTGCAATTAGTGAAAATTCATGCTGCTGTTATGCACGTTACATCCTTCTGCCCAAACTGCTTATGAGCTCAAAGTGTTGATTTCCAGGGCTGTCAATCAAGCAGCTTTGACCAGAACTAAACTGACTTGAAAGAATCAAAAGAAAAATAACCCTAATTTTTCAAAAGTGATTATTTGCAGTGTGAAAGCTAATAATTTCAAATTCAGATATTAATCCAAACCTGTAACCTTTAGCAAGAGCAAAATTTACTTGTTCTTTATCTAATAAATGAATCCACATCTGAATTTTTTTTTTCTGTTCACACACAAATGAAGTTCAGATGTTTACTCGGAGGCAGTAATTTCAAATTTAACCATGAAAAGCAGAAATATAATCTCCTAGTTCAGAAAGACTCTTTTACTTTTCCTTTAATACTTGCAAAAATCCTCTATAGCAAACTGTATTTAAAGTCTGGGTATTAGTTTTATAGGCTTTGTCCCTCCCTTTAAGGACTATTTGCTCAAACATTCATGAAATTCAGTGAATAGCTGATGAAAATTGAACACGCTTTGAATGGATGCTGTGTAATGGCTGAGTTTTGCTATAATGTGGTGTGATTCAGTAATAGGCATGTAATTCCTCCTTTAGCTTCTTCACTCCTGTGTGAAAGCTATACACACACACCTCCTCAAAAGTCTACCTTAGGCATGGGGCAAGCTAAACTTATCTCAGAAAGCACAGTGGGCATGTCATGGAAACGTAAGATGGAAATTTTCATGAAGGATGTATCTACATAGACATTACAATTTGGAGCAATCTGCAGTATGGGGCAGGTGTAAGGAGGGGAATGAATCAATTTAGGCAAACATGATGCTGACTGCTGAGAAAGTAGATGCTTTCCTCCCCAAAGTAAAAACAACAACAACAAAAAAGAGAGTAGACAGTGTTTATCTGTACTGACCTCGAGTGCCCTGCTGCACAGGACCCTGGGGAGGAAAGCAGGCTATTTGGAGGATCACATCTGGAGCCGTGGCAGCTGGTGCAGAGTCAAGTGCCTGATTGACACATGCCTGTCAGGACGATAAACCCAAGAGGGAGGTTAAATGTTTCCCCCACTACCACTTTTTCAGAAGATAAAAATATGCCCAGAGGGACTATGACTAGTTTTAGAAATTCTTGGAAGAAAATGCTGAACCAGATAAGGGAGTTAAAACCAGAGATTTGCTATCTGTTGATTAATCTGGCAGGTGTGATAGGGCACGACAGCTGCTGCGGGATGCTATTGTTATTGCACACCGGAGATAAGGCTGTGTGGGCATATGAATAGCTTTGCTTACATTCCCACTGCCTTTCATGTAACCACTTAAACCAGAAAAATCTCTGACTCCTTTTCGACATTTCTCCGGCTTTCTGGTCTTTATTTTCCACTCTGTGCTCATCCTGCGGGAAGGCCCCTTCCTCTAGGTTTGTCACTGCTGGCAAATGCTGTGGGAAAAGTCCAAAGCAGGGCTTTTACCAAGAAAGGCCATTAACCCCTTTGTGCCTTCACCTAGTTCTTCCTTTTAATACTACTCCACACTGGAATATTTAAAATATTATATAAACATGAATATTGCTTATTTTCAGGATGAAGCTGTAATTTTCTGCAGTCAAGGATGTATAAGAGCTAAAAAAAAATGTTAAACTAGGTTGTAGAAACTGCTGGATTTAAATATGACAAGTTGCTGATTTTTTTCCTGTTTCATGAAAAATTTATTAATGGATTATACACTGAGTGGGCAATCCTGTAGCAGAGAAAAAACAATTCATTTGCTGAGCAGTCTGAAAAGTGAAAAGAAAGCATAAGCATATCCTGTACCAGTTTTCCTCAGGGAAAATTAAGTTCAGGAGAGGAAGCCGGAAATAAAAATATGAACAAATTTACTAAACACCTCTAAACTCTTTTATCTCTTTGGTGAATAAACAAAAACAAAGAAAAAAATTTTGCTTTAATAGAGACAGATATGAGCTGAAAATCTTAGGATGAGCTTTTGAGCCTTGTCACCAAAGCCTGATGGCTTTGCTAGCCATGCTATCAGAGTGGGATCATTCCCAATTGTAATATGCAGAAATCACAAATCACACAAAGTCCCATAAATAGTGCTGAGCAGGGTATATAACCTAAGCCAGATTAAAGACTTCCCAGAGAGAAAATGGTAAGTGGATCAATACTACTACTTATCTTAAAAGATTATGTTTACCTTTGCTCTCCAGAATATGGGAAGTGTTCAGGTAGGTCAGTGAGTTTTTCGGTAATCTTTGTTGAGATAAAAACAAACCCTCAACACATAAGAGAAATACGACAGATACATTTTATATAAATGTATCTAGCAATGTTTTAAAGAAAAGGACTTTCGAGCATTTGCTGTTTTCCTAAGGAATTCATTATCTTTCAGGGCTTCAGAAAGACCCAGAAATGGGAGGAATTTGGAGAGGGTTTTTTCTTTATCACTTGTCCTAGAGCAGGGTCAGGTCTTATTCACATGAATATCTGTCTAACCTCCTTTTATGGTCTTTTTTCATGGAGTACCCCAGCCCCTCCAGGCACCAGTGTTTTCATTTTCCTTGCAACCCACAGGATTTCCCTAGAGTGTCCCTGGGCTTCTCCTTGCTCTTTGGCAATAGGGTTATCTCTTTTCCTGTCTGCCAGAAAAATGGACAAATTAATACTCTTTCCTCTGTTACCTATTTGAAGACTTTTTGTCCAGCTTACCTTCTGGTAGTGCTTAGTGGTATAACCAAGCCCATTTTCCCTTGTCTTTCCTCATAGCTTCTTTACTTGTGTAGACCCTAAGCAACTGAGTTCTTCTCAATCATGTCCAGTGGGTTCATATTTTCCTCTTCTTTTTTTTCCATCACTAATACCATTGATGAGTGCATAGGCAACTTCACATGATTTGCAGCCTACATCTCTGTTTATACGTATTGCTATGGGTTTGCATTTTCTGCAGTAGCAGGTCCTTTTTGACTCTTGCTCAGATTCTGACTAACAATGACATGAATCCTTTTCTTCAGAACAGTACATGTTCTGATAGTAATTCTATGCACTGAGAGCAGTCTAATCTCCCATCAAAATGAAGGTACAGAACAACTGTAAAAGTTTGAGAAAAAAATGATCAAAAGTAGCTTTTCTTCAAAAATCAACTAATCCTATTAGGAAACTTCAGATAGGATAAGAGTATCCAGGAAGGGCATACAGTAGAGGTCTATCATATCACAAGTACCATAGAAGAGGGGAAAACAGACTTATTTTTTTCTTTTCTTATATAAGAACTAGCAGAAATCAAATTAAATAGCAAAAATCAGATTCAAAACAAATGGACATGGTTTGTCATGGACCGTGAACTCAAGTTCCTAGTATTTCTTGCCACGGTATGTTTTGGATGGCAGAAGAAATATGCTGGTTCAGAAGAGCAACCAAAACCTTCACAAGGAACAGCATAAAGAGATCATCCTCTGCTTAGACAGTTCCTGAGCCATAATCTGTTTGAATCAAGGAGAGTATTCTTTTAAGGCATTGAGGTATTTTTCCTTTTTTTCTTTTACCATTTCATGGGGATCTGTCTTTGACCACTTTTACGGATGAAATGAGTCAATGGTTGACTGTATTTTTGTGCCTTCGGTGCACAGAAGCAGATTTTTGGGTATATTTCACTTGTCTTATTAGGGAAATACAATATAAAATAGTCAAAATTGTAACTAATGTCAAGATACATCACATCTATTGTTTCTCCTTTATTTGCTAGACCTGCTGTCCTGCTAGAGAAATTACTGATATTGGCTTGACAGAATTTGCTCCTGAAAAATCCATACAGATTATTATTCAACACTTTGTTTCCATTTATATTCTTGTAATAATTTATTTATTTAGCTGTTCCAGTATTTTTCCTGAAAGTGGAATGAAGTAGATATGTCTGTGGTTCCCTAGTGCCTTTGTTTTTCTCTTTCTTGAAAATAGATGCTGTATCTGCTCTCTTCAGACATTTCACCTTTCTCCATATCTTTTCAAACATAGCTGCAATGACTTGGAGATTCAATGAAGCTGCTTTTAAAATTCTTTATGATGACAATGTGTCAAGACATCAATTTGAAAAAATCTACCTGATTGCAGATAGGACTTTCATACTTCCTTTGAGCAACATCACAATACTTCTCATCTCAGTTACTTAGTGGATCAATCTTTTCATTGCCTCCTTTCTGTGAACATACTTATAAATTTGGCCTTTAATAGGACATTATCCATGTCTCTACCTGGTAGTATTGGCACAACATGTTGTACTTCTGTGCCTGTCATTAGTAACCTGATTCTATTTCCCCTGCCTGCATACTTTGACACGATATGTAGGATACATGGACACCTCACTTAGCCAAGTTAATTCTTTGCAATGCTTCCTACTTTTTCTTTCACAGTGACGTAATTTATGTTGGTGCCTTTTTCCAGGAACTCCCTGCTTTTCAAACCCTTTTCTTCTTTATCTATTCTCTCATGAGACCTCATGAGACAGTTTGATGACTTTTTTTGTTGACTTTGGAATTTGTCTGTATCATTCCACTGCACCACAAGTGCTTCTGTGTGGTGCAGTTGAATGATACAGATCAGTTGTTATAATAGTTCGTCTTTTCTATTAATGGGAACTGTGTCAGAATTATGGCAGAAAAAATTCAATTTTTTTTGAGCAAAAATCAGAATAACAATTTTGAATTCTAGAAAGGGGCTGAATTCAAGAAAGCAACTGAAAGGGGCTGCTCAGGTGCCTGAATTTCAGCAGACACCTCTGGATGATGCTGCTGTAATCATCTGTGTGGTCAAGTGCTAGGCTGAATTCTGCCTCAACCTTTTGCCCAAGACTATAATGAATAAAATAATTACTGGACTTATTCTTATCTACAATTATGTATTTTCTGTTTTCAGTTATTAACTTTTTACCTAAGCACAAAGGCAGTAAATAGGTCACTATTTTCTTCTCTGACAATTTTCTATTCTTTTTGGGGAGCTGCAGTAGAACTGGGTAGCTCTCATCTCTGAGAATCATTCATGAGAGAAAAACTGATTACTTTTAATTTTCCACTTCCCTCTGCTTTTACAATTCCTTCCTTGCTCCAGTGTGCATCCCCTCACAGCTTTTCTGCTGGAGTTGTGCTTTTATGCCCATAATATCTTCACAGTCTCAGTTATATCAGCATGTACCAGGGCAGCATACTCAGAGAAGTCTATGACAACAAGTACAGGATCTTAGATAGTCTCTAGTGAGTTTTTGTTAAATATTTTTTCAGTCTATCAGAATTGTTTAAAACTATGTTACTTTTCTTCAAAGCTGTCTACTTCAGAGGATGTACCAGCCATTTCAGAGCTCCCAACATTCCGTAGCCAGATGTTTCACAGCAAAATATTTTCTCAGCTGGGTGGGAAATCTGTAAAATTGGAAAGAAGCAGTGGTGGGAATAATCAGCCTCAGTGATACACTTATATTCTGATTTCACATGGGAGAATGGCACAAAATTCTGAAATACGAATCCCTATCTTGCTGCTGATTTACCTTAATAAAATCCAGTTCCAGCAGAGAAAATGTAAGTGGACAAACATGGACTACACAGAGTGTAATAATATGGAATGTATTCAGAAGTTACATCCTGCTTCCAATCATACATTTGTACTACTTCGGGGTGATAAATTAATGTTCAGTCTATGTTTGCAATGATACTTATGAATGCCAAAAAATTGTTCAGATTGCAAGGAATTTATGGAACTGAGTTGCATCAGGGATGAAATAATGACAAAGATGTTTAAAGTAAGTTTGGCTTTGAAAAGGTATTGAAAGAGGAAAAAAAGTCTTTAATCATTTCAGGTGGCTTATGAGCTGTGTCAGTGTCTACCTGATGCTGAATTCCCTATCCCAAAAGATCACCTGAATTAATTTCATTTATCAGTATATTTACAGAAAATTGTGAGCTGAAGACTGCAATTCCCTAAAAAAATAAATGTTGCACAAAAACTTTGGTGATGAAACAGCACAGGTTTCTTCTATAACTGATCCCCTGCTGTCATTTTAGAGGACAGGCCTCGGGACTGCAGTCCAGGAGTGGCAAGGGAGGCAAAGGAAGCAGGATTTTCTACCAAGAAAACCTGCAATTCTGGTTTTCTTATTGTCGTGTGTCATGTCTTCTGCAGCAGCATGAGTTCCAATAGTAGCCTGGTGATAAAGTGTATGTGTGGATGTGGGGCTGAGGTGAGGAAGCTGAACTGAAATAAAAAGGTAAGTCTGTTCTTGGGGTAGTGAGACCGTGGTCTGGCCTCTGTACTGGAGCTGACTGTTTTCTACTGATCTTATATGTACCATGAAGGAAGCCCATGAGAAGGGGAAAACTCATCTTTTTGTCCAACTTTGAAAACAGAAAAATGCAAATATTAATGATTTTGTAGATTTGTAGATTCATCTGCTTTTCACATTCAAAATCTGCCACAGCAAATCTACCTTCATTTGTCTCAGCAAGAGCTCAGAGATTAACCTTGTCATGTGTCTGTTTATATGTTTAGGGGTAGAAATCAACATCTTCAATTCCTCTGCCTTTCAGAAAACAAACAAACAAAAAAGCAAAACTAGTCATAGAATCAGTCATAGAATGACAGAAACATTTAGGTTGGAAAGGACCCTTAAGCTCATTGAATCCAACTGTATTTCCACTGGTTTAAGTTTTACTTTTAATGTCTCAACTGAAAGTGGGAAGCAGAAGCCTTGACTATGAAGCATAGATAACCTCTCACAGAAAGCTGTGATGTTTCACAGGAAATAACTCCACGCTTTAGCTTGCTTGCAAAGGTTTTTCTGGTACATATGGTCCATCACTTTTGTCAGGGCCACAGCAATTATGACTAACTAGTAATTTACAGTTATGACCTCCCAGTAGCTGGCTGATATTAAAATATTGTTAGGTGGAATTACCTTATTTTACAAGTACTTTTAGGTACTGACCAAAGACATATACTGCCATTGGAAAGAAGTCTTTTCCTAAAGATCATCTGAGAAAACATATGCCCATGACCTCTGATGGTCATAGAGACTGAAAAAAAAGTGTTTACCAAAATATATTTTCTTGTGAATCAACATATTCTCCCCATGCTTTTCTGACAGCACCCTGAGGAAAATGCACATAAAAATAGCACCCTTTTTTATGTCAGATCTCCAGGCCTATCTTGCTTCATCTGAGGGTCTTTCTGTGACCAAGTCCAGACTCACTCAACTTTTTAATTGTCACTGACCAGTATTATGTGCTATCTGGTACTGGATTCTGAATACAATCTCTTTTGTATGTACCTTCTTCTGCTAACTGAGGCAATATTTACATAGGTATTTATGACCTGACATTTTTTGTTAACCTGGATTCTAGCTGTATGCTTGTCCCTGTACAGAGCCAACTGTGTTCTATTCATTTGTGCTCATAGAGATCTTGTGTAAGCTACTAGTGCCTCCTGTTTCTGTAAGTAAGATTATAGAAGTCTCTGGGAGTACTGAGGATATAGACATGATAGATCCATCAGCATTCCCAGTTTGGCTTCCCGGCCTTTTGGCCTCTCAGTATGTATTTTTGCTCTTTTCATTAAACGCTTTCTTTGGGGTTAGACTCAGAATGTCTTTTTGTTGTCTCCTTCCTCTTTGTGTCAGTACAAATCCCTTTCATTACTTCTTCACTTGGCACCAGTTAAGGCTGCTTTCAGGCTGGAAAGTTCCTGTGCATGCTGTAATCTTTTCCAAAGGCCTTGCCATCTCCCTTCTTCTTCCTCCTGTCCTTGGGACATCAGTTTCTGAACAAGGCTCCAGGGAGTGCTGGCTGCTGGGTCACATGCAGCTGGCAGCAACCTTCAGTCAGGCTTGCCTCATTGTTTCCAGCTTCAAATTGCACTAGAAGGATTTAAACTCCTAACCTTGTTCATAGTATTGCTTTCCTTTGCACTCAGTGCTGTTGCCAAAGGGATGGTTGTGTGATCCTCTTTGGAAAAGATGATGATCAGCACTTCTCCAGTTGGAAGTGGAATGGGAGGGAAGTGGGAGCAACTGTGTGGATGGGGTAGGAGTGGAGAGGAGATGGGGAAGGAGTGGACAGGAGATGGCAGAGAAGTGGGCCAGGAGATGTCTTCCCTGATGGAAATGGGAAAAAACACTTTTGGTCTTTCTCCTTCTTTTAAAAAGTTTGGAATACCTGTCTTGTCCTGGAGTAGTTACGATAGGAGGAAGAAATGAAAGATCTGTGAACCTTCAGTCCAAATAAGGGCAAGGTGCCAGTCCCTCAGTATGGAGGCCTTTGATGTGGCCATGCAACTGTGAATTAGCTGCCCCTGCACAGCGGAGCCTGGACTGAAGCCAGGAGCAGCCAGGATGGGTAAACCTCTGTGGTGTGGATTGTGTTTGTCCTTGTGCCTTCCAAGCTCTAGCACTAGGTGTTTCACCCCTGCTTAGATTTTAGTAGTGTAAGATAAAGAATACAAGAAAATAGTTTTGAAAAAAATTTGAAACAGAAAAGTAGGACAATACTTTTCTTTTAGGTTATGTTTATTTTCTATAACAGAATTGCTTCTGTGCAAATTTACATGACTTATTTTAAATAAGACAAATATATATATTAGGTGTTTAATAGGAACTGAATCATGTTCCCTCCATTAAAGAGGAAAAACATGGATTTCCACTAAATTAAAAAAAATTCAAAATACATGCTTTAGCTATCTCTTTTTTTTCTTTCACGTTTCAGAACTGGAGAATTTTGCTCGTATTTTCCTCAGCTGTTCACAGAGACCCAGACTAAACACAGTTCAACTAACGCTACAAACCAAGGATGGTGACCGTGACAGCTTGAATCCAAGCTATAGTCACCTATTTCCTGTACAGGTGCTATACCTTCCTGCAGGTCAAACTTTTACTGCTGTTGCTTTTTTGTATGTGGAAATCTAATGCATGTAAATATTTTTACCTTTTACCATTGAAGTTGGAAAATACGTTTTGTGTCTATGGTCTGTTCTTTAGTCCACATGCTACATATGCTGCAGAATGTTGGCAGCAAAACAGTAACTGCTTTAGCAAAGTTTATAGTCTATAAAGAGCGTAGATGTTCACTGCCCAGCGTTTCCCTAGGGGGAAACAGACTGTCTGTCTTCCACCCAGAGCACGCAGAGATCTCTGCAGAACAAGAGGCAAGATTTCTTCTTTGCAGATCATGGAAGAGCAGCTGAACTATTTCTCAGCCTTGTTTGACAACTCCACCTCCCCTCTCCAATCCCATGGCCAGAGTCCTTTCTCTGGAGGGAGGGATAATATTTTTGAACACATCTTCCAGCTGACTAGCACAGAAAGCTTTCCATGGGGCCTCTAACTGGGAAAGCAATGAACAGTATTTGATGGGAAAGAATATTTCACATGGAGAAAGGCTATGGAGATGTTGTCTTGGGATGTTGTGTTGTCTTGGTGTCTTCTTGCTCTGTCAAGCACCGACTGTTGGCTCCTGCAGGTTTACAAAATCAGAAATGATAAATATTTCCAGTCTCTTCCAACCTTCACCACCAAAAAGCCTATTTCAAGAAAAAGCAAGCAAGAAAAGTAAAATTGCCTCATCAAAGCCAATTGTTTGAACAACATGTCAAATTCCCGTCCCTGAGCAGATGGCCATGATGTGTTCAGTGAGTGGATCATGGTAAGGATAAGTCAGCAGCAACAGGAGCTGGATGCCAGTGTCCCTGTCATTCTTTGTGGAGCTGGAAATAGAAGAGATGCATTTCTTGCCCTTTCTGCCACTGTGTACAGACATGGTAGAGGTTGCAGGTTGCTTCAGAACTCTCTTCAGCATTCTATTATCCCCATCCCAGAGGAAAAGGCTCTGCCTGTCTGTCCACTGCAACCACTCTTGTTTCCCAGGCCACAGCAGTGGCAGGAGATGCCTGAGTGAAGAGAGTGGGCTCCTGTTGGATGGTTGGTCAGGCAGGTCCTAATGTCCAAATCTCCTTAAGGGAGTGTAGAGAGGCAGAGCTGAAGTTGCCTGTGGGTTGGTCTGACTTTAGATAAATCTGAATAAATTATGCTGGTGTTAGCAAAATGAAATAAACAAACAAACAAATACAAAAATAAAAAGGGAGGGAAAAACAAGGGGGTGGTGCAGGGGGAAGAGAGTAAAAAAAAGAAAAAAAATAAGAAAAAAAAGACCGCAGCCAAATTTTTTTTTTTTTTTTCAATTCAATGCGCTCCCTGTTTCAAGTGTATTTAGCCAAGCATGCAGCAGATAAGGGGTGTATATATAAAGGGCTAAAAGTATTCCCAGTCAGAGAGTTGTCTATTTAGTGAGTCTAACCAACAATTGAAGAAACAATGGATCCATGTTTTGGTGACCAGACTCATGCAGTTAGTACATTTCAAAACTGATTCATGATAAGTTAGGAAATGGTATGCAAAATGCAGGTGTTTGAATGAGAAATACTTAGACATTGCATGCTGACTCTGTCAAAAGTTGTTTGCAGATAAAGCAAACCGGAAGCTCATATCTAAATGTGGAGTGGAAGGAGAGCAGTCTCAGAGGTAAACAACTGGTAATAATGAGAGCACATGCACCCCAACATCAAAGGAGAAGAAACCAACAAAATGCAAAAAAAAATCTCTGAACACACTAGGGAAAAACATGAGAAAGTGGCTATTCATTTTCACGATCCCAAGTAAGTTAAGCAAAGTTGATTTGGGAAAAGTAGTATCCTATCCTGAAGATAGGTCTTGGCCAGTGCTGCTGCATAAAGAAGTTTCTTTTCGGGCTACATTTGGGATCTCCAAATTCTTCTGGGGATTGAGAATCCAGAAAGATTTCTGCGTCTACAAGTGAAAATGCGTCTTTGCAGCTTTCATCAAGAAAGAAGCTGTCTTATCCAGAAGGGCATGGATATATATTGTCAGCAGAGCAGAATAAGAGATGTAGGATGTTTAAAAATTTTGCAACTTATTTTTTTTTTGCCTTCCTGAGGAATAGCACTGTATGGAAATTGAGATGTATGCAGCAACATATTAACTTCAAAACATTTGTTGCGAATGGTGCTCAATTCTAGGACAGAGCAACAGAGAGAGAGAGACTGAGAGGGAGAGAGAGACCTGGTGCTGGGTGGAACACCCACATGTGTGTCCCTCTAGGGTGAGTCTGCATTTCTGTTCATAATCCTGTGTTTGTGATGAAAAAATGATAAAGGATATAGAATTTACAGTAAACAAGATTTCACATTTAAAACCAAGACAATTTAAAACCAAGCTAAAGCCTTCCATCTTTTTCTCTTTCCCCTCTAACTCTCAAAAGCCCTGAATGCATTGAGAGAGGTATGTATAAGAGAATATATAATGCATAAAGACAACTGAATCTCATCTGTGTGTTAACTGGGATCAACAAATATCCTGAGATTACACTGGATAGATACTGGAGAATATACATATACTAGAAAGTGTACACCTGCCAGACATGATCAGAGATACCCAGAGTATGAAGAGAAGTGGTTTCTTGCAGCTGCTTTGAAACATGTTTCTTTACATTATAATTTCAAGATATATTTCATTGCAGACTTGTGAGTTTCATATTAATTTTTTCTTTGATTTACAGTTATTTTAAAATATTTTCACTGGAGATGCTGACCATGTAGATTCCATTCAGACCAGGCTTAGTTTTTTTATCTGTTTTTCATGTACCTGTACTCTAACTGTTCTTGAGGGCACAAGGACTTTTAAGAACATGACTGATGTTGAATCATGCTTACTTAGACAATGAAATGTCCAAGCTTAGTTGATTTTCAAAATTGACTACACTCAATCAATGGAAGCTTCATGGAGCAAACACAAAAATGCTGTTAGTCATTCTTGAACAAGGAAACACTTCCCCAGAAAAATGAGAGCATTTTAGCACAATGTTTCATTTTAAAAAGCCAGTGAACAATGATAACTATACCTCTGGTTTTATTTCAGTTTGTTCATATTTTACTTGAGTGTCATTGTGCAAAGCCTGTTAGCTTCAGTGAAGGGTCAAGACTTGTTCTTATAAACTGAATAATATATCTTGTGAATGCGCTCTGAAATTCTTAACTCTTCTGCATTAGGAAACAGTTTCTATATCTCCTTCAAAGCTGCACACTGACCGTTGTGCCTGCGATTACCAGATGAGAAAGTATCATGAGGCTCCGTATTGACAAAAGGTAATTTTGTGCATGTTCTTCTAAGACTACTAGGAAATACTGATATTTTATAATGAAATTATCATCACAAACCTATGCAATTTAGAGTTCCAATAGCTGAAATATAGCATGATACCACTGGGTTTGTTAGCCAAAATTTGACCCACATCCATATACCTTTTGAAAAGCCTTTGCAGATCCATGATGGATATGATGTGAAATTATATCTTGATAAGGCTCTAACAAGACCTTGAGAGAAAAGAACAATCACTTGATACCTCTTCATTGCTGTGTGTTTTAATAAACTAGCTTTACAGGAGGCAATAAAATATGGTAGAGTAGATACTTCCTTTCCCTACCAAATCCAAATGGAGAAATGCCTCATGCTGATGATTTCTGTGTTTTAATGTTTTGATCTTACAGCTAGGCTGAACTATATTTTTCAATTCAGTGCTGTCTTTGTCTTTGGGTCTTATGCTGACCTGCAAGAAACGTGATACTGATTTAGTTCTGTTGCTTCAATGTCCTGCTCAAATATCCAATGAACATTCGGCTGATGCTTGCTGCTCTATCTATCCCACTTTATCTGAAAGTACTTATGTGCTTTAACTGAAACACAAACATTTCAGGAGGACTCTCCAAATGCAGCATAAAAGAGGTGCTCGTTTCAGCAACATGAACATGGAAACCTAGCATCACTGTACAGTAAAACACACAGAGCTCTAGTTGTAGTGAGAGAACTATGAAGAGATATTTTATTTCTATAGCTGTTACAATTGTAAATCTTGTAATTTACGCATCTGATTGCTGAAAAATGCTTAGGGATGTGGTTTGTGTGCCCTAATCTATCACTGTGTCACCTCAGGCTGTCATATTGCAGCAAAGATAATTATCGTGTTTCCAGCAACACAGCATGATCTCACATTTGTTTATTGGAGGAAATATAAATATGGCTTTCCAAACAAAAACCTTACATATATGTTATGGCATGAAAAGCAAGGAATTCAGGGGAAGGAGTAAGGAAGAAAAAGAGAAATATTTCCTCTTTACAAGGTTTATAATTCCTTGGATTTTGATGGACTCATTTAGATAATTTTATCCTGTGCTTTGTGTGACATTTTACACTTAGTGAGAATGTGATGTTTCATGTGCAAATACAAAGTGAATCTTCTGTTGTAAGAAAATTACCTCTAAGGGATCTTTTTATGTCCTCTTGGTAGCTCTATGTGTTATGTGATTCTGACTAAATTAAATTTATATAGGGCAACTGGTGCTGCCTGGAATAAATGGCCTTCATTTTGCTACTGCAAACACTCATGTGCACGTGCAGGCACACTAGTGCCCTCTCAATTCATGGCATCCAGGAAGCTTTATTTAATGTTCTAATTTTTAGTTGTTTAATTTATTAGCAGGAACAGATCCAATCAAGGTGGCAGTTTGGTTATTTTTCCTAGTGTGTTTCTGAGCAGACTGAGCATAGCAATTGCAGCTTGTCATATACCACCCCTGGAAGCTCTGTCATTCACATGAAATTTGTGTTTCATATATACCACTAGAATTATATCAAACATGCTGTTCTCTGGGAGATAACAAACTTATTAAAAAGCATACCAGATTATAAATATCTACTGGCACACAGAGGCTTCTTAGACAATAATGGAACAATAATAGCTCGGTCCCCGCAGCTCCCCCTGCATACAAAACTGGACTTCTGTCAACTCTCTGTAAGGAAGTGTTTTTCATGATAAATCACAGATGATGGAATTGAAAGGATCAAGGTACTACTCGGATTCAGCCCCTTGTATTGAGCAGGGGAGGACCCTGTGGTACTCCATTCATTGTAGGCATCTGACCTCTCCTTAAAGCCACTGAAAGCCTGTGTCATAACTACACCATTAGTCAAAATGTTCCATCAACTGTACTGACAAAGAAGTTTTCCTAGGATGTGAGTGAGATATATCTATTTTTCATTACTAGACTACAGTATGTTACACTTGTGGAATCCAGCATGAGAAATTATTTTTCTCTCTGTACTCATTTTCCTGCCTCAGATAATTTGATGAGATCAGAACAGGCTGAATGACAGTTACTCAAGAGAGATGAGACTGGAAAGGTCAGAAACGAACTGGGATCAGCAGCACTGAACTAAATAAGGGGTCCCCATTTGATCTGCTGCAGCATGATGGCAAAATTTATGATTTTCTTTGCCATTCCTCACTCCCATTATTACGTCAGTTTCCAGCTGAGGAACATAGAGCATGTCCCATGACCAAATAAGCACCATCACCTCTACTGTGCTGCTGTCAGGCAAACGACCACTCAGGCTGCTCAGTGAACAGTTATCTTCCTAGTGTATGGCTCCATGTGCCTCAGTTAGAAATAGTCTGTGAATGATTCATGAACTGGGAACAATCTCAATTCAGTGGCTTTTCAGTTCTCCCAGTGTGGGTATCACACTTCCTTTTATTAATATTTTGAAGCTTTGCAATTTTAGCCTAACATATGTATTCGATTACCAATTTATATTTCCTAAAACCCACACACATTTCCTAAAATAAAACTCACACACACTTTTAGTATATCAGTAATATTTAACTTATCTACAACCCGGAGTGATTCATCTATCCAATAGGAACACATATGACAATATACTTATATAAAATCAGTGCACCCCTTATAAAGATCATTCTCTTCAGTAATGCCTTCCAACTACTCTTAAACTTTCTAAGAAATGTGTGACATCTTTAAGTTTGGAAAGCAGGTTCAGGAATAGGACTTCAGAGGACAAAAATGAAGAGAGGTCAACATTTTGTAAGAGTACTAGTACCTGCACCTACAAAATTTGGAATTGAATGTTTTCAGAAGAGTACTTCCTCTGCTGCTTATTTTTACAGAAGTTTTTTTGGGAGTGGAAGAAAAAGAAATGTGTTAGATGAAATCTTAACTCAAATTCTTTCAACGTTACATGAAAATAAGAAAATGAATATAAGTTTTGTTTGAAAAATGACACTGACTTTTAAGTGGTTTTTTAAATGGATTGGAACAATGGATTGTGAGGCAACACTTACTCTTCCTCACCATTTAGGACATTGAGTTTCTTGTGCCACAGAAACCTTCAAAAAAGTAAGGAGGGCTCTAATCTTTGGCACTAGTTTATCAGTTTCGTTGTACTTTGTTAAAAATGTCTGATTTTGAACATTCAGCCTTGCTGCTTACCATATGATTTAACCCTCTACTTTCTATCAAAGACAATGTATAAGAAAGTCTTAGTCTAATTTGCTAACGTGTGTTTACTGTCTTTGTTAAATTGGGGTCAGGTTGTCAATCCCTATTTTTCATGAGTGGCAATAAAGGTTTGTGGGCAAACACTCATAGGATCATGTAGACTGATGCTTTCAGCTCTACTGATGGAAAATAAAATCTCTGAATCATAATAACTAATATTTTATTTGTCATTGTTCCCCCTCCTTTTCCTTGACAACAATAAATATGGATACTACTGGGTTTTGTTTTTCACCATTGAGCTTTATTAATTAGCAGAGGTGAGGTAATTCAAACACAATACGAGGTCACATAATTAAACTATCTCTGAGTAGAATTTAAAACATTAGAAGAAATAAAATGCCCAAAGAAACATTAGTATTTCTTTTTAATTTTACAAATATATATATATATTTAAGAATGCTGTGTTGCCATTCCATTTTAGTAATCTAAACATAAAAAAGAAAAATAATTAGTCTGTACTCTCTCAACCCTGAAAAAATTTATAGCTAGGAAAGCTAGAAGCCTGACAAATTTGGCAATTAATACAGAGAGCACTAATTCAAAGCTAATTCAATCTTTCTCCCATTATCACTATAAATAGGTAATTTACGTGAGTTTGGACAATATATTCCAAACATAATACAAACCTGAGAAATACAACTAACATCCAGACTCAATAAAGTCTGTTCTTGTTGCTTGAAAATTTATTGTCCTTTTATTTAATGGTGCTTCATTTCTTCTTGACTGAGCTGCCCATCAACACTGTGTAATTCACAAAGTAATGTCAGACAAAGTTAACACGTTTCAAGTATCACTATCCTACTCACAATAGTGCAGGTCCAGGGCAACTTAAAGAGAATTTCTTTCAGTCAAGATACTCATGAGTTCCCCCTTCACTTGTTCAAGCCACTTCTGCACAGTTTGACATTCATAAATGAGTGACAGAGAGCTGCTGCATGTAGATGTAGTCATGTCTACTTGCATATTGCTAGCACCCACAGAAATCCCAAAACCCCTCAGAACTCTCTCGTCTTACTGTTTACCCTAATATTCCTGAGAAAATATCCACTAGGAATAACTCATTCTACCTTTTGTCACCTTAAATCAGCTGAGAACACTCTACATCCTGAATAACAGAACTGACATGATGGCTTCATGCTATAACAATCTGTATTCTATAACTATTCTTCCCCAATGATTCTCTCTCAAACTGTGTTATCATGTGGGCTTTCACCAGGAAGTTCAGAAAAAGCTGTACAGGAGCTAAGAGCCACAGGTCCTACTAAGATGGGGTAAAAAAAAGAGGTAAAAATGACTATAGGTCCTGGGATGGGTTTGGTAGAAAACTTAGGAGCTGCTGAACTCTGAAGAAAGGCCCAAAATTACCTTCTGTAAGTTTTCCAAAAATGTCACTGCAGTTCAAGGTGAGAAATTACTTTTGAATTTTGCAGCTTATAGGCTCTTTTTCAGAGCAAGTGTGAAAAACACCTGTTCAGAGCCAAGTCATGATATATTCCTTACAGGAAACAAGTAAGAATTACTCAGATTCATCATGCTGCAGGCTGTGTAAGAATCCTTCATTACTTTTTCAATATTGATATGCAGACGGTACATGCATTTGGCTAGATTTTATGGATGTAAATATAGTGTATATTTAGACAGAGAGATAAAGCAGTTCTTGAATTTAGGTTATATTTTTGGTAGAAAGTAACTCATGTATCTTTACTAGTTTATAATTATAGGATGTTTACACATGCATTTTAGCTGCTTTAGGAATGCAGTTCTAAATGCCTCTGGAATTATACCTCTTCCAAGGCCACTTTGATCCTATAGTGAGAACAAAAGCAAACATATCTATCATATTTAAATGATGGTCAAAACAGTGTGACGGCCATAAGCATGAATTTGTAAAGTAAGTCATTTAGCTGGAAATCTTCCATGTAAAATAATCTTTGATCTTTCAGAAGGCAAAATATTGCTGCAGTTGCATGTGAGGATCCGTTTTGTATATTTTTGAAAGTATTGCAAATTGATGGCTGAGGAAACTTGAAGACAATGAAGAGTCCACAGCTAAACTTACAACTAAGAAAACTGTCACAAGAAGCAGTAGTGTAGTAACATATTTTAGATATCTGGATACATACACACTCTTTTGCAAAGAAAGAAGAACAGTAATTACATAGATGATATCCTCAATCAAAATATAAAAAGGACAAAGGAAGTTAGAGAACAAGATCAAAAACTGAATCTGTGAAGTCACTCTAATCTTGGACCCCCCAACCATTTGTCATAGGCTTTAGATAGTCAAACAACTTCTGGATCTGAATGCGGGTTTTTTGTTCACAGTTTCTGTGAAATAACGTGAGGTAATGGTTTCATATAATATTCTTAGTGTGATGAATGACCGCACCATGGTCATTAATTAAAAAATTAATTTATTATTCTAACCTGTCTGCTGGAAGTTTAATTCTCTCAACATTTCCTAAAATGCACCAGAGCAAGTCTTCTTTGTCCTTGGAATGTCCTGGAGTATTGGTGGCTCAGTGGTTTTGGTTTATTTTAGCCTATGGATTCAAGGCCAAAACTGTGCCGATATAACACCTATGTAATTGTGGCTGCATAATGCCTGTCAGTCAGAGCCAGAGCCAGAACCGTCTGTGACAGTCTACAGGGTAGCACAGCTCTGTTCACACCAGGGAAGGATCTCTCCAGTCTGCTGTGTTTCTCCCTCTGTCATCTCCAGGGCAATTCTAATTCAGACATGTTTGTTTAACAACAGATGGAAACAAAGGTGAAGAGGAGGGTAAAGAATCAAAAGAAGTAAAAAATATTTTAATTTGACACAGAAAGATTGTGCTGCTAAGATTAAGAGACAACACAATCTGAATAACAAAACCCAAGCAGTGTTAGTTCTGCCTGAAAGGGAATTCACTCCATGTCCTTCCCAGACATGTATAAAGCATGTCTGCTGATTTTTTAATTTGAATTTGTCATTTCCTCTCCCTTGTACTTAATTGACAGAGCAAGCAATAATTACGAGTATTGTGCCATGTAACTAACCACATCAACTCTTTAATAGCTTAACATCTGTTAGGTCTTCATGCACCAACATCATGTAGAATATTCTGTGTGATGTAATTATGAATTTAAAATTTGTGTGCCAAGGGCTCAGGCAACTCTGGAAGGTTCAATTATACACTGATATGGTGTGATTATTGGGGATGGTCCCGTGCAGGGCCAGGAGTTGGACTCAATGATCTTTGTGGGTCCCTTCCAACTCGTAAGAGATTCTGTGATTCTATGTGATTCTGTGATATCATGAAGTACGGTCCCTATATTACTGTATTAACCATAACAATTAGTAACGTTAGTAAGTCATACACGCGGCCTGCCCGCCCAGCTCGGCCCCGGGCCGCGTGCACTCGGCGACCACCTGCGACTCCTAGAACGCTTTCATCAACGCTGCCTCCGTACAATCCTAAACATCCACTAGTCAGATTATGTGACTAATACATCTGTTTTAGAACAAGCAGCAGTCACAAGCATTGAGGCCATGTTGCTGACAACACAGCTGCGTTGGGCAGGACATGTCTCAAGGATGAAGGACCACCGCCTCCCTAAGGTTGTGCTTTATGGTGAACTTGCCACCGGCTGCTGCAAGAGAGGAGCCCCGAAGAGGGGCTGAAACAACATCTCAGCCTTGGCCATATTGATCATCATCACTGGTCTACTCTGGCCTCCAACCAGGAGGTCTGGAGATACACCATCTGTAACGATGCTGATGCCTTTGAGAAAGCACGCAGGATCACCCTTGAGGAGAAAAGGCAACGCAGAAAGAATCGTGCCTTGCAGAATTTGCCACCTAAGGAGTCTTTCTGCTGTGCCTTTTGCAATCGGACATGCCTGTCTCGTATTGGCCTTTTTAGCCACCAGCGCGCTTGCGACAAATGTGGGTAGAGCCCTTCCCAAATCTTCGTTCGTGAAGCCCAGCCATGATGAAGTCATACACAATTTTATGCTGCCATTTCTGGGGCAACCTTTACCTGATGAAAGTGCAATATGTGTACAGATGTGCTACCTCTTACTAAAGTCTCAAATAGAAAGACCTGCTTCAGCAGATCAGTATGTATATACTATCCATGGAATAACCATGTTTATTTGAGTACAGCAGAGTTAATAAGAGCAGATAAGTTTATTTAAAAACTCTTTTTTTGACTACATGATGTTTAACTTTTTGAAAAGTGACTAGAATATTTGTGCAACTGCCAGAAGTGTCTTACAAAACCAAGGCCTCTGTTCTCAAACCTAGTGGGCAGACTGTCAGGTTTGTGAAACATATAGTCCAGAAGCCAGATAGACTTGCTGTGTGAGCCAACTGACCACTTGAAGTCTTTCTCTAGTATTTTTTAAATCCTATGTTCTCATAAACTGTTCCATGAATGTATGCAAAGGCAGTTTTAGCCTTTGCTCTCACCTAATAAGATGTCCACACTGGATGTTGCTAGGTATGTAGCAGCAGATAAATTGAGGGCTGAATCTGGAATTTTGCATGGTAGGAGGGTTTAGATGCTTAAATACCTTGGGAGGTCGGTGCCGAGTCCTTTGAGTTAAACTATGGACATTACTGTCACAAGACTGTCACATAGGATCTAACTTCAAACGTCAACTCCTGAAGTGTTGATTATTCAAAGACTTCACCTATTGACTATATTTATTCTCCATTGGCCCTGCATCTGCTCAGTTACAGCAATGAATCCAGTGCTGCCTGAAATAGGGCTAAAAAAGGAAAGTTTTGTAGTTGTCCCTAGTAATCTTCACAGGAGACAACATCGAGCTTTTGTTCTCCTTTTCAGATTATGTGGATTTAACAGTTGCCTTAACAGTTAATAACCCTTTAATAATGTGCCTAGAGCATTAGATTTTTTTGCACTGATTTTATGCAGGTATGCATTTTCTTGGTGGTTTGATGGGCCAGAAGCAGCAATGTCCCCATCTTGCTTTTTACCCCTGCAGTGTTTGGCAACTGGCTAACATAGCAGTATCTTCATAGGGTCGTGACCTGCCATCATGCATTGCTTCCCTGTCCTCTCCTTTGCCTCTCCGCCCTCTCGTAGCAAAGTTAATCTGGATTTCCTGCCATGAATTTACATTTAGTTTTGTATAATTTGCAGAACTAAAAATTAAGCTTAAACTCATGGAATGACTGATTCCAGAAAATGTTTGCTATGAGGTACTGTGATGGGTTGACCTTGGCTGGATACCATGTGCCCACCCAGCCACTCTATAACTTCCCTTCCCAGCCAGATAGGGGAGAGAGTAAGATGGAAAACAACTCATAGGTTGGGATAAGGCAGTTTATTAAAGCAGAAGCAAAGCAAAAGCTTGCGCGCGCAAAAGCAAAGCGAAAGATATCACAGTTTATTCTCTACTGCCCATGAGCAGCGATGGTCGGCCACTCCCGAGCAGCAGGACTTCAGCACACATAATGGTTCCTCAGCAGGTAGCCATTGGAGACAATGAATGCCCCCCTTTCTGCTCCTTCCTTAGCTTTTATATCTGAGCTGACGTCATATGGTCTGGAATATCTCCTTGGTGAGTTTGGGTCAGCTGGCCTACTTGTATCCCCTCCAAGGATCTTGCCCTTGATTGAGGAAGGAATGTTACAGTGCTGATGCTGTGCTCAGCAGTAGCCAAAACACCAGTGTATTATCAACACCCTTCTAGCTACCAATGCAAAGCACAGCACTGTGAGGGCTACTGTGGGGAAATAAACTCCAGATCAGCCATACCCAATACAGGTACAAAAATTCTTCTGTTCCCTTCTTCACAATTTCATTATTTTCATCTCTGTGTTCCTAGTGAAGAATAGGATGCAGGACTTTAAATATGACAGTGCTTGGCCTCAAGTCCTGGTTTGTGGTTTGTTTTTTTTTTCCTAAGGAAACATTGGTTATCATTGGAAAAATGAAATGGAAAATCTACATATTACAAAAAACGCAAAATACCAGACCTAACATGAGCCATGTGTGCAACCGTCCAGTGCAAGATGTTATCTCAATCAGAAATATAAGCAATCATTTCTTACTACCACTATGATTCTACTAAAATTCCCTGGTTTTCCATGGAGAAGGTCAATTTGGGGCAGAACTACATTGATGTGACTACAGTGACTCAGGAACTAATGACAACGCTGGAAATATGTTGGAGGGTTGGATTTGGGAGTTTTTATTTCTATCCATTTTGCAGGGTTTTACAGTGCATAAATAAATGAACAACTCCAAAGGGAACTAAAAGGCAGATTGACAGATAAGTACCATAGTAATTTGTAATGGGAACAGTTCCAGGCATGGAGAAAAACATACAGCAATTGACAGGACTTTATTATATGGACCTTACAGTTATTCTATGGACTTTACTGTTATTATGTGGTTCCATTGTATTCACACTACACAGTGCACAGCATGGACATGCCCAGGCTTGCCATGAGTTTGCCTGTTCCCTGCTTCCCCTGCTCCCCTCTCTGATGGGCTGAAGAAGCTGCAGAGAGGAGATAGTTACCATTTGCCTTTTCCTTCCCCGGTTCCTCCTGTGCTCCTCCCCCTTTTGTCCGTGTCTCTATCCTGGTTTGTCCCCCCTCTTGTCTGTCTCATGCTCCGCCCTATGTTCTGGCCCTTTCCCCTCCCAAGCTGATAAAAAACCGTGTGCGCGCGTGAATAAAGGATTCTACCGGCACCCTACCTTTGTGTCATGAACCCGTGCTGTGCCGTGGCCCCATCCCCCTTTTGGACCGCTGCAGTAATTTTTAAGCAGTCATGTGATGCAGTGTCATATCTCAGTGAGGCATATATCATCAAATCTTAGCTAGAGAAAATCAATACAATGTTACTAATGGAAGCTATATGGCTCAGCAGTTCTAGCAGGTATGTCATTATTTTTAGTTTACTGCTTTGTAGATAATATTTGTGTTCATAAGGAGCAGGTTCTGGGGGTCAAGGCAGGGGAAAGAAAGTATATCTCATTTTCTCATCTCTTAAGAGTTAGAGGTTTGATGAGGCAAAGACTTTAGTTTATACTCTAGTCAGATAAGCAACCTCCAAAGAACAGTTGATGATACCTGCAGCAGGCTTCAGCTTTAGGGTGAGGTGAGGCATCCTCTGATGGTGCCTGTTCTCCAGCGGTTATAAAAGAAACCTAGGAAAGTAACTTCAAACTAAATGTCTTCATTTAGGATAATCTAAATTAGGCAGGAGGAAGAGAACTCAGGGTGTTCTTCAGTCCTGACTGCACAGGGACAGAGCTCCACTGGCTTCTGCTAGAAGTTCTGGGCTATGGACTCAAACTCAACACATTTCTCAGGGGACTGGCTTAAGACACAGCCCACTGGCTTGCTGATTATCATACAGGTGCAGCAGCAGGTTCACAGCCACACACCATCATCCTCGAATAAAGCTGCAGCAACTGTTTGTGTTAATAGGGTTTTAAATTGCATCAGGAGGCACAAAAGGTATCTGAGAACTGGAGACAGAGAGATGAAAGAATAATGCAAATATGGTGCTCTAATGATTGAATTTTACCTCTTCTTGCAGTGACCTGAGCTCTTTGGATGAAACAATGAAGAATAGGATTGATCCTATATACTATACTTCAGTCTATGTAAGCTTTGTGAAGCTTTTGCTTTAAGATATAGCCCTAAAGAGGTTTTTGATTTTTTTCATGGAGATCTGTAGAGGATGCCTTTCTCATTTTGATTGTGATGGTTCAATCAGATTTAGCTGCTACACAGTGGATGCTTGTAGTGTTTGTATTTCCCTGCACCAGCACATCTAATTTAAACAAAAGTAACTCCACATTGTTCAAGGGAGACTGTGATGGAGGGAAAAATATTTCTGTATTTTCCACAGAATAAAGTATTTGTGCTAGAGATATCTGGAAACATGTCTCACTGTACATCTGATTTATAGGATCAGAAAGAGATGTTATACTGATTAATGGAAAAATGAGACACTGATTCAGTTTTTAAAGGTAGATGTTCAGAGATTTTTAGATTGCATTACTATATTAATCTGTTTTCTTTTATATCCTACAATAAAAAGCTTGCCAGATACTATAGTGTGCTTATTTTGCCTGAGATATTATCTTCTCTGTTGTCTTGAGGGTGAAGTCATTTATTTAGACACTGGGAAATAGCATCAAGCTAATCTCATTTCCTTAATCCACTGCCCACTGATGCAGCCATATTACATGGATCTAAAAGATCTGCAGGTAGTGTATATTCAGGGTACATTAGTGACACTGAACAAATTGATGTGAACTATAATTCTACATGTCAAATAGCACTCAACAAATAAGCATTTGCAATAAATATGTCAATTTCCATAATTCTCAAATTTTAAAGAGGCATTGAAACATGTATCCCTGGACAACACTTTCACGTTTTATCAAGTACACTTGTTTATGTTTGAAGCGTGATTTTTCATATTTTCCAGAATGGTTTTTTCTTTCATTCTTAAACAGAAATGACAGAGAGATAGATAAGGTAGAAAAGCATAATTAAGAACTCTGGTAAAAGCCATGTACTAATATTTAGTAGGTGTCTGCCTAAGTTTATATTTTCCTTGCATTATCTGATAAAATATTTCCCTTGTTTTCCACAGAAAAGTATAGTGAAACAAAATTTTTGAAAAACCCCGCTTAAGGCTTTCCAGGCAGTTAGCCTTGTCCTCATATACTATGCTGACAAAGATAATGTGACAGCTTTGCTTAAATTAACTTCTGTACTGTGATACAAAAATATAAATCAATCAAACCTGAAGTGATGGGTATCATTACTATGCTCGAAGGAATAAGGAAAAAAAAGGCCCTATATGAAAGAGAAAGGAATTTGTTCCACAATGACAAGATGAAAAGCAGGTTTGAAAGTTGAACCTGTGATAATGGAGAGCTTCCCTCAACTTTCTTGCAGTTATCCAAGGACACACAGAATAGTGACTGTTGAGTGTCTGAGCATTGTGTATGACTGCAGGTGTCACAAGTCTCTCACTCTTTCTTTCTCTATTGTTATTCTTATAGCCAGCAGGAGCATTGCACTACATGTGTAGCTGCAGTGAAAGGCAGTTTCTGCCCAAACTGTTACTCTGATTTGACTGGTGGATAGAAAGGAGGAAAAGGGCATTTGTCTGCATGAAATTTTCCTGGGAGGAAGGAGAGTGAGATGGTTCCAGGCATGATTCTTATGAAGTTTTGGGAAGCTTGACCCAAACCAGGCTTTGTGAAATTGTGGTAAAATGGTTCATTTTATGAAAAAAAAAAAAAAAAAAGTCACAGTTTCTATTCAAACATGGTGAAAAAAACAGTCCTAATGTAATGGTTATGCTGATTTTTATGGAAAAGGCCAGCCCATGAACAAAGCATGTGTCTGCTAAGTCAAATGAATTTAAATTTATCTTAATTTTTTTGGATCACTGACTAGCTTCTTTCTGCTTGCTGGTTTCTGCTAGGATTTCTGGGAGCTCTGTTTAAGGCATCTATGCAATGCTGAAGTCAAGGTGTTGGTTTGGCTGACCTGGAGAATGTGGGATAACTTGTTTTGCTGAGCCAGGTGTGCCCTGCTTGTTTCTTGTGTATCTGGTCATTTCCGGGGATTTCTTTTGCCATATTTGTCCAGTCTGCCCTTGAGCTTCTGTAAACTTTGAACATCCTTTGACAGAGCAATTGCTCTCCAATTCCTTGGTTACTGTTTTCACCAATCCTACTAATGTGATCTGATGTTCCCTAGTTCTTCAATTGGTTATGTTTACTTCAATTTTGAACAAATTTGAACAAATATGTTCAAAACAGAGAGCTCCACATTGGCAATGAGCCTCACTTCAGTGAGCTCATGGTTGTCCCCACCCCTGTGCATGTGTGGGGTGGGTGAAGAGGGCAGGGAGAGGGTGGCAATGTTGCAGACCTTCACACTAATGTGGAGCATGTGTCCCTAGACAGAAAACACAGCCCTCTTGTCTCTCCCAACAGGTCTTAGCCCTACAAACAAGTCTTGAAGCATCCCATTTGGAAGATCAGCAGTCTGGTTTTAGAGAAGATGAAACAAAAATCTAAGGGTATTACTTGAGTGCAGAAAACAATGCCTACGTTGACTGCTGGATGACAAAAAGTAACATATAGCAATTTTCAAGCTTTTTCTGACTTTTCTATGATATTTTGCTTGGTTTTAACTTGCCAATTCTTGTACCTTTGGTACAAGAATCTTGCACCTTTGGTACAAGAATCTTGCCTGTTGCTTTACCTTTTGACTCCTTTTATCTTGGTCATTCTCCTTCAGGGAAACCAATCAGTCCATAAAGCTCCTTTTCTTCCCCATTTTCCTGCAATGTTTCCTTTTATTTCTTAATTTCCAATAAGGAATTATGATTTACTACTGAAGTACTGACTACGTGATATGGAAGTCCACTTTAAATCAGTTCCAAGAGTACTTTTGTTGCTGCAGATGTTGAGTTCGAAGGATAGGCTCTGAAAGGATAACAAGGTAATAGTATCCTTTGTATCATATGCAGCCATTTACAGCATTTCCTCTGTTAATAACTTTCATGTCACTCAGTGCTACTAAAATGTAAAGCTCCTGTAGGAAACACCTGCAATGGTCAGAGCCTACACGAGGTGGCAGTACTTGTATCATATTGGTTTTCTTTTCTGGGGGCTTGGTTGTTTCCAGAAAATCTCCCTGTAAATTAATTGATTCATGTCAGAAGTGGGCAAGCTTGCAAACAAGTCCATCTGGTAAGCAGCTTACTACATTTCTATATAAATAAAAAAGATCATCCAACTTTTTCAGGGTCACTCCGCCCCTCAGATCATGAGAAAGTCTGTTTTCAATGCAGAAAAATTCAGATCTGTACAATGCTCCAAATGCATAGCTGAGCACATCCTGCCTGGCCTGACAATGATAGGCAACTGCAATGCCTAACAGCTCAGGGCAGAGTGAATCAAGCCTTGTATAAAATTGAGCATGGATTTGCTGGGCAATCTTTTCAGCTTCATGGAGATGTGGGTAAAACTTATTTCTGTTAGACTGAGTCTCAGAGAATAGAGCCTTAGGATAGGAATTAACTGGGTTTTAAGTCATCTACCACCAGAAGAAAAAGTCATTTCATCTGCCCTATTTTCATGGAATGCTTTAGCTTTCTGTATAAAAATCTCTACGTCAGAATCAGATACTGTTATTGCAATCAATAAAGTTAATGGACAAAAATGAAACAAGTGTTCTGGTGCATTTTCTCCTCTCTCCTGTTTTCTGATACTTTTATGCCAAATTGCTACTTTTTAAACAAATTAACTAACTGTCAATGTGGCTCATCTTCAGGGAGACAGAGGACTGTGTTTCACCAAAAAATATCTTAATATTGTTGCAACAAGCAACAAGAAATCCCCAGAATTTTCCACCCTTGTTTTACTCTGTTTATCAGAAAAAAAATTAGAAATCCAAATTCCCAGGCAGATTACTCAAAGACTTTTTTTTCCTATGCCCGTGACTGTGCTGGCGGGATATGGTTTGGAAGAGAGAAGCAGGTCTGGGCATATGAGAGTGGAAGGGGGTGGAAGGGAAATGTGACCCCTGATGGGGAGACATGTGAGGCAGCTCATCCCTGGCAACTCTGAAAATCAGTGCCCCCTCAGGTCTGTGAGCCCCCAGCTTCAAAGTGCAGTGGGTCAGGAGATCACATCTCCACTGTATTGATGCAGTAGAGTAGCTGCAAGATTGTGCTGTGTGTGAGGTGCAGACCTATCTGCAGGGCATGAGGAATGGAACTCAACCATTTGAGTCTTTCAAACATACCCTGCAACAGAGACTATCTCCTCCATTTGGTTTCCTTGAACCTCCCTACTCCTGCTCCATCCTATCTATTCTTCCCTTGGTATTCCAGGTTGGAGAAGGACATTGCTATGGAGAACAGATGATGCTCATGGACTATTCAACTCAGGTCATTGTAGACAGCCTCTTGGCTACCCTGAGAATTAACAACAGGAAAGCCCAGCAGCTGGTAACTCACTAAAACGGCTTCCCAGGGCTGAGTTTCTGCAGCTGCAACCTAAGTCAGCCAGCAGGAGCATGGTTCCCAGAGGAGAAGCTTGAGAACAAGACTATAAGGAGGGACGTGCAGATGGGGCAGGGACAGTGCTGAGTTTCTGTCATTTGAGAATTTTGTCATCTGAGTATGTGGTGCATTCTGTTGGATGTCTGTGCTTCCCATCTCTTGAATGTGCTCCAAGGTTTTGTGCTGCTTTTCCTATCTTCAGAGCAGCTTTAGAGCAGAGGCAGGCAGATACAAAAAGCCCGAAACCTTTGGAGCTGCTTGGTGTCAGAGCTTCCACTGAAGTCAGTGAGATATAATCCTTTGCACTCCTGTCATGGTTTGGGCATGACAATTTTTACACTAAAGAATTATTGTATTACTTGAAGTAGAATCCAAACCAGAAAAAAACCCACCAAAACCAACAAACTACATTTCATAAGTGTTTTGAAAGACTGAAAAAAAAAATAATAATTTTAAAATAGTTAGATGGGATCTTTATATTTTAGGACTTGTCAGTGGGTGCAGAGAAAACAAATGAAGCACTGTAAGAGCAGATAGTTGATGTTTTGCAACTCACCAGGGAGGGATAGCACCAGGCCTGGTGAGGGCAGGTATCTGTGCCTTTGCCTCAGAAGCTGCCAGCTTACTAGAGAGGTTCTTACAAGCCCTGTCAGCCTAAAAGGCAAGGACTGAATAAAGAGTGAGACCCTCTGTCCCTTTTCTATATTTCCTTCTAAACCCAAGCCCTTTTCTTGAGCAGAGTAACTAACTGCTTTAAAATCTATGCTCTGAATTAAGACCTGAATTCACTGGATCAGAAGCCCATACTTTGTTATAAAGAAAAAATGACCAGATAGGTAGACTGGCAGGCAGGCAGCAGACACTAATACATGACATGTTTTTACAGAATCTGTAACTACAGCGTATGTTGTGGTAGGTAGTTTGCAGTCCCAAAGCCCTTTGTTAACTTGGGATGCAAACAGTCCTTGTCTGCAGCACTTGGCACTGCGGCCCTGGCTGAGTTGTAAAACAAGATTATGTCACCCTCCTTCACATCTGCTGCTCTTCTTGGAGAATATCTAAATTCAATATGATTAATTTGAAAAAATTGTGGTTTTCTGAGGAACTGCATACTTAGAAAAAATGCTGAAAGAACCCATTAAATGGCTTACAAACTCTTTTTCCTTGTGCTCTGGTGGCCACTTGCAAGGGGGAAGGCTTCAAACTGAAAGAGAGTAGGTTTAGATTAGATATTAAGAAGAAATTCTTTACTGTGAGGATGGTGAGGCACTGGAACAGGTTGTCCAAGGAAGCTGTGGATGTCTCATCCCTGGAGGTGTTCAAGGCCAGGTTGGATGGGGCTCTAAGCAACCTGGGATAGTTGAAGGTAACCCTGCCCATGGCAGGGGTGTTGAAAATAGATGATCTTCAAGGTCTCCTTCCAACTCAAGCCATTCTATGATTCTCTTATTCAAGTAAAAATGGGCAATAACATGTTTGTTTTCTTTTTTTTTAATTTATGTAACAATTATAAAAAAGCTGAAATAATGGCCAAGAAGGGGATAATCCATTATTCATGCATTTATTTAATATTTTCTTTGTTGCTTAGGTATTGCGGTGATCCAGTATTTCAACCAAGCTATCTGTTTCCAATCTGCTTGTACAGGGGAAAATTTCCTTGGGTTTGCAGTTACCAATACGCAAAGGAATTCTGCCTGCAGAGAAACAAGAGAGTGTCTGGGAAACAAGAACTGCTAATCTGTTATCATTCACTCTGAAAGATCTCTCCCAACTTACAGCAGGCACTTTAGGTAGCTGACGTGGGTAGATACTCTCCTCAAACATATTATCTCTTCCCTAGTTCTCATCTCTGTGATGTCAGACTCCAGAGCTGACAAACACTAAATGAAAACATCTTGCTTTGCTAAATTAATGGCTCATGTAGGACTGCACAAGTTGCTGACCCACAGGTGTCACCAAGGTCATGACTTGTCCCCTGGTGGAAAATCTGGGCAGGCTTCCAGCTGTGACTCTGCTGCTGACATTAGCCTTGCAAAGCTGTCAACAGGCACACGGTGTTTCTCCTCAGTATGTTACCTTGCAGAATATAGCATGTTAGAGCTCCTTTAATCTTCCCTGAAAACACATGCTAATTCTTAACCATGTCTATGTCCTTAAAAGTACACTTTGAGAGCTTCAGCAGACACAAGTCAGTTAGGATCAATATGAGAACTGACCAACCACTTTGTCCTTAGGGCAATACAGAAAGAAACATATAAGAAGTAAATTTGAGCCTGTGACAATGTTTGGACACAGCCATGCAAGTTAACTAGCAAGTGCAAAATGTACATTGCTGAATCATGAAATCAGATTCATCTTAGTCACATGGACACTATGTGATTTTTGAAGTTTGATTTTCGGATAAAGTACTGATGGCACCTCTTTTTATATCATAGTAGGAAAATGACTATGACAGAGAGGAAATTTCTTATTCCCTGAGCCCAGACAGTGCAACCTATTGCAGAGATACGACAATGAGATTGCAGCAATAGGAATTCCTGCCTCTCAGTAGAGGTGTGTTACACAGCCCCTGTGATCAGTCTATCCTCTTGTGCATTGGGGATTGCTTCCTCCTGCAACAGCTGCCAAAGTGAGACCTGTATTTCAAGGTGATGTAGGGACAGTGCATCTCTGACTTCTGTTGGAGCAGTAAACAGCATGATCTGTTTACCATGCTAAGTGGTAAATTTGATAAATAGTTTAAATGGACTGATTACAGCTGAATTTTCCCTGTTTTTAAAGAAAGCTTTCTGAGGGCAAGAAGGAATTTGAATACAATAAAATATTCAATACAAAAATGTCAACAAGTTTATAGACTGCCATAAATAAAATGTTGAGAAAACAGTTTATTTTCTCTCAGAAATGAAAATGGTTCTTTTCTCTGAGGCACAGTAGTAATACTCAGAGGTGAAAGAACTAGTAATCCAGAATAGGGCAATAGTGGAACAAATTTAGCTGTGACAAGATGATTTCCTTTTGCCTGTATATTGCAATAGGTAAACATAAATTAGTCAAGGTATACAACTGGTTGGTCACTAAAAAACGTGTAAAAAGGCCTAAAATTGTTTTTCCACTTAGAGCTGTAACAGGCACAATTTTTACAGAGCAGAATTAGTCTCCACTTCCACTATGTGCTTTCAATGTCATCAGCTGGGCAAAAAATTACAACTTTTTCCAAGTTAAATTTATCACAGAATTCGTACATCTGCATTAACAGCTGGGATTCTGTTGTAGGTTGAGACAACTAAACGCTGATGTTTTCATATAGGTGTTGATGTGTGGCTAAGCTTCCTTACCAGTCAATGGCAATTTAGTCAGGAGAGTCAATGGAGTTTCAAGAGCTTTTCAGGTGAACGAATGGTGCTTGCTCTGAGGTCAGCTGAGCAGCTTTGGAGTAGCCATTGACTGGGAGCTGGTTTTAGTTGTCTGAAGAAACACATGTAATGCAACTTGGGACTCATCAAAATAATCATCCGTGACGCCCAGAAGGATCAATTCATGAAGTTATGAATCAACCAGAGATCCTGTATCACATCTGCCAGACCTGTGTGGCCCTCTTTGATAGCAGAGGATATCTCAGGTTGTTGTGGACAGCTATGTTTAGGTACCCATCCTAACTCCAGCAACCGCAGTAGGAGCTTAGAAGTACACTTCACATTATATACATAACTACACACAATCCCATCACACATAGGGATCTATGCATGTAACATAAAATATAGATGTGTATATAAGTATATTTAGGTATAACTGTAGAGACAGATACATGTGGAGACATATGTGTATCTACACAGGCTTTTCTCTGTATGTACTGTAGACATGTAATTTGATCCTGTACAAGTATGCAAACCTAAATGTACTTACATGTGTACCCACATGGGATTATATGTATACATATACTGACTTACCTCTATGCATGCTGATTAAATTTTGCTTCTTGATCCAGAGCTGAACCTGAAACTAAAAAGCTATTTTCTTTTGCTTTCATGAAAGCACGATTTCCCAAATAAAACCAATGGTACCCTGAGAAAATCCCATCTAATACCCCTTATTCTCACTAGGTAGCAGTGGCTAAAGAGCTACAAGTTGTGGCCTAACGGTAGAAAGATTTTGAGATAAATTACTTTCAGGCCACTACTAAAGCTGTGCTATCAGCTTGTATCAATTCACATTTTTGAAATCAGCAGCCCAGCTCCCTGCTGCTCAGTGCCTTGTAGATCCATCAGACGTTTTTTTCTCCTCTCCACATTAGTACATTAGGTGTGCGGGCAGTCCAGTGGGACTGTATATGTTACTTTATGATATCAGATCATTTCTGCTGCCATGAAAGAAAGATTGTCCCAAAGACATTTTGACCCAAAATCTTCTCTGAGGGCCATGCAACCACCACTGATTGCAGTGGGGTTGCATGTACATAACAGACAGTCTCCTGGTGCTTGGTCAAGAGTTTTTCAAGAATATCTAAAGCTTCCTCCATTTTTTGTGAGAAGCTGAAACAACCAGAGGTGGGAAGGGGACAGTATGTATTCCATGGGGTAAATAACAAATAGTAACTGCAGCACTCCTCAAGAAAACAGATCAGAAGTCCAGAACGAGGACAGGAAATCATAGTTAATGCAGGGATAGATCACTTGTTCTGTATATATGCCCATGGTTCCCCTCCCCTTCGCTCCTCTACCCTTCCCTCTCCTTCCATTTCCAGTATATTTTTTAAAGTTTCCCTATTTATGTATATAAATATATTAAACTCTCTTGGAACTATTTTCTCATTAAAGTATTCCTCCCCTGTCAGCTCAGAGTTTATCTGTGTCCTAATGATCTTCTTTGGTTCCAGTGAGAATAAATGAGGAATGCCACTTACTCCTTCAGGAGCACTAACTTTGGCAGTTATGTTTACTCTCAGTAATGAGCTGTAATTACTATAGCAATTACAATGTATTTGACTGAATTTCCACTGACTGCACACAACATCTGTACTGGTGGGACTATACATACTCTCTGATCTCTGCCCAGGGCTCCCTAGTACATGGTAACAGCTGTATTCCATTAGTCTCTAAACTAGTAAGCAAGCAGAAGCCCTCCAGATTTATGCCAGTAGATTTAAACTAGTACCTCTTGTCTTTCATGTCAAGTAGAGATTGAAACATCCTGGATTTTGCCTTGTTTCTCACCTAATATAAGGGTTAAATCATTCAATGTAAACAATCTGTTCATTACATGGCTTGTTCTGGATTTGTGTGAAATAATCTGTTGATGCTGCTTTCTGAGCAGAGATCTCCAGACTGATGTTTATTGGTGCTTTTGGGCACAGTGTGTCAAATGGCCTTTCTTCAAGTGTTTACCCCATAAAGTGTGTGCTACAGAGAGAACCTAGTCAGAGATCTGTTTTCTTACTGAATTACATGTGGTTGTCAATACTTCAGGAATTAGGAAGTTGAAGCTTGTTGTAAGATTTAGTTGTCTTCTTAAAGGTGCTGCTGACAGAAGATGCCTTAACACCCACTCCCCAATGTTGCAATTTGCAACCATTTTCTTCGTGTACATGAACTAGATAGTCGTGTTTCAAAGTCATATGTTCAAATGTTAGGACATAATGGAACTGAAGCTGCATGTTTGCTTTGTGCCTCTGAAGACATTTCCCCTCCCTTATTTTGCAGTTGCCAGGTCTGTACCTGCCCTCTGTGATTGTTGGTCTTCTAAAACCTGATCCACAGCTCTTGGATCATCTTCTTCAGCGTGTCTGGGAAGCACTGAACCCACAGGAGTGTCAGCAGATACCCTATACCTTCTTACATGCCATGCTCCTAGACAGTCCTTGAGGGACTAAGGGAGCAATTGTAAAGCAGTCCTACCTAGTCACAAGTTGGGAGTGCTGGTAACGAGCTCTACAGACATGTGGCTCGCTCTGCTGGGTTAGCCTAGCTCTGTGTAAGTGCAGGCATCCTTGGTGTGGACACTCTTTTAGAAGGGATTTGTGGAATAAAGTTCCACTGAGCTTTTCCAATCTGTTTCTGCCCTTATAGGAATGCCAGGAAGATAGGTGAAGTTTTGAGATCTTCAGGAGCAACACTGATTCTGGAAGCACACTGCAGCATTGTGTTGTGTGCAGCTGAGCTACCTCAGCCTGAGCTAGTTTTGGGCAGTGAGACCAGTCTTGATGGAAAGTTAGACAAATTGCTCCTTTTGTAGAGAAGACTCATTTCGAAGGGAAGGGGATTGGAATGAGCCCTGTGAAGGACTGAGGAAAGCAGAGTTGTGGTCTGGCATCCATTACAGAGTCCAGAGAACTAATAACTCCTGGCTTCCCTGTTGTCTTCAACAGCTCAAAAAATTAACAGATCACAAAAATTCCTTTCAGATGGTTAAAGATTAAATGGAAGAATAAACAGACTGACTATGTCTCTCCTCCCCTACTCTCTGCACACATCCATGCAGCCCTAGGTGAATGCCAGAAGGGCCAAGTGTCCTCCCTTTCCCTCCTGCCACTACTGTGAAGCTTCAGAATGCCTTTCAGTGGTCTCCTGGAGCTTTGCAGCTGTGCATTATGTCTTGTGAAGGGAATTGGCTAGATAACATGCTCTGGCTCCTCAAACAGTAATTACTTCAATAGAATTACAAAGGAAAATTTCTCAGGTGAATTATTTTTCTGCAAACTATAAATAAAGCCCTATCATACAATCATGCAATGAGTCCTTCCAGTACCAGTCTCTTCTTTCCTACCTTCTGAAGAGAACTTATAGTGAGAGAGAATAGTTTATGCTTATAAATAAATTTGTGCAGAAAAATTAATGAGCTGTGGAGACTGTCACAGAGATAGTCAAAGACAGATTTTTCAGAGAAGAGATCATATGTTTTTGATACTATAAACAAAGATTTTTGGTAACTGAAGAAAAAAAAAGCAGTTAGAAAATCTTCAGTTAAGACTGACCAAAATGTGCATTATTAAAAAAATATCAAATCCCACCAAAACAGCTGAACTTGCTTTCTTTTTTTATTGTTACATATATGAAAAGAATATCTGGGTTCAATCCACAAAGCTACTGGAGGAAGACATGTAGCCTCCTCCACACTTCTTGGAAATCTCACCCACGATGAGAGAGAGTTGGGTCCCAATCACATCTTCCACTCTTTTGCCTCCATGAATTGACATGACAATGGTTTTGGTGACAATACTGCACATGTTCCCACCCCTTTGGCTGCTCCAGCAACTGATCCATTTTGTACAGTCATACTATTATTGGAATCAAGGATGGCTCTTGCAGAAAAATCATTTGGCAAAAAAAATGTACCTGACTGTTTTTTACCCTAATACAGAAGGGTTCATTACCGTGGTTTATGGCACTCCTGGATGAGAAGACAGCAAGGAAGTTTGAACAGATTTTATTGGTAATTAATACTTCATAACATCAACTCCAATCAAAAGTGCCTTTATGTGTATTGTTTTATTATTTTCCACTCCAAGATAAGTTATGTGAATGGAAATTATGCACTGATAGAGCCTTATATTCACAGCAGGAATAGTAATTGAAATAATGATTTCTTACTATCTTCTTATTTACTTACAGTTTCAGACAGAATCTGCAGAAATGTGATACTGCCTAAAACCAGATATATTTATAAAAGGACAAGGGGGCCAAAGTTTGTGAGAGATTTCTCCCAGAAGAGCAAAAAAGAATAAGTGTGGCTATGAGATTTAGCACATCTGTAATTCCACAGATGTCCAAACCAGCACTGAAATGCTTTGGAAATGTGCATCTTTGTGTTTCCTCTCTTCTTTTTCAAATGGTTACGGATTACCAAAAGTCTTGAAGCCATTTACAGTTAATCTCATGACTCCCAATATTTAAGTATGAGTTCAAGACATATTTATAAATATGATTGGTTTGACATGACTTGGGAGGCTGACTTAAGCCAATGTCTAACACTTTTGTAATTGTAGTGGAACAAGACTTTGGAGAAATAGAACAAAACATAATGGCTATGAGAATAAAAATATTGGTTTTTTTTCTTATAGATGTCCAAAGATGGGCTGACCCTCTGGAATTTGACATCCAAAAGAAAAAAATTAATAATCATATTAAAAAATGTCTCTGATATTAGATATTTTAATTCACAAATTTCAATTACATTTCAAAATTTCATTTTGTTCCAAGAATGTTAAAAATACATATCCAGGGAAATTCATGCTGTCTATGGTTATGCTTTTTCTCTAGAAGCAAAGGAGAATTTTAACAAGAACGAATCAAGATCAATAAGTTACATGAAATTCTCTGAAATATTTTAACTCCTAAACTATTATTCCATGTTTAGTTAGCATTCAGTTGCATGGCTAGTAGTCAAAAAGAACATATAAAGGTAAGTAATCTTCCATATGCAACCTCTACAGTGACAGAAGTGCATTCCTTTGTCTTATGCAGAAGACATCCAAATAAAATTTTTTTGGTCTAACATCTTCTCCTGCTTTGTTTTCTACAGTGTTTTTTTTTTTGTTTTGGTGTTTGTTTTAACTTTGTTCTCTGCTCACATTGACATTGTACTGCTTTATCTTCACTGACTTTGGAAGAATTACATCTGAACTATATGGGTGTTATTTACTGGGAATGAAGCCCATTATAGATAATTAACTGTAGTGTATTGTTATAATTCTTTTCTTTTTATTTAAGAGAATTTTTTCCTCCCTTTCCCCAGGGTGTGTTCCATCTGCTCCAGGATAGGAGATAGAAAGGGAAGCTATTTATTTTTCTTGTTTTTAAAGGCACAGAGAGCACGAAAAATATTAGCTGGGTCTCACTGTTGTGAGGCTTTTATTTTTTCTATGCATTTCTTCTTGATAATGTCTGGATTGCTGAGGCATTGTTATTGTGTCCAAGGACAAGGTCACCCTGAAGAGCAACAAGCCATTATAAAAAGGCTGAGAAAGCATGAGAGCAAACTAGACGTTTATCTGAGACATGGACATCATTCCCCCAAATCCCTTCTGAGGCTCCTGACTGCCTGCAGGCAACCTGAAGCTGTGTGCAGCCTTTCCACAGGCAGCAGTCATGAGACACCAGCTCGTCATCCAAACTCCATCCCTCCCTTTCCTTGGTATGACAGGTTTCCCTAGGCAGCTCCTCACGCCACACAGCCATTGTTTGCTGGGTTTTTCAAGGCAGACCAATTGCACATTCCATGGAGGTATGTTGAGGAACTGTCTTGTTAGTTCTTTGCTTCTGAACTGGGTGCCTCAGGTATTTCTATGTTCACTCCCTTTATTCACTTGCATCATGCATTTGTATAATAAAACATCTTGAAAAGTATCTCAAAAGCTGACTTGTATGATGGACACAAGCAACTTGTGGCTGACCTTCGGAATTTTGGTGCATTGTGGAAAGTGAGTGTGTTAAAGCAGCTCTCAGGGGAGGGTGATGCCCGCTGACTTCAGGGGGCTTACTGAGAAAATTGCAAGGCTTTTGCCTTTGCCTCAATAACAAACGTCAGCTTCTTTTTAAGTGTGCTGGTCTGAAAAGAAAGAAAGGGAAGGCCCCGGAAGACAAAGCCCTGAGAGCTAATTTTGATAGGCTTTTCTTACATTCAAAGTAGATATAAAACATTCCAAAATATCTTCCACATGTTGGTTTCCTGTGGTTGATTTACAGGCTGTGACAGAAAATCCATTTCTGTTCCTGTAGATGCTAAATTCATTACCTTGCCACAGAATTCAGATTCTCCACTTCTCCTTGAACTTCAGCTTGTTACTATGGCAACTAGTGCCAGACAATATATTTTTTCTTCTCACTATTTTCCATTGGCATGGTTGCATATTGCAGTAAAAATAGTATCCTTTTGCAATATTAAAAAAAATTAAAATCACAAAAATCACTGCATTTTATTAAAAAAAGTTCCTCTTATACTGTGATTTTGGGACATACATTATATATGCTCCATAAATCTGATTAATCAAAATACAATCAAAAACTTTATAAAGTAACTGAGCACATTTTCCTTATAGCTGCACTCAAAAAGCTTTTTTTTTTCTTTCTTCTTTCTTCTTTCAAACCTTCCAACAGATGGACATTTTAGGTTACAGTAAAATGATTTTTGTAATGGATTGCTTTTTTCTTCGAAAAACAACTGGTCATTCTTCCATGTTTCAGATGTTACCTCCTCTCTACAGTTGTCAGAAGTATTCAGGGATTAGCTTGTGGATAAAAGTCCATACTGTTTTGAGTTCATCTCTCTCTGAAGTCTTGTTAAAATTTCAAATTGATTTCTGAGGGGAGTGTCTGCGCTTTGCTGACAGAAATCCAAAGAATGTGAGGAGGATGGAAATTAAATGAGTCAATCAATAGATTGCCCTTGCTCTCCTCAACAAGATGGAAGGCTGACAAACTAAGGAAAGTATTAGATGATTAGACTGACTGACAGTGCCCTGGCCAGAAACAGCAAAGACTGTCAAAAAGAATAGCAGGTATTCAAGAATTCAAGATTTGAAGAATAATGAGTTTGGGACTAATTTAGTAATAATGGTCAACATACATTAACTGAAAAGATGCTTATCTGTACATATAAGGTTTTGTTTAGCCTTCCCCATTCATATTATTTATTTAACTGACAGATTATTAGCACATGAATGTGCTTTGCATGAGCCTGGGAATTCTACAGATAGTTACACCACAAAATGCCTACGTAAGAGAATTGCTTAAGTTGCAAAAACTCTCAGCAAACTGAGTTTTTTGCTCTTCATGCAGAGCATGGAATTATGTTCCTCTGCATCTACCTTTCCACATCTTCCATGAGTGTTTAATCTTCCAATTGATTTTACTGCACCATTCTTTCTACAGTGCATAAGGGGGAGACAACTGCTAATAAATAGATCTTCTTGACAGCTCTCTGAGATGAAAGCATACTGGTATCCAGGTTTACGGATATGTCACCTAAGTGACTTAAAGCCCAAACTGTACAAGACTAGTCATCCAATCTGAGAAACATGTGGACTAATTTACAAAGCCTTTAGCTTTTTGAGATGCATATCCAGGACACAGGAATTCCTTGATTGCAGTTACAGCTGCAGATTAACCCTTTAATTAATAGCTTAATTAACAGTACAGCCCTGATCATTCTCAGAACATGACACACCATGTGCATTAACCTAGGTATGAATTGTAAGCCAATCATGAACTTGACGTTCATACTAAAATGCATTAAAAAAGTACTTGATGTCAGTGTATCCTGTCTAGTTCCAGGAGTTCCTAATTTTTGATTACTTAAATATGAGGCTGTATTATTTCTTTCAGGCTTTATTAATAGTTACCTCCTTTTTCCCCCCCCCAAGCACTCCTTGTAATCTCACGTGAGGTCAGGATGAACAGTGAGACCATAAAACAGACAAAATAGGATATTGCTCACCAAATGCTTGATGTTAGACCTCTAAAGCTGAAGCATGCACATTCCTTGGCAGTAGATTGGGAGAAATACTGTCCTTCAGGGTGCCTTATGCCTGTGCTCTGAAACAAGTTGAAACAAGAATGACATCTCTGCTTTAAATTTGTCATTTTGAGTTTACCAAGGGCATCGCTTTTTTTTCCCCCATGAGGCAGAAGAGAACTCCTCCTTCAGGGCAGATTTAATCTCTCACACCTTTGGGCCAGATTATTTAATCCTGGCCCTCTGTTACTTTTCATTACTCTTACTGATGCAAATATATGACTTTGTCATTTTTGCACAGTCACTTGTGGGTATGTTTGCATATGAAATGAAAATTATATACTTTCCTGAAGAGGGACAGCTTCTAGGTCTTCCAAGCACTTACATTTCACTAACAGTTATATTTAATAACTACCCTGAAATTGAATGTTCCAGAGTTTGACACTATACAAATAAATGCCACAGAGAGCAGTACATCTGGTTTCAATAACAACAGCAATAATTTCCAATATTTGTTTTCATAATGAAGGACTAGAGTCCAACAGCATTACTGGTGAGAAGAGCGCTGAAAGTGAGAAGGGCATATAATTTATTACGCATACAAAAACTATGTTAAAAGAACATTATTAAGGTTGTAAAGTCAAACACTTGAGACTTAGGAAATGCCAAAATTAAGGTGGTCTGTGCAACTTTAATTTGACCTCGTCAGTGTATGCCTCCAGATAGTCTTTAGTTACATGAATGTATATAATTTCTGTCCAAGACACCCACCTCAGTCAGTGCACAGAAAGTGTAAGTTACCCATTTAAGGAACAGCTATGCTATACTTATTTTCCTTCTTGTGTCTGGCATGTGATACTTTTGCTCTGCACCATGCAAACCTTGCTGTGAAGGAAAAATGGTTCATTTCCCCCCAGACCGTTTTCTTTTGCTCATCACTGCTGCAACTCATCACTTTGTAACATAATTTTTGCAGAAATCTGTGTCAGTGCTAATGATTCTATGTGGAAGAGAGGGTGCTGATGACCTGATGCTCACACTGTGGGGGGTTTGCTGCATCATGTCTGCATATTTTGAATACCTGGGAGAAGTTAGAATACATTAGGTGGAGGCACCATCAGAACAACCTTCCAGTTAATTCTCATCCAAAGAAAACTGACCTGTGTGCTGCAGAAGGGTGCAGGAATGCAAACTCTTTGGTGAGAATGCAAACTCACATGGTGAGTGGGAGTGACTGGGACATCCACTTTAAAACCACATTGCAGCTCAGACCTAAGAGGTTATCATAGGCGCATCCTGTGAGAGGATCATCTGTTTTACAGATGGGGAAACCACACTCACAGAGGTTAAAGCAGAAAACATCAAGTAATTTTGGGTGCTGAATGTGAGATAACAGAAATTAAGTCCCTTCAGACTTTTTCCAGCACTCCCTACTCTGTTCTGTCTCTGACGTTGCCTTGCTGCAGTCACAGATTTGTGGTCCTGATATTTTCCTCTCTTAGTTTATCATCCCTGTTGCAGTTAAAACTGACCCCTCACTGCACACTAAAATCAGTAAGTCACATAGTCTACTTCTATATTAGAAAACTACATGCAGTCAGGGCAAGGGTCATAGCACAGCTTGTTTCCACAAGGCTTCATTTTCTCCTTCCCTCCCAGCAGTCCTAGAAAGCCTCATCCATATAGCTTACTGGGTACATTCTCTTGCCCAAGCTCTACTCCAAGCTGTGACTGCCAGCTATTCTTGTTGGGACTATTTTCTTGTCTTTGGCATGGATAATCATGCAGTTGCCATAGAACAGGGACCATAACTCTGCTTTCTTCCCTTACCAACATCACATTTCCCATATGGGGAGTATGAGCTCATACTTTTTTCCATGTCCACAAAGCTTGAAATAAATCCAGCTGTATGTAGCCAGGAAATTCCAGCACTTGGTATTTCCATTTCCTTAAAACATTCTATTTTTTTATCTGCATTTAATTTCAGCTGGAGGTTGGGGCTGAGAAGTTGCTGACCTGTAAACTCTGCTTGGTTTCATCCCCAGAGCATCATGAATTTTCTGTATGAAGGACAGACGCACGTCCATAAATACACATGCAGCTTGCACCTTCCACATCACACAATGTGGGAATGTGGATTTTCTTGTCCTACTAACACCCAGGAAAGAAGAAGAAAATTATTTCTTTATAATTTAATCAGTACATTTGCTGCCACATTGCCCCAGAACAGTAGCACATCTTTTACTGCTTTGAGTTTTGACTTGATATTGGACAGTCAAATTTTCCAAATGTTCAGTTTGAGGTATGCTGATGTTTAACAGATAGTCAGAATCACCTATCCTAAAACAAACAACAAGTAGCACATCTTATTAAATTACATTACTTCAGCTGTACTGAGCTGCTGGTTTTTTTAAAATCAAATATCATAATACCAAAATAATGACTAATAGGAAATTGTTAGAAGCACTTTATTGAACTGAACATGATGGAAAATGTTCAAGTAAATGAAAATTTTCTAGTACACAAACCACAGCAATAAACTTCCACCAGTATTTTTCATAGTGTATCATCATGCCATATGGGTTTTTAATAAAATATATGATGTAGTCCAAACCTTGGCTATTGCTCTTATCTATCATTTTTTATAAAGACATCAGACATGTTTGATTTCTCTCATAAAATTGAATTCATTTTTGTCTTTAGGTTATTGCTGTTTTAGAGTCGCTTCCACCACATTCCTGATTGGTTTTAATTATCTTTCTTACATCCTTTCTCTCAATGTGCTTTCTTTCCCAAACGTTTTAAATTGTTTTATGTTGATGGCAAAGCATCTTGCTGGGGCATGTTTATTGAAACATGCTACTTAAGAGCTAATTATAGAGTAGATTGTATTTTTCTTTGTTTCAAATGCACTCAACTATTTTCATTGCTTGGCAGAAAGAAATAATTAACAACTATCTGGAATGCCATATTGGTATATGTGTGTGATCTTGGTGAATAGATGCTAAAGTTCATGACCCTACTTTGGTATCCCTTAGATAAGGAAAGACCTTTAATCACTTTAGAAGGAAATCTTGCATATATAGTAACAGTAACAAGGAAGTAGCAGATTATTCAAAACTGTTTTGTGAGAAAGATATATATAGAAGGATCTCTATAAAACTTTAAAACCTTGGTCTAGTTTCCAATCTGATGTGAAGATGTGTGGTGTTGTAACTTAGTCTGAATTTACTAAGATTTACTCTGGGAAATATGACCCAGATGACATTATTTCCTCATGTTGTTCTCTCTTATTTGTCTGCTCATTTTCCATCGGATTCTACTGGTGGGCCTTTCCAAACAGGCAGACCTGGTAGAAACCAGGCAAGAGAAAAAGTAGTACATTAACAGCTCAGCTGAGAACACTTAAAATGAAGAGGTTAAAATGAAGATGTATAGCAAATACAGACCACTAACACAGGGATTGCAGAGCATTTAAGATCTTGTTTTCTGATCTCTAAGTCCTATTTCTCTACCTTTTTCATTATACATAGGAAAGAAATCGCTCTTTTCTTGCCCAGACCACTTCATAAAAAAGATCCAGATATTCCTCTTGACTGCTATTTAGCACATCTTCAGCAGCTGAAGGAGATCTCAGTGCCACATAAGCAAAGAGCAGGAAAGCTCATGGTGAGAACCTTCTGGAGCTTTAAGTGCCAGAGTATTTTTACACAAAACAAATGGTAGCTACCTCATGCTGTGGGTTTAATGCTTTTATGCTTAATGCTATTTTCAGCTTTCTCCATTTTATTAAAATAAGTATCCTTAGTATTTTTGGTCTGCCTGGTTTTAATTTTCTTATATATTCATTTTCAAGAAACACAGAAACAAGAACAAAACCTGATTTTTTTCACCAGTGTGTTTGCATTTTAGGAGTAGGTTCAGACAGTTTATTTTAGGTACTCACTTCAGATGTCTTACTGTCTGAAGAGATCCAGACTTGACAGATGGTTCAAGATACTCCAGACTGACGTATAAGCTCACCAGAGGGATAGAATACAATATTATCATGGTAGCTGTACCTCTCTGGAGCTCATGAGATTGAATCAGAGCTGTGTATTGCATGATTCCCATCACGCAGGGTGCAAGGTGCTGAGTTTCATGGAAGAGTAGGTGTTTGTCTGCTGTGCCTATGTTTCTTTTAAGTGGCTATGGGAAAAGCAGAAGGTCCTTCCATGCCACATTGCTCAGTCATGAGAGCTTTGGCAGGAGTGAGGCTATCTCATAACTCAGACAAGGCTGCCTTTATATACTTACAGGTGTCTAAGTTGAGGTATGAAGAAATTTCGTAGACCAGCCTTGAACTTGGTTTTAGTCACATATCAAAATGTTTGCTGTGCCTACTTAGCACTATTATACCAAAAACATGCCAAACATGGAAGTATTGAATGTCTGAGTAGGAGAATAACACCTTTTAAAACACATTAATAAAGTTTTCAAAAATGAAGTGGAATTCATTAGTCTAGAATGTAACCTCTAATCTTTTAAAGTCTGGCATAAACCTATAACCACAGATTTTGGAGTACTTAAATGATTATATAATACCAAAATGTTTATATGGGCATTCACACAAGTAAATTTTAGACCTGTTGTTCTTTTCAGTATGACCTAATGGCTGGTGCACAGAAGCTGTTGTTAGGACTCCTAGGCTCTGTTTCTCCTTTCTGCCAAGATTTACAGCTAATGAGATGCTATTTTCTGCACTCCTTGGCTAGTCCAAAATTGCATTTGTTAGGTGTTGTTTTTATGTTCTAAGATTTACAATTTCTAAAGATCATATGCAAAGAAAACCTTTTACTTACTTAAACACCATGGGAGACTGCATGTAACAAAATCAGCATGTAATTCTTGCTACGGAAACATTGCTGCTTTATAGTCACTGTGATTTTTTAGACTTTTACACAAAGAAGCAAATTGTGACACCTTGGCTTGTGCTAGGCAAAATCTTTGCAAGCAACCCTTCAGAGCAGATTTTGATTTTCATGAATGATTTCCTCAGACTTTGGTGAAGCAGAAGAAGTGTGAAAACTGATAAAAGTGGAATCAATATAGTTTTCCAGGAATGAACATCCCATTTTCCCATGCCAGGGCACAAAGTGGTCTATTGTATTCAGGTATGTTGAATTCAGTTTGCTTATTTGAAAGAAGAATTACTAGTCTAAGTAAAATATCAGAAACTCTCACAGAGAAAACAACTTTTTTGATGGCAAAGCCATAAAGAACTCATACTATGCCTGAATTTATACAATTTACCGTAACTCTGAAGTCAGTGATAAGTCAAAGAAAAATTTAGTGATGTTTCTGAAGTTAGATGACAATTCTGACTATTCACTTTCCTTCCCTTTACATTCATATTGACTTGCTCTTTGGAAGTTTATGCAATGATTTCAACTCATGTAGATAAGATGTGATGCTTGTTATATTAATATTTTGAACAGGTTTTACATGAGTGAATGAATAATTTTTCAGTAAATTGCTCAGGCTGAAATTAATATATTGTGTTCCTGTGATTTCTACGGTCTTCAGCATTTTTGGCTTGTAGTCTCAGCTCTAGAGTAATGCATTACATCTTTTACATGTCTATTTGAGCAGACAAACCAGTAAGAAAGGGCAAGAAAACCTCGGATACATTGCTCTTGTGACATCAGATAGACAGAGTTGCAGCATATTAATATCCAAGATTATGATGCAGTATCACCACAAAGGTCAACAAATACTACGCAAAGGTGCTACACCATTGAAGGGGCTTGAGTATTTTTATTCCAAGGTTCAATTCTCATAGGGTTTTGTTTCATTAAGAGTACACAGTGACCTAAGCATATCTGAAACACTTGTGGTTTTATAGCCTTATTGATTCTGTTTAGCAAGAAGGTAATTTTCTGGACCTGGATCTTTTTTAACTATTGCATTTTGACTAGCACACTCTCCTTGATATTGTAAATAAGTCTAATGAAGACACAGTGAAGCTTTTCTTTTATACAAGTTTAAAAGACTATTTGGTCCCATCTGTAATGTGGGCCCTTCACAGGCAGCTGGTGTAAGTAATTCTGCTGGCCCTCTGACATAAACCCAGACTCTCACTATGGATTCTATAAAATCCACCTGGCCAGTATATTTGCTTCCTGGGATACTATATACCTACAAACAGGATTATTCAATAGTTGAGGACATGTTTTCAGATGATCTTGTAAGTCTGACAAGAAAAACTGTTTCATGTACTAAGCCTGTTACATGCAAGTATTTCAGTTTGCTATAATCAAACTAATGCCTGGCTTTGAGCTTATTCCACGGTTGCAGCCACTCTGATGAGAAGAAGAGGCAAAATCATGTTCACCAGGTGGAGTGTATGGTGGCCAGCTTTGCTTGATGCACAGAGGACAGTCAGGTGGACATGTATAGGGACACTGCAGTCACGTGTTAAATTTTCTGAAGAGATGGGATGGACATTTAAGACCATAAAGGGACTACAACAGAGAATGTCATGAATTTCTACAAAAGAGTGAAGACAAAAGTGTATGTCTAGCAAATTGCAGCCAATGACCAGAGTACTGTAAATATTGAAACTATTAAATATTCTCCATGTCACTCTTTAGAGAAATAAGGCAATCCCCCAAAAAACCTCACATAACCCCCCATATTAAAACATGTATGAAAACATAACGTGCCATGTGTTACTGCTGGTTTTGTGTATTTATGTGTGTTTTAAAATATAATTTGATGTTTTCTTCCAACAAAGACCAATGTTGCCTCACTGATTCTGAGAAGACAACCTGTTTGATTAAGCTTTGTACAACACTGAGTGAAGTTTGGAGTCATAGTTTATAAGGCTGGTAAAATCAACCAACCAACCAACCAGCCAAATATAACTAATTCAGACAGCTGTTTTCCCTTTATAATTTATGCACATATTGAAGGATATTGTCTATTAAAAATATTTACTCACTGATTTAAGGTGTATTTAACCACAATCACAGAATTTGCTACTGAGGTGTAGTGATCGCTGAACTAGGTTTAAGTGAAATATTTCATGGATAAAATTGGTCAACTTTCATAATACAAAGCCTGGTCAAGAAGCTGAATTAAGAATGCCTTCTGTATCTGGTTTTCATACAGCTGTCACTTCTTTGATTACTCTGTCATTGTCTTTGGCCATCATTTGGCCGTTGTTTAGCCATCATTTATACTAAAATCATTCATATCCGTTGATCAATAAAAAAAGCACATTAATGTTGCCTCTGTGTTGCCAAGACCTGGCCTCTAAGCTGGTAATTCCTGCTAAAGTTATCCTTAAGAGATTAAAAAATGCTAACTAAATGATCGTATCAGTAGGCACATACCATGAGCAGAATAAATTGGTGCAGTTATACCATTAAATACTTTCAACCAGATGGAAGTCTTCTTCCTCACCTAACTTGCTGAGTAGGGAAGCAGAGTTGTTGCATTACAAATTCAAGCAAGAGGGCAAGCTACCATGCAGAATGAGGACAGGAGTTTTGGTATAAAGGTCTGTGGATCTCTGCAAATAAAAGTATTCATGAAAGAGAAGACAAAAGAGAAGTTTGCTGAGCAGTGAAGGAAGGGGTAGGATATGTGTTTGTGAATGTGTGTTAAAATTCAGCAGCTGGGGTCTAAGTCATTGCAGGGTGCAAGAAAAAAAAGGTTGGACAGATGACTGTCCAGTTTCAGATGGGAAGTGAACCATGTATTAAGATATCAAGGTACCCAAATTCTGGAGAACATAGCAAATGAAGTCAGCCCCACTAGGGGCTGGAAAGAACTGGAGGTTATGTGAGAAAGTCAGGGCACATGTTTTGACCCTGTCAGTTCTCTAGATAAGGAGACTACTAGATGAGAGCAGGAATAAAATAGAGAATCTTGAGCTCAACCCCTTTGGGCTGCTGATTTAGACATTTCTGGATTATTCATAGGATTTCTTGAACTTCATACTTTTAGAGCTTGTCACACCAGTGCTGGAGAACCCAGCAGTAAGGTACTCAGCGACCACACTGGAAGGCTCTGCCTGTTTTGCCTGGGTCACACTTCGATTTTCTAATTCTTTACAGTTTATTTGGCTTGTGGTGTGTTTTTTTGTTTGTTTTGTTTTTTCTTTGTTTTATTTTTTTGGCGTTTCCGCACCTCTAGCTCTGGCAATAACAAGGGTATTTGTTAATTAGATGCCAACCTGGTGTGATCTCAACGAATATCGAAGGGCAGATACAAATATTAGCTTTGAGAAGTGCAATTGTTCTTTTCAGAGAAATATTAACTTGAGTTCTAAGTAAGAAAATTAATGACTAACAAGATGCTTTTGGGTAGCAGAAGTTTAAGAAACTGGGTAAAGAATGATCATTGTATGATTAAATTTCCATTTTTTTCTAATGTGATCAGCAAAATCCCCATGCAAGGGAGATAGAAAATAACTTCCATAAAATGTGCTTTCACTCTGAAACTGATATTAGTGCTGCCTCTGATTTTCAAAAGGAGCAGTGTGACCAGTGTTGTGTTTTTCAAACGAGCTAAGAAGCTGGTGGCATTACATTTCCCTAGTGCACATACACCTTTCACAAAGGCTGTTGTCTTACAGAGCAGTGCCTTGCCTCTACCCAACATCAGACCGGCTGAGTCCAGTGTCTGAAGTGCATCTTTGGTCATACTTCCAAGATTTCTTGGGAGGTCCGCAGGGCAAGGTCCATGCTGGCTGTATGCCCATGCCACACCCTACACACTGAGTGAAGAGTAGCAGTTTCCACACGTAGGGAAGAAGAAAAGATGGTAATGGCCCTGTAGGTGGTGCAGGAGAAAGCTGGTTTTGGTGGGGGGAGGTACAGTCACAGGGAAGGAGGTGTGAAGAGAGCCGAGAGAGGAAGGGAAGACCGATGTTCCACTTCTGTGTCTGCAAGAATTGGACCCAGATAATGTGCTGCTGATTTTGAATTGTAAACATGCAGCAGTGGGTATAGATCTTCCTCACTTTCAGTAGCCATCTTTTCTGTATGAAAATCCTCTCTCACCATAGCCCAGAAAGTAATCTAGCAAGCTTTGGAAATTTTGGTGCATTGTGACACATCCATGAGAGCAACATACATTTTCCCATACCATGCACTGCCAAAAATATTTTGCCTTCATGCTTGCAAAAATGAAACCTTCAAGTGTAACTGAGAATTATCACCCTTTCCCTGGCTTTATGGATTCAGGATTTCACTCACAACAACAGCTCATCCTTTGCATGGGAGGCTCCGTCACATTTTCACTCTGTGCCAATCCATCCCCTATGGAGTGAGCTTACAACAACCAACAATAAGTGGAGAGGATTGAAGTAGATGTAAACAAAGGGCTGGTGAACATTTTTAGCTCAAAACAATGAACTGTGATCACTTGTTTTCTAAGCAGGTTGAATGACAGAACTTGTACGTTTTCTTGATCATCACTAATAAAATTAAATTTTATTAAAATGCTTTAATTGCCAAAACTAAATTCTCACCCAAAAATAATGCTAAGTGCTTCTTGCTTCTCCTTATGAGTTACTTTGTATGCTGATTTTCCCAAGAACAATAAGTATGTCAGATATTTTAGACTGATATTATATTTTATACTTTAAATGGGCACAGATGTATTTAATATATCTTATATAGAAAAGTTGTCCATATGAGGTATATTATATATGATAATGCATATATTAAAGAATCTTTTATAGTCTCACATTTTGTTTCCATTGTGTAGGATGATATATTATTTATTCACATACTGATTTCTGCGTACATGTGTTCAGAAGGAAATTTGCATATGTCATCTGTCTGATATAGGAACAAGTATGCATGAAAACATGCTTTAAGTACAAATGGATAGATATTAAACATTTTTTAATATTTTCTTAGCAACAATATTTTGTTATCGATCACATCACAAATGTGAAGCACTTATTCAGCATAAAATGTCTCTGTGCTTTCTGCAGTGGCTGCCATCTTTTTTTTCTTCTTTCCTTCAAATCCTCTGACCTCCCTTGGGAAGGCTTTTATGCACGTTCGGTATGCTCACACAACTATTTCTACCAGCACTGTTACCATAGAAACCAAGTGATTTTTTTTCCCCCCTCGCCCCTCCTCCCTGACAGGATTTGGACCAAGTGCCAGACCTTTCCACTGTTAGCAATAATATTTTTCAATATTTGGACAGATCTTTTAGAGAAAAAAATCTGTTTATGTTTTCAAGATGTGGTACTTTATTTCAGGATGCAAATTTTCAGGTATTAACATCAACCAACTGATTCACATACTTAAGGATCTAGACTGCTCTTTCTTTCGCAATATTTAGACCAAGGACATTTTGTAAGGAAAATGCCAGAATTGGTTATTAATTGTAGACTTCAACTCAGAACGTGAATGAAGGGATTTATGTAACAGGTCAGTGGACTGTGTCTCATGTTTTCATTTTCTTTAGTGCTTATTTTCAACACATTTCTTTAGCACACAAATAGCTTCCTAACCACAAAGTGAGACATGTAATTAATTATTATATAATTTGCAAGTTATTGATTGGCATAATTTGCACTCCTCATATTAACACCTTCCTCAGATAAATTTATAAGTATTTTGATTCTCTGAACACATATTATATTGATTTTTTAAATGAATCTATGCTTAGATACACAACAGTATATATTGATTTTATAACTTCTATTTGGACTGAATTATTTTAATTAACATGACATAGAGAACATAGCTTTTCATTGACTCAACTGACATAAACATATATGTATATATATACATACATATATATACAGATATTTATATACAGACATATGCATCTGATAATTTCTTTATGTAAAATATTATACTGAAAAACAGAATCACAATCACACATTTTCCAGTCTGCTTCTAACATCACCTTATCTTTTGGACACAAATATCCTGTTACACCAGCAAAATGCAGGAGAAGGAAGAGCTAAGATGATTTGAAGGCACGTTTTTGTCTTGATGTCTGGCAACCACTGGACTTGCAGATTCTTGTCCAAAACAACTGAATCTTCTGTAAAGTAACTTTCAAGTGCAAGGCCACGACTGGTCATCTTCTTTCCCTGTGATACCTATTTGACATAAGAGGTAATTATAATCACGTAAACATGAAAAACAAATTGTAGCAGGTTCCAAATGCATTTATCCTTCAGTGACAGAAGAGGGAGCAATTCTCCCTTCTCAGTGTCAGAGATACACTCGGCGCCCATCCCCCCCTGTTCATGCCCTTCTTGCCAAATGCAAACCTGCTCGATCGTAATACAGACACGGCTGGGTTTTACTGTAGGGGGAAGCGGCAAGATATTTTGGGGTCGAGGATGGAGGGGGAACAGACCACCCACTTCGTCTCCAGAGAAACAAAGCTGAAATTCTTTCTGGGCTGCCACTTTCCCTAAGAATATAGTTAGATATCAGGGTCTTTTGTGTCTTACTGTATATTTTTATTTGTAACAATGCTTTTTTTTTTTTCCCCTCAAACCCGTCTCATCACACTACAAAGAAACCATGGTGGTGTGTAGTCAACTGGAGTGAACGTGTGCATTCTCCAGGTCTCATTTTTGTGAGACTTTGTCCTGCTGTTGTTCCCACTCTGAGCTGAGCAGAAACCACGCATGTCTGAATAACGGGGCCCTTTCTGCCTGTTGTAATCCCAAATTGTTACAGTCTAAGGGCCAGCCATGCTGTCACCGTCACAAATTGATTTAACCATCAATTGCAGTGGTCATTAAAGCTGCTAGAATCCCAGCCAAGCTGATGAATTGCAGCTGAATGTGAAATGAGCCTCCAAGCCCGTTTCCCACCATCTCATATCAAAGCCTATTGTGTTCCTCCAAAGTAAAGGGTCGGAGGTTCAGGCTGGAGTTCAACAATGGACTCAGTCAGAAGATAGAGCCCCCCTCGCCCTGGTATTCCCAATTATAGTTTTCTTTCCCTTCCTTATTGTGCAGTATTTGCATCAAACTAATATGTGGAATTATTGACATATCCCAGTGTCAATGGAGCTTTTGAAAGATTTATCCCCCAAATACGTGGAATCCTAAGCATCTGGTAGCTCATCAGTAATGACAATAAAACGATTCCCCGGTTTTCCTCCTCCGGCAGTGTAGTCGACTTATCTGAGCTGAATGGCTATCTTTACTAAGCAGAGATTATTTGCTTCCAAGCCTCACACTAAATCATCCTGAGTTTGTTTCTGGAAGCCCCTTTCCTTCAGATGTATTGTTCCCTGGACCTGTCTTGCTACATATTTTTATATAGAACTTAGCACTGCTAGTCTTTTGCTTAATGGCCATAAGTAACAGGAAAAAAAAAAAGAATAATGAAAAGAAATCTAACGTACTCTACTTCCCCCCCCCCCCCCGCTATGTCTTGAGTTTTTGGTTTGTTATTGAGCTGCACAAAGTAAGCACTATCAGATGAAATCATATCTGATCAGTTTGGGGAGGTGGCATTTGCATGCTGGGCACACAAAATCTGGTTTTGCCTGCAGGCTCTGTCTTGTCAAAGGCTACTTTCCTCGTGGGCAAGGGTTCTGGGGCCCAGGCAATAGGAGAAGGCTGATGTAAGATTCATGACTGTGTTTTGTATGTGCAAAGTCCAGGAGGCTCCTGCCATGTGCACAGACAGAAAAAAGTTGTGGGAGGGTGGGGGGAAGATTCAGATGTCACAGGTCTAGACCATTCCAATGTATTAATAATGAGCCAGTAGACAGTTCTAGGCCTGTATTTCCCTAGATTGTACTCATCACAGACTGAATGTCTCCACTAAACCTGCATGGAGATGCCATTAGCAGAGGACTAACTTTCACTGCTGGTCGGTGTTCCTCAGTGGCTCCCACGGAGATCATCAGATGCCTGGTTTTGAAAGCTTTGTTGTCCAAAGACAGAATGAACCAATGGACAAGTAAATACATACACTTTTTATGTAATAGGTTCTTCTGATTGTGTCAGAGAAGAGCAGCCTTTTTATTGAACTCTTGGATCTTTCTGACCTCTGGACTTTTTCACTTCACGTAGCTATAAACTGTCCTCAGTGGAGTGTTATCAGTGATGATTTAATTTTTTTTTGAGTTACATGTTCCAAGTGAATTATCTGAAAAGTCCATCAATGCATATTAGCACTGAGTTATCTCCACAAAAAGCTGGACTGAATGATTAAGAGATTAAAAAATGGACTGATATTCTATTTGTCTGATTAATGGCCCCAGGTAGAGATTTCATGTCTCTTGAGAATCTGTAATTTAAAAAAAAAAATATTCCCACTCTGCTATGACAAGCCCAAGAATTTTTACTTCTTTTTTTTTCCTTTAAAAAAATAGAAAACCAGCCCTAAATAGACAATATCATGGCAATAGGAGACTCCTCTGAATTGGAGACAACCAGATTCAAATTCAAATTTTCTCCAGTTTTTTTCACAGCATAGATAACTATGCCACCTATCTAATAATGGGAAACTATAAAGTGGTAATTTCCAGTTTTTTCCCCTTAATCTCTTTCCTGAATAAGTAAATATTCATTGAGCCGGAGGCACAAACCTGAGACTCTCACAAACTCACCTTCTGCTCTAATCACTAAGCAAGAAAGCAATGCACTATTTTTGCCAAATAAGTAAAGGGGCAGTCTCAGCCTGCCTGTGCAACCTGATTGCCAATATCCAGGGAGAGGACGATAGAAGGTAAAAACTGCATCTGACATCTTGTAATCATACTGTTCTCTGGGCATATGGAAAGTATTCAAACACTGCACTGTGAAGCCTGAATAATAAATTGAACAGAATATAGATTATGGTCTATTTATCCATTCTATCCAAACTTCAATAATACTGAAAGGTACAAGTGAAACAGCTTGTACCTACAGGTACTTGTTTACTTTTGAGACAAATTTGTACTCTCAGACCATCCTTGCCTCTCTGCTTAGCTGTTGCAAATATCTTTCTGGATGGTTTCTACCAAGTAATAATCAGTGATATTGGAGCTCAGGTCATGTAACTTTCACAGGTTATACAAGCCCTGAAATGGGATGGTCAAGGTTCATATAAATAACCTTAGCACATTATCATTGTCTAGTTCAAAGGGAGCAAGGCTGCATTGAGATATAACTTCAACAGGAATAAATTTAACTTCAGCTCAGTTGTAAAAATTGCCTCTGTGTGAACTCCTGCACAAATCAAACTTGAGAACACAGATTCCCAAGACTCAAAGCCTGCTTGCTTTCTCAGGACCTGGAAGGCTGTCTACTGCATGATTATCTGAGGGATCCTGACCCCGTAACATTTACAGTAGTAGTTGAAAAAGTCATTGTTTCCTTGTGAGTTGTTGAGACAGAAAGAAATCAAGAGACTTTCCACTCTAGTGAAGAATAAAGATGTTTATATTACAAACTTGCCTTCCACTGAAGGAAATCAGCCTTGTCCTAACAAAATTTATATTCATAAATATGTACCTATTGATTTTTGTAAGATTGGGTTCACTGATAGATGAAGATGCTTTTTGTCCTATAGGACTGGATCCTCCAAGGCCGCTGAGAACGTAGATTTTATTTGCAATATTCAGCAAGTGGAAGGAGCAGACTCAGTTGCCTTCAGAAAGCGTTTTTTTTTTTTAGAGCATTGGAGTGGAAGAAATTCTCTTTGTTACAGGTTAATGTCCTAGGGCCTCTAAGCCTCCCGCTCATAACATCAGCTCACTTTTTCACAATGCCTATGATGGTACGTCTACGCATCAGGAGCCAGGGTGACTGTGAGCAGCCACCTATGCACATCCTGCTAGGCCATCTAATACCATCACGCTGGCTTATGTTCACATGGTGGCAGCCCTCACCTGAGCTGTCCCATCTCCTGGCTAGTAACTTTCATGATACTTTGAGAACCCTGCAGACCTCTCCCCTTTCATGTGTGATTAAAGTGAGTTAACATGGGCACAAACTGAAACACAGGAGGTTCCCTCTGAAGATAAGGAACTGCTTTTTCACTATAAAAGTGATGGAGCACTGGTACAGATTGCCGAGAAAGATGATGGAGTCTCCATCCTTAGAGGTACTGAAAATTCATCTGTACATAGTCCTGTACAATCATCTCTAGGTGACTCTGCTTGAGCATGGGAGGTTGGACCAGACGACCTTCAGAGGTGCCTTCTCAGGAGACGGTTCCTCTCAACAATTATGTGTCTTATTTTTGTATATCAAGCAGGGTAAAAACTCAGAAGTCTTTCGCAGAAGAGTTGTTGAAATACAAAAGGTAGTTTCAGAAGTACTGAAATGTAGATATATTGAATTTATGCTTGCAAGAAATGATATTTTTATAGTGCTTGTTTTTAGCTGTATGGCACTGAAGATAAGCTAATTTTTCCTCAGGGTGGACAGTTAATCTGCAAGTGCAACTCAAATTAATGCCTACGTATATTATTAACTTACATAGGATTAGCTTATTAACTTTTATAGTAAACCTTTTCTGAATTATATTCAGTTTGCACTCTAGAGGTCATGGTTAATTGTAAAAAATAATATATTTGCCATTTGTGTTTTTGTGATCAACAAATACAAATAGGAGATTAATAACAGCAGTAATGCCACATTAAAGAATAGGTATTTTAAACAGAGCTCTACTTTACATAGGTAGTGTTGGGGGAATAAAGGAGTTTATTTCACTTTACAGACATTTGTTTTACTTTTTGTTTTTTTCCCACACAAAGCACTGAAAAAAATAGCATTGTAAAGACATCCTTGAACTAGCTGCATCAGGAATGTCAGAAGAAATCTGGATACTTGATAAATTTCTTAATTTTAAGATGTTAAAATAAGAACTGAAAGCCCTTGACATTAATTGCAGGCAAAACCAATTGTGGAACCATTTACAATTCACTCAGTCAAATAATATGCAGTAAATGGCAATTGCAATTTCAGATTTTCCCTGTCTTTCATTACTTTCTGAGCATGACAATCAGCTGGTGGTACATGAAATATTTGCAAGAAAATTTTTTTTCTTATTTTCCTTTATGGACTGCTAGGTTTTCTCCTGAAACTTAGAGACAGTTTGTTAGCTTTCAAAACCTACTGAAAATGCAAAAATGACCAATGGGGTTGCAATGGCAAAGCTGGTTTGTAACATATTTTTGTGTGTAACACTGGGGTTTATGTGTTTTTAATTTTTTTTTCCCTACTTGTAACTGTAAAAGCAGAATAAGAATTACTTCCCTGGGAAGAAGAAATTATTATTTCAATTTGGAATCCAGAAATAAATGAAATAAAGTTGTCAAATCACTGTAAGCAGCCCATAAATAAAAGTCAAGGTCAGTATGCCTGTGGCTGCCCATTTGCTACCAAGAAAAAGGCATATTTCTGAGGGCAAGGCAGCAGGACCTGCAAAACTCTGGTGCCTCTCTACATGCTCAAATTAAAAGACTCACTAATTTAGGGTTGTTCCTCAAGAGAGATTGCAAAAGGCATTCATACTTGAGTTCATGGAAAGAAAAAATACATTGATTCCTGTTACTTCCTTTCAAAAACCCAAATGATGCTGTGCTCTTTCAACCTCTTGTTCAGGTTTTCCATTCTGGGTACACAGTCAAATTCAGCATCCTGTTTTCTTTCAGGTGAATTCCCCAAAGGGAGGGTGGAGGAGACTTCACAGGCCACCACAACACAGAGCAATAGCATCCAGAGACATATCTTGCTTTTCATTTCTGTTGTTTCATGTGATTCCCAGGTAGTCACGGAAAGGTTTTTCCAAACGTATGTCCTTGTTCTGGGTGAAACACAGTCTGTGGAAGACTGCACAGACACTCCCACTGATACTCATTGGAGTATCTGTGCCATCTGCTGCATCCGAGGAACTACCCGTGCTCACCACTGCTGCATTTCCAGGAAATGCTGAAATCATTTACTCTTTGTATTAAGGAGCATCAAATGTACGTGAAATGGTATAACTAGGTTGCCAAAAATATATAGCGAGGTTGGCTGTAAAAGTAGGTGGCAGGCACAACAAACGGGAGTACTCTATTCCAGTTTTGCCATGTTGCCATCTCTCCTTGCCCTTTCAAGAAAACCAGCATAAGGCTTTAATAGATTGATATGATCTGTAATTAAAATATTGGACCCAATTGGCTTCTGAATATATTACTTGCCCAGGGATAGGTTCAGTGATGTGGTGACTGACATCATTCTGCCTTTTGAATGTAATGACTGCGAGTGCTTGATGTTCCTGTTAACTACCAGGCAAGTGATTATTATCTTGTATTTCAGAAGCTATCTGCTAATTTTCAGTAAGACTTCAACTCCTAAGTGACTTGGATGTTTCTGAAAAAGTCACACCCTCTCTTTCTTTTGGAAAGGAAAACACTCGAAGTGTGTTTTGTAAGATTACAGCTAATTAAATGGCATGACAGTGAAAACAAATAAATAAAACTTAATCCAGATTTAGACTAAATAGAAGTGATGGGATTGAATTTCTCTCTGGAAGAAAACTCTGCTGGCATCAGCTCTCTTAGAGCAGGAGTGATTCTATCCCACGGTTTCTGATTAATTTACAAAAGCAGGAGGGATTTGTGGAAACGCACAGGGGAAACTCTCATAAAGGCCACTGTAGACTACTAATGAGATAAATGTCCCTGAAGTATCCTGAATAGCTCATGGGGAAAGTAAGACTTCTCCAGAGAGTGAGTATAGTAGAATCCAGTGCTTTCTCTGGAGAATCCTCTTTTCTTCCCAGGGACTGCAGGAGTTAATCCACTGGCCCCAAAGTTGCCTTTGGAAGTGCCCACTAAAAAATGCAGGGAAGGAACTGATAGAAGACCAATCAAAACACAAGGCCAACAGTTTTGAAACATTAGTTCTGAAGAGAAATCAAGCCACAGTGCCACAGTATCACAGCTGAGCCATGGTGCCATACCCAAAGCTGGCTCAGAGAACCAGTACTCTCTCTATCTCCCTTAACTGTCTCGCTCAAAAGGATAGATGTTATCTGAGTGGAAATCCCAGTGGTTTCCACTTTCTAAATCACAAGTTAACATTTCCAAAACAGCAGACTCTGTGCTGGAGCTAATTATTAAAGCTTCTAGGCATGGGGCGGTGAAGTTGGGCAGTCTTCAGTACCACAGTGGTAGCTACTCTCAATTTTCCAGAACTACCTCCACTTCTCACAAACTATTGCCTCCCTTCGAGCATCTGCTCTACCTTTGTCTATTCAGAGGGTTCTTCTGTATTATTTTGGTCTTCAGTATCATTGGTGAAATGACTAGTATAAACTATATAATCAGGGTTTCCTGGAAATTTGCAGGACACTATGGTTGGTCCCCTTCCGTCTGTTTTCCAGAGTTCTACCAGGCTTAAAAAACAAGTCATGAAAATATAATAGTGTAGTAACTACCACCAAGGGCCCCTTGTATCTTCTTCTCCATCTCAACAGGAGGTTAAATTATGCAATATAATGTTATATTTTTCCATTTTAGTCTATGCCATCAGCATTCTTGTGATCATAAAAACAAATTAAAACCAAGTTTTCCTCTCTTCTCATTAAGACATACACTACATATTTAAGATGGCCTCTTGAGAAAGTTTACAGCCAGATATTGCAGACTATACAGCAGATGTTTATGATCTCTAATTCCAAGTAAGTTCCAGCCTGGAAACCTAATTGAAATACAGTTACACTGATTTCAGGGGAGCTTTGCCCAGATGAGAGTTGCCAGTTCTGATCCATATTTGTTTCTGAACTCTTTAACATTTACATTAACTACAGATGGACCCAAACAGAATCCAAATCTAAATTAAATCAAAGTTTTGATTATCTGTCTGCAAAAGCTCAAGCTTTTCTTGCATCTAAAAAGAAAGTAGTAGATCATGAGGTGAATGCATTTCAGATATACTCAGAGCTGTCTTCAATTTTACTAGATGTTCCTAGGGCTCATTGTTTTTTGTAAGGGTGGCATTCCTATAATCCAACTTGTGCCCAAATGGGGATACACAATGAAGGTTTCTTTCTTTGTTGCCCAGAAAGAGAAGCCTAAACCACAAAATTCCTATGTTCTGTTTATATATATGGTCACTCGAGGAGAAGAAGAACAGCCTATTTTGAAACTTCAGACACACTCAGAGTTAAAATATTTTTCTCTGTTATTGGGCAGATGGTTAGAGTACAAAAGGATGTGGCTTAGATTTCTCTACCAACATAAGCATTTTTCCATTTACATGTAAAAATTTTATAGTTTCTTGCCTGCTTGAAAATATAACAACACATTTATCTTACAGAAATGAGGGCTTTTTTTTGTACAAACCATAGTGTGCAATGATCTTGGCATCAAATGACTTTACAGGCTGAAATGGGACAGAAATCATAAAAACAGAAGCAACAGTTTGTTTGCCTTTTCCAGAAGCCCTCCACTGACGGCTCCAAATTAGAGCTTTAAAAAAATGTCCTATGTAAAAGTAGTGCAAGGTCAAGATTTTGATTTCTGTCATTTGATCTGTTTTATGGAATTATTTTCTTTTTCCTCAATAGAATGTAAAGATTACTTCTGAAGATTTGCTAACATGAGCCTTCTTTAGAATGTATTTTACAACTACTGGTGTCTGTTCTCTAATGGTGGGAGTTACAGAAGGCTGTATGTATGGAGGGTTGATTTAATTTTTTACAACTAGTTCTGTAGGAATGTGGCATTGTAGGAATGGCCTACCTCCAACTACACAGGAGTCTGTAGATATCTTTAAAAGCAGTGAACACTGGATCAGTTCTGGAATAAGAAGGCAGGAAATCCAAGGATGGATATGGCTTGTAGTGTGCAATTTATTATATAGACATCCATAGTTTCCACTGTTTTTACAATATGCTCTATTTTTGCTAAGCAGGTTACTATAGCTCTGAAATTCAATTTCTGTCAACAAGTTCCTAAAATCCCTTGCTAAAACCAGTACTTCAATTTACAAAATTTTTCAAAATTTTTCTGATAAATATATTATTGGCATGAGAAGAGCCATGCTGGGTCATAACTGAAGTTCATCAAGCTCATCATTCTGTGTTAACTGTTGTCAATGAATAACTTAGGGAGAAAATGTAAAAAATAGGGAAATCATAAGCCAAATTAGCTGTTGCTCATGGAAGCAGTCTAGCAGAGGAGGAAGCTGATTACAAAGTGAATGGTGGTGAGGAATAATTAGAGTTATGATCCTGTAATTCAGGAGAGAATACCTTAGGGGGGATTTAGGGAATAATGAGAGAGCAAGAGATGGAGGCATCCCTTAACTCTGTACAGAGCCCTGTGACACCTATAATTCTCTGCAATATCCTAATCTCAGATGGCCTCCTTCCTGAAACAGAACTCCTCCAGTTTCCCCTCTTTCTCAATATTTCTTTACTTTTTGAAACTTCCCATCTTCAAAAGTCATGCTGATACTCCCATCCCTCCCTTCTTCCCTCACCAGTAAATTCACTCCGATGTCACCACAAAATTCAGCTTTGTGCACCAGGAATGCAGGTAAGTTAGAGGTTTCTTTGTTTGTTTGGTTTTTTTTTTTTTTTTTTTTTTTTTATTTTTATTTTTTATTATTATTTTTTTATTTTTCCCCACAGCCTTTGGGACAAGAAAATGTAATGCTTATGCCATTGATAAAACATGAACCAATTCTGAGAACAAGGATATCTGCAGCAAACCTTCTCCTGACTACCTTCCCCTACTAATGTTTTTCAGCGGGATCTTGGGTGCTTGAACTCGTACAGGCTGGAAAGTGATGAAAGTGGAAGAGAAGTTGCCTTTTACAATCAATCTTCTGCTGTAATTTCCATTCATTTTCTGAGCAAAAAGCTGAGATCATGCCAGACAGACATATAATAGTGTTTTCCAGCTAAGATTTGGGTTATTTACATCAGTTAGGGTAGGATTTCAAACCATTTCACGTGTAGCATAGTAAAGAAGATTTCTTTTACTCCTTCTAGAATGTGCAGTAAAATCCAGAAGCATTTCTGGAATAATAGTTGATAAATGATTGAAGCATATAACTGTAATTTTGCTGATTTAATAGTCAGAAAAATTATTTGATGCAATTTCAAAAATTTGCTGATATACTGAGTGACAGAAGATGACAAAGATGTTCCATATCTTAGCAATGAAAACTTGAGAAACATTTTTTTCAATTACTTTTTCACCTCATAGGCCTGATTTTGTAGGAGATGCTCAGCGCCACTGATTCCAATGGCAATGGCTATTTCACTTTGTTGGATTGAAGCCTGAACTGGTAAACTCTTCAGGGAGAGGTGATGATTTTAGGCTTAGTACAGTCCCAAAATCACAGAAGGGTTGATGGTGGAAAGGACCATCTGGTCCAACCCCTCTGCTCAAGCAGGGGCACCTGGTGACAGCAGGACAATGTCCACATGGTTTTTGAAGATCTCAAACTCCGTAGACTCCACCATCTCTTGAGGCAACCTGTGCCTGAGCCATCCTCACTGTAAAAAATTATTTTCTGACATTCAGAGGGAACCTCCTGTGTTTCAGTTTGTGCCCACTGCCTCTGGTCCTGTCACTCTCTCTGTGCTCTTTGCACCCTCTCTTCAGGTATGTATATACATGATATGATCCCTTCTGTATCTTCTCTTCTCTAGGATGTACAGTCCCTGCTCTCACCCTCTCCTCATAAGAGAGATGCCCCAGTCTCTTCATTATGTTAGTGGTCTTTTGCTCAGGATTCTCTCCAGCACACCCATGTGTCTCTTGTACCAAGGAGCCCAGAACTGTACCCAGAACCCCACGTGTGTCCTCTCCAGTGTTTGGTAGAGGGGAAGGATCACCTCTCTCATCATACTGGCATTACTTCGCCTATTGCAGCCCAGGATACCATTGGCTTTCTTTGCTGCAAGGGCATGTTGGTGGCTTATCTTCAATTTGGTTTTCACCAGGGCACAAAGATCCTTTTCTGCAGAAAGTTGGGTGGCCCTAAGAATATACTGGTGCATGAGGGTTTTTGTTTCCAGATTCAGGAGTTTAGAGTTCTCCATGTTGAACTTCAAGAAATTCTTTTTATACCATATCCCCAGTCTGTTGGAGTCCCTCTGGATAGCAGCGTCTCTCTGGTGTATCACAGTTGTGTATCAGCAGCAAGCTTTCTGAATGTACACCAAGCTCCAAGTCCAGATCATTGATGAAAATGTTTAACAGGACTGGACAGAATCTTGACCCTTGGGGTACACTGCTAGTCCTTAGCCTCCATCTGGACTTTGTGCCACTTATCACCATGCCATGTCCAGGTCATGTGAGAAATAATCACAAGAAAAAACTCTTCCCATGGTAGTTTGTAAAATAACTGGGTTGTAGGCACCAGAACTGGAGAAACCCAAGGACATCTTCATTTAAATGTAAGTATTTGCAACTTCAACTGGTCTGCAATGTGGGTCATTCATGTTTTGGTGTTTTGTTTTTACTTTTTAAATCTGTTGGATTGGAAACTGTATTTTAATCTATGTGTTTGATAAATAGTATATTTGGAGAACTCTGTCAGATGATTCATTCCTTGGAAGACTAACACTAACATTAATTTTGCTGAGATATATGAGGGGAATCAATAACTGTAGAGCTTTCTTTATACTACAAAGAGTTAAGATACATCATAAGTGCAACTGTAAGCCATACAGTCCCTCCACTTCCTGCTTCTAGTAAAATGTGATTTTTTTATGAGGAGAATTGAAGTGACACCCCTGGTGTGCTTGATTTTTCTTTCAAAGAAAAGTGTCAAATAGAATATATAACAGAGGTATCCTTGCCTTTCCTTTTTGGAGGTGCTGATCTCTCTTCCAGTTGCTAGTGTTTGCAAACTATTTTTCATGAATATGGTATTGTGGTATTTCTAATCATTTTAGGATTTAGTTGAACTTAGACAAAAGTGTTCTAAGGTTATGGAGGATTCCCAGGCAGACTGATAAACTGGTCCCCTGTGCCTATTTTCCTCATGTTTAAAATCAGGCTAAACCAACCTTTCTTTTTTTTCTTTTTTTTTTTTTAGTTAATTGATTCTAATTTCTTAGATCAAGACTATATTAATTTAAATATCTTCAGAAGAACAGAATTGTTGTAAAAATAGGATCCGAAGTTGTTATTAATCCCAGGCACATAACCCGAATATGCGCATGAATAAGTCAGTAGCTGCATGCTTGTGTACACACACTCTCTTATTCCCCTTTTCTTTTTAGGATTCATTTTCTTCAGCTCAATTTGTTTATGTTTTTTCAATGTTTTCGCTGACTGCTAAAAAGAATGATATGAATATACACAATGGACTTGCCAGGTACAAGAAATACATACATGCTTATATTCTAAGGTAGCAAGTGTTTTCTATAAAGCCTCAGTAGCCAACAAAATAAATGTAAAATGATGTGCTTTTTGCTGCTGTCTTTTTGGGAAAAAATGTGGGTCTTATTTATTTATTTATTTCTCCATTTATTAATACAGTATCTGCAAAACACCTGCAATGGCAGCTTTTTGGCAGCTTGACTGGCACCCTGGTTTCTATGGTAACTGAAAAAAGGAACTAAGGGAAATGAAAGCAGTGAATGCCTCAGCTTTACTGGTAGCAGGGAAAAAAAGGAGGCCTCATTTGCATTCGGGTGCATAAATCAGCTAAGTGATGTTTCCTGAATAATTTCTGGTGGCTTGAAACTCCACATTCATGTGGCGTTTATGTTTTTTTATTAGGGAAAAACTGAAATTCCCCATAGCAGTGTATCAGTACAAATTAAAGGTGGGGGAAAACTACAGATGAACAACTGGAATTTTGAGTTAATCGCTCTGCTTGCTCTAAAAAGAAATAAAGGGATTATTAAATTATAATTACAAAACCAGTGGAGTTGGTTGGAAAGTTTTCTTCATCTGTGACACAAATATGTTGTGTTGAGGAAACAGCTGCTTCACTGAGTGAACCATTTCTAAACAAACAGCTTAAGAAAAGAGAGAAATCTAAATGCAAACAAAGCTCCTTTTAGTATCTTCTACAAGTCCCTTGACAATAACACATTCCAAGGGGATATGCATATTCTCTGACTGTAAGACTTCTGCCCTTTGGTTTACTACTTTCCTCCATACAAACAGGGCCTTAATCCTGAGGCTTTGAAGTGTATTCACTCTTACAAAAGTGAAAACTAATAAACATATACATCAAAGTTCCTTACAAATAATAGCAAAAAATGTATTTTTATATAGAATTAATGAACAGTGTTCCTAAAGTGGTTTGAAGGAGAATTATCTTATTTTAAGAGAAGTATCTTAATTTTATAATTCAGCTACCAATTTGTGAGAAATCACCTTGAAACAAAAATAAAAATTATCTAATATCCTTAAAACACCTTCTTGGCTTTAATTTTAGACTGTCCATTAAACATATGTCCAAACCCAGTCAGAAGTCCAGAACTGCTTACTAGTCCATTATTCCCACCCTTTCAGGACCAGGCTTTGGGCTGGCAGGGCAAATACAAACTTTTGGTAGAGTTTGGAAGAATCAGGCACGGATGAATCCAGGGGTACAGCAAACCAAAGGGCACCTCAGCTACTCCCAAGGTCAAGGTTCTAAGCCTAAAATACAGCCCCACTGCAGGCAGGAAAGAGAACAAAGTCATGTTGGCTGCAGAGTTCATTGTTTTTACCTCTCCTTTGACCCAAGACTGCACCTCGCAATAGAAGCGACCCCTTTAGGAGCTCCTTTGCGAGGACTTTTTCAGCAACAGAAATTAAATTCTGATTCCTCCTGTATGTGTTGAACTCATCAAGACCAATTCCAGTGATTCCCCTAGAAAACATTCCAAGATTTTATTTCTTTATTGTTAAGCAAGATGATTTCATCTGAATTTTGTGACATTTGATACTTTTGTTGAAGCCCAGTTTACTGGAGTCATGACATTACATGAAAATGTTTGCTTTAATTTTTTTAAAGGAAATTTAAAATATCTTGGTTTGAAAATATGCAACTTAAAGACCTAGAATCCATGAAGTAAATAACAAGAAAAAAAAATGTGTCTTGTCTTTCAAGATAAAAGCATGGTTGTTTTTGAAAGCATTCTGAGTCTATCTTATCATGCATGGCTGTAGAGGATTAACTTATTAAGGAAGAACTCCTAGACTGAGGGTTTTTTTGAGAGAGTTTACAATTTCTTTTAGCTGTGTGAATATATGTAAAATATAAAAATATGCATTCAGATATTTTTCTCAGAACATGCTTAATTACATCACTATTATACAGTGATATGAACACTGATGACTTATTTGCAAAAATATGTTTCATTTTAGGTATATAAATGCTCTGATAGGTATCAGCAAAGAGCAGATGGCTGCACAAAAGACGTTTGAAAGCTGCCTCCCTCCTGCCAGAAGCTTTTCACATACTCACTTTGTCTGGCTTCAGTGGGATTCCTCAGTGGGAGAGAGCTCTCTCTGTGCCTGTCCCACTGCTTGTGGAAGTACGTCACATAACCAATTCTGCTCTGATTAATGAGTTTTATCAATTCCAGTGGCTACAGTCCTTTAGGAAGACTGCCTGCCTGTATCCAATTCTGGAAGGATATACACTCAGAGCATTAGAGCTGGATGGATAGTTAGACAAGATGTTGACAGTGCATAAGCTCTAGAGGACAGCTCTCAGGAAATAACTGGAGTTCAGTAACTCCAAGGGGGTAACCTTAAGTCATCGATGTGGCACCAGCACTAGGGCAGAATTGCTGTGACTACTGGTGAGAGTGGATTTTTAGCAAGTTGGCCCAGGTCCAGTTTGCTTCAAATGGTCTTGTCCACTTCAAATGAACTGTGGCAGATGGCAGAAATCTCACAACGCCTCTTCCAGTTGGAAGATCTTTCTGGGTTATGACACTAAGCACTCATACAGACACTAGAGTCTACAAAATATAAGCATGCAAAAAAATCCAAAACCTATAGGACTTTTTGGTCATAGTCACTGTGTGATGGAGCAAACTGCCAAAGTCAGCCTTAGCCTTGTTAATTAGATTGTTCTGGGGCCAATGACATAATCGTTTCTGTCTTCTTTTTTTCAGAGGATTTTCATTTTTATGTTGCAATGCTTTAAACATTAATACCACCACTGTTTTTCATGGTTAAGTTAGCTTTTACTAAATTTCACAATTCTAGAATGTTGGTTTTAGTGGATGAACACTATGGATCAACTGTCTTATTTGACAAATTGCTGCAACGATGTTCAAGTAGCTCATTATTTGACCAGCTCTTCTATTGCTACAACAGTAGGAAATATAATACAAGTGTTGATTGACAAATTGGATGGATTTTTTTTTTTTTTCTGGAGAAAGAAGGATATTTTCTGGCAAGATATTACTAATATAAGGAACTCATTTCTTTCTTTCTTGCACATTGTAAAAGACAAATCTGCCTACTCCTGCCTACCACCCCTTTGGAAAGAAAATTTTGAGTGACAGGGTTTACCTCCTTGGTTCTCTTTTTCTTAGTTTTTCTAGTGTAACACCAGAAACTAGTTCTGCTAGAATTGCTAACATATCAAATACTTGAATAGCTTCAAACAGCTACAAATTATGTCCTAAAAAGGGAGAGAGAAAAACTCTTTTTCTTTCCTCAAAACAGGGAGGCCTTTGCCTAAGACTGTGGGAGTCTATGGAAGTATCATGAAGCCAGGGAATCCTCCATATATTTTTAAATGAACACAAACATATAATGATACTGTGATCATCCATGTATAACAAGATGGACCTTCTCAATAAAAACATCTGTAGGCATTCTGTTTCAACAGCCCTACAAAAAATGTTTCCTTCCTTCTTCCAAGTGGGATAGAAAACTTGTGTTTCTAAATGGGAGGTCCCAGACATCAAAATCACAATAGCCTTTCAATAAGTTTTATATTTCTTTAATTTTTATCTCAGAGAAAACAGAGGCAGCCTATGATGCTGGGACAACCTGAATTTTCAAAGTGGGAAGCATGAAAGCAGTGCCAATGCATTCATATGAATGCGCATGTATAAGATGTATTTATTTGCTGAGACAGCATGCTTGATGTGGTATGCACAAACACATGATGTCATGGAAATGTAAGTGTTCTGCATGACTAGCCATGCTTTTAAGTGATGTGGCTCATTCCACCTTTCTTTTTTTTGTATTTCTTGCTCTATTATAAGCCATGAAAACTTCCTCTCTCCTGCATCTTCAACTTCATCATTGTGCTCTGAGTTCCCTCAGTGTTTTTATTCACCAAGTACCAGTGCATTGTGTTGACTTCCTCATATTTCCTCAATATCTTATTTTAAACTTTCTGCTGGGGCTATCTCAATATTCAGGTTATAACATTTACTGTCCTCTTTTGTCTCAATCCCCAAGGAAGTTGATTCTTTCCCCTAAGAGTGTGAGAGAAAATCACCATTTGTTTATATTCTTTGGAGTGTATTTCATAAGGGATATTCTGTGACAGATTTATTTTGCCTCATATCACAGTTCAAGCTCCTAAACAACCTTTTGAAGAAAAAGCGGGATTTGATAGGTTGCTATACAAATTGTAGGTATCAGTCTCACGTTTGTATTCCAAATTTTACAAATCAGAGAATTAACGGGAGAAACAGCCGAGCCTTGCAACTCTTCTGACAGATGTATAGCAACTTACTCACCAAGGGTCCCTTCAAAAAAAAAATTAAACAATATTTTTCACACCTAGTTGATAAAAATATTGTTTTACATCCTTCTCTGAATTTAATTCAATTTTGTGAAACAACAGTTTAGTTTAAATACACGGCTCCTTTGGGGCAAGAAGAGGGAAGGGAAAATATTTTAGATTTTTACACTCAAGTTAGTCTATAATTTACATTATCTGGTTATCTTGTTGCAACTGACGACAAACTCCACTTGGGAAAGAAGGGATAATTTGTCGAAGTTGTAGCTGAAGGTAAAAAGCTGGCATAGTCTTAATTGTAAACAGCGTTGTTTGTATGCCATATTTAAAATACATAGCCTCTTCTGCCATTGAGTGCATGATCCTGTACCTCCTGTCCCTTAATATGAGAGTTTTTATTTTTCATCTCTGCCAAAAATAGTTGTCAATTTTGGTTCTTGGGGTATAATTTCCATTGCTTCATAATCATAATTATTCAAGTGACAAAATGACTCCTTTTATTATTTCTTTGATAAATCATATATGTGGTCTTAAATGGCATACAAATCACCAACTTGATAGCTGTAACACAGATATGAACTGAAAACCTGGAGTTGAGATTGACCCAGTTTCCACACAACAAGTTGTTCTTCAGCCTATCAACAATATTTAGAAAAATCTTGGCAGTAGTCATGAACCATCTATGTCATTAACACTTTGACAACTGACTAATCAAAGAAAAAAAACCAAACTAACAGGAGGCATAAGAATAAATCAATGCCTTTGTTTCTTCTACTCAATTATCCTTATTCCAAATGAAATATCGATTCAGCTTCAAACAAGACTGTAAAGTTTTTTTGAACAAAACTTGCTCTCCAGAAGATGAGAAAATGTGCTTATTTTCTAAGATAACAAACTAGATTTGGTCTTATTTGCAACTACAGATAAGCTTTTGAATATGAGGCAGCTTTTGGCTTTCTTCTGGGTCACATGGCATGAACACCTCAGTTTCCACATGAGAAACTCCATCTTCATTGTTCAGTCTCAGCAGGGAGAGGCTAGAGATGATGATTTCATCAATGGCATTGCTCAGCTGCTTTGCAGCTGGCAGAAAATTGGGTTCTCCTTTCTCTCTGCCTTACTTTCTCTTCCTTGTAAGCAAGTAGTAACACACATGTCATTTCTGGAAAGTCCAGTTGTTTAAAGTCTGTGGTGCTTATTCTGCCCTTTCTCCTCCTAGGAGAGGCACCTAGAACATAAGTTGTCTATTGCCATCTACATTTTCAACTCATTTCTCTCTCCCATCAAGAATCAAACATAGGAGATGCTCCTGAATAACCACTTTTACAGCTCCTTTTGGAGGCGGGGGGAGGAGAAGTCTGTAAAATCTTCCAAGCTGTTGCTGAATTGCTGGACGGCCTGGGCTCTGCCATATTTCTTTTCTATGCTTTCAGTAGAACTGGGAGTATTACCTTGCAATCTTATGCCTTGAGTGCTTCTGTTACTCAGTAGCTGTACCCAACAACAACAAAAAAAGTCAGTTTAGCTTATACTTATTTTAATCTTTCTGCGGCAACACTACTTTGTCAATAGCTGAGCACATCAAATCTAGTGGATTTGTCTTTCTTCCTCCTGTTTCTACTGCGCGACTGGTCTGACCATAAGTAAAGTAGGTAGCTGCCTGGGGCTGTAGGGAATGAGACTCCTGTTCTTGCCCTGAAGCTTGTGTTGCCTTTTCCAGATAACTGGAAATCCCCCAGTTCGGTGGGAGTGCTGCCCTTCAGGGAGCATGTGGTGGATCCTGCACCAGTGACAGCAGAATCAGTAAGCTTTGATTCTTGGCTCTGGCCCCCACGGCAGGCATCGACCAGAGCTGAAGTTTATTTTTGCTCACAGTGCTCTAATATCTCTGCTATCTTCCTTGACAAAGAGCAATAACTGTACTCTATCCTGGGACTGTATTCAAACTTCCCTGTGTTGTGTTAAGTAGGTCAGCATTTTGATTATTTTTGGAGACTTTGTTTTTCATTTGTTTATTCACCATATTTCATTATCCCTAAAACAAGGAAGAAAGCTCCCTTAACAAAAGTACAGTGGTTTTTTGCAAGTAAAGGAACTTGAGACAGGAGCTTAGTTTGAAAAGCTTCTGTTTTTGTTATTTTGACAATCTTACAAACCTTAACAATATTATGGATGTTAGGATACTTATAATCCTGACATTTATATTGCTGCAAATGGTTGTGTACAAACATGCATACATACATGCATGGATATATATATACACATACGCACATGGTTATTTAATCAGGATGACAAATGGAGAGACAAAATGCCTTCACAAGCAGCTGTAAGTGTGGTAATATGATTCTTGAGAATAAAAGCATTACAGATTCTTGCAAAACTGCAACTGGAGTGGAGCAAAATGCCAGAGATTCTTCTCTTTCTTTTATGCTCTTATTTATTATGTGAAATTACACGATCAGGATCAATTGTTAGTACCCTAAATTGGCAAGACTGCATGATGAAGGAGAGGGCCAAGAAAATATGATCTTTAGAAGTGTAATTAGAAGTACTGTTTGCGCAGTGTTTAGTGTCTTGATCAGAATATTTCCACCTCAGCTTCGGGTTGTGTATGAAAATGTGGGACTTTTTTGCCCTGGCTTACACTATGCTGTAAAAATTTTAAAATCTCAGTGTAAAGATGATTAAAAAAAATCCAACTTGCTCCATTTTTTTATGAGAAAAATCAAGTAAAATTATATATCTCTTCATACTTCTGGTGAAATTCCACTATCATATGAGTTGTATTGCTGATGAGCTACATTTAATTTGAGTTCTATGGGCTCAGTACTTGTTAAGTTGCTCTGTTAAACAAGTGCAATCCAACATAGTGTTCGTAATTTCCAATACTTTCAGTACCAGATTAGACTTTTCTATCCTGTGTTCCACAGCAGGTCACATAAGAATAAAAAAAAAACCACACCAATCAGATGTGTTGTTAGTGTGCTTCTAAAATACCCCTGATTTTTTTCGTTTTGTAAAAGGGCATTATATGTTTACCATCCACACAGTTATATCCCATCCTGCTACAGCATGAGGCTGCAAGCATCTGCAGAGATTGGGGTGATTACTGGAAAGAACAGACTAGGCACAGTTAACCAAAGAAACATTTTGGCTATTCATTTAATGTCAGGTCTGACAGGAACTTTTGATGATGGTTGTGGGTACAATATGACAATTGTGGCACAGCCTTTACAAGAAGAATTGTGAAATGCTGTTTTGGACGCACAGCCTCTCTGCTAGATTAAATGAAGACTGAGTGTACCAGCAAAAGGGCATCTTCCCTGCAATTTCATATTGAAGCTGTTGATAAAGACCACTAAAAGAGTGAGAAATGCTGGAGACTATTGTACCTGAAAAGGATAGGACACCTGGCTACATTCTCTCCTAACTTTTATCTGTTTCATCAACTTAAACAAGGGAATCTTAAAGGTAGCAATCACAAGCTTTTAAAAATGAGTGTTGCATGTATTTCTAAAAGGATAGTTATATACAGATTATGAAAAAAATACTCTTTTTGCTTGAGATAAGTCTTTTCATCAGTATTGGGCTAGGCTCATTAAAGTTTTCTTGAGTCCATTTTGAGGCTAGATGTAAGAAATATTTTTCTGTCTTAGAGCTGGCAAGGTTGCTTGGGCTACAGACATCCCTCACTTCGAATGGTATTTTCTATTGTGCAAACCTGTAGTTTTCCATCTCATGAATGACTCTCATTTCAAAGTTCTCACTGTACTGTCTTTTACTGAATACTAAATTGGTAGATACAACCCTGTTTGAACTTCTGGAGGAATATTGGAGGAAATATTGACTGATAGTGGTATGCAGATTTTGATAGCTACTGCACTAGGAAGACATTTCCTTAACAATTCAGAGTACTTGGATACAGTCTTTAAAAATTGCAAAGTCTGCAGTGAAGCATAAGGAAAACTTCTCAACATGTGTTACAAAAAAAGTCATTTGAAAACATCATCTCTCTAACCATTTAAAATAAGCAAGCAATGAAATTCCTCTGATTCACTACCAGTTCTCGAGTAGTAAGAAATAAAGACGGGTGGAGAAAATATTGTGCTAATAATAGTGTTTCCATTGAAAATGCTATCAGTAGTATCCACGTAGTGTCAACAACTTGAAGTGTAACCTTCAAAATGCAGCAAGAATGCATCCTTATCCCCACATCTGTCCAGATGCTCATTACAGCACAATGATCCCTTTACAAGTATTCATTGTACCGTAATGACCATTACAACTCTCCTGCAAAGAAAATGCATCAGATAAGGGTGTGGAACAGCACTGTAACCTTGTCTGTTTGTACTAGGTGCTGGGAATGATATAGAAACTGTTTCTGCAGAACGAAGGGGCAGCTGTGTAACAGTGGTTATGCCACAGAGTCTGAAGCCTTCCAAGACGTTAATCTGTTTTATAACATTTTTGAAGACCCATATGAAATCATTTCTCTGTGAGATAATTCTGCTTGGTTCAGAAATAGGGGCCTATGAGAAAAAATGGAATTTCTGGTATAAAAACACTGAATTTTGATCTGTAGTGAGTTTATTGCAGATGAGGAGGAGTTTGATTAACAAGGCAAATATTTTTTCAAGAGTAAAACAGAGCCATTTTGTCTACTGGATCTTCTGATCTGTAAGTTAGCCAGTCAAGGCACATTTTTGCATGAAGACATTTTTAGAGACCAGAAGTGATGGTCTGTTACCATCCAAAGATACATCAGTTTTCATAATTTAAATGCCAGCTGGATTTTTCTCAATCAATCCCAAGGGTATTGTAGCTCAAATACATTTTATGTATCCTCATGTAGGCTTTTCTAAGGGGACCTACCTACTCTCTGTGTAAATGCCTCATCTACATTGTCTTTGCAGGCTACAAAAGGAGAACTTTAAGCCTTATATTTACTAATATTTTTGAAATAGGAATGTCTGAGACCTTCTTTGTAGGTGTTTAGGTATGGAGGGTGGCTTGTACATACAGAGCCGGCCTCCTTTGATACACATTAGCCACATTCACATTATCTTATTTGAGGGTCAGGACCCATAGGGTGGTCATTAGTTTTTGATAATTGTATGTTTTTCTTTTCCATTCTTTTCCATTTGAAGTATCCCCATCCCACCAAAGTAATGGGTTTTTTTTGCAGAAAATGTTTCTCATGTCCTGAGGTACCTAGCATAAAGACAAGTCAGGGTGTTGAAAGGACAAATCTCTCCAGGAAATGTGCTTTCATGGATTGTTAGTCTCAAATTGAGACAGTTCCTCTCCATACTGTCTGTCCAGAGCAGTTTCTTTTAGTTTAGGTCAGTCTCTCTCTCAGAGACAAGAAGATAAGTAAGGTCAGAATGTGGCTATACTGGTTTTAGCTGGGTTGGAGTTAATTTTCTTCACAGTGGTGAGTATGGGGCTGTGTTTTGGATTTGTGCTGAACACAGGGTTGGTGATATACAGATGTTTTTGTTATTGCTGAGCAGTGCTTACAGAGAGCCAAGACCTTTTCTGCTTTTCATACTGTTATGCTGGTGAGGAGCCTGGGGATGCATCGGAGGAGAAACAGCAGAGATAGCTGACCCCAACTGACCAAAGGGATATTCCGTACCATATGGCATCATGCTCAGTATATGGAGTGGGGGGAAGAAGGAGAAAGGGGGTGACATTTGGAGTGATGGTGTTTGTTTTTCCAAGTAACCATTACATGTGATGGAGCCCTGCTCTCCTGGTGATGGCTGAACATCTGCCTGCCTATGAGAAGCAATGAATCGATTTCTTACTTTACTTTGCTTGTGTGCGTGGCTTTTGCTTTCCCTATTAAACTGCCTTTACCTCAACCCACGAATTTTCTGGCCTTTACCCTTCTGATTTTCTCCCTGATCCTGCTGGTAAAGGACTGAGCAAGTGGCTTTGTTGTGTTTGGTTGCTAGCTGGGGTTAAATCACATCAGTGCACAAGGGAGACCCAGCAGCTCTGTAGGGATGAATAGCCAGAAAAACAGAAAATGAGACGAAGTGAAGGCCCATGGAAAGCTAGGCAAAGTGACTTGCTTTACTTGGACTGTGGGGCCTTTCAGCTTCAATGGGAAGGAGTCACTCTCCTGAGGGCCTGGATGAGTGCCTATGTAAGCCAAAGCTGTGCAGAAAAATGTATCCAAATTCAATCTTGCAATATTTGTGGTGGTACAGAAAAGGAAGTAGCAGGCTTGGCTTCTTTTAACCACGACCGATATGCTCTTCAGAAAAGATGAATTGTGCTGAAAAAAATGATTGTTAGGAGTTCTCCCTGATCCCCATCAGCCAAAAGACAGATGCAAAAAGAACCAGTGAGCTCAATGCTGATTACATGATCCTTATTGCTTACATACGGAGGTGTACAACCACGACATCACTTTACTTTCTGAAGGTCTCCTCTCCTGTTGAGTAATAATTGTTGTCTGATCAGTGTATTGATTGCAGAGCTCTTACTTGGTGGCCTATCATATACTTATCTGCCAATGTTATGTAAATAGATGGTGATTTATCTTGTTATCCAGTAATCAATAGCTGGATAAAGCAGTAGCTGGTCTTTTTTAAACACACAATGTTGAATGGAGTTGAGCTAATAAACCACATAACTCCAGTCAGTTTTCCAAGGTACCAATCTATAGGAAAAATACCACAGAGCAGAAATCAAACAGCATGAAATAGGATGTTCCAGTGTATTGAATCATTTCTCAGTACAGCATCAGTGACATTTAGAATAGTAAAAAGATTTGTGTGAGTGTGGCAAAAAGAAATATTTTCATGCTTCTTTGGCCTGCACTCACAGCGTTTGACAGTCTGTTTATATTCCTTTCTGTACTCTATTGAGTTTGTAAAGAAAGATCAAAATATGAAGTATTGACCATGAACAAACAAATAAGCAGTTATTTGAGAGTACTACTCAAAGATATTTCTTTTAAACTAAATCCAACATGGTTTTATTCATCAGCACATTTATGTTCATTTCTTGTATGAAAGATTTAAGCTGCTTTATTGGTAACACCTGTGAAGAGCAGATTTCAGGAATTCATTGAAACTAGGTGTCGAATTGTCCATTTACTGTAAATAAACAATCATGCTATGCCGACTTCTTAGGAAAGCCTGGGACATACAGGGTAGCTGATTTTCTGGGTGGATGAAGAGGCTGGAGGATGTTGTAAGGACCAGGATATGTGACATTAAGTAGAACTATGCATATAAAATTCACTGCATGATGCTAACAGATGATCTATAGTAATCTTAACTCCCTGGTAAATGTATACCAAGCATACTAGGCTGGGAGTCAGGGGAGAAGGGCTTTAGTACTGGTTTGATGACTAATCTGCTCTCTGCTCTGTGACCTTGTGAGAGTCACTCCACCTTTCTTTTTTATGTGTCATTTTTTGCTTTATATCATATGCTTTTTGCAGAAAAGACCTTTTGTTGAATCCAGGAAAGGACTAGGATGCCTGAGACCCTGTCTCCCAGAGAGGAAACCCTGGAATTAACCAGCCTTTTCTGGAGGAAACTCAGGGCCTATCTCAGAAAAAAAGATGGAGAGTCTCTGGTGGTACTGCTGTGCTCTCACAGCCCATACATGTTGAATTATTTCTCATGCATTAGCCCAGTAGCAGACACAGTCCTTGCTGGATCACGCTCCATGACGTTCTTGTGATAGGTTTGCATGCAGACCACGTCAAGGAGATCCCGGTCTCAGCAGAGGCCTTGTGGGAATATGGGAACACAGACATGAAGAAACAGTAGGATTTTTTTCTGGTTTCTCATGGAATTTAGCAGAACTAAGTGCATGACAGCTGCTGACTCTGGGTCACTTTTAGTCAAGCAGGATGATGAGACATTTTGGATCAGGAGGCAAGTACTGCAAAATACTCTAAGGAAAGAAGTGGAAGAATATTTTTAGATGGTGCACTTTTATTTGGGTATAGATTTTCCTAATTTTCAATTCACCTTAGGTACCTTCTCGATTAACTCTTTTTCTTGACTCAGGATTAATTTTAATTCTCACTTGTGTTTTACCTTAGTTCTGTGATTTGGTTCAGTGATTAAAAACCCAGTTGTAATAACAAACTAAACAATCTAACAGTAAATATTTAATTTCCCTCTTTTTAGACTTTTGAATTTTCAGAATAAATATATAATGGAATTAAGAAATTTGGAAATGGACTCCATGTTATAAGCCTGAGGAAGTGTTATGAGCCTCCCAGTCCTCTCTGTCAGAATGCACAAACAATGCTAGGAGAAGTCATTGTTGAGTTCCCTCCAAAGAGCTGCAATGTGCAATGGAGTTACTCTTTTGAAAGCCCTGAGCTTACTAGTTGTCAGGCTGAGATCAGTGGCAGGGTCTGAATTTCAGCTTTTTCAGTTAACCCTGGAGCAAGCAAGTTGGATCTGTCTATAGTTTCTTATTGACTTCCACCAGACAGAAAATCTGAGAGATTTGTGAATAGCTGTCAAATCTCCTTCAGAGACTTTTGTACACATCTCAGAAGCAGAAGCTATCTCCCACTCCAATTTTCCTGTAAAGCTCACCCCTGTGCAGGAAACAATTTAAATATCTGACTTGGTGTGAGTAGAAAGGAAGCTGCCAAAGTGATTTATGCTAGAGAAAAGGCAAAAAAAGTGAAATCATTACAGGAGATGTAGAAGGAATGAATAGATCTGAGAACATGTGTGTATATGGTTTGACTTGGTCTGCCTTTAGTTGCTTGTGATATCAGCGCAGAGAACTGGATCTGAGGTCCTTCAGGCAAAGCTGGTTCACCTGGCACACTTGTCATCACCTAGATTACTCTCTCCAAATAAAAGAAAAAAGGTGCTGTGCTTGCTTCCATGTGTTGAGCACACCTCTACAGAGCTCTAAATTTCAGGCTCCATAGAAACCTGAGCACTTTCTTGTCACCTGGCAATGGGGCTGCTGGGCGAGCCTGCCCTGCCCTGCACTATTATACACATAGTCTGGATATCCTCCATGTGCCTCCCAGGCAGTGCTGCAGCTGTGCATCCCCTGGTGTTGCAGGAAGGAGTGAGGAGTTGAAGTGGATCTCACCATTTCATTGGGTTGACAGCTGAGAGCTGCCCAGCAGAATCAAAAGGAGTATCTTACTCAGATAGGCTATGTATGAATCTGCATTGATTTGTCTCATAGACTTTAATAAATCGCTCATCCCTTCAAGCAAAAAAAACTATAGGTAAGATTTTCTGTTGTTTTCTTTATTTTCTATTTCTATATTTCTTCATTCTTCACAACCTATATTTCCTTTTATGGCTGTCTTGACATAATTGCCTTTTTAAAATGTTTTTTATTTTTCTAAACAATAACTAAATTTGTTTTCTAAATACTTCCCTGTGCTTCACACACTCCATCACAACCCAAATCTCAGCTTTTGTCGGAAAATTCTCCTTTCAAGGTATTTGCAATTCTAAAATTATTGTATTCCATAATGAAAACTGAAAGAAAGCAAAATCAATACAAGGGGAAAAAAGGTAATCTTAGACAAACAGAATTGTGCTTGATGAAATTACTTTCTCTGGTCAGGAAGAATAAAGGTTCATTATGATGGGAAAATGTATCCAGGTTCATATTTCCTCTTCTATTCTTACCTTAACTATCTTTGTGCTTCCTTTCAAAGCAGAGCAAAGTGATTTGTTTTAGATTTCTTGCACATGGCTCTTTCTTTTCCTCTCCGTGATGTACATCTCTGCTGTGAGATCTAGAAGGAATGAGCCCAGATCAGCAGTGGTTACTGATTTCTTGAGGTCACAGCATGTAAAGAATGGTTTTAACAAAATGTCTGGTTAAAGAAAGGTCTTTTTCCTGCCTGCTGGAAAAGGCGTCTGCTCGCTGGAAAAGGTGTCTGGCAGGGACTCCATTTTGAATGCCTCTGTACACGTTTGATGGGAATGCAGAAATACAATATTATGCCCATCATAGCTCCTGGATGAGTTGTTGCCTTCTGGGGCAGAGCAGACTTTTAAGTCCCTGTCTCCACTCAGCTTCTTTCTCCCACTGACTCCTGACATCAGCTGAAACCTCTCAGTTTTCACAAGCCCAACTCCTGTATGTGCTTTTCTGAATGTGCATAGAGTAGAATCATAGGATACCCTGACCTGGAAGGGACCCACAAGGATCACGGAGTCCAGCTCCTGGATCTGCCCAGGACATGCATTATATGGATGGAGGAATGGATGTCTATTACACTGCATTTGAACAGAACCTGGTGTAGAGTGGCCTGCTGGCATCAAAGAAGCACAGTTCAACATTGCTGCAAAGGAAAGAGACTTTCCAACCTGAAAACCTAATGTTTAATTGTGATGTTAACATCAAGGAAATATCTCAGTGATTGCACTGATCTGAGTTCATGATTTGAAATTCTGCATTTCTTGATGCCCAAACATTTTCATCTCTGCATGAAGAATGTTTACATTTGCTTTACATGGAAAATTCTCACAGCAGGTGCTGTCCACCTTTCTGTCCATGATTTACAGTAAAGAAAAAACCTACAAGGCAAAGGACAATACAGTAATTAACTGGATGTTCTCCAGGAGCTGTCATATCATTTTCTGTCATAGAATGTGCCTGTGTAGAAATTAATTTCCTGTCAAGCATCAAACACTATTTATTCTATCAAATAACTTACACAACCTTTTTACATATACACCAAGTTTTAGTTACTCTTTTCTTCAGTAGTTAGTCCTATCAGAACAAATCTTCCACTAGAAGAATTTTGTGGTCAGTCATACCTAACTAACTTGTCTTACATTCTAGAAGTGAAAATTTTTGAATTGTCAATTTAGAGTGTTAAGAGAAGAATACATATATTTTCATTATTAAACATCTCTATGAATTAAAGTACTAATACAAACATCAGTCGCTCATATTGCTGAATGAAAATTTTATCTCTGAAAAATGCTTCCCGAGGGAAAGGAACTGGAATGCTTACCTGTCAGTGCTCATTAATGACAATGAGCATGAAAAGCATCTGCTTCACTTTTATAGTATCTCCATAAAGAAAAATGAAACGTATCAACAGAAAAACATTAATAAAACAGAATTTGGTGTGGCCCAGTTACCTAATTTGCACTTTTGTCTGCAAATAGCTCTAAAAACCTTCTCTGCTAGGTAATATGGGTGTATCAGTTGCCACTTCTACTGCTTCACCAAGCCTCAACAAAAGAGGTCATGCTCTGCTTCTTTTATCTGCCTTGAGTGTCTATCCCCTCATTTTTTACATAATTTTCAAGCCAGAGGCTCAGATGATAGCTGATATGGCTTATCTACACCGACTTTTCCCATTTTATCATCTTGGAAAAAAAAGTTCAGTTCAATCAAGAGATCTGTTTGGACTGCGTTTTCCACAATGAATGAAATTCACTTTTTCATGGCCTTTATCATATATCAAGAGGTTTTTGGAATTAAATACCACCCTGTTCTCCCCATCCCCCTCCCATATACTGTGTTTTACAGCTGGTGACCATACCATGGTAAGGCCTGAGTTTAAGTGATCTGCCCAGGACACACATTATACAGATGGAGGAATGGATGTCTATTACATTGCATTTGAACAGAACCTGTCCAAGTTAAGATCTTGGTTAGCTTTAGCTCCTCTCAGTGCCTGATGCAACACCTGCATTGATGGTGCTGAAGACATTTTGTTTCCTGTGCTAGTTTAGCTCTCAGTGAGAAATATCAGATTCAAAATTTTACTAAAATGAATGTAGGACACAATTCTCCTTTGGAAAGCTTGTTCCAGCTGAATCCATAACTTAAGTTTTCATAAAAATGAGAGTTAAGTTATGAACCAACCTGGCCCACTTCTGCTGATCTCTTAGGGTAGGAAAATGATGGTGAATTTACCTTAGCATTTCCTAAAAAATTAAACCATTTTTAAAGACAATTTCATCTCAGCGCAGATTCATGTCTCGTAGATACAAGACCTTGTAGATACAGATATTTAAATCTTGTCCATCTGAGAAATTTATAATAGCATTTTGCATGTTACCAGTACTGCTGATACTAGTTCTAAGGGGATACTAGAATTCCCACTATTCAGGTGAACAGCCTGTGAACTTGTGCCTTTACAAACATTACTTTAGTATTCAGCGTCTGAGTATCTGATAAGCAGGCTGCTGGCGTACCATGAATTTACTGTTTTAAAAGGGTATTTCAAATAATAAAACTACCTAGAAATATAAAATGTACTTCTCCTCCTCTGGCCACCTTCTTCTCCTTGGGAAAACACCAAAGAGGTTGAAAATATTGCTTTTCAGCCTATACAGTCATGAGGCTTTTCTATGTTGCTCGAAACTAATATTAATTGCAATCACACAGTTCCCTTCCCTCAAACTAAAAAAAGAATGATCCTCTTCTTTTCATGCTGGCATTTGACTTAGACAGTACTGGTATGAAATTGTTGATGAGGTTTATAGGGAAGCAGAGAAAGTGAAAGAAGAAAATATTTTTTTCATTTCAACAGAACTGAGAGCTGAAAAAAAGTCATGAATATTTTTCCTCTGATGTACATGTATGTCTTAGTTGAATATGTTGCCAGCCTTGCAACATCATTCTTCCTTTCATGGAAATTGATAGAGTCCTCTGTACTGTTGGGATTGAGCTGTCAAGGGGCGAAGAGCTATGTCTGAAGACAGAAGAAAGGATGAACAGAAGACAATCCACACACTGCTGTGGAGGACACTGTAAATGCTGAAGTGTACCTGGGTGAGTAGGTGACCTCAAGAAAGAGAAAACTATTTAGTCAAGGAGCTGTGAAGTGGCCTGGTTTTTGAAGGGCATTTGCAATACAGAAGCAGTTTTGGATTGAACAAAACATTTCTGTTCTCCCAGGGCATTCATGTTCTTCAGCTATTATCAGTTGCTGAAGACATTGATGGAAAATGGGACTTAAGTGGGTCCACAATGGTGTCACCTCTGTAGCATTTTTTGTTTTCTTTGAGAATCAGCTCTGGAATCAGGGTAATTAAAAAATGTTTATGTTAGCTTTATAACCTCCTGTCTGGAGCTATGATTATTTCTCTGTAGCTGCAGCTCAGGGACTTGGGTTTAAAGTGTCTTACTGTTTCTAAGATAAGTCCCATGTACATTGCCATTAGCAACATAGCAATGTCACATTGCATATCTATGGAGGAGATGCAAAACTTAAGTGTGTGCTTAAGTACTTCTATGGATGGTGGCCAGTACACTCAACAATTCACATGCATAACAACCAACTCCTTAATGGTGCTCAGTCAGGGCTTCCTCCTATAATCTAAGTAAAGAAAATCAGAATAGAAACCAAATATCTCATACTTCAAAGCCTGTTACTTATTCTGTGGACTCAAAAGCTAAAGTTCTCAGAAGACAAAAACCTCCTTACTAGGAATTTTTACATATGGACCACATTGAAGCTCTTGATCAGCTTACAGCCTCAGGACTTGGTATAATGTGTAAGACTTCTCTTTCCGGTCTGTTTCTTTTGTCTGAGGGGATAAGGTCTCTATATCCAGTGTAATATTTGCCATCCTTGATGGCAAGTAACAGGATATCTGTTACTGAAGATATCTGAAGTAACAGGAGGTGCCTAGGTGTCTCAGATCCTATGTTTAGGTTACAGGGTAATGTCCTGGCTCTCCAATCTCTGTTGACTATCTCAGATACAGTAGGCACTTACACACCAATGCCTTTATTTTAGAGTCCAAACATGGACCCGAATCCTACTCAGATTGTCTCTCAAAGACAGACACTGTCAGTCCTACAGAAGTGTTAGAAGTACACAGCTCCCATTGAATCAGAAGAACTTGGCGTGACTACTCTTTTGAGGCAAATATACCTAGCCCATGCACATTCAAAGATAAGATGAAATTCACTGGGGGTCCCAAACTGTGTGGTTGTGCTGTAAGAGGAGTTGCACATGCTTTGGTATAGTGACTGTTATTAGCACCTAAGTCATGGGGGATTGTAACATGAACAGGACTCAATGTGGTGTCCAATTGTTTAAAATTATTTCTCATATCCCCCAAATTATGTAGAAATAATTTGAAATTCTAGAGTATTTTTTATACATGCACTTGAACACTAATGGAAAGTGCATGGAAAGCACAAGGGGACGTATGTACTGAATTCTTAATCATCTTCATTCAATCAAAGTCCGTCTGGATTTCCCCAGTAGCAATTCAACTTCATTGAGCTTAAGGGCAGAATTGATGCAAGAACTTTCACTCAGATTTTCAAAATATTGCTAACAATAAGTAATAAAAATTTTGTAGCTTCCGTACTTTCTTAGACTGTGACATCATAAACCTTAACACTCAACTTTTTTAGGATTATTCTACATGAAAAGATGCATCATGGTGCAGAGATCCTTAGGCTGGTGTCCAATAGCAGATTTGATTCATAATGAATAAAATGACTTGCTACAATGACTTGCTTATGCCAACGCTAGAACATTAGCTAGTATCTCTATATGGCTCTGCACTTTGCCATGGGGCCCTACCAAGTTTTTTTGGAGATGACTTGTAGGCTCTCACTCTTCCATATCACCATATGTTTGGTGGACACCCTTCCTTCCTTCCTTTCTTCCTCCCTCTCTCCCTTTTTTAAAAATAGTGTTGTAATAAAAATAAAAAAATGGAAAGAATGGTCAACAGCAAATTTGTGTAATCTTTGCACTGAGCTTTTCTCAATGCCATTTTATCTGTTTCCTCACTAGTAAGTTTGAATGGTTTCAGATTCAAACATCTAAATGTATTTACAGTCTAAGGCACTACATGGTGACAAGATGTCTAAACCTCATTAAGGAGTTAGTGGAGGTCTGTAGCATCTGTTGCCATTTGAGACCTGGGGTATCCCATCTGGCCTCTAAATGCCACTTCAAAAGGTCACCCATAGGTCCTGCTTCATAAGATGTATTACCATGTTAGTCACAACCATGGTGACTAACCCTAAGTGTTTCAAAAGTAAACTGATGTTTAGGTAACTGAATAGAGCCCTGAGCCTCCACAAGCTATGATGGAAATTTGGACAGTTTGCTCAGAGCAGGCATCTGCATTGTCAATGTCTACATTTAGGTGGCTGAATCTGGAGCTGGATCTTACCCTCTGAATCCCTTTTGTCTCCAGGTACCTCAGCACTGTCATACTTGGGGATGTGGCAGGAGAAGAGATATGTGCCAGAGGATTTCCTGTGTATGCCTAGCCATTGGTTTTGACAGGCCAAGCCTGATGCCTCTTTTGTGCCTCCTTCAAAGCTAAAGCAACATATGAAATATATGCATGGTGGAATGTAAGCTTTCCAAAATAATTAAATAGTTTGAAAACAGTGATTAACTGTGTAAATAAAGAGAGTAGTGTTGAAAGGAAAAGACAAACACTGTGACCCATATTAACTGCAAAATTGAAGCCAGTCAGGCTGACAACAGTGGTTTTAAAATGAAAATAATAGTACTCAGTTACATAGAAAACTAGTCTTCTTCATTATCACAATAATTTTTCTTGGAAAACATTTAAGGGAAATAGAGTCACACATAGTAGGAAACTAAGCACAGAGTTGTAAGCACAGAGGATTACTGACTGATGATGTTTGATGCTCTTTTCCCAAGTTGTGTACAAAGTAGCCTTGCAGACTACAGCTAATTATGTATGTCAGTGTTTTTCTGTTCTAATAGATGGCTTGAAGCATCATTGCACATGGGTGATAGTTACAAAAACCCAACAAACCACCCTCAGAACTAATTTATAGTAGAATGGCATTTCTGCACTGAAGCTGTAAACTAGATGCCCAGCAAATTAGCACCTTCTATCTCCAGTCTCTTCAACTGAAGTGCAGCTGGAAAGGATGGGCTGGTGAAAAGCAGGATTAGGGGTATAGGGTGAATGGTTGTCACTCATTTGCTAAAAAAACAAGTGAAGCTTTTCGAAGCGCACACTGAGCAGCACAGGAAATTGCATATCCCTCAGAGAAGCTCACAGGTCTGACTTGGTAGGGGAATGCCTACCTGGAGGCTACTTCTCCCCTAACTGCTGTTTACCTTGGCATAGAGTCTCCTGCCGCCACACTGGTCATGATCCAGTGAATCACATGGGAATTGCTGCATCTTAGGATAACTCCAAACTATTGCTAGTGAAAGATGCTGAATTCCTCACAGAGTGAAGTGGCAGAGGAGAAGGTCTTCAGCCTCTCCTAATAATAATGAAAAAGGAGATCTAGAGATTTATCCTCTTCTAGGTCAACCTCTATGGTTGTCTAGCTGCATTTGACAATAGTTTTAGGGCTCTGCTTGTTAACTGCTGGAGATGCTTCACTGAGGAAGAAAATAGCTCTCTGGTGCTGTTTCATAACAACTCACCTCCTTTGATAGTCACTGGAGGTCAGTTCAAAGCTGTTTGAGGTGCATATCCTGGACTCCATCTAACACACCAAGAGAGTGTGGATCTGGTGCATCAGAAGTCCTCACTTGCAAATGCATGTGCATCTGACACCTGAGATGTTTATATAACCCTGGCTCTTTAATGTAGTTTCCTCCAGGGAGACTGTGGCCAAAGTTCCAGCTGGAATTTGAAAAGTTAACTGAAAAAAACATAATTGTTCAGTGCTGATTTACCACAAGTTTGTAAAACCACCAACTTAGCTTTTTGATAAATCACAAATTTATTTTGATAAATAAAGAAACAGTGAAAATAATTTAAAAACTGACTTTACTCTCAGGAAACACGTAGTTATATTTGCAGTCATTCTTGGATCCTGTAGTGAAATGGTCTGTAGATGGATGACAGGCCCAGCTTTAGTCTGCATTTTCCAAGTTCCCCCAAAACATCCTTGTGTCAACATTGTCCATGGACTCTGATGAAGCTTGGATGGATGGAGCTCCCTTTTAGCCACAAGGCTGACCCCATGTGTGTAGGAAACCATTCTTTGTGAGACAAGGCAAAAATCGCTTTTGTAGGCTAAAGCATATCTTTCTTTTTGGAATGACAGCCTGCATGACAGTGAAACAGCTAATATCACAGTAGAAAATTCTTTGCCAGTCTAACTTAGGCAAGTAACTACTCCCCCATCTTCTAAGGGCTCTCCTCATGAATGACAGTAACTGTTGCATAGCTGATTCATATCTCTCAGAATCCCATTATCTGCAGTCTCGTTGTAACTGCACAAGTTATTTCGAATAAAGTAATTCTTTTATTAATGAAATCTAACATTACTGCACTATAAAATTTGAGCACATACCATTATGTCTCATTCACTGCAATAGGAGTCATCATCTTTAAAAATTGCATAGAAGAATGTGAATTTCAATTATAAAGCATCTCAGTAAAAAAAGAACATATAGCTAAACACAGCTAGTTAAGGATTATAGGGAGAAAAGAGCATGTTCTTTTCTATGTAATTTTTTTTTGCCATTCAAATAGCACTCCAGATAGTGTCTCAAACAGTATGAAGATGACCTTTGTCATTTCTCCTTTCAGTCTTATAATCACCACTGTGGATACTCAGCCCTTGCACATGACATGGTCTAACACAGTACAAAGTCAGTTTTACTTCTTGTTTTTGCTGCATTCCTCTAGACAACGTAAGAAGAAAACCTGTGGCAAATCATGCAAAGTTAATCGAAGTGTTTGTGTAAATGTATTAGTCTTCAGTGTTCATATTGATTTCAACAAATCGTTGGCATTTATTATGTAGCCAAATGTTTTATTGTTCCATTGGGGCCTCATAGTCTTATATAGCTAAATCAAGAAAATGTAATGTTTTAAGGAGTGTTTGTTTTTTCAGAGGATTAGGAAATTCCAATGTATTTCAATATTTTCTGGAGTTACAAATGTAAATACTAGGAGCAAACTCCCCTGATAAGCACAAGGGCCCACATACACCAAGGAAGGTTGGCATCTCTTTCTGTCCTGATTTCAGTGCCTCTAGTGGGATGAAACAGCCATCATTTAGATTACAACTGGGCTCACCAAACTTGGTAAAAGATCAGAGATCTGTCTCTGTTTGAGGCAAAATTGGGATTGGAGCCAGAATCCACTTTCTGAGCATAAAAGCCATGCATGTACGTAGGTGTGACAAACTCATTGTTTTTACTGAAAATCTAGTAAATGGCAGTGGTGCTATCCTTTCCCTAACTCATCAGAGCTTGACCATATGTGCATGGACAGGACAACCTGGTTTTCAGACAGTAAAGGGGCCCATCAAAGTTTTGATTTATTTATAAAACACACAAAAGAAATAGCCATGTAAGGAAGACTGACACTAACCTTAAACAAATTAGTATCACAGTTAACAAGAAACGTCCTGGATTTTTTCCAATCCCACACTAAGATAAAAACAGACACTTGAAGACAGGCCTGTGTGGCAAAATGAACCATTCCTAACTATTACTATTGTACATTACAGAGTGCTGAAGATTAAATGCATATGAGGACTGCTACAGTTGTAGCCTTCAAAGCCAAACAATCATATTGCCATACATGAATTCATCTGGTAATTATACTTAATCGAAGACAGAAAATACAGAGACAGAATTACATGAAAAAAATATATACAAGACTTAAATCAGTTCAGACACCACCCTGCCTGAAACTTGGGAGCTGGATACTATGAATGCAACAAGCTTGAGTTTTCTCCTGGAGAGCTCAGATCAGGAACCCCAGCAGTGGTGATCTCACACTGCTCTAAGCAAGTAGGGTAGTCTGTGGGATGCAGAACAATGATTTCTGAAGATGTGAGGCTGGGCCAGGAGCAGCTGAGCAGTATAGGGTTGATGCTGCAGCCCAGCTGAGTCTCCTCTGCCCTGGCAGTAGGCCAAGTGCTCTGCTGTGCTGCTTTACACAGTGGAGACAAGGTTTTATTGGTGCTTTTGAAGCCAATAGGAAAAAGCAAATATGAATTAGCTGAGTAAGAGACTTTCTGGCATTATAATTATTTGAGCTGCTTTCAAGCAGCTGTAATGTAGCCATAATGTGAGCAGAAAAAATTAGGATGTCATCAATATCAGTCTGTGTTACCTGCTGGGCCACCTTCTGCTCCCGGTTATGTCCAGCTGACCCCCGAAAGTGCAGGTAAATTTGACACACTCTCTACAAAATTAGTAAAGTAACTTAGAACTCTATGAGCTCTGACTAGGATGAATCTGCATATATAAATAATCCTTATTTTACATACCTAATGGAGAAAAGATTAATTAATTCTTTCTAAAACCTTGGGCTTGTCTTTGATGGTAAGAAAAATGATCTGATTCTCATTCATCATCAAGCGTCTGACAGCCACGCAAACTTGTAATACCTATAATGTCTTTTGCCATATTACTTCATATTTACTTCAAAGTAGCTGTGAACACATTATTCGAGTGTTGAAGTAAGGTTTCTTTTGCTGTACACCAAGCTGCTTGCAATATATATATTAATAGTGAAAACTGTGTGCTGAGCAGCAACTGAAGGTGAATTCCAATCTGTAAAGGCTAACCTGCTGCCCTGCCAAAAATGTTTGCAGTGGTGCCGCAAACACGTTTATCTCTCTAGCCATTTGTGCTTTCTGCTTCGTCCTTTAGCTCCTTTCTTACAATGTAGGTTCTTCCTCCAGTTTCTGAGGTTACTACCCTTTTTCCTTTTAATTGTTTTCATACCTCTTGCAGTAAAACTATGCAAACTCCAAGCCCAAATGTATCTGGTTGACTGGGTTTGGTTTCTTATAAAATGCATTAAAATGGCTTTTTGTGTATCATTAGCACCTGGATGTGTTTCTTCAGCCTGTTATAGTGCTAGCATCACATTGCAGCTGGCTCCACAATGTATCTGAAATCAAAGGAGTAACTAATTTAACAGAGCTACAGTGATGGCAACCCCCCTTGCTGGATGCATGTTGAGAACCTGTGTGCATGCTAAAATTGTTATGTAGTTATCCTCCCCTTTGCTATAAATCCTTAAACTCTGACATTGAATTTACTAAAATTTGTATTTGTAGTTTTCTTATTGTTGCCTGTATCCCAAAACCTTGCACTATAGACTGAGCATTAGTGGTTATTCTGTTTCTGTCCTGCTCTATGCATAACCCTGTGTTTGCTATTGGGAGTGTTTCTCAAATTATGTATGTCTTATCTCTCATAGAAGGTAAAATCACATATCCTATCATCTTAATAGGAACCTCACAGATTTTGAGTTCTGGAGTTTCTAGCTGTGCTGTGTAATTATTCTTTTTTTTTTTTTTTTTTTTTTTTTTTGGGTTGGGTTTTTTTGTTTTGTTTTAAATACTAAGAAAATCTTTATCTTGATAAAAATAAAATGCACAAGAATTCAGTGTACCAGCAACAACTTCACTTTCTTTAATGCTGTCCTAAGATTTGTTTCATTAGTTGTTCCCCTCTCAGAATCTTCCATGTAATACACTAGCTGTGTTCCTGAAAATACCTTTTACTCTGTTGTCATCCTTTTCCCCTCAATATGATAGTGAAAGCCAGCAAGAAAAAAAAAATCTTTACAAACCAGTTAAACAGCAACAAAATAGCTCCATGTTTATTATCTTATCATTATCTCTCATGTATATAGAATAAGATTTTCTTCCATTCTTCTATTCTTCTGCAAAATATTTTTACACGTGGATTTTACAGGAATCAATCTCTGCAGGTTGGTTTGCTCTGGTTCTGCTGTGTTTACACCTTTTAATCCCTTCAGTGAGAGTCAGTCTAGCTGTTCATATCACATTTGAGATGCAGGTACTTCATGCTGTGCAGCAGCAGAGGACAGCATGTTTATAAATATTTGCTCTTTATTAAAAGGTGCTTCAGAAAATGTTGTAGCACTGCACACAGCCTGAGTTCTGGGATCCTACTCAAAAGCAGTTCCACGCCGCAAACCTGGTTCTCTCTTGAGTGCTATAGATGTTTTAAGATACAGCAAGAATTCAACAAAGTAAAAATAATTCCAAGAAAGAATGCCAATACATAAAAGAGGAGAAAAAGCAAGGACAATTAAACATAAATGCTTCAGGTCAAGATAAGTACCATTCACATTTGCAAAGTTAGGCCACTCACTATTATAACTTGACTATACATTTTATTTTGGATTTGCTGCATTTGTTTCAGGAAAGGGAATATTTTTAAATATATTTGAATCATCTAACGATTATTTGCAAGTTTCTGTAAGATCGGAGAGGGAATCAAAGAAGCCAGAGTCAGTGTTTAGTGGATGAATTTCTAAACATGTCTTGTGATTGTAGCTTCACTCAACAATTTACTTGAAGAGTCATTGCCAGGCACGGTATAGTTTTTGTTGATACAGGAAATTCCCTACTCTCCTGTTGTAGGAGGCTATACATGCTATTGTTCCCTATAATAGCAGGATGAACAATTGCAAGAAACAGAAGGTACTGACATGGAAAATGCACCTTTTTTTCTGGCATTCATTTTTCTAGACTGTGGTCTGAAATTAAATAGATACTTGTATCATAGGTTATTACTGCAAAAACTTTCATTTGATAAAGTTTGTGCTGATGAGCTCCAAAAACAACAGCTTTGGAGCCGCTGCAAATGGAAAAAAAAGTCTGATCTACTGTCCTATGACCATGGTCAAAATTTTAAAAAACATCATCTCAGTACAGGGGCCCTTGAACTTACATCCTGGGCTCAGTCATCAGAGTCTACATGTACTAGGGCCAGTATTTCAGCATAAGAAAAGGAAATTCTTAATGGGTTATGGCAAGATCTGAGCAAAGGCGAAACCTTTAAAATTTTTCTTTTTTCTAGCTTCTCTGGAAAATGTCTTACAGGAAGATAAATAGTCTCTAGGTTCTCATTTTCAGGAGAAGACATCTCTGATGTAGTGTCTTGCTTCTCACAAGTAGACTAAAAGGATCTAAAGCTTTGAAAAATCTCTCAACTCTATGGCCTGCCTTTTACAAGTTGTAAGCATTTGTTTGTTCCAGTTCACTGTCAAAATGTTTCTCTTGATACACCCTTTTCTAAGCTAGGCTGTGCAGATGAGAGATATAACAACAGGTCTGTCAGTCTCTGAAGTTCCCCATCATCATCTCTCTGCTGGCTTAGAGATGGTGGCAGAATTGCTCTGCAATTGCTTCTACAGCTTAATGATACATCAGCTCTGCTCATCTGACTGACTCATCACCTTGTGCACAATGGCTGAAGGCTCAGTCATAATCATTTACCATCAGTCCTGGTTAACCAGGGAGGTCCCAGACGACTGAAGATCAGCCAATGTGATGCCCATCTACAAGAAGGGCAGGAAGGAGGATCTGGGGAGTTACAGGCCTGCCAGCCTGACCTCAGTGCTGGGTAAGGTCATGGAGCAGATCCTCTTGAGTGCCACCATGTGGCATGTGCAGGGCAACCAGAGGATCAAGCCCTTCTAGCCTGGGTTTGTGAAAGGCAGGTCCTGCTTGACCAATCTGATCTCCTTCTGTGTCAGGGTGACTTGCCTAGTGGAAGAGGAAAAGGATGTGAATGTTGTGTACCTGGACTTTAGTAAAGCTTTTGACACCATCTCCTGTATCATTCTCCTGAAGAAACAGGCTGCTCGTGGCTTGGATGTATGCAGTGTTCACAGGGTAAAAAAGTGGCTGGATGTCTGGGCCCAGAGAGTGGTGGTGAATGGAATTAAATCCAGCTGGTCACTAGTGATATTCCCCAAGGTTCAGTGTCGGGGGCAGTCCTGTCTTATATCTTTATCAACAACCTGGACAAGGGGATCCATTGCTCCCTTGCAGGTTTGCAGATGACACCAAGTTGGGTGGGAATGTTGATCTGCTGGAGGGTAGGAAGGTTCTACAGAGGGTTCTGGACAGGCTGGATAGATAGGCTGAGGCCAACTGTATGAGATTCAACAAGGCCAAGTGCTGGGTCCCAACAACTCCATGCTATGCTACAGGCTTGGGGAAGAGTGGCTGGAAAGCTGCCTAGTGGAAAATGCCCTGGGTGTGCTGGTCAAGAGCAGCTGTACATGAGCCAGCATTCTGGTTTCTATCAGAAATCAATTGGCCAGCAGGACCGGAGCAGTGATGGTCCTCCTGTACTTTGCGCTGGTGAGGCTGCATCTCAAATCCTGTGTTCAGTTTTAGGCCCCTCATTACAGGAAAAACAGGTGGTAGATGGTGACGGAGCATGTCCAGAGAAGGGCAACAAAACTGGAGCACAAGTCTTATGAGGAGTGGCTGAGGGAGCTGGGGTTATTTAGCTTGGAGGAAAGGAGGCTCAGGGGAGATCTTACTACTACCTGAAATAAGGTTGTAGTGAGATGGGGTTGACCTCTTCTCCCATGGAACAAGCAACATAACAAGAGGAATGGCCTCAACCTGTGCCAGGGGAGGTTTAGATTGGACATTAGGTGAAATTTCTTCACCAAAAGAGTTGTCAATCATTGGAACAGGCTGCCCAGGAAGTAGCGCAGTCATCATCTGTGGAAGTGGTTTAGTGGTGAACTTGGTAGTGCTGGGCTAATAGTTGGACTCAATGGTCTTAAAAATCTTTTCCAGCTGAAACTATTCTATGATTCTATAAATCTTGCGTTGGCCTCAGATCTGGATCTCCCTCAGTTGTGACCAGAAACCACCAGCAGAACCTTGCTCTCCAGAGGGTGGAGGTGAGGACTCCTGTGCACACTTAAATCTCCAGCAGAACTGAAAGCATCATAGTACAGGCACTCTACAGATTCAAAATGGTGGGACTGGCTTTAGCTGGTATAGTTGGAGGCTGTGACTGGGCAGTCCCCAAGCACTTTCTGAGCTACCAGAGGAATTTGGAAAATGTCTAATGAAGTGATATTTGTCTCTAAATTGTTACTGAAACAGCATTGGTCAATAAATGTGTATCTCTCCAAAGCTTTTCTATTTATATATACTTTAAGAAATATATCCATATCCTTCTCCCTGTACATGTGTATTTACACTACCAAAATATTCACTGTGATCATAATTGATGATTATTTCATTATGGTTCCAGATAATGCAATTAAATATATGAGTGCTTCAACGATTTGTATATATTGTATGTGGGTGACATCAGTGGCTCTGAATAAGTCTGCAGTTACCATAGAAACAAGATTTCCTCAAGTAGCACAGCAGAGTGGTGTGATGTTGAGTGGGGAGTTCTAACATTTAATTTTTAAATTAAACTGTACAGATAACCAGTAGGGAACAGCACAACTACTAATTTAGTATTAAAATGATGCTGAGCTCTCTTTTTCTGTATTGAATGTCACCTCAGTGATACCTGACCTAGTAGCTAGCAAGATGTCATGAGTTCTCAGTCTGCAAAGGTGCAGGCTGACAAATGTTTTTTATACTTTCAAAGCAACCTATAGATAAATACCTAGGAAAAAGAGACCAGCTTCCCACATAGCAGTGCATTGCACATGGGCTTATTTCCATATAAAACAAAGCTTTATGTGTTATCAAACAAAGTATTTTCAATTACCAATAAAACATAGCCTGTAGTTCAATATGAAGTATTTCTAAAAGATGATGGTAAGGCATATATCATTTGAATGACAATGACTTTCAGGGCAAATGGGAGCTCTTAATGGATCACCATGGTAACTGTGGTGATAGTATATGCTTGACTACAATATTAGTTTTCTACAATCTGATCTATGGCCTGGTTTGAAGAATCATTTCATAATCATTTATTCTTCTGATGAAGAAACAAAATTGATTGGTTTTGCAACCTTTCTCTCCATCACAGCATCAGGGTTTTGCACAGTGTCAGAGAGACTACTGAAAACTATCCCAAGGTTCTTCATCTGAATTTAAAATCTTGAGGAATTTAAAACCAAACACCACAGAAGAGTTTTCTTTCTCTCAAGTTCTTCTAGTGAGTCTCTGTTCCTTTAATTACATTAATATCAGACATGATTAAGTATAAGGACCAAACTGGAGAAAATTACAACACACACAACTACTTTTTTTTCTTACCTTTTTTTTTTTCTTTCCACAGATCTGCCCTTTTTTCCCCTTTAATGGGGACTCCTGATCATTGAATTCAGGACTTGATCCTGAAGTTCTTATTCCTTCCAGTAGCTGTAATGGGTATTGTCCATGTTTGTTTACTTCTGGGACTTAAATAGATCCTCAAAATGAAGTCTGTATGAGGCAACAGCATGCAATTTGATGTCACAGAAGAATTGCAGGGGTTAAGACCAAATGATGGTTTGGGGTTTTTCCTCCATGAGACAAATAGTAGAAACAACTTTTTGTCAGGTATAGACTCACATTTGAATGCAAAACCACCTCCAAATCACCATAATACATCAGGGTTTCAATAGCCGTGGAATGAAAATCCAGTCCTGCTCAAACTGTTTAGTCTTTATAGAAAACACAGTGGGTGGAAGACAAACTGTATGTTAAATATGAAAGTCTAAGCTGTAAACACTGCATTATGGGGATACTGTCCTTCACTTCACCTGCTCTGCTAAAGAAGAGCTCGCTGGTTAGGAGATTGATCCAACCATGAGGAGAAGTTAAATTAATTAATTTAAATTAGTTTTCAGGAACCATATTGTTTATTCCTGTGAATCTTTCCATAGCGAGAAAAAAACATTTGTTCCAAGACCCCCATCTGAGTTTTACCTAATTGCATATCCCCCTTAAATGCATAAGCTTGAAATTAATCGTTCCTCTCCTCTGAAATCCCTAAGGAAATAGCTACTTGCTGTCATTTATTAGCAACTTGACAATATATCACACAACTTAAGCTCCCACACAATGCAGGTTCGTGCCCCTGGGAAGGTAGGTAACCCCACAAGGGTGTAGGCTAGGGGTGGCCATGCTGGGGAGCAGCTCTGCTGGAGGTAAGGGTGCCCTGGAGCACTACAAGCCATGTAGGAGTCAGCAGATATCAGGCAGCAGAAGCACAGTCCATCCATTCAGGGATGGGATTATCCCCCTCTACTCCACACTCCAGAGACCATGGACAGATAGAGCGTCTGGTTTTGGCCCCCCCTCAATACCAGATGTAGGCAAACTGGTGTGAGTTCAGCAAGGGCTTCAAGCCAATTGTCCTGCAAGGAGAGGCTGCGGGATGGGACTGGCTCAGTCAGGGGCTCATATGGTTCCAGAGGGGCTGGCAGTAGACAGAAACATGAAGGCAATGAAGACAGGAAAAGTTCCTTAGGTCTCTGAGAGTGAAGTGTATGCAAGGAATCATGCGAAGGGCCTGGTCTAGAGCTCAGGGCTCCCTTTTAGTTAGTTCTACTTTTGCAGGAGAATCCTGTTCCTGCATTTCTTAGTGGTTCTTAGCTATGCAACACTAATTCGTAGCGATCCCACTGGCTGCTTATCCAGCCTAACGTCCAATGGACGCCCAGCCTCCCATCTTAGAAACTGTTGTATATTATTGCATATACTATTTCTGAATTACTGCTTTCTTGTTTGACCTAAACATTTTAGAGGCTAGCTTCCTCCTAAACTTGCCTAGGAATAATTAATTAGGCTTCCCTATCTTCCTAAAGGCCACGAGTGGCAGGCATGTATGCCCTGACAAGGCTTGCTGAACTGCAGAGAAGGGGTGCAGCCACCTCTGCACAGCCTCCTGCCAACCCCAGCTGCTCCCTGGGAAGGGGAAAGTGGAAGTACTGTCCTCCTTGGTATGTGGCCAAGCCAGAGGGGATGCTGAGAAGGGCCTAGTGAGACAAGGATAAAGTGCTCTTTATCACACCTTTATCACACAAATCTTGATTACAAGAAGTGATCATGTGGCTACTGAGGAAACAAGTGCAAAGCAACTGTGACAAAACATGCTACTGGAGTTTGCCTCAAAATCCAGGAGGCATCTGGGACTTGGCTGCTAAAAAGAAATGGCTGTAATGCCTCAGTGTATGATGAAATCTTTTAAACTTTGAACCTATTTTTAGAAAACAGCTCAAAAAGTAATATAATTTTTACACATCCCATCCCTGACTTATTTTATCTGAACAGCTCTAAAACCAGTTGTAATTTTGGTAAATGGAAGAAACACAATTGTATAAAAGATTTCACGTTTCTCACTTTTTCAGACAGACTTAATGTTACGTAAAATTGTCCCTTTAAGGAATGAAGTTTTGTTCACTTTGTTACATGGAAAAGAAGTACATAAAATTCAGGGTTCCAGAATAAATCAAAATATAGGTATGCTCAAACTGAAATGTCCTCCCTTTACTTTTTCAAAAGCATTTCTTTGAATCAGAATTCTATTTCACTCCCATACTTTTTATCTTAGAGGGATAACAATGAAGTGTCTACCATGGACTTTAGTAGCTGTTGAAAGAAATTGTACTAATGTAACCAGAATGCTGTTTCTATATCTTCAGCAATGTTTGCTTTTTAAGATCTTCTGTAAAGTATCTCTTTTGCTTTGTACTGAGCACTGCAAATTCCGCTCAGATAGAAGGACAGGTGGCACCTGTCATTAGAAATTGGGATGTCGGGTGAAGTCACTGCAAGTCTCTTACACTGTTACTCTCTTGCATATCCCATGACAGGTTTCAGCTGGGCTGTCTGCTGACTTCACTTAAATCACAAATTACACCTGACCCAGCTCCCACTTACCTCCACAAATATCTTTTCACCCTTTTTGAGGCCTGGAGCAGCTTTTGCAGCTTCCCACGTAACCAGAGAGGAAAAACATACGTTATGGTAAATCCGATCCAGGGAAAATGCTCTGTAGTGTAAGCTTTGGTACAGACCTTTTCCAGCTGAGTCTGCTAAGCCAGCTGAGACCTCATACTGAACTTGTCAATAATAATGACTCAGAGAGAAGAAAGACACAGCAAGGATAAGCCAGATGTATGTGTCTTGTAGAGGTCAGCAGAGCCCAGGGTGGATCAGCAGGGGTGGAGGGGAAAAATATTCTGGCAAACAGGGAGAGTCTGTCTGATTTCAAGGGCATTTCTGCCAGTCCCCTTTGAAGGCCATCACAAGATCCCCAGTAGCCTCTGGAACACACCCAGTGTATAAATGAGGGGAAGAAGGACAAAGGCATGAGTGACTATCTGAACTACTGACCCTTTGACCATTGTACATATTTTGAGGCATTTCAAGAATTTCTTTGACTGATAGTGAATGTCTGAAGTTATGAATACTATGCTGAGAAAAGTGGCTGAACATAGTACTGTGAGTTGTAGGAAATGTAATAAGTAATAAACAAAAATTTGCCAGTCTTTCAAGAAATGTAAGGAAGACTGGGTTCTAAAAATTTTTTTTTATACTCTAATGTGTTTTAACATTATTCTTGACAGACAGAAATATCTAATCATCTTTGAGCTTCTAGAAACATTCATTGTTCCTTCTGCTTATGTCTGAAATAATTTCATTATATCAATTATATAAAAAATCCAAGGAATGATAATGCAAATCTCAATTCATGGGCAGGCAACAAAGAAACCACTCTTATTGATGTATCAATAATTCTTGTTTCGTGTCGCTGCAGTTTAAAATGTCAAATGTGTATGAATGACTCCATTTATATCACTGGATTTATCTATTTTAATCCTTCCAAACAAGTTTAAAACAGGGTTTTGATAATTTTAAATAGTTCTATATTTCATCATTCCTCTGTGACATTCAATTGCCTTTTCTTTAACCAAAAATTTAGAACTGTTTTTGGTCACTTCCAATGTTCACATGATTCTCTCATACTACTTTCTTTACTATACATAAAGCCAGGGATGACTGTGATTCCCACTCCTCTGTATCTATGGGCATAATTTCCTATGTGCTAAATTTCTATAGGACTAAATTTTTCTTTGAAAAAATGTTATTCATATATTTTTTAGTTGTTACCATTAAGTCATGGGTTTTCAATCTTTTGACAGAAAAGACCTGTTAAAAAAGTTTCCAGTCTGATAAATACTATAGCAGTAGATTTATTTTTTATTATTTATATAATTCACTATCATGTTATACCTTGTAATTGCTTTGATTTACTGCATTTTAATAGATTAAAATGTCTTCTGGCACCAAATGCTCCTGTAATATGCATCTGATCCAGGCTAAGGCCTTTGTGTCTCATGCCTGAAGACATTTGCCTCCTCAGTTTCCTTCATATAAGTAATATAGTTAAGGTTTGTGTGACTTAGTGTCAGAAGACAACTCTTTTACCAGTTCCTTATTCAAAGGTTGAATTTTAATACACTAGAGCTAGGATTGCAGAGGAACTTTCATTGCAAGTCTCCTTTTTCAGAAAAGCATGGCAAGTACTGAAAAAACATGATTTAGGAATACTCAAATATGAAATGGGTTTCATTTGACTCATTCTATAATCTTTTACTGACAAAAATATCCTAGGAAATGGCCTGCCCAATACAAGGCTCTTATAGTTCACAGCGATGGCTTGGGTACTTCATGAAAATATTAGACTAGGAAAATTTTAATTTAAGAATTAAGATTGTCCAGTAAGGAAGAAAACCAACAAGATTAGCCATTTATACAATCAAATTAGATTAGATTAAAAATCTGTAGTATTTTTTATGATGGACTTTTGACTGCTGAAGCCTCAAACCAATAAAAATATCTTCAGCAGAAAATTTCAGAAGGGTAGAATGACTGCATGGTGGTTAGCTCCTAAATTGAAAAGAAGGTGAAACTCAATAAGCAAATGACTGCAAATCTGCAGTTCTTTTTTAATTTGTGAAAAGAATACATCTTTGTGATTGCATACATCTTTGTGATTGCAATTATTCCTCTTTGCTTTCAACTCAAATTGCTGGGGTTTTTTTTAGGTTTTTTGGGGTGTTTTTGAGAGTCAGAACCAGACTAGCTGACTAACCTTTTTAAAAAATTACAGACATCCATTCTTCTCTCAACTCTTCAGCAAATCTCTGGGGACATGTTTTTCACATCAAACCCTGAATGAAATTCTGCATACAGGATGCGATGTAGTATGACAGATGTTCATGTGGACAATGCTGATGAAATGTGATTTTGTCATGAACAGTAAAAATCTGGACAGTCAACTACAGTGCCATAATAGATGCTGGTGTGCAGCAGACAACGTGAACAGATAAGCAGCTGAAATGCAATATGATAACAAAGAAGGGTAGTAGAACCTTGGTTTATATAGGCAGAGGGATCTTATAATAAATTCAGAAACACTAGGTCTCTGTGGGCAGGATTTTTTTCTGTCTGATGTTTAAATATCTAGTCTAAACTAATAATTCCTTCTCTCTATTTCAAAGACAGAATATGTGTCTTATGACTGTGCTTCAATCCAATCTTAGATACCTATCTGTATGAAATATCCTATTGAAATGTCAGTATTTCAAATCTAGAGAAGACCAGAAAATTAGCACAGTTCATACTGTTACACGTCTAAAACTGTAAAATTAAAATTAAACCCATTTATGTCTTGTGCATCTCCAGGACCAAGCCTGAAATAGTTTGCTCTGCACTGTGAACCTGAACTTTACCTCCACATTTTGGAGAATTTGCTTTGTTTGGATGCATAAATATGGACGTAGGCACTCATGTTTCGACATTTAGCTTCTGAAAATGTGACAATTTTTTATCTGTTCCTAGCTGTTTTTAACTATCTTTACCTAGCCAAACAAGGACTGTGAATATGATCACAAATATATGGATGTTAAAGCCTATCACCCCTTGCTTCTTCAGTGAATGTCTTTTCCACAAAGAGCTGTCAAGGTGGTCATTGAAGAGTTTTGGCTAAGGGTAGTCTTTTATTTACACAACTATCCTGTTGGTATTGAGTTTTCTCACAGTTTTTTTTCCAGATGTTATTTTCCATGTAGTTTTAGAGAAAATGAATAGCAAGGTAGGGATACTGGATAACACAGAAATTAATCCTGACCTTTTATTCTAAAGGACATTCCAGATATTTTTTTCATCATCCTTATTTTTTCTTTAAAATATGTGAAGTTTTCCAATTTCTATTCTCCATTGTGTATCAATGATTGACTAGTAAATTAGTTTATACATAAATAGTATAATATAAATAATATCCATAAATAATATCCATTTTTTTAAAAGTCCTCCAAGTACAGTTCTGAACATGAGAAAAATATTTTTACTATTCTCAGACTAATGTGAGGCTAGTAGTTAGGATTTTAAGCTTATATATGCCATATCAATCAACATCTAGTAGGTATTGGGAGTGTGTTGAAAGAATAAAGTGGAGGTAAGCTGTGGGTAGAGTCTCTCAACAATCAGCTTTAGGTGTCCTCTTATTTATGTGTAATATTTCAGTAAAAACTGGCACCAATACTAAAATGAAAAGAGTGCTTAATAAGCAGAAAAAAAAATGTTTTACTTAACATTCTAACTTGTAATAAGAACAATAATTTCTTATTGTCAAAACAATGCCTCCTCATGTCATCCTAACTTACCTTTAAAACTCTACTGTCCCTTTAAAATCTGCATAATGGATCCCTGCATAGTTCATCAGAAACACCCAAATTCAGTGACAGTGTAGATCACTTGTTCATAACTCGTAGTCGGTGCTCTTCACTACCTCCGTATGATTTTAGATGAGCTGGAAACAATATCTGAAAGAAATAATGATAATGATTCAATAGATTGCATACATAGGACTGTAGCAATGAACTTTAGCTGACCTATAGCTAAACTCAACTGGTGTACCAAATTTTCTCTTGTCAGAAGAAAATGCAGCTAAAAATTACTGATTGATTGAAAATATAGATTAGTATCAGGACCATGAATGTTATCACTGTGACACAAAAGGCTCATAATGGGAACTGTAACTGCAAGAATGTTTGGGACAAAGTAATGCAGTCTATTGATATATTTCAATGTTATTTTTTCAGCTGGTCTGGTAAGTCTTCTGATTTTGCACATATGGCAGTTTGACCAGATGTGACTAAATTACTATACACAGTTACACTTCTGTTATTTTCAAAATTACAATGAGCTATCATTACATCATTTCTTTTGTAAATCCAATGTAGATATGCCTACAGATTGTTTATGATCCATGTCATCGTATAGATTTTATGTGACAAAACACAGCCTGGACCTACATAGTTTTCTGCAGAATAATTACCAGTTGGCATACCAGAACGAATGGTGGGAGGCCATCAAGCAGCTCATTCAAGACTTCCACCCATCTGTCCACTTGCCGTCTGTGGAACGTGAAATTTTTATATTTAATGATTAAACAGTTTTCTTCATATCAGATTTCCAGTTTTCCCAAGCAATTCTTGCATGCAGCACTTAGTGTTCATTTAATGTTCATTTCCCAGCGTGGTACCCTTATGTCTAACTTCAACTGCTTAAAATAAGTAATATCATTTAAAATATTTATTTGCTACTTCATTTTTGCCTGATTTTCATTTGCACTGTCTTTGCCTGAAAACATCTGTGGTTTATACATATATAAGATCTTTTTCCCTTGAGGGAGAAAGCTTGGATTAAACATTTCTAAAAGAATCCTGTTTTGTCTGTGCTGATTATGATATAGATGGAGAACAATAATTTTAATGGTATTTTTAGGTACATTTTTTAGAGGAATTTTTTTCATTAGTGATGAAAAAGTCACTGAGAGAAAAAAATATATTTAATCTGTTAGACATGCAGTAATGCAATATATTAAAATAGAGCATCATATATCAGTGTTGATGTATTTCTCAGTATATTTGGCATTAAATAATATAAGATGTGCCCTTGTATTTGTTCTTCGCAAATACAGGATGTATATATCCAGTGGATACTGCAAATGTTTCAAGTTACTTTGAAGTCAAAGTTTTGGGGTTTCTTTTGTTGACTTTAGTGAATTAAGACTCCTGTGACTTGGAGACGGCTCTGGGATGTAAAGAGTCTCACGAAAATACCTGACAGTTTCTTCTGAGCCTGTTGTGTCTGAAGTAGGCTGCTGGAATAGGAGCTAGCTGAGAATCCTACTCAAGATTTGAAAGGGTTATTGCAATGACCTGGATTTCTCCATCACCAGCCCTTCCCAGAAAACCATTATTTTGTGTCTGCATCTGAGTGGTGACATGCTGGCATATGAAAGCCTGGCTGATCTTAAGTTGAGGGTGAGAGATTAGCAGCTCATATACAATGGCACCAACCAGTCAGCTGTGATATGAAATACCTAAAAACTAACAACACTAAGGCATCATCTTCATTTAGAAAACCATACTGTGTTAAAGGTAATCAGGGTCTCTGAAACAAAATACTTGTTGCAAGGGTAAAAAGGGCAGCAAAAGTTTTGTCTGCCTCATTTCTTCTGAGGACATAGGAGGCGAATATTAGCCCTTTTGATTTTTTTCTATCTATGCTTACTATAGACTGGGGTTAATTTCTACTTTTCCTGGAAAAGGAAAATGTATTTGCATGAACACATGCGATTGCACACTTAAGAGAGCAGTTATTATTAGGCAGCATTCCTACATGGTATACATGGCCTAAAGACAGATTTGACATCATTCAAGCCAGTAAAATTAGCTTGAAATGTGCAAAATATGGATACTTTATTACTAATGATCTCAGTAATTGTAAGCTAATGGGAGCCTATGGAAAGGGGGGGAAAAGAAATCCCAAACTTTTTTGCTGGGTGGGAAAAGAGCATTATTTGGTGAAGTTTTCTGCTACAGTAAGTAGGAAAGAATTTTCACAGATAATTCTTTGGCTGAGATTTCCTGGCTGACTTACAGTTAGAAGGTGACATATGCAGCTAGGATTTGCCTGTCTGTCTTCATATGAAAGTAGAGCTCCTCCCAGATTCCACATGGCACATTGCAAGCCTCTGAGAGTTAAGTCCAGCTCTACTATTTTGTGGAATCATTTTGTCCTGGTAGATGCATACTGGCTGTTCCCTTTCAGTTTTCATTACCAATTTTCATTACCAATCTGACCAATTGTTGGTGATATATAATATTCAGTGAAATTAGAATCAAATGCTTAATTTGAGCTTTATATTGAAGTTTATAACAGAAAGAAGCAACACTTGACTCCGGAATTTTTTATCAAATAAATCAGTAAAACAAAAAGTAGTTTGTCTTTCAGTCTGTGAGCAAGCTCCTCTGGGATTTAAAGGTTCTTTGTCTTATCTGACACTTTGACAAGGCACATCATTTAGTGAATTAAAGAAAACATGCATTTCCCTTGCAGATTACTTCTAAGTAATGAAGTTAGTGTTTGGGCAAAACAATCGGCTTTACTTAATGCTGTTTTGAAATCAAGTCTCTAAGAAGAAGATGAGTGATTTCTGCATGACTGCATTCCATGTCATCATCTGGTATGAAAAATGCATTATACTCTCACTTCCTTCCTCTCTAAGCAAAGTCAGTTTCCAACACCTGTGATCTGAATAAACTGTACACAGACTTCTATAAAAGAATTCAACTATAAAAAGGTTATGGATTTTTGGAACTGCATTTTGAAGTCTGATATACCCAAAGGGAACATGTGAGGCCAGCAAGCTGTAGGAAAGAAGTGTCTCTGTCCATGTAACACAAGTGACACAGTGAGTAGAAATGATGCTTTGTGAGGCAAGGCAATGAACCAAAGAGGGAAAGAAAGTGGTCCTGTGCAGGGCTAGCATCTTTTCCCAGCTGGAAAGAAATCTGGTTGGGATATGTGATGACAGCTTTGCTGTTGTTCTTATCCCAGGCTGGAATCAGTTAAGCAGTTGCCTACTCCAAGGAGACACTGGAGTGTGAGAGGGACCTATAGGTCACTCTTTTCAGTCATTAAGAAAAAGTGCTTGCTTAGTTTGACCTTGAGCTGCCGGGTGTGTGGGCGCTGTGTCACTCTCATACGAACTCACTTTTGCTCTTGTCTTTCACAAAAATTTCACCTCAATTTTTTTTTTTTTTTTTGAATGAGCACTAACATACATATCATTAAGCACTAGGCAAATGTCTCAGCAGATCCAGGATAAAATTAGTGGTCTCTACACCTTAAATAAGGTAGCCATATAATTGAAAAAACCTAGGTTTTTACCAGTTTTATGCATCTAATTAGTTAAAAGAAGTCTTATCAACAGTCTATGGAGTCTGTATGGTATCTGTGACATTGCACAGGAATTTCAGCAACCGTCTCCTTTCTCACACAGAAAGTTTGCTTGCTCTAATGTTCATTACTTTAACTTTTCTTCAAATAATAAGATAACAAAGTTTCTATAATATTAAACCTAAGAAGTAAGAATTCAAAGAGAAATGACAAAAGGTGAGTTTGCAGTTTGAATGTCAGTTTGAATGTCTGATGCTAAGTTGAGTCTCTATACCTATGTTCACACAAATGTTTTTACTTACTCTCACTACAGTAAAAAAGTAGCAATTTTATTTAGTCCTCTTTCTTATATTAAGGACTGGAGACAGTATTTAAAGGTGAGGAAATATGACCTCTATTTCTTGTTTGTGGTCAGTTCTTCCTATTATACAGAATCTTTCAGTTGTGTGCCTACTTTCAGTCATGTAGGTTCTAACATAAATGTTTTTCTTCTCTTATATATATATATGAGATTATAATATATAAGATGGCACTACTCACCTCTACTTCTGTCTAATTCAAGACAGAATTGGGAACAACAGCAAGGAGGCAAAGCAGAAAAAAGAAAGCTAAAATAGAAAGTAAAGTGCTCTTCTGTTCTTAAAAAAATGCATGTATACTGATAAGAATTTTCTAATATATGGTAAAAAAATCCACAAATTGATTCTTCTCTACAAATGTATTCCAACATGCAGATTGAAACTGTCCAAAAGAACAAAAATATTTTTTTAAACACATGGACTGTATTTGACAACCTTTTATATTATGTGAGCATTCCCTTGTCACATCTCTTGTTATTTGAGTAACTGTCAGGCTGCAATTAAGTAGCTTGTTTGATCTTTGATTGTGCTGGACTACCTATCCACCTCAGAGTTTATTTTAGATTAGAGGGATATCTCCCATTAAGGGAGAAATTTTGATTCTTAAATTTTTCAACATAGGTGTGGCTAGAATTGCACAGAAATAGGAGAAGATACAAAAGAACATATCGTGCTGGAGGGACAGTGAGTGGCATTGAAGGAGGGTAGTAAATGTCAAATTATGTTGATTTTCTCTCTCTTTACTGTGTGGTTGTTTCCTCAGACCAACATGGATGAACAGTATTCCAACATTTAGATATGGCAATCATGAATACTTCAGATTCTCAAGTGTGATATTTTAAGTGTGATGAAGTTAAATAATTAGGTAATAAAACCTTTTGTTTCTATCAATAGAGTAAAGGAAATGTCTTAGAGTACAGCATATTTTCTCTAAAAATGAGAATGTATTACAGTCAAGATCTTGTGGATCCATTTGGTCTATGTAAAGAAATCCTAGCTGTGTCTTCTAAGAAATATTTCATTTCCAAAGCTTCTTTGCAGTCTGGTTGCTTAAAAGACATTTTGCAGTTGGAATTAATTTTACTTGGTAAAATCCTTTAAACTATTGTTATGCAAAATATTCTATTTTATATAAAGAAAATGAAGAATTAGCTAATGATTTCTTGTTTGGTAATTTTAACTGCGTATCCTTTTTTTAACTATGGCTATCTGCTTGCATTTCTCTGCAAGGAACTGGACAAGGAACTGGCCTGAACTAACTTTTACTAAGACTGTGCATTTCATGATTGGGGTTATTACTTTTATTAAGATTCGATATTGAAGATATCAGAGTGCCAAAGTTTTATGGAAAGCCTAGTGTGCTGGTCTTTTTCATCACTATATGTGTCTGGCCATCTCACCACCTCCAAGTTCACTTTTTTTGTTATACTTTTTAATTTGTACAGTAATTCATGGTAACCTTATGTATATGAATCTCAGTGTTTTGAAAACTTGAAATCATTATCTGCTATAAGTGAAGAAAGAATGGATGGCTTGGTGTTACAGAACAATAAACTAAGCCTTTTATTATCAACTGATTAAAATTAACATGCCCTTAACACTAACAAAAGTCCTGATTGAATTTTGTTAAAAATCCTACTGCCTGCATTATGTATAAATTATAGGAACAGTATGAAAATGCTTTTAGTGATTTTTACAAACCATACTGGCACCTTACACTTATTATGAGTAAAGAGTTTTTGTGCTTTCCAACCTTCTTAATTTTTCACATGAATATTTTAGCTAGAATCTCCAAAATGTCCACTGAAATTTTGCTCCATAGAATGGATTGCTTCAATCAACTAAATGAGTTAATATAATTAAGCATATCATTTCAAGATATGTTTTCTGCATTTTTTCTGCTTTCAATGTCAATAAATATTCATAATAGTAGAACCTGGTTCAAGAATATAAGTAAGTTAATTCCAAAGTATAGTCTACCCATACTATTGTTATTCCCAATATGAAAATTTGATTTCTTAAATCTTAGACTTGAATTCTTGGCATTTTTTATTTAAGTAGGTTTTTTTGTATCTCATTACTTGCATGCTGACATTTTGAGACATTGTACGTGATTAACTTACTGATCTCCTTATGTACCTGCCAACACTTACTACTGCATAGCCTGTAATTCCTCTCCTGCACAGATGCAGTCAAGTTTCAGAAACCAAATGTCTTGTGACCTCAGATTTTGTCATGCTCAAAACAGTCAATATATCCAAAATAACAGCAACAGGATCGTATTCCCTTCTAATCGGAGCATAGGTTGCTTGTTTTAAGATATGAATACCTGTGTGACAAGAAGCCACTCTCTTCTGTTTATGGACCAATTTGGTAGTTGGAACTCATGCTAGAATCAATTGTAGTGTTCCTATACTGCTACTGTGAAGGAATTCAGTGTTTTGAAATGAAAAAGAAGGAGAACTCCAGGAACACTAAAACAGTCAGTCTTGCTTTGACAGCCACCGGGACACCAAAATAAACTATAGTAAATGCATTTATAACTACTGAGTAGATAATGAGGCAATAAATAAATCAATGAACAATCCGTCTAACTGACCAATGAAGCAGGAAGTGCAGATTTGGCAAGCATTTCACAAGACAGGATCATAATTAAAAATGATCTTGACAAATGGGAGGAATAATCAGAAATCAAAAGTGGGTCAGAGAAAAAATAGCAGTTAGTAGTATAATGCTGATGAAAAAAAGCAACACTTTTTTTGTCATGTATTGCTAGGAATCTATTAAGAAAGGTGGAAGAATTAATTAGTCAATGTGGTGCTTGGAAAGCCTCACTTGGGTACTGCTTCCTGGAATTGCTACCGCTGCAGATTGGAGGGGATCTATAGAGTAGGGGTGAGAATGAAAAGAGCTTTAGGAAACATAATTTACAAGGAATAATTGAAGGAATTAGATTTTTTAATATCTAAGAGATGGAAGACTAAATAAATCTGGGAGATATGATAACAATTTTATACTGTGTAAAAAGTCATAATGAATAAGGTAGTAGATGAATCTCTTCTGTTGATAGAAGAAAAAGGAGTAACTGTTAAACAGAAAGAGATAGCTAAGGTTACACCTGTAAGGGTTGTGAAACTTCTTCAGAATGTTACAGAGTTTCCTTTCTAGAAGTGTTGAAAAATAGATTCAATAAACATCTGTCAGGGATATTTAATGTTTATTTCATTTTATCAGAGTGCATTGGGATTTGTTCCTACAAGTTTGACACCTCTTTGTTCTGGATGTTGCTGAAAAAATTGCCAATTGCATGCAGAGAAGAGTACCAACACTGTAATTCCACCAGGCCTTGTAGCTAGTGATGGGTGGCTCTGTGTTATGCTTCAGATTTAAAGCTATAAGCTGCCCAGAGCGGTTACATTTACTCAGTAAAAGTCTTTTATTCAAGACTTTTTAAAAACCTTTTGGTTTGTTATACCCTCAAATTAGCATCCAGAGAAAGAGTCACACACTATTCTCTAATTTAGTGAGAAAAATAAGATATTCTGGCAAAAGGTTTCACAGGAGTAAAATATAACTAAGAAAAAATATTTCACTAAAACAGCACAAAAAACCCATTCCACAGAAAATACCCACTAAAAACAATCAATATACTAGCTTTACTAAACCCAATTAATTGTTTTTATGTTACCCACAAGAGAAGGAAAAAGAGTAAAAGAAGTAAACATATTAAAAGTGTAAAGAAAGAGAGAAGAAAGAGAGAAGGAGGGAAAGAAAAGGAAAAATGGTTACTGACAAGATCTGATGGTTCACACGGTTGCAGGATAGGAGAGAGGCAGGACTTACCATGTACCTGCAGGTCTAGGCCAGTCCTCCCTCCCAGTGTGTTGGCTCTGACCCATATCCATAACTTAGTGAGATTTGGATTCAGTAGCTCACACTCTGATGACTGGATGAACATCTGTTTGGTATATTTATATTAAGAAATATTAAGAGTTTACCTTTATCCTTGGGTAGAATACCATGTGTAGTTTTAAAAAGATGTTCATTCAGTTTGTGTGATTACCAGATTCTCTTTTCTTAGTTCTTGTTGCTTTCCAAGTTTGTCTGAATTACTCTCATTAAGTGGAATAAAAGTAGAGTTAGGCTAAAGGAACCTGGAACTGAAGGAAAAGGTAGTCAGATAAAAACATTCTTTGTAAACTGTGAACCATCCTCATTTCTTTATGATCCCAGGAAAAGCAAACCCAGGTTGTCTTTTCAGAAGCAGATAATTGCATGTTGACAGGGGAGAACACAGCTTGTACGTTTAACTGTGTTCACAAAATATTTTGACTATTTATCGTTAGCTGCCATTTTCAAAGTCAAAGTTCTAACTCAACACGACAGATAAAAAGTGCTCCCATATTTCTACCCGAGATTTCCTCAAAAAAGACTGTGTGTACTTTAAACATCCGTGTTGCATGAGGATCTGCACATGCGTACTATCTATGACCTGTTCTGAGTCTGTCAAATTTTCTGCCCTGACTAGAAGTGCAGGTGCAACAAATGCTGCACATCTGCAGATATAGGAAATAATTACGTAAGTAATACCTCATGGACTAAAAAAAATTAACTTCACTGGCACATATCACATTTGTTTCCTTGGTGCAGAGCATTAGTACCTTCCATTAGTGATTGAGTTTATCTAATAAGTCACAGACACTTTTTTGGACATATCCTGTGTACTGATATCAGAGGCAGAGTCAGTGGGTGTACGGGATATCCTATAGTGGTACTTATAAATTAGCATGTCTTATTACTGTTTTTTATGTACTCATAATTTTCCCTTCTTAGGCCACAATAAATCTGGCCCTGTAGGTTATTTACAAGTCACAGATGGAACAAATCCTCTATTAGCTCCAACTAAACAAAGACAGCCAAAGACATGAATGAACATCACTTGAAGTTCATGTTCAATATGTGCAGACAAGCTTGAGTGAGCTCGCAACTTCACCTGCAATAGACCTGCTGCCTGGGAGCACAATGAAGTTCTTACCCAGAAAATAAAAAAGTCTTGGTCTTCAAACACGCATATGATAGAAACTAACCAGATAACATCCAGTGACATTTTTTGCACAGAGAAACCCCAAGCTTGTAAATTAATCTATGTGGAAATGAATGAGAATGTTTCTCCCTGTAGCTCTCCATAGCCAATATACATGAGCTACACTATTGGATGGCTTTCTACCAAGGTATGGTAGGATTATGTTCAGAAGCCTTTTCTTCTGAACATAGATAGACACAGATAGACATTTCTGCCTGCTATAATTAGCAGTTTCTAGCATCCACTGTACTAACTTGTGATCTTCAACTATTTGAAAATATGTACATATCATTAGCAAAGCTCTTTCAATTCCCCTCCAACTTTGAGATGATTCTTATTCAGTTTCAAGTGGAAAGTACCAGATGAGACTTTGTTTTCATTAATTAACATAAATAGGTATACATCTCCCCAGGATGAGAAGAATTTTCCTTTTTATTTGTCAAGTTAAAAATAGTGGTTTGGAGGTATGAACAAAGAATAAGGGTTTTAAAAATAATGAGATAGATGTCCTAGATTGCTGGAGTGTGAGAGTTTTCTGCTTAAAAAAACCCTTGTCATTTCTTCAAACATACTTGATAGACCTCACAGACAGTGCTTTAAATGCTTTTTCTTAGCACTTGCAAATGTTCCTGAAAGAATTTAATCAAGTAATTCAACAGTGCACAGCTTTCAAATGATGACTTTTAGAGAAGACAGAGTCAAATGAAGCTTTCCATGTTTCATGCTGCACTGTAGCGTCCATATTTCAAAACAGGAAGGCAGGAAGTTCCATTTGAAATGTGGATTAAAATGTATTAAAGAGAGAAAACCTAACCCTAAATTTTGGATAACTGTGGTCAGGGGGCTGGGAGGCTTCTTCCTGTTTATTATAAGAAATGAAGAAATATTGGCAGGATAAAATTGTCTTGTAGTTGCTAACTTGGTGCATAGCCCAGGCCAACAAGCATCTCCAAAGCTGTGTGTGACTCTTTTATGGTAGAAGTGTGGAACTTAAGCAAAATAATAAAAAAATACAGCTTCTGCACTAAATTGGACTGGACTCTGGTGTATGAGTGTAAGGCAATGTTGCCCCTTGAGGTTTTCTGCTATTAGCCTGAATCAAAACACAAATACATGTGTTTTATATAGCAAGGTTTATAGTAAGAATTTTAGACATTTTCTTTCTTGAATGCTACTTTTGAGTGCAAAAACAAATCAGGTATCAGATCATATTTTAATTAAAGAAGCCTCAAACAGGAAGTCACATTTCTGATTTTCATAGCAGGTGTAATTTAGAACAATCTTTGAATAACACAAAAGGAAACTTTTCCCTTTGAGCTTGACAGGTTTTGCTAAATGACTAGTTTTCTTCAGGCTGAATTCTGCTCTGAAAAGAAAATTCAATCAAAATTAGGCTGCCTGTTGTTACCTAGCAAACATTTTTTTACCTTCTTCCATCTTCATTCATGTGAAAAATTAATGGAAAAACTACATACTCATATGAATGTTCATTTATTGCATAAAAAGCAAAGAAATAAAACACAGTTTTCTTAAAAAAGCAAGACCAATAACTTTGGAAGAATAGGATGAGGGGAGCAGTCAACACTGTGAGTTTAGAGAAGTTATACACTATACGCTTTATTGTTTGTTTCTGGTTCACACAAGGTTGGCTGCAGCTCTTAGCAGTGATGAGCATGTTTGTGGTATCTGTGCAGGTAAGGCATCTCACCTCATAGGACATCAATCAAATATTTCTTGATCACTAAAATTATTTGGTAACTCCAAAATTCAAAGCTTTATCACTTGAAGTATTTAAACAATTTCAGTTTCAGAGATAATGTGTGTCAACAGAGATGGTCCTTTAGTGTAACTGTTCATTCTTTGCCCAAATCTAGAACTATTTCAAGTCTAATTTTTTTTCTGAATATCAAGGAAAAAGTGATAAATGTGCCTCTAAGATGTGTATTTTGTCTGAACAAACCTGAGGTTTAAATCCAAATATATTTCAGATATTTACAGGCTTAACTGAGTTATATTGGCCTAGTTTATGCTTGGGATGGCCCTTAGGAAAAGATGGAGTCTTATCAGATTCATAGCCTTAATTTAGAAGGGGACAAAAACCTTTAGAAGATTGATGCAGTGTAGAGCTATGGGTGCAGCAATGGTCATATAGCTAAGAGGTTTTTTCATTTCAGCTTTTGTACATTTGTAAAGTAGTTCCTTGTGACAGATCTCTTCAGCAGATAGAAAAGGAATCATAAGGATATTCCATGAAAGCTTGGTCAGATCAGGATAAAAGTTTATACTAGGTCTTCTTTTACCCAAATCATTCTTTTACCATTTCTACATGGTTAAAAAAAAAGAGTCCACAAATAATTTAATGGGGTTTTCTCTTGCAACTACCCCTCCTCCAGCAGGTTTTGTGTCAGAGCTTCCAAAACCCTCCACATTTAAAAAAAAATTAAAGCAAAAATCTCTTGCTCTTGTCAGTGGGACTAACTTGAATGAGAATTGTCACAAACAAAAGAGTGTGTTTAATGACAAAAGAAAATATGAATCTGGTAGATGAGATTTTCTGTTTTAATTTCAAGCATTTTTTTTCAGATTGCTTTAATGAAATATACGTTTCTTGGAGGCCTGGTGCATTGCCTAAACATATTGTTTGCTGAACATTTCCCATGTTTTTCTGATTTGTTATTCCACTGTATATTGCCTTGGAAACCCAAAAGGAGCTTTTACATTGCTATGGCAACTAATCAATATACCTATATCTACATTTTGCTTGTAGACCAGGTAATGCAAAGGCCAAAATACATACCTGCATGGATAGAACATGTTATACAGTTGGTTATTTTTGTTGTTTTCTTTTTAAGAGAAATACTAGGTGATGCTGAAACAAGTGTCTCTTTTGCTCTGCTTCAGGGGATAAAGAAACCATTCCCACTTTCTGTCATGTGTTATTTTAATTCACAAGTTTTACAGTCAATCTTTCAAGGATTATGACACTAATCTAAGATTAACATTGACTTTGGTTTTGTAAGTGCTTTAACTGGTATTTTCCCAAACCCAAATTATATGCTTCTCTAAATGGCAAGGATGTAGTTATGTTTTGCTATAAACATTGGAGAATTACTGTCTTAATCTGACAGCTAGAAGAGCCTTTCAACCCACATTAAACTACAAACCCATGCTGCCTTCTTCTTTACTAGCTTTATTTCCTTCCCAGAATTGTTACCAAAATATTTTACGCTCTTGTTTGACTTATGAAAGGCTCACAAAACCTCTTCTAAACTTTTTAAAGACCTTATTGAAACTAGAAAGTTTTAATTTCTGGTTAAACTATGCAAAAAAATGACTATGTATTTTTTCTTTTATATTTCACTTTTATCATTTTCTCTGACTGGTCTCTCTATAAAATAATAAAGAAAACAAACAATCATGACTTTATTCCTCTCTGCGTATTTATGCACAGCTTTGTATAACTGCAGAATCATGCAGTAGGACCTGGTTTTGACTTATATAAAATCTACTTTAAAATGAAGTGGCGTTTTGCTTTTCCTCAATAGTTTTTTTTTATTGTTGACCAAATAGAATTTTCAATGATTGCAGAAAAATACACATGGACCATCTTATCATTCCCATTTGAGAAACCTCAGCGATGTGGGAATATCAAACTAAAGTAGCAATGTATGGCTTTGTCATGAAATATATAATTTAGCATATATTTTCATTGGTTTTAAATTTACACCTACTGAAAGGCTGAAAATATATAAAAAGTTTGAGCAGTCATAGGATTTGAGCAGTCATAGGAGCCCTATGGTTCCATTTCTGCCCTTGCATCTACACAGATGGATCCTAGCTCCTCTGTGAAGCTCTACTGACTTGAAGAAAAAAAACTAGCGGTCAGTGGGGTATGACATAAGTTTCAGGGTTTGTCCACGGGAATTAAATGACATATGCAAGACTCAACAGTTTTTGTACTACCTCAAGCTGAAACTCAATTTATATTGGCCTCTGTTTTGAACAAACTGGTTTAAATGGTAATATATAAGGCAGAGTCAGAGGTTAATGCCAGCCTGACCTAAGGCAAGATATTTTTCAATCAAAAATTTTCCCCTTATTAATCTGTTTACATGGAAACTTTCAGTTTTTCATGGCAATCCTTTTTTTCTGATGGTAGAAAAATGCTCCATCGAAAATGTTTTGACTGCTATACCATAACTTGTTTTTAAGCTGAAGCCTAGAGTGAAAGATGAGAAGAATATGGATGAATATGGACATATGTATTTTATTACAAAGATTATTCTACTTACTCCTGTAATAGCCAGAAGCAGATATGAGTTGCATCTGGTAGGAACCTGTCAGTTCTCGAAACATTTGAGAAAAGAGGCACATGTTGGCAGTATCAAGATATAGGGTCATTTCAGGAGTAAATAAGGTACCAAATGGTGAAGCAGATGGTACTTCTACCCCATTAGACCTGCTAGAGCCCATCTCATGGAAGAGATGAGTGCATTACCAATGTACCAGACATATCTGTAGAGAATACTTGTCGCAGAAAATTCACCTTTGAAATCAGAGAAGTAATTATCCTCAAATTTAGGGAAACAAGGAACAAAAATCACTGAAACCCTTACAGCAAGGCTGAGGGAATAGAAGTCCATTACAGAAGTCCATAGTGAGTTGTTAAGCTTCTCTTTCCTCCACCTCAAACTCCTACCCCCATTTTACATCATCTAACTCCTTTTTTTGTTCATTATTTCAGAAGCACCAGACTTGATCACACATGGAAAGGCATAGTTCTTTGTTTCTGGCATTTGCTGGATCAAGGTTAAAGTGGATGTAGTCCAGCTGAGTAGAAAAAGATGAAAACACTCCTAGTCTCCTATTCTATAAGCATGTGCTCCTTTTCAGAAATATGAGTATCTCTATTGAAACTTCCGAACTGCTCACCTGGGCACTTTCTCAGATGTAGGGCTTTTGGTATTTATTCTGAATGTATACTCTTGGGAATGAGTGTAAGTTTATGCAACTCAAATCTAATTTGAAATCATAACTTACAGTAATATTAGTCTAATATTCATAATTAGATTCCACTATTTGGTTTTCTTCTGTGTTTTCTGTTGTCATAGAGTTTCCTTAGTCTTTCATGCTTATCTTTTCTCTTGTGTTCTTGCTGCTAGCTGTCAGAGGGAATGGAAAATAATTACTGAAATTATTCTTAACAAATAGCTATGGTATCAAATGTCATTTGTTGGTCACAAACAGATAGGGGCATTTTATTTCCTGTGGTCATCAAAACTAAAGCACAACACTCCTGGAAATGTAAGGCACATCCTCCCAGACACTGAAATTCCTCTAATCAAAAGAATTTAATTCAGTGATGGTAAGATGCTTAATGGTATTGGCTATTATCAGATAGACAGACAGAGGGAGAGATGGAAAGAAGCCAGCAATACTTTTAGGATCTGCCTTTCTTTTTTTTTGTTTTCCTGATCTCTTGATTGTGTGTAATTTACTTTGACTTTCAGTCTTGTTTAATTTAATTTGTGTTCATTTGCTGTGCAGAGCAGTCAGTTAAGTCTCCATTTGGATTGTTATATTTTTCTTTCTCTGGGTGGTCTTTATTTATTGGATAGTTTGTTCTGTGATCTTCATCTCATTTAGTTGTCTTGCAAAGTGTGATTTGATATTTAAGGCTACAAAGTCTTTGATGATATGTTTTTATTTGTTTTTTAACTCTCATTTCTCACTCTCTAAGAATCAGGGGATGGTGAAACAGGGTTTCCTGACAGTGTTAATATAGTGAAGTTCAGTCTCTCAGTCAGCTTGTAAGTGTTGGCATGAATGAGGAAAAGATGTGATCCTGCATACTGACTTTGCCTGTAACTTGCAGGTCTTCCCAGGTGGAGTTTTAGTTTGGCCTGGGCTCGAGCACAGCCACATATGGAAAGCACATTGATGGATAACGCCTATGGGTTACACATGTCAGTAAAAATGACCAGAATGTTTAAACTGCCAAAGGTCCTACTGCCTAGAGGAGGTTAATGTACTAGTAAATCTTGCTGATTGGTTTCCTGCAGGCAGGGTAAACTACTTCCACCTAAAAGTGAAAAGCACAAGTCTTTACCATCACTTTGCTTAAAAGAGAACAAAATGTCGAATGACTGAGCAAATTCTTGCAGCCTTCTCATTCGATTGCTATCAAAGAGGGAATTTGAGACATGGCTTTGACATGTGTCCACAGCAATGACTCCCTTCATGCTTTAAGTGGCAAGTGGCAATGCAGAGATAAATGTATTCTTTATAACGGAAAGAAAATTTTTCACCTACTTCCACTTTTTTGTTTCCTGTGCAGTAGAAAGAAAAAAACCACGAAATCAGAACATGAAAACTTTGGTGAAACTCTGGCTACCGTGTACTTAGCTATCAAAATATCTGAAATGTGATTTTAGAAGTAGAGAGAGAAAACTGTAAAAAGTTGAGTGAATATTAGAAAACTGCTCATGTATCCAAAAGAACAGATGCTTCTTTTTGACAGAGAACAATCTTTAAAAGGGTTAATTGAAACCAGTAATACTGTGACATAATAGGTACCCAAAATGAGTTAGAATAATATTTTCAAAAAAAGATACAAGCAATAATATGAGAAAAGAACTATATAAGAAACAGTCACACTGGAATAAAAAAATACAAACAGAGTAAAAATATATTGCTCTTTCACTACATAACTGTAAACATTGCATTAGTTATAGTAGAACTAAGATGATTTAAGAAGGATCTGTGATTTCCAAGATGACACTACATCTTTAAACGAAAAACAATCTTTCCTGTGCCTTGTTTTTTCACTGACACTGAATTTTTTGCATTAGAACCATTGCTTCAGGTGAGATCTGTGTCCTAATTATGTGGCATGGCAGAATAAGGCTCATTTTCAGCACAGCTTGTAGGAGAATTGAACACCTTTGATCACTTTTAATAGGAGTCCTACTCCTTGTCTCTGCTCAGTGTGTGCTGAAGATTTACCCCAACATCAGGACATATTTGCAACACTAATAAAAAGTCTTTGAAAAAAATGCAATGTTTAATGCAGTCTTGGAGGGCAAAAGTGGGCGTGTATGGAAGAGGAAAGGAACAATTTTCTTTTTGTAAAGGTCACATCTGATTTTGGAAGTCTGTGGTGTTGCAGATAATCAGGTGAGACAACTGCCATGTCCACTGGTGATTGAGCCTGACCCACGTCTGCTTGGGTGATAGGAACTGTGGATCTGGCATGACACCAATGTCTATAAGCACCTGAAGGGAGGGTGCCAAGAGGATGGAGCCAGGCTCTTCTCAGTGGCGCTGAGCAATAGAACAAGAGGCAATGGGCAGAAACTGATGCACAAGAGATTCCAGCTGAATATGAGAAAGAACTTCTTTATTGTGTGGGTGACCGTGCGCTGGAACAGGTTGCCCAGAGAGGTTGTAGAGTTTCCCTCACTGGAGATATTCAAAAACTGTCTGAACAGAGTCCTGTGCCACGTGCTCTAGGATGACCCTGCTTGCGCAGGGAGGTTGGAGCAGATGCCCAGTGTGGTCCCTTCAAACCTTACCCATTCTTTGATTCTGTGATTTTTCACTGAAGAGCAAAATAACTGGTATTTTACCTCTATATTCACCTCTTTGGATTGCTATTGAACCAAAACTAGAGTCCAGTAGAATAACTCATCTAACTGTTTTATATTTGTATTTTCATGGTGTTCAGTGTATCCACACCCTTTTTCCCTCCCTTATCTTGGGTGTTTGTACATACAGATATTAGAGCTTGAATAGCATGTTCCCTTCTTCTCTGATTTGTACCCTGACATGGAGAAGTCAAAGAACCGACTTCATCAGCAAACCTATTGCAGTGACCACTGGTCATAATTTCTATTCCTGACCTCTATCAGCAACAAGGGCTTCAGAGGAGTCACAGAGATGAAGAACCAACACAGAAATTGGACATCAACCATGAGGAGAGAGCTTTGGGCCTTGAAGATCTCTGAGGAAGGACTGAAGCTTTTATGTTTTTGTAAGGAAAGGTGCTGGACTAACATATTTGGTGGAAAATGAAAAAAAGGACCATGGCACAGAAACATTCCTACAGCATGGCTGCCAAAGAAACTAACAGAAGGTAGTAAGAGATCCTTAATTTTAAGCCAAATGTACCTTTTAATTCAAGAGTTTGACCCCAAGTCTGTGTCTTGTCATGTGTCACAAAGAAATTTGCTGTACCTGAAACACTGTGATTTGTGGTTTGTTTTAATTTTTGTGTTTTGTTTTGTGTGGTTTTGTTTTTTTTTCCCTGAATCACTGAAGCATTATTTTATTCTCATTTCTGTCAGAAAAGATCACATTTGTCTTACAGTAAGCTTTGGAAAACTGCCATAATTTTTATTTCATCATGCAAACTCATGTCATAACTGGACATATGTTATTGTTCCTGCTGGCCCAAGGGTTATATCACACACTTTTAGTTTAAAGTTTTTTTAAAGAATGTTACTGGAGCCCACCTAAAATGGGAAAGGTTAAACTCTGTAATTAATCCACTGTGTTGCGTGAGTTACACCACACACAAACATCCACTTGCTACTCTGAAGTTCTTTATCTTTTTCTCTCACTCTTTAAAATTGTCATGATGGAACCCTATTTCATGTAAAACCTTATGGTCCAATTGCTATTTTTTTGTCTGCTCACCCCAAGCCTTTTTTTTTTTTCATCTTGTTGGAAGGAGACCTATAATCACGAAAAGTTTCTTACTCTTCAGTACTTCACACAGAAACTTTTCACCAATTGTTTCAATGAGGTATTTTCACTGAAGAGATATGGATGTTTATGGATTACTGAAAAAATAGATGTTTATAGTTACAGCAGCTCAAAATAAAAGATGCTTTTGTAAAAGTTGAAGTACTTTACACTACGGTGTGTTGCCATGTCCTAGAAGAAGCTTTTCAACATTTTCTTCAAATCAATTTAGTTCTGCTCAACCACTGAAAATAGAAACCCATGCAGATCAAGAAAGGTTAAATAACCCCAAGCCAAAACCCAGACCCTGTCTCCAGATGTTGCCATCTGGTCTCCAACATTCTTTTTACTTATATATTTCTCTGAAAATCCCTCCTCAAATCCCTTCTCTTTCAACCTGACTTCAGAGTTCCAAGTGGGACAGAGTAGGCAGTGTGGCTTTTGTTTTACTTGGAAAACATTCACACTGCCACTTCTTTGAAGAAATGGCTGTGTTATGACTGACAGTTTTCAGGGTTTTTTTCCTGCATTTGTTTGATAGCAGCCTTTAGCAGCTGCTGCAGTGGGGAGCAGAAGCTTGCTGCAGTCAGAGTCAGAGTGCAGGAAACCAGAGGGACCTTGGAGCACAAGCACCTGCTTCAGCCAAAGGAGGTAACAGTATGGGATGGTTCACCTCTGCACACTGACAGGCCCATGCACAGGGATCTTTGCATGGGGAAAGAGTTGCACCTCACCACTGGGCCCATGGTTGCTCTTGTTGCTGCAGATGTGCAGACCTCCTGCTCTCAGGCATGGGCTGAGTGGAGTGCCTTCATTCCCACTTCTGGTTTCCTGACTGGTCACTGACATGAAGCATTTCTTGGGTCCTCACTGACATGAATGCTCCTCGGGTCTCACAGATCTACATGATTTATAAGCTGAGAGAGGATCTGGCACTGCTGCATGCCGCAGAGCACCAGAACACTTTCCCTGTACTCATTGACAACTCCACTCCAAGTTTAATATCAACTATTTTATTTTCTGTGGGTTTTTTCCCTCATATTTCTTTCAGTTATTATGTGGTTACACATGGTAAAGGAAAACTGCTGTACGCAGAGAGCTCTGTTTTGCTCTCAGTTAAACTCATGCAGCTTGGCTGGCTTTTAGAATAAGCCAGAAGTAGTGGCAGTGATTACCTTTGTGTTGGAAAATTTTCCCTTCCCTTAGGGAAGTGTGCAGGGAAATATGTTGGTATGCAGCCGTACGTTCACCACGTAACTCATCATTGCAAGTCAGTGCTTGCTGCCTCTGACTGCTCTCAGCATCTTATCAAGATGTTTCAGTATGATGCTACCTGGATATGCCCCTGAAACCACTTCCTCTTTAGGATACAAATATCAGATTAAAGTCAGCCCTGTCTTTAAGGGGTTTTATACCTCCAAATCCTAAACATGAAGGACCTGAAATTCCAGTTTGCAGATGGACATTCTTCAAGTGGGAGCAATTGTGAAATAGGCACAACCTGTAAATTCAGATGAGAAGTGTGAACACCAGGTTTTTCTCAGACACTTTAGGGAGACCTTGAGAAGTTGTGCTGTAGTGTGTCAGCTGTCCTACTAAATATGTCCAACCACTGGGGATTTTTGTCAGCAATGTAGACAGTCTTCCTTCTTATTTTTTTTGGTGAAGGAAGGCAATGTTTATCTTTCAGTTTTCTCTCTAGCCTTGCTCCCATTCGACTGCAGCAGAGAGCATAGTAACTTCAGCCCAGTTACTATTCAATTTGACTAGTACTAGGAGAGAGGTATTATCATTGCAGAATAAAAATCTGTCAGTTTTCTGACTTTGTGCCTGCATGTTTCATTAGGGATCCAAACAGTTAAACATCCATGGAGGAAAACTGGATCTTGTACTGCTTTGGGGAAAAACAATGGACTAGCAGAGCTGTTTGAAGGTGATGGGATATCTCTGCCAGTAGAATGGAAGCAGAAGAATGGCTTCAGGGCCCATATGAAACCCATTGCACAAAGTAGAGATTTTTGTTTGCAGCAAGGGCATTTAATCATGTCTGAAATGCCTGTCTAAAGGGATCTGTAGTCCTGAGATTATCTCTGTAAATTCCTGCAATAATAAAAATGGCTCTTATCCAGAAATGTAGGCTCCTGTGATATAAATCACAAAACACTATGGAATAGCAGTTAATCTGCCAACAAAACCGACTCATTTCAAAAGAGGACACACAAGTCCATTCCATATTCATGGAGCCCCAAACAATTTTCAAACTTGGCCCTTTGCATCACTGAATGGGAGTGAGCCTAGGGTGAATCTTTTACTGTGTCAAAGCATAGAAATGTTTAATGCTATGTAAGACACAGTATATTGGTTCTCTGTGACGACAGCACATAGGTATTATGATGACATGAATTATTGCATGGGGGGAGGATCAAATATCTTAGTTAACCTCAGAAGACGAATTCAATCAAATCTTAGCATTTCAGAAAGTCAAAGGAGCATTCCGGTTTGGTTCTCCAAAAGTATAACCTGAATCCAGATATCTGTCTTGCCCATTGGATTTAAAAAGTGAGCAGTCTTCTGGACCAGCTATGTGGGGCATTTCATCAGACAACAGGACTCCAGAAAAAAGCAGGAAGGGCTGAAATCCCATAAGTTTTTCCAACATGATTTGATACAAACTGCCAAGAATGATTTATTTCAAAATGTGTGAAGTTTGCTTTCGGCCTGAGATGTTGGTTTTCATAATGTCACCGTGGAAACTGTTGACAGAACTGGCAGAAAATCCTCCACTTATCCCACAAGATTCAGCAAAAAGCAGTGCAATACACAGTCTGTACTGTTCATGTTTGGAATTCAACAAGACTAATTTCTAGGGGTTATGAATAACAGTTAGCCCTGGTGTTACAGATTTTAAGAGCCAGGGCAGTAATCAATTATATAAATCTCATTAAAAAGTGTATGGAATCTGTGAAGACAAAATCACTCGTAATTGTGAACAAACTGCAAAATATCTCTAATAGAGATAATAAAGATGAATAAAGGCATTATGACATTTTAAACTGAAATATCGTAATGTAATACAGTAGGATTAGAATGGAGCTAAATGTGGTTGCATGTTGTTAAACATTGAACACAGCTATCAGCTGAATTTATTAAAAAGTTACTTTCATTTTTTGTTAGGTTAAAGCTGGCTGGTGTCAGGAAACAGAAGCAGTAACTGCTACCTCTTCGTTTATTTGTTTAATAACTTTCACAAATAAATGATGAAAACTCAAGTCTGATGAAACAGTCATCTCAGCACATCTCTGGAGTGGTAAATATGAGATCCGTAAATATGAGTGGTAAATATGAGCTCAGCCACCATTCATATTGCATCAAAGTTGTTCCTAACTGGGTGACAGCAGAACTCTCTCAGCAACAGGAGTAGCCTAAATGTAATTGGCTCCAAATATTTTAAGACAACACAATTACCTGAGCACTCAAATGCCTGGTGAAAGATACCCACAGTATGTAGGAGGTATGACCAAGCAGTGCTCTCTCGCAGCACTGGATGATGCGCCGAACACGGACAGTGCCTTACATTTTTGAAATCACATGTATACCTTAGCAGATATACATGAGTTTTGGTCCTATTAGAAGGAATATCTATGACTTTTACATTACACAATGATTTAAAAATTCATTTAGAATCAAACCTTTCATCATCTCCTCCAAAGAGTGTGCTCTAACCACTACCATGAAGTCAGGCACTGCTGACACCACACCTCTTCCACCTCAGTCATGTGATCTATCAGCAAACAGCTCAGACCCCTCTGCTCCACCTAGTCAATATTTTGTGTTTTCTTCTGAGACGTGAGAACTAGTGTGCTGAATCATCATTCAAATTGGATTTATTAGCCACAGGCCTGGACCAGATTTAAGTATGACTGCACTATAAAGTGGGTAGAGAAAATCACAGGCTGTCTACACTTCTCTGTGCATGTGAAGAACCTTTATAGAACCAATAAAATTACCAGTCAGTTTGCATCTGTTTGCAACTCAACCTGTTCACAATGTGATCTATTCTGGTCACAAGCCCTAAATAATATTCCCTGCAAAGAAGGATTTAAATGCATCTTGGACACTGTGTACTATCCTCACAATTCTAGATTTCAAGCAAGTCTTTTACACTTCTCTATTTTAGCACATCTGTTTTGGAAATTGGCAAATGTTATATCATTTTAGTTTGCTAATTAGAAAATCACCGAAAAATGTGCCTGACTGGTTTGTACGTTTTTCTAATCTACTAATGGTAAATGAATCCAAATTAATAAAGTTGTTTCATTTTTTCTTTTTTTTTTAAATTATTATTTTTAAATCAAAATATGCCATTTTCACGATAGCTAACTCACAAAGCTTACATTTAGGGAAGAAAAAGCCAAAACAGCTCAAACTCATTTTTGATGATATCAAATATTTTTGCTGTTAGTCTCTGACTAGTTCTAAAGTTTGGTCCAAGATTTTTAGATTCTGTCATATGCATCTGATTCTTTACCTGTGTATTTGTTTTTTAACACTGAACATGGGAAAGTTAGCAGGTATTTAATCCCAAATAGTAAAATACTCCATCTGTTCCACAGTCTATTTGTTTTAATCTGACAGTGGTTTTGCCAGGCCAGTTTAGCAGTGCTCTGTACACACTGGAACTTAATTGGAGGTTCACCTAGATTAGACATTTGCATGCAGTGCATCACAATAATAAAAGCAACAGGGAAGGGTAATAGGCCTCAGATTTTCTGCTTGTTGGAGCCTGAGTTACAGCAGTCATTAGAGACAGGCATTACAGTCAAATATCAGTGGTTACATGGCTACTTAAACTGCCACTCTGATAGAAGCCATGTCCTATCTTCTTGTCTGGAAGGTATTAAAGAAATAAAAGCAGATATGAAGATGTTCTTCAACATCTGGCAACATTTTTTCTGCAAACCACATTCCAGGGTAGACGCTGTCAATGTGAAAAACCTTTATATACCTCTTCTTACCAACAGGTCATCTGTCTTTTAACACTGCGGGGAATTAAATGAAAAAATCCCTGTTACAGGAAGGTTAAGGGTGAGCTTTTGTAGTATAAAAGGCAGGAAATTCAGAGTTAAGAGTCTATTGTAACTTTGTGATAAGTTCCTTTGCTGTGACCCAAGGGCAGTGAAGTACCTAAGCACAAGCTTACCTTTAATCTTAAAGTTAGGTGCCTTCCTTAAACACACTGCTGAAGCAGAGGCCATGTGATCCTCTCATCAGTTATCATCTTTGGAAAAACACCAGGGCAATATTTACCCTGAATGATGTTTCACAGGGACTTGCTGAAAACAAATTATGAGAGTGCATTGCTATTAACCACAGGTTACAAAAGTCTGTTGGGTTTTGCTAGGTTATATCTGCTAGGTGATATCCATAATTGCTGTCACCTTCTAGACAACTGCTAAGACATAGTCACGAGAGTGCGACTGACAGAACAGTCCCTGTGACTGGAAAGTGAGTGGAAAAATTGAATTTTTTTTGACAGGTGACATTTGGGTTTGAGAGACTTGTGGTTGGAAGTGGTCACATTTTATTGCAAGAATATAACAAGTGTTTGTGAACAACATCTCTCAACATTGGCACAAATACTGTACAGACCTGAAAGAGAAGAAAAAACTTGTAAGCATTCTAGAAGTTATCTCCACAAAGATAATGAAAAAGAATATAGTTTCCAAATAGAAAAATGACCTATAGGCCCCTGGAAAAATTTATTTGTAATCTTCTCTGATATAATATATTGCAGAGGAATTCTTATAATTTCACAGAAACAAAACATTTTCACTGAAAATTGTACATATTTTTTGCAAAAGTTTAAAAGTTGCAAGAATTTTGTTCATTTTTTTGTTTTAGAGGGAAAATTCTACTTTCATATTCTCTCCCTCTACCCCTTTTATGAAGTGGGGAAAGCTAGAGAAAAGTAGAGTTATTGTTTCTTCCTCAGCACAGTCAGTCAATATTCTGAGCACCATAGCTCATATCCTTTAACAGATGACATTGATGAGATATGTCAGCTATATCTTGGGTGAAATCCAGGTTATTAACCAGAAATGTGCACAAGTGCCTACTTCACTCATCACAGAAGAAAAATGTCCATAGCAAAGCACTTTCCTTGTTCAAATATCCAGCTTTTCTCTAGCAAAGTATCCTGTCTTTTTAGGTCCCAGATTCTGTTTTCTCCTGGACCTGTTCAGCATCTGCAACTTGGTGTATTCCTGCATGGTTATTACTCTTTTCTCTTACAGCAATGCAAGCACATGCTGCTCCAAACAGCAAACCCCTTTGCTCCCCTGGAACAACACCTACTTTCACAGATTTAGCTTCTTTCCAGACACCAGTGTAACCTGCAGCCAAAACCAGCAGTTGCCATTTTCTCTAGTGATCCTTCTCTATGAAGTAGATTATTTGAATCTTCTATTGCTGTAGGGTCTGGTTTTCAAACATATCAAGGTACATTACACCAATGGAAACCCACTTGAAGGCAGTCATTGTAATCTGTCACTAGAATAGCATGCAAGATAAGTTTCTCTTTATACTGTAATGCTTATTTCACTCCATTCTTACTAGTGTGGGCTTGTGAAAATTAAAAATGTGTGTGTGTGTCTCCCCAAGAAAAGAAATTAAAAACGTAAGATGACTTATTTGTCCTAGAATATTTAGAAAGAAAAGCAATAAGTTTTCAGTTTTGTTTCAAAACAAAAACAAAATCATAAACAAAACCAAAAACCTACAAAATCCCCCAAACTTTTTTAACTTTCAGGAAAATATGTTATTTTTAGGTTTCATTCTTTTAGAATTTTAAACATTCTTTTTATATTTTTTCAATGCATGCTAACTGAAGTGACACTTTAATACATTCTGCTACTTCTGACATTTATTATACATAAATAGGTGAAATATCATAATATTGCATTTTAAACTCTGTGATTTGAAAAATATTTTTAATTTTATTACTTTTAACATGTAGGGTAATGAAATTATAAAAGAGAAAACCACAGATGAAGTCAGAGAGCAAGTAAATAAATATACTTTTTTAAAATAATGGTTTCTTCTGGAAGTCACTTCAAAAAATTCCTGGAAGGTGTTATTGTTTCCCCAAATCTGTAAGTCACCTAGCTTTTCAGTTAGAGAGCAATTCTGGAGTGTTCTTAGGGTTGATCAAGTCTTCAAAGAAAAGACTGTGCAAGCCTGACAAGATTTTCTAATTTAGGTATACTCTTCTCCCCATGCAATTACTTTTTACTGATTTTTTTTCCAGATAAAAACCACAAGTCTCTATGTGGACAGGTTCCAAAGCAGACTGAGAAGGAAAAGCTTATTTAAACAAGCCAAAAGGACAGATTTTAGTCAAATTTCTTGCATTTGACACCTCTGCTGGGTAAGCCCTTGATACAACACTGAATGCTTGTCTTAGAGCACATAGTGTGCATGTGTGTATGCTGACACACAGACTTCTCAGAGCATATGATACAGCTTTGAAGAGTACCTAGAAGCTTACTCTCTGTCCTAGTTAGGACAGCTGAGACCAGTTCATCATGGTATGGGTGTAACCCAAAACTGTGTATTCTATAGCCTTCCATGCCATTTCCCAGAAATTGTTAGCAGTAGAGGCCTGTAGATGTTCCTGTCCTCATACCCTTTTATGGAATTCCCCGCTCTGAGGGAAGGACTGAGCATCCTCATACCCTTTTATAGAATTCCCTGCTCTGGGGGAAGGACTGAGCATTCCTGCCTGAACTGGAGAATATATAAACTTGGAGTTTTGGAACCTTTTTACCACTCGTGGGATCCAGAGGAGGACTGCAGCTCACCGCTCTCGGCCAGACTGAGACCACCACCCTCGACTGGACTGCAATCACCATTTTGACCGCACTGCAACAGCTCTCCCACCAGCAGGTTTTTCCGCTCTCCCTTTACTTTGAACTCAGGGGGGGCCCGGGGAACACCGTTTTGTTCATGTCCCAGGGTGCTGGGTTGTACATTTGGGTTTTTGTGGATTGAAGCCGGTTGTTTGTCTGTATAATCATACTTGTTGTGTTGTTTTATTAAATTGTTATTCTGACTTGTGGTCTCTCTTTTGAGTTGAGTTCATTTCCCCTGCTGGTTTACCTTTAAACCAGCACACTTTCTTAGAAAACACATTGATTTTTATGACTTGTTAGTCATTACAACTGTTTGTAACTCAAGGTTTTCAAAGGATAGTCAATTCAAAGCAAACAGAAATACTTTTTCCATTTGCATTGGCATTTCCCCTATTTGTGAAACTCACAAAAAAACCCCTACTGTTTTCTCTGGTAAGAAAATCTACGAAATCAGAATAGAGTTGCTTTGCTACCAGACCATTAGCAGTTCTCCTGTGCTCAACTTGCACTGTTAGCTTAGAGCTTTGACTCTAACCTCCAATTTAATTAGTAGATAGAACATATCAGAGGTTATAACACAGTCAGTGGAAAGCTAAGACACTGCAATCTCTGAAACAATGAGATGACAGAGATAGTTGAGAAGTGCAGAAGGGTGTTTTAGCTGATGTGATGCTGTTGTGAAGTGCTATCCTCAAATATGCCAGTCCCTGGATAGTACTGCAAAGCAGTGCAAAGTGTTCTCAGCTCTATTTCCTCAGCTGTAAACAGAGCGAAGTTCTCACCTTTGAGAACTATCCTTATTTACACTATCCTCTATTTACTCATCTTCACCACACACCAGAAGCCTCTCAAACAAAACTTCATGGGACCCATAGAAGGAGATAACTCAGAGGCTGTGTGGAACCTAAAAAAAGACTTTATTTGTTAAAAGAGTTTTCCAACAAACTGTGGAGTCAGTGAGTCTCTGGGCACTGAGTTTAAATGCAAAAAGACACATAGACATACATATTATTTCAGTTGGAAGGGACCTACAGCTATTGTGAAGCCCAAGTGCCTGAAAAGGGTATGCTAAGGAGAAACCCTGAATTCTGAGGATGCAATATAAAGGCCAAAGGATAGCACCAAGGCTTGCTTTTCTGCTCATGGGCTTAAGCCATGTAGGAAATCAGAAAATGAAACATCTTTTAGTTGTGTAAGTGGTAGTAGACATCACCACCTTCTTGTTCAGAGGCTCTGATTAAAAATGCAAGTTTTCTGCCTCATTAACAAAACCCAAAGAAATGAACAAAAAAGACCAAACAAACATTTAGTTTAGTGGGAAAGTGAACTGAAATGTGACAAGTTTAACTGTGTTATAGTATGCGTTTTATGATTTCTAACACTAGTAACAGTCTTGGTTAATAATTTAGAACACAACAAATGTATGTGTCTGTTGATAACTGACACCTGAGTGTTAACTAAGTTCCAGTTTAACAGTCAGAATTTGTTTTAGCATTTCGGTAGGCCTGCAACTTAACCTTTATGTGGGTGCTGGAACAAAAAAAATTTTTTATTGTGTTTATCTTCATTAAGTTAAGGTTTCAGAGAGATCTCTTTCATGAAGTGTAAGCTATGACCTTTATAATTAATTTTTAATAGCCTTCTGATAAAAGGAATGCAGAAATCTCAAAATGCAAGAGGGGTTAGAAAGGTTGCTTTATAAAGGACAAGATCTGTATTTCCTGATGTTGTGGAAAGCTCCAGTGTTTCATGGCAGATAGCAGAGTACAGAAAAATAAGCTTATCTTTCCACTTTCTTTCCTGCTAAATTGAGGGTTCAGGTCTGTATTAAAAAGAAATCTAACTCTGATGAGGCAGAGCAATTGTCAGGTGCACGCTTTGCAGGACTGAGTCCTCATCGAACACAAAGCTTTCTTCATTGACCTTGATATTCAGCAGGACACAACAAGGCTACATGAAATTGTGTACACTGCTGAGCAGAGTAACACATTTATAGAAACATTCATACTTTTAGATGCTGTGAAGCTCTGGGAGTGAAATGTGATGTTTGTGTGAATTAATTGATTTCGCTTCTTTGTGAGAGAATGCACAGCATATTGTGGATTTTGTGGTTTTATTTCTTCTTTAACATAGTGTTTGCTTGATATGATTTTCAATGCTTTGTTGTAAAAATTATTTTCCAGAAAAGCATTGCTTTTCATGGAATGCCTTGTCTTAGGCAAACAGAGGAACTTGTCCAAGAAACACTGCCTCATGTACTGAAGAACTGTGGGATTGATGACTTGGTTGTAAGGCAGTACCTGTGAAATGAATTGGGACTGGAGCAGCAATAATAATCTGACCCAGTGTCCTCCTGGAGCAACCATGTTGCTCAAAGCCCCATCCAACCTGGCCTTCAATGCTTCAAGGGATGGGGCATCCACAACTTCTCTGGGCAACCTGTTTCAGTGCCTCACCACCCACACAGTAAAGAATTTCTTCCTAATATCTAATCCAAACCTACTCTCATTTATTTTGAATCCATTCCACCTTTGTCCTGTTGCTCTTTACAGAGTTCCTCTTCATCTTTCTCGTAGGCTCCCTTCAGGTACCAGAAGACTACAAATAGTCCTAAACCATCTCTTTTCCAGGTGGAACAAATATAATTCTCTCAGCCTTTTCTCATAGCAGAGTTGCTCCATCTCTGTAATCATCTTGGTGGTGCTCCTCTGGAGTTGTTCCAAGAGGTCAATGTCCTTCCTTTGCTGAGGATGCCAAAGATGGATGCAGTACTCCAGGTGGGGGTCTCACCAGAGCAGAGTAGAGGGGCAGAATCCCCTCTCTTGACCTGCTGGCCACGTTTATTTTGCTGAAGCCTGGGATATGGTTGGCTTTCTGGGCTGCAAGTGCACATTGCTGGCTCATTTTAAGCCTCTCGTCCACCAGCACCCCCAAGTCCTTCTCGGCAGGGCTGCTCTTGATCTGTTCATTCCACATATGATACTGGGGTTGCCCCGACCCAGGTGCAGCACCTTGCACTTGGTCTTGTTAAATATCATGAGATTCCCACGGGCCCAGTTTTTGAGCTTGTCCAGGTCCCTATGGACGGCATCCCGTCTTTCAGGTGTGTCAACAGCACCACACAGCTTGGTGTTCAGCAAATCTGCAGAGGGTGCACTTGATCCCTTTGTCTACATCATTAATGAAGATAATAAATAACACTGATCCCAATACCAACCCCTGAAGGACACCACTTGTCACTGATATCCATCAGGACTCTGAGCCATTGGCCATTACCCACTAGATGTGACCACCCAACCACTTTCTTCTGTGATGTGACCCAGAGTACAAAGTGGAACCCTGTCAGTTTAGGCAAGTAGCACTATTAAAACATAGAGACAGCAGTCCAGGGGATTGATTAAAAGAGGTGTAACTTTTAATTCCACATGGAGGCTTCTCAGTGACCCAGCCTGCTCTCCTCAGCAGTCTTCATTCAAAATTTGGGTTCTTGGGAACAGAAGTTTTCTCTCTCTCAAGATCAATACCTTTCAGTGTTCCCATGGCACACAAAAATGCAAACTTCAACACAAAATGAATCTTTAGATAATGTGACTGTTTCTCCATTCTGTTGTTTCCATGGCATGTTTTTATGTGCTTAGCAGTGAGCTATGGCAGGAGCTGTATGTGTTGATGTACCGACATGTTCCCATGAGCAGTCATTTCTTACCTATTTTCTATCAGAAAAAGAAGGATTTACTGCAAATGTTTCGCCTGGTAGGGAATTTTTAATAAGATAGCAAAATTGGTGCTCTGTGTGTCTTAAGCAGAATCCTCTTGGCATTAGCAGTCATTACCTCAGTAAATCTATTATTCTTTTATAATATACCAAAGTCTATATATTATATTTTTATCATATGAAAGTTTATTTATGATGTTGTAGTGAACACAAGCAATTTACTATAATGCTGTGAAAGTTCTAATGTTACTTGAGGAGCTGAGTCTACTTACTAGAAAAATCCCAACCAAAACCCCAAAAAACCCCTACATAACAATATGTCACCTCAGAGGTCCATCACTCTCTATTCCATTTACTGTGTTCCCACAGGCACAGGCTAAACTAGATAAACTCACAGGTATTTTCTCTTGCACACATTTGTGCAGTGGAAGAGTGGGGAATACACCAGGAATCAACAGCATTTTAGCTTCTGCCCACTTTCCTCTTTTAGACTGGGAATGCATATAGTTCCAGTTTGCCATACACTATTTGGAGTTTGCCTCCACAAATAGCTAAAGTGACAAATTGTTGGTGATTTATTGTTCAGTATGCATGTTTTCAATACAGAAAATAACATATTGGCTTCAGTGCTTTAAAAATATGACTGCAAGTTTGAATGTTCAATAGCAATATCTTCCAGGTGGTTTGGATAAAGACTGGCTCAAATCACCCCCCGAGGATATTTTGTTTTGAAAATGTTTATACTCTGCTGCTGAATGCTAATGCTAAAATGTATCTCTTTTTTATTTTTTTTTTGAGTCTATTTCTTACTTATTGTCAGAAGTCGGTGGTTATCACAAATTAACGTTGTCAATCTTTCATTCTCTATGTGAATAAAATTATTATTAGATGCTTAGCAAAAATATTGTCCTAATTTTTTCCCTGTATAGTTAGAGGAATAAACAATTATCTGTTTTATGTTAATGTATCTCTATTAAGCGATATGTAAATATCCTTGTCGGAAAAAAATTCTAATAGTATTATTCTGCTTTTGTGTCCATTTATTGTGTAGGTACAAATATCTATTGAACCATCTAACTAAATAATATGTAACTATTTATGAAATATTTATCAGCATTTATGGATATATAATTCGCCAATACCTATGACTGGCAAAAAAACCAAAAACCAAAACCAAATCCAATCTCCTTTCTGGCCGTATGACGTGGTTCAGGAGCTAGAGATCTTAAAGTCAACAGTCTCTTACTCCTTGGTGGCTCTGATAATATATCACTTTAGTGCATCGCACACACGAGGTCACACAGAAGATCACAGTAACGTTGTGAGGCAGCTCTGGAATTTTGCAAAGTATTCTGCTAACAAAGCTACTAGCCTTGCTATCTGGGAGACTTATTTTTACATGAAAAGACTATCTGTTCACTCTTGGAGTTACTATATGTGAAAGCTATCAGTTCACTTTGAGTCCATCAGTCTCCCTAAGTGATAATTTTTGCCAGTTTATCCTATTTGTGATGATAGGAGCCATCTGTCTCTCTCTGCTTTGCACATCCTCAAATGAGTTCTTACATATTAAGAAAACCTTTTCCCCTTTACCACTGACATGCAGTTGCCATTTTGATAGTAATTATAACACTTTCCCTTAAGAGTTCCTTTTGAACTTCAGTGTTTGGAAAATATCTGCTTTAATGGGCTGCTTATTTCTAGTTAGAGGCATGATTGAAATGTTTCATATTTCTCCAAGCTGTGAGTATTAAATAATTGATAGCTGGGAACAAATTCCTAAGCTGCAATTTAATCACTGACATCTCAAGCTGCCATTAGTGTTGGCCAAATTGCTGAAACACAGCTTTTTATTTAATCAGGACATAATATATTTTTCCCAGAACAATTCCAGTCTTTCTGATTCTCATGAGACCCCTTATCCCAGAGGCTTACCTTGTTAATGACTGAGATGTGGTGCACATGAGAAAAATCTCCCTTGTAAAGGAGAAAGCATATATGCTTTGTTGGCTTTCCTGTTTACGATTCTTTGCCTAACTTTGGCCTCTTGTTGATGAGACCCCTGCTTCGTGCCAAGTGAGCTCACTTCCACCCTTCTGCAGCTCAGACCTGGTGCATCCCATAAGGGTGGAGTGCTCCAAGCTGTAACAATATGAGGTTGCTGGTGCTCTGCAGGTCACTGTTTTCTTTGGAGGCAGATGGTTGTTGTAGTTTCCAATACAGCAATGGATTCCTTCACTGAACAGCATGACCCTGGCCGCTGGGACTTCCAAAATACTGTCAAAAATATTTTTTGTTGTTGCTGATGCTGCAGAAAGGTACAAGTCATTGCTGAGTAAACATCAGGACAGACATCAGTGGTTGCTCTCTCCTCAAAATTTTCAGAGCTCGAAACAGGCAAAGTTTGAACACCTAATCTGGCACACTTCATATGGTTTTTTCTGACTTCTTGCAATGCCTCAAAGGATTTCTTGAGACATTTCTGATACTTATTTCACAAAAATTTATTGATTTACATGATTCTACCTAGAATCCCAAATTTCTGAGAAACATAAATGTAGAAATACATTTTTAAGGCAATTTTCTTTTTTTTTGTGTCTAACTTGTTTTATTTTAAGTGCAAGAGCTTTAGCCTTTGTTGAAAAGACATCTTAGTTGTGTATTTAAGTTAGCATTCTTGTCTATCTTGCATGTAAAACCTTATATATTTATATGTAGAAAATTGGAACAACCTATATTTGTATTGGAATAGAATAACCTACAGTTGTAACACTGAAATAATCTAATTGCAATGGGCTGTGGAAATGAGGGAAACATATCCAGCAGTATCCTTGAAAACCCTTGCCAGGGAGTTTCAGGTATGTATTATGAGTTAACCAACATACACATGGGCCCCTTAATTTGGTGATAGGAAAGCAAGTGTTGCAGACAATTCACTCTTGAGAGCTGTAGAAGGAGCTTTTGCTTCTGATAGAGATGTGTGTGCTATTCCTGCTGACACTGGGAAACACTGAGGACGTATGAAACAGAAGACCTTGTCAGGAATCCCCATGCACTCACAGATCTGTAACAATAATATGATGCCAGCACAGATATTAATCTGAAACAAGGTAATAATGAGGACATGAGCCTGAGATACAATGAATTAATTTAAATGTGATCTCCAGAATATGACACCCCTGTGTTTTCATTGTTAAGCTCTGGTGGTTTTAGGATCAGCATAAAGTCCTCCAAAGCACAGGTTTCATGTCTGCTAAATAAAGAGTCAGCAGTTGATGCATCATAGGAATCTTTGCTCAGATGTGCCTGTGCCAAGGTTGCTTTAGCGGGCTCAAGCAGTAATCTTTTATCTAATTCGAATTATATAGAGACACATGGGTGTAAATAGTCCCCTGTATTTTGTTTTGACCTATTAAAAAAAAAAAGAGAGAGACCTACATTCCTAATTTTTATATGACTATCCTTACACAGCCTAGGAACACATGGAATGGATTACCCTGGTCTATGTTGCTGGAGGACATGAATGGCTCTTAAAAGGAGAGGATTTGTTGGACTGCGTTGTCTCTAATTTGTCAGCAATGTTGGCTGTAATCTGTAAATGCCCCTTGTGATACGGATAAATTTGAAAACCTATGCATCCACTCTGTAAAAAACAAACTTGGGGTGGGGAACATGTGGAATGCTGGCTGAACAATATTCCTAAATAAACCAATTGGAAAAAGAAGCGGCTTTCTCTGCCAGGCGGAAAAAAGGAGTCAATGAATTATAGAGTAGATCGTCAGCTTTTGCTTGATAATTTTAGCCTGTCATGTTAAGGCAGTACCAATCACAACTATTTATGATTAACCAATCTCTTGGTTCCACAAAACTTAAGGTCCTCGGGTCACTGAAAGTTTGTCCTTAGTTCCTGGTTCACCAAAGGAAATAGATGGTTTCTTAAAGGAGTATTCCATGCATAGTGGGATACTTCTTTAAAAGAATAGACTTTCTTGAAAAAAGAGTATCAACATCTGTTTAAGCCTCCTGGGGGTGGAAAGGTGGAAGCCACTTCTCATGGCTGTCTAATGCTGAAGTCAGAAAGGCAGACTACCCTTGTCTTACTCGGGTGGCTTACATGCATTTCCATACACTTCCCAGAAGCACATGCAGTTGTCATACATAGACTGCCTAGTATCCTTTATCCGTTACAGCAGAAGTATTTCACTTGGTGCTTGCCTTTTTTCACGCATTTTATTTATATTCAGAAGGCCAGTACCCTTCCAACAGATACCAGCTCAGACCAACACTTGATATAAGACATGGAATTTTCTTTACCCTGAAGCTCAAAACAGGCAGCAGTTAGAGGGAAGGTTTGACTGAGTCCTCCAGGCTCCTGACATCCCACATAGGTTTGACTCCTGCCCAGCTTGGGTTAAACCATGACTCTATGTTAACCCTTTCCAATCAATAAATACTCAGGCCTGTGTTTTGGCACTAGGAGAGAAGGATGCATCAGCAGGTGCTGCTGCTTCTGGGAAAACAAACAATGTCCTGCTGTGGACTGCAGATGTTTGCCTCCCCCACCTCCCCCAGGCATCCTACCTTGAAAATGTCAGGACAGACTTCAGCTTTCTGCAATCCTTTGTCAGATTCTTCAGAATCCTAGGGATCAAAACATGCTGCTGACATGCAAGATGATGTGTTATTAATAAGTTTGCCTTTGTCCCATTAGTCTAAAAATACTTAGATAATGTTACAGAGGTTCACATGGTTTGCCAACACATTTGGCTGAAATGAAAAGTATCTGCTGGAGAGAACTGAGAACAGAGCCCTGGGAATGACTTTTCCACTGGGTTCAATTAGTTGAATCCCATAGAATATTTTATACTAACACTGTTACAGAAATACAGTATTGGAATTTTAAAAAAGCCTTTGGGTTAGTTCTAAAAAACCCCAAGGGTTAGTTTGTGGCATTCTGCTTCTGTCCATGGTTAGCCAAACATATTACTACACTGCCTGGGAGCAGACTGGGAGGGAAATTCCTGCCTACAAGAGACAATTTCCCTTTCGCAATCACTTCACTCTCAAGGATGGTTATGCTGTGGGAGGTCGCTGTCTTGCCTCTCATATATTACTTAGTACCTGTTCCATTGTGTATCTGGTTTTGATGACTGAGGGAAGTCCTAGATAAAAATAGGAAGGCATGGGAGATATCAGAAGAAAGAGGCACCTGGATCCATCCTGAATGCATCAGTCCTTACTGTACTTTTTTATATGGCACAGCACCACTCTCCCATGTTTTGTGTAAGATTTCCTAGGTGTACATAGAGAAGTTTACTTTGCAAGTCACATGTTGTATTAAGCCACTGTAAGTTTATTCAAAATGCTTCAGAGTTATTATGTGTTGTACCATGGATCTCAACATGTGTTGTTGCAATTTGTCAGAACTATTGCCAGATGTCCAGAAAACTCTCTTGGATGTCCAAGTATGATGGAAGGGGAGAATAGAGGAGGGGGATTTTTTCATTCTTCGGTTCCCAGTGTACTGGCTGTCATGGGAGATTGCAAAATACAAAGAGAAGGAATGTCATGCCCTTTTGCACTGTTAAGTTTTTTATAGTACACAAACAACTTTGCATCATCCTCTTACAGGCCTTATCAGTTTTGAAAAGATATTACCTGGAAATCTTACTAAACCAAAGTTTTTAACAGCACAGAGCTGATAGCAATATTTTAAACAAGCAAACTTGGGGCCTCAGCTCAGTGGCCTTGCGACTGCAACAAGCACACGGCTTTGATAAAATAATGGATGCCATATGTTGTTTCTTAGAAATGTCATGCAGTTTGAGTAAGAAAATAATTTTCTGGTCCAAGAAAGCTCGTGGGAAGCAGAAAAGTTGACAAAAAGCTCCTTAAGAAAACAGTAAAAGCTCCTTACCACTAAGTCCTGCACTTATTTTGCATTTTATTGAAACTTATTTGTGAAAGACATATATCTGTTGACCAAACTCTGTAACTTCCTGAGTCAAGATTCTTTCTGAAAAAATGTCTATCTGTTTCTGCTTTTTATATGCCATTTCTGCAAGGTTTATTGATTAACATATTGTCTGGGTCTTTACGACTGATATAGTTTTGCAAATGATTAGAGAACAGCTTCAGCATTGTTATTTTCAATATTTGGTTCAAAAATATGACCTGGATGTAGAAGCCATCTACTGTTTTTCTCGTGGAGTGGTGTTTTTCTCATTAAGTGCTTTTCAGATAAAAATATTTTATGGAAAGAAAATTATAAGTGTTATGGAGCCTGTAGAGCATAGGATTATGGCTGGTTTGTGCTGATATTTTTTCTTGTTCTTAACACCAATGTGATCAGTGCAATCTAAACAATGAAGAATAGAGCAACCTTGAATATTAGACTAAAAGGAGGTAAATGAAAAAATATCATTGTTCTTTTCCTAAAACTCATAAAACATTTCTAAACTCTTTACAATGAATACAGCCTTGAAATGTGAGGGGTTTTTTTCTCCACAAACCCCTTCCTGTTTCTTCATTTTCAGACTGTCTTTTTTTTTTGAAATCTATTCAAGCTGTCTAACTTTCCCCTCCCACACCATGTGCTCACCTTAGAAGGCCAAGGTATCTTTTGGTCTTTTTACACATCCGTGGGAGTTCTTTGTTATGGGTAACAGTGCTTGAAAACACACCAGAGACAAAGTAAAGTGCTTAGCTTTGTATGGTTGAGGAACTTCTTGCTCAGACAGCAATGTCCCTGCTAATTTAGGAGACACAGTGATAAATCCCTAAAAGCTCTCTTCAGCCAAATGGATAACAATTTTGATTGGGATTTCTCAGAAATAAGAAATTAAGATGTAGGCAAATAAGACCATTCTTCGGGATGGAGGAGGCAGTGGAGATAAAAAAAGGGGTAGCAGCAGGTACTTTAGGACTTTCATAGCTCTTTTCTCTTTAATTAGAGAATATACTGTTTAGGATCCTGCATGTATGTATGTGTGTGTGTGTGTGTTTCTGTGCTAATATTTATGATGTAAATGGGAAATTTTTTTTTTTTAACTTGTATCTCTGCGGCTGAACACAAAACACCCCTGCAAATTACTTATAAACAACATAAAAATGTTGCAATTCATTAGTAGAGCATAACAGGCAACATTTACCTGTTTTCCTAATCACATAACTTGTATAGGAAAATATTATATGCAAGAGAGTATAGAGAGAGTTGTAGAGGAAAACAGCTCATTTTTTTTTTTAGACTAGACATGGCAGCAAATTTCGTATTAAGGCCATAGTTTGGCTTGATTTTAACACATTAGTTTGCTTATTTTGTGTATATATAGGAACATATGGGTGGGTTACTGCTTGGGGCAGATGGGTCATGTTCCTCTGGGACACTATGCATGCAGAATGTTCTCTTTCAAATCATCTAAGACTGCAGCAGACGTCATGGATGTGTTTAAAAAGGTTTGTCTCCTCTAATGTACTTACTCATGTCGTTCTGTTATGCATGAGATTATCTTCATGCTGCCTGCAATTGGGTCATTCTTAGATAGTCTTGATAATAACTGGCATATACATTTTTAATATAGGTCTAGTGTAGTGGGGGGCTATATTTTTTTCACGCCAGTTGGGGGTTATCTCTCTACAGATCTCTTTCTGAACTGCGTTTTGAAGACTGCAGTTCTGAATTACTGTTTTTGTACTAAAGACAAAGCAGGGACCTTTACTGTTAGAAACTTAGTGTATTTGTTTTTTCCTTATGTGTCAGGGAAAACTTCTACAAATCACTTCACTAAGAAGTGATTTATAATAGTAAGAAAAGGTAATTTTTTTTCAAGTTATGTGTCTTATCAAGGCAGAAAAGATGGAAAACATGCCTGTTAGTGCATTTCTTCCATGCAAATTTAGAGGAAAAAGACTTAATGCCTGAATCGCCATCAGGTGAAATTTGTTTGACTATGTCCCATTTATGTGCTATCTGGGTGAGTTCCTTGACAGGATCGTAACATTTGTTACAAATGGTAGCAGAGACTAAAGTTAAGGCTCTCATGTCACATACGAGTCAAATAAATTTTTCAATTCAAATATGTTGAAAAGCCATAAAGCCTCATATAAATAAATTACGGAGAACTTCTGCTTGTTCTAGCTCCTGGGGAATAAAATTGACTTCATACATTTTTAGGTGGTTTGGGCCATCCCTCTTGAAAAAACTGCTCTGTAATAGGTGGTGCAAACCACAAGGAAGCATACTGTATTTTGCTGCAGAATGGTCACTGGTTAATGGCTTGCTGCAGCTTCTGCCCCACTAATTTGCTTATTAAGTCTTGTGACAAGTTTCTGACAGGATTACTATGAACAGGATTTGGGAAAACATTCAAGATTCAGCCTTTCTGTGGGCATAGCTGTAATTCCATAAGATTCCAACCATACATACATTTTATAGATATAGGTGACAGGAGAAAATAGTCACAAATATATGAAAATTCAGTCTGGAAGAGATCTCTGGAAGCTTATCAATTTATATGACACTACTAAAAAGTTACAGTAAGAAGAAAATGATAAAAAGCTAAGGGCAAAGTCTTAGCAGGTAAATGGGTTAATGGTTGCTTCACTGAAAAAAAAAGTTTGTTTCTTAATTGATTTATTATTTGATCAGAAAATATTTTTGTCTGCTGATCTCCAGTGGAATTTGACCACCAACTGACTTTTCCAGGTTCATAGAGAGTTTTAGGATAATAGGAGCAGGAAAGGATCCCAAGAGGCTTTGCACAGTCAGAGCTGCAAAGCATGCAAGGACAGAGATTGGACAACCTCTCTGGCCAACCTACTCCGTTGCCTACTGTCCTCAAGAACAAAATGTTTTTTCTGATATCTAATCCGATTCTATCATTTCAGCTTGTGCTGGTTGTTCCTCACCCTCTTGCCATACACAGCTGAAGAATCTGGCTCCTTCTTCTCAGCTGCCTTGTACATACTGGGTGCTGCTGTTAGACTTGTATAGAGCCATTTTTCTCCAGGATAAACCAGGCCAGGTCTCTCAGTCTCTCCTGGCAGGGCAACACCTCCAGCCCAAATCAAGCCCCTTGCTTAACTCATGACAATTCATCAATGTCTGTTCTATACTGAAAGGCACCAAGGTGCAATCTGCATGCTAGATGTGGTTGAAAGTACTGAGTAGAGGGCAATAATCCTGGTGTCAAATCATTTGTAGGCTCAGGTTCTTCATCTAGAGGTTGTGTTTGGTTTTTTTTTAAATTTAAGAAAGCAGTTTTGTATCTACTCTGAATCCCAGTGTTTCAACAATTAGTCACGTGTTCTATAAATTGACATTCTCATTTAATATGTACAAGTGGCACTTCTGAATAGTGGAAATCACACTGTGTGATTTCTCTGGTTGAAATTGGTTAAAAGAAGCTAATAATTAGTGTTTAATGATCTTATCTCTTTGATAAGAAATGAAAAAGATATATTGCATCTTTTTGTAATTGCTTCATTGAGTGATCAGCTAGCCAAAAATATTCACTGCCTATATATGGCAGTATTAGATACGAATTTATTTATAAAGCTGATTTTGTTTCATTTAATTTTAGAGACATACTCTAGTTCCATTTAAACGAACTCAAAAGTCAAATATATGAATATCTTAATGGATTTCTAAGTAATTATATGTTAATTGAAATCTTATTTCTGTTAGTAGAAACAGACTGTAATATGAGATAGTTCCCTTTCTATCGAGAATATTATTTTCTAACACATATTACCATCAAACATTATCTTTTTGTTTGATTCTTTTTTATTACACATTACTTCCACTAGGAAACTGAGCAGTTGGGCATGAACTAACTTAGGTAAAATAAGAACTGTATTCCAGTTGAAAATCATATGCTATTGAACCATGATTGCTTTAGAGCGTGGAAATTTCTATTATCTTAAGTGCTAAAAAAGCCCCAAACAAAGAAGCAATTAAAATTGTGTTCATGAAAGCTGCTAGATTGACAGTTCTGCAAAATTAAATCCCTCTTTTTTTCAAAGGGGAGATGGTTATCACATGCAAAGTGATGCTACAAACTTGTACGCATCATCTGTTAATATGCTTCAAACATCACCTCAAGGAGGAAGAAATAATTCTGTTTACATATGTCATCCTGCCCATATCATACACTGAGAAAAGCAGCTAATTTTGCTGGCAATTTTCATAATCCACTAAGAGAGAGTCCGTTGACTAGGAGTGAGTGAATAATTGATTTTTTGGTTTAGTGGCTAAAAGGATATAAATGTTTGGTTGTAATAGGAATAAAAACATTTTAGTTATTGCCATTAGACTTTTTTTAATCTCAGAAAAATAAAAAAAAGCTATTCTCTTTTGAAACTGGTAATAAATGTCAGAGAAATGAAGATCCACATTCATAATGTCTATGACTTCTGCAGTACTCTTATAATTAGGCTACTGACTTATTGAGAGACATAAGTTCAGATTTTCCTCTGCCAAAGCTGAGGCCCTGTGTCCAGGAAAGTTTTCCATTTCCTTCTATGACTCATGGAGTAAGTAGGATGGAATTTGATTTCCCATGATGTTTCAGTAATTTTGCCCTTTAGAATCACTGACTGTAACTCATGGAAGTAGTCTGCAGAAGGAGACACAGGGCTACACACCTCAGTATTCCCCACACCTTGGCACTGACATTGACAGTAACTAGGAGGAAACAATAACCTGAGAAGAGTACTCTGCAGCCAGAGTTAAAACCCAAGTTAAGGCTCTGAGACTTGGAAAGACTGATCAAACTACAATGATATTGGCTAAATAAATCTGTCTGTGTTGGCAGTATGTGTGAATGCAGCCCTTCATTTGCTCAGCTTTTATTCCAAGTGAGTGAAAATAAAATTTTTCTAAATTTCTGAGTCAGTTTATCTCAGAAGGACTGGAGTTTCACCATTTTCATTTTGGCTGTTATTGCTAGGTTAAACTGTGTAATTTTGGCATCTGTGAGAAGCATTTTTCCATACACACACAGTCTTTGGGAAAAACTGCCATGTTGTTTCATCTATACTATTAATGTATTACGGTCTAAATTTGTGGAGAAGAAAATATGAGGGATATTTTAAGTCATAAGCCTCTTATACTTCTGTTGAGATTTGTAGGCAGACAGTACAACTTCACAGCCTCCAATTCTGCTTGTCAAAAGAACGATACAGAGACATACTCTGAGTTCATGTACATAAGCACCGCAAGAACAGGATAAATGAACCTGAATGGAAAGTACCACTCCCCTCTGGAATTATATCCTAGTTTGAACATCTAGCCTCAAACATCAGAATTTAAAAATTAACGTTACGAGTTAATCAGGTCTGCATTTACTTCAGAAGTATAAGCAATTTTTGCTTCTCAAAAGAAGCAGCAGCGTTAGTGTGTCTCCAGACCTCCTGATTGGAGGCCAGAGTAGACCAGTTATGTTGATCAATATGGCCAAGGCTGAGATGTTGTTTCAGGGAGTCCTTGTATATTCTCTTTGGGGCTCCTCTCTTGCGGCAGCCAGTGGCAAGTTCACCATAAAGCAAGATCTTAGGGAGGCGGTGGTCCTTCATCCTTTAGATGTGTCCTGCCCAACTCATCTGTGTTCTCAGCAACATGGCCCCAATACTTGCAGCAGCAATGTCAGTGTTGAGACATGATAGTTCATGGGCAATTAGGGCAGAGCGACACTCAGGACGTCCACTATCTGCAGTATCAAGCATGGTTCTGATGTTCCAGGATGCGAGAATCAATTTGGGTACACCTTTGGAGGCAGGTGTATACCTTTGTCTCTTGATCTTTGTGTGACCACATGAGAAGAAGATGCCTGTTGGTCGGGGTTGACCAACCGGGTGAAGGGGAGATGAGCTTTGGTTAGGCCACCTTTTCTAGGCCCCTCTCTGAGTGGAGCAAGCAGTGCTCTCCTTGAAAAAGGCTGCTTGGTCAGTCAGGGTGCTGTCGAAAGAGACTCTCATCTTCAGGGTCAGTCTCTAGCGACCAATGTCCTGAACTGCCTGTATGCAGGGTTGGGTCTGCGGCTTCCAGTGCACCTTTCACCTGCCATTTTGACCCTCGCCCATTGCTACAGGGCTTTACAAATGTGGGTAAAACCTTCGAGCCTGTGCAGTGGATTTTTTAGGTGAGACGCAGTATGCGCGGAACTGGACCCACCCTTTAATCCTAAGGTTCATCTGCCAGGGCTGAGCAAGCTCGGACAGTGGCAGCGAGGTCCTCAGGATGTAGGTTTAATTAGAGTATCCTTCTCTTAGATGGATGCCCTTACAGGGCTAAGCGAGCTCTATCTACCCGGGACTTTAGAACCAAACTGCAGAAATTATCCCTTTCCATGTGGGACTGGGCAGATTTCTAGTACTTCATACATGAAGGACTTTGACAATGTGTCACCTCAGCTACTCAGAGTGCCATGTGCTGTCATTTAGGAGGTGACAGTAGTTACGCTATTAGCAGAGCCTCAAAGTGACTAAGGCATTGTGGTAATGGACATAGATCCCAGCTGCAGTCAGGATCAAATGGAAGATAAATGGGCTTCTGTTATGCTTAGCCCATTTTTCAGGAAGCACACTCCCCTCAAGTTCGATGTGCACTTTGATGAGAGGGAGGTTTTGTTTCTTCTTCACAATATGCTAGTACATACCATATGTCTATCTCAGACTCCCAGGGAGAAAAAAAGATCCAATACAATGCTTCTAGGCGAAGTGGACCTGCTGTCCCCAAGGGGAGTTTACAATGTACTAGCTTTGCTCCTTCTGAAGGGCTAACAACAAAATAATGTCTTCTATAAAAATGGTTTTGTGGGCACATACAAATAGCCAAATGCCATGTTAACATTTAATAGCTCGTAGAAAAAAATCTATTGCTTCTTAGGAGCAAAGCTGACTTGTTAATTTTATACGTAAAGTTAAACAAACAATCAAAAGTAGTCCCTTCTTGATCCTTAGTGAGAAGCTTATAAATAAAATGAATAAAATATGCTTTTGGAACAAGAATGCTGCTTTGCTTTGTTACATTCTTTACCCATCTAACAACCCTGTCCCATATTTGAATTTAGTTTTCTGAGTAATATGCAATCTTTTCAACAAAGAGTACAAGTCAGTAAATCAGGCTTTGATTTTCTCGCTTCAACCTCTGTATAATTTAAGGATTAATAAAATTATCTATCCCAAGACTTTCACCTTTGAGAGAAGATGCCTAGTTTGAAAATAAAACAAAAAATTTCTAGAAATATTCCAGAACTTCTATCTGTCTGCTCCAAAGCATAAACTGAATTCCCACAGGCTTATAAAAAGAAGGTGCCTCTTGTCTGATATACAAATGGAAAGTTCAGCTCATAAAGCTATTATGCATAATTTACATGGATATTCCACATAGTCTGCTTGGGAGTAACACAGAGGAAAAATTAATTATCTACTTTTAATATTTTTAATTAACATTTTTTTCCCTCCAAGCATTTGTTGCAACTTCAACAGTACATTTCTAAAACTGCATAAACCCAAGAACAACAGCTAGGTGAGGATTATGTATCATGGCAGAAGGACAGTAAAGGAATATTGCCTCCAGGTCAGCTCAGCTCCTGGCTTTGGGCTTATGGGAGGCAGAGACGATAAGGCAGCTACAACCAATTCACCCTCTGTATACACTCTGGTGTGTGGGAAAAGAGAGCATTCCCTTGCTGTGCCTTTTAAGGAAACATGATCACTTGTTACTACAGGTTGAAGGAGCTCCTTCCTATCTTTCCAGAAGGGACCATTTCAAGACAGTGGTGCTACAGAAATTTTGCAAAAAGTCCGATTTAATCCAATGACTGAAAATAAAAATATCACTCCTTCTTGATTTCCCTTTATGGAAGATGTTTGTTTAGAAAAATAAAACAGCCCACCCAGACATGGGACATATGCTGATTTAAGGTAGTTTGTAAACATGGCTTTTACAGGAGAGCTTATTTTTAAGCTTCCCTACTCTCTGAATAAACTGGAAATATATTCATTGTGTAAGCAGCTGCAAATTATTACATCTTTTCTTTTTTGGTAGTTTTATTTATGTGATTGGTTTCATTGCTTTCAGTTCCTGAAATTAGGAACAAAACACACCTTTGAGGATGAGAGATCAGAAAGCGGGAAGAGTGTTCAAAAAACTTTTAACAAGATACAAAAGGAATATTGCTACAAGACTAGCAATTCTTCCAAAAGATTAGATGGTTGCAAGAACAGTCTTGCCACTTCAGGTTCAATTTCTGAGTCTGCTAAAAGCTTCCTAGATAAACTTGGGCATGCCATTTAATCTTTTTGTGCCTTGGTTGTCAATCTGCAATATGAAGATAACACTGTTTTCTTCCCTTCAGACTTTATCTTTTTGAAAGCTTATTGAAGCTTTGGGCATCTCTGTCCTGTGGCTGGCTATTAATTAGTGATAAATTTATATGCAGTGATTCTGAGGAGAACAGGAAGAAAAGGTGGGTTACATTTACAGCTACAAAGACATCAAAATTTTTGCTTTGCGAACACATAAAAGTATTTTCATTCCTGAATCAAGACAGAAAGTTTAAAACTTAAATACTTTTATGGATAAACTGTGATATGTTTAATCACTTCAGCATTATGAAACTAAATAATTTCAAGGATTTTGAAGCTTCAGTGTAGCCTCCCTGCCTGGAAAGGCTTGATTCTGCATCCAGTGATGCTCTTATAGTCCCATGATTCCTAGAAGGCACCATCTATCTTACTTACTTCTATCTTACAGAGAAATAATTTTGCATCATAGGATTTGCCCTCCTAGGGCAGAGCAGAGGGAACCTGAATTACAGTTGACAGTGTGCAATTTGCGGGTACC